>NW_023425416.1:1787500-2380000 GCF_014108245.1 Pipistrellus kuhlii | reverse complement strand
GACTGGGAGCCAGTGCAGCGCTCACGCTAAGACTGTGCTCCTGCAACCCAGGCCCAGAGAGAGCTGGGAGGCCAGTTCCCCGCTTTTGAATATTTATCATAGAACGAGAATAGGGCCTTTCACCACAGCTACTTAGCAGTTTGTGACTTCAACTCCCAGGTGTATTATTTCTTTTGAATTAGAGGCTCCCGGGTGGGGGTGCAGCTCGCCGTGCCCTGAAGGAGACCCCGTGCCCCGGGGCCATGCTGGGCGCCCGGCTGCGGGGAAGGTCTCCTGGGGCCACAGGACACGCGCTCTCAGCCACTCTCTCCACCGACTGCACAGTGAGGGCCGCAGGGGGCAGTGCGGGGCCCGCAGGCCGGGGGAGGGGGGGGGCAGTGCGGGGCCCGCAGGCCGGGGGGGCAGTGAGGGGCCCGCAGGCCGGGGGGGGGGCAATGAGGGGCCCGCAGGCCGGGGGGGCAGTGAGGGGCCCGCAGGCCGGGGGGGGGGGGGGCAGTGAGGGGCCCGCAGGCCGGGGGGGGGCAGTGAGGGGCCCACAGGCCGGGGGGGGGCAGTGAGGGGCCCACAGGCCAGGAGGGGGGCAGTGAGGGGCCCAGAGGCCAGGAGGGGGGCAGTGAGGGGCCCACAGGCCAGGAGGGGGGCAGTGAGTGGCCCAGAGGCCAGGAGGGGGGGCAGTGAGGGGCCCGCAGGCCAGGAGGGGGGCAGTGAGGGGCCCGCAGGCCAGCGGGGGCAGTGAGGGGCCCAGAGGCCAGGAGGGGGGCCAGTGAGGAGCCCACAGGCCAGGAGGGGGGCAGTGAGGGGCCCAAGGCCAGGAGGGGGGCAGTGAGGGGCCCACAGGCCTGGTGGGGGGGGGAATGAGGGGCCCAGAGGCCAGGAGGGGGGCAGTGAGTGGCCCAGAGGCCAGGAGGGGGGGCAGTGAGGGGCCCGCAGGCCAGGAGGGGGGCAGTGAGGGGCCCGCAGGCCAGCGGGGGCAGTGAGGGGCCCAGAGGCCAGGAGGGGGGCCAGTGAGGAGCCCACAGGCCAGGAGGGGGGCAGTGAGGGGCCCAAGGCCAGGAGGGGGGCAGTGAGGGGCCCGCAGGCCTGGTGGGGGGGGAATGAGGGGCCCAAGGCCAGGAGGAGGGCAGTGAGGGGCCCAAGGCCAGGAGGGGGGGCAGTGAGGGGCCCAGAGGCCAGGAGGGGGGGCAGTGAGGGGCCCGCAGGCCAGGAGGGGGGCAGTGAGGGGCCCAAGGCTAGGAGGGGGGCAGTGAGAAGCCCACAGGCCAGGTGGGGGGCAGTGAGGGGCCCACAAGCCAGGTGGGGGGCAGTGAGGGGCCCACAAGCCAGGAGGGGGGCAGTGAGGGGCCCACAAGCCAGGAGGGGGGCAGTGAGAAGCCCACAGGCCTGGTGGGGGGCAGTGAGGCCAGGTGCGGGGGGCAGTGAGGGGCCCGCAGGCCTGGTGGGGGGAACCACCAGGACGGCCTCCCTGTGCAGGACCCCACGCCTGGGAAATGGGTAGCCACGGGACCTGCCCCTGCATGCGGCGGTGCCCCAGCCACGGGGACAGCAGCAGGGCATGGTCTGAGCGCCCTGCGTGGTGTCAGCCGCCCCACGCAGAGCTGTGGGAGGGACAGGGTCACATTCATGTCTGTTCCTTCAGTGACTGGCACATAGCAGGCGATCAATACTTGCTGATTGACCCGACAGTGAATGCCTCCTTGTCTCCAGAGAGAATGCAGAAAGCAGCCCATCCATCGTCAGTACACTCTTTGGTCCCTGAAATGGTGCCTGCGTCGTCCCTCCAGGCCAGGAGGCTGACTCTGGGGATGCGGGTGACTAAACAGCAAGGTCTCTGTCTGCGTGGGGGTGGGGTAATGCTCTGGCAGCATCCGTGGGTCCTAGGAGTGAAATGTGTCCCAGGTGTGACAGGCCGCGGAGAGGAGGCTTCACAGGCGGCACTGGCCTAAAGACTGGGGCTTTAGGGCAAGAGGGTGGGATTCGGGCGCTTGAGAGAAAAGCGAAGGAGGGTGTTTGGGAGGCACCGGGGCTGGACGCCCAGCTGGGAGCTCCAGGCGGGAGAAGAAGGGCTTACAATGGATTGTGGAAAAGTCTCCACTCTAAGCTGAAGGGGGCAACACATGTCTGCACTCCTGGCCCCACAGGCAGAGTTTGGCGGGAAAGGTGCCCCTTTGAAAACAAGCACCTCAGTGGCCTCTGGTCGAGCTGCCCAGTGGGCAGAGGGGTCTGTATGGCCTTCCCCTCCACATCCGGCCCCGGGAGGAAGAGGAGGACTTGTGGGGAGTCAGGTCCCATCTCAATTCCACTTGACCGGAGGTTCCCCCCTCTATACCTGCTCTCTCTCCTCTTTCCCTTTGGCAGCAAGCAAGGTGCATCACCGGGTCCTGGCCTCCAGCAGGCGATGGGAGGGAGCTGGGAGCAGTGGGTCCTGGAGGGAGGGAGCCAGTGGGCAGCGGAGCCCAGGGCCAGAGAGAGGCGTGAGCTCTGCAGCTGCCTTCATGGCTTGGGACAGCTTTTGGCCTCAAAAAGGGCTAAAAGCACTACAAGCTACACAGCTATCCAACTTCCATTCTTTGGCAAGCTCCCGGAAGAAAAACAACAAGAAAAAGCAAAAGCCTCCCATTTCCCTCAAAACCTCCTGTGTTATTTTATTAAATCAAATTCTCCTCGCTCAAAGGAAAGAGGACGGATGCTGCCTTTATTGTATAAAGAAGTGCAAAACAGAGCAACATGGCAGACTCTGCATTGCATCCACTTTTATTAGTTAATCCACGGAGCAGATACGGACATTTTACCCAGAACTCCCTGGGATGCTGGCTCCCAGGAAGCCTGCTTGGACCAGAGGGAAAGCACTGACTCTTCTTTAAAGGAAGTTTCAACCTCATCACTCACCTCCACCCCCACAATTTGTCACCTCATTTCTGTGCACGTCAACGATGACAGAAATGGCCTACACAGCGCCCTTCACTGCTAAGTTAAAGGGCAGCTTCCCATACAGCATCGCTGGTCCTCATGTCTCCTCCCAAGGTCCCGTGGAGAAAGTTGCCACTGGCTTCATTTCATGACAAAGAGACTGAGGCATGGAGAAGTGGGTAGTTTACTAAAGAGCAGTGAAAACCACTTAAAAGCATTTTAAAGGTGAGTTGCTAATTTTTCAGTCCTACTTTAATTGAGAGACAAAAGAACAATTTCCTTTATAAATTACTGTTCACGTTGGCTTCACACAAAAATGTATAGGATAGAGATGGACTTATTATTCCATTCACTGAAAGTGATAAAATACCCACCCTTTAGGTTTACCTCACCCCCACCCCCATGCATGAATTTTGTGCACTGGGCCTCTAGTCCTACATAATAAAAGGGTAATATGCAAATAGAACAAACGGTGGAAGAACCAGACAACTGAACTATGAACCAGACAACATCTAAGAATCAGACAACTGAACTAAGAGCCAGACAACTGAACTAAGAACCAGACAACATCGCTATGATGTGCACTGACTACCAGGGGGTGTGTGTGGAACATGGCAGGCATTAGCAGCAGCAGGATGGTGGAGCAGATAAGTGGGGGTGCCAGACTAAGGCAGGGCACCGGTTACTGTTATCAGGGTGAGCCTCTGGTGGTTACTGAAAATTCTTTGCTCCTACATGTCGTGGTCCCACCTGGCACTTGTACCTCTGCCGGTGCTGGCCCCACTTCCACCCACAGCCAACGCCAGTCTTGATCACTTGACACCATCCATGGGTGCAAGCAGTGGCTGCCTGCCCAGTTTCCCCTGAGGGCTTCTCCTTCTCCCCCTGCTCCTGAGTGGCAATCGGGGCAGCAGACACTGCTGGCACCTGCTGCTGGCACTTGCCCCAATTGCTCCTTGCCATCAGCAGGTGCAAGAGGGGCTCACCATCAGTGCATGTGAGCAGCGAGAGTGGGGCTGCCAGCAAACAGAAGACCAGGGGCCATGGTGGGAGGGGCCAGGCATGGGCCGGAGGATGGGCTAAGACCTGCCCCTGTGCCTTCCGCAGCCTAGAGGTCCACCATTCCTTTCAAGGTGCACAAATTCATGCATTGGGCTCCTAGTTTAGTAATAAAAATCAATGAAGTATATAGGCAAGATAATTGAAAACCCCTGTTCATACAAAAACGTGGATATAAACGTTCACAGCAGCTTTATTAATAAGAGTAAAAAAGTGGAAACAACTCAAATGTGATTTGATGAGTGGATACACAAGATATAGTATGAAGTACTAACTCATGTGACAATATAGATGAAATACTGACTTATGTGGCAACATAGATGAATCCTGAAAACATTATTCTAAGTGAAAGAAGTCAGGCCTAAAAGCCATATTTCCACAGACAGAAGGAGATTAGTGGGGGCCACAGGTTGGGGTGGGAGTTGGGGATATGAGTGGTGACTGCTAATGGGCATGAGGTTTCTTTCTGGGGAAATGGAAATGGTCTGGGACTAGACAGTGACGGCAGCTGCACAACCTTGTGAATATGCAAAAACCACCAAGTATGAATTTTGTGGTATGAGAGTAAATAGAATAAATAAAGAATAATAATCAATGAAACAATCAATAAAAATAAAGTTTATAAAAGGGAATAAAATACTGATTCATGCCACAACACGGACGAATCTCAACACCACTAAGTGAAGTGAAAGAAGCAGGTCATATAATGCCAGAAGAGGCACATATGGTGGGATTTCTTTGGTATAAAAGTTCAGATTAGGCAAATCCATAGATAGGAAGCAGGATAGGCTGCTTGGAGCTGAGGGAGTTGGAGGGGTAGGGGGAAGCAGGGACTGACTGCCCCTGGGCAGTTAATTTTCTGACAATGAAAATCTTCCTAGAGTGATGAATACACAACTCTGGCTATACTGAGAGCCCTTAGCTGCAGACTTTAAGCAGGTGAACTTTATGATATTAGGACATACCCAGTGAGCCTGCTACCACAACAAGGCAAACCCACAGAACACATCTCAACCCTCTACCTATATTGTTAAAGTAGAGGCCCGGTGCATGAAAATTCATGCACTGGATGGGGGATCTTCAGCCTAACCTGCCCCCTCTCATAGTCTGGGAGCCCTCATGGGTGGGAGGCGACTCAGTGATCAGGGGAAGGTGACGCCCCATCACACCTCTGCTGCTGCCACTGCTGACAGCACAAGCCTCTGGCGGCCCTGGTTACCTGAGCCTCATGTGGCCCTGGGCAGTCACCATCAGAGGCTTGCCTGCACCTCAGGCTGGCCCTGGGCAGCTGAGGGGACTGGGGGACTCTGGAGGCAGGCATGTGGAGCGATGGGCTTGGCCTTGCCATGTGCCTGCAGCCCCAACAGGGCTGAGGGAACTGAGTGCCACCATCTTGTGGCTGTGGGTGCCGCCATATTTGAGGGTGTGGCAGTCAATTAGCATATTCCGTCCTTATTGGCTGTGGACTCTGCCATCTTTGTGACAATGTGAGAGTCAATTAGCATATTCCCTCTTTATTAGATAAGAACCCATGTTTTTAAAATGGTGTTCACATTTCTGTTATTTAGAAAAAAATATCTATTATACAAAACAAAGTGCAAATAATAGCAGGAAAAAAGCACTGCCCACAAACTCCACTGTGAGCCTGCAGACTTTGTTCCCAACAGCAGCCATCAGGAGCTGGGATCACTGGATGGCTACTTAGTGGGTGCGGGTGCAGGGGAAGGACACTTGCTTTGCTTCTCCTGGGTTTCTGTATCAGCACATATTACTTTTTAATTTCTGACTGTGAAATCATACAAGAGGCTTTTCAGTGAATGGCACGTGGCCTCTGCGGGCTGTAAGGCTGTCCTAGCTGTCTGTCACACAGGACCCTGGACCAGGCAGGGTGTGGCTCCGGTCCAGCCCGGGCTCTGCCGGCTCTCCAGAGAGTCCTCGTGTGGAAGCCACAGGCCAAGGTCTGTGCGAGAGCCACAACCCTGCGACCATCCCCCCCAGGCCAGCAGGATGCCGGAGTGTCCTGTACAGCCTTCCAGACACTCTCTGTCTTCCCGGCATACACCTCATGCTGTTTGTGTGAAAAAGTTATTTAAAAAGAACGAAGAAATAGCAGGGAGAACTGATGCAATAAAATCAGAATTCAAGCACTTCTAGAGAAGTCACCCAAGGTATATAGTAAAATTGGATTTAAAGGAAGAAAAGCATTGGAACAAAGGAGCCTTCAGGGAAGAGCCCGAATCCAATGACCCCTGGACTGTTCCCACCAGTGCAGCCCGCGTCCCATACAACACTAAGCAGCAAGTGACCTTGCGTGTCAGCCATTGCCATGTGGGCACACATTGGGCATTTCATTCACCACAGGCCCGCAGTTTAGAAGCTCGGTGTGCGTGTGGCCCAGCTTCTGTGGGAGTGCGTGTGGCGCAAAGCTCCAGGTTTTAATCTGCGAGAAATCTGGGTGAGTGCCCCTGAGATCGGGCCCATCAGCTCCACCCGCTCCAGTGCCTGCAAGCCAAGGAAGCAGCTCAAACAGGAATCCCAGCCTCATCTCTATAGTCGCTCAGCTTGGCTGAAGTTTCAACTCATTTAGAGTAAAGATGGTTACATCAGTAAATAATTCAAATTACGAGATCCAAATTACAAGGATTACTCTGTCACTCTGACTAACCCTTGAGGTTTTTGTCTGTTTCTCTTCCATGTTTTGCCTCATTACAGAAGGCAATACTGGCCTTCCTGGGTACTAACTCTTGGTCTCAGGCTGTTCACATGTGCTGTTCCTTCAGTCCCGAACACTCTTCCACCCCTGATCTCACCCAATGAACTCCCACTTACCTTTCAGCCTTAGGTTCTCTATTACATGTTTTGAAACTTTATTTGCTATATTTTCATATCACTTCATGTTATTATTTGAAAATGATTTCTTAGTGATTTCTTCCTTAGTACTTCAAGTGTCCTTTCCTTTAAAAAAATATTTTATTGATTTTATACAGAGAGGAAGGAAGAGGGACAGAGAGTTAGAAACATTGATGAGAGAGAAACATTGATCAGCTGCCTCCTGTACACCTCCTACTGGGGATGTGTCCACAACCGAGGTACATGCCCTTGACTGGAATCGAACTAGGGACCTTTCAGTCAGCAGGCTTACACTCTATCCACTGAGCAAGACTGGTTAGGGTTCAAATGACCTTTCATTCATTTTTCTCTTTCATGCCATGTTCTTTGGAAGCTTGTTTAGATCAAGTTAGTCTTTTAGGCTTCCTCCATATGAATAGAGGTTCACTTTTTTAAAAAATATATTTTATTGATTTTTTTTTTTATAGAAAGGAAGGGAAAGGGATAGAGAGTTAGAAACATCAATCAGCTGCCTCCTGCACACCTCCTACGGGGGATGTGCCTGCAACCAAGGTACATGCCCTTGACCGGAATCGAATCTGGAACCTTTCAGTCCGCAGGCCGACACTCTATCCACTGAGCCAGACCAGTTAGTGCTAGAGGTTCACTTTTTGAATAATAAGAATTATATGTCATGGGGAGCGGGGAGGGGCATCAGGATTTTAGAGGTGCTTAGGTGGGGCATGGCCAAAAAGGTTGGGAACCACTGGTCTAGAAGCATTTTCCAGAAGGGAGTGGAGAAATGCGGCTGGTATTGGGTTAGAGCCAATCACCAGATGAAAACCAACCCCACTGGGGTGACATGCCTGAGACCAGGAAGCCTCAGATGGCACACGCTGAGGCATTCTAAGAGCTGGGGGGCACTGCGGGCTAAGAAGGAAGGTGATGGGTAAGCTCTCGGGATCGGCACTGACTAAATTTCAATGTGACCTGATTCCAGCAGGTCTGGGCAGGAGCACAGGGATGATCTGAGACCTATTTGTCCTCCTAAGTGGCTTAGTCCCCACAGCCCTCCCTAAGCGCTTTAGGACATTCGTCACCACCTGTGCCTGTGCGACCGCAAGGCATGCTGGGCGCAGGGGGAGAGGCACTCGTTTGCCTTGAGGATTTGCTCTGCTTCTGTTTCTAAAACAGAGCACTTGCATTGTTAACTGGTGAACTGGAGAGGGCAGAGGACGCCACAGACACTGGCATTCTTCACTCTCACCTATCCACACATGCCAATGCACAGGTTCAGAGAGGGCGAAGAATTAAAATAACTAACGTAAAACGTGCTGCATGGAAATACATAAAATGCAAGCATTATATTTACATGATAAGGTACAACTGCCATAAACATCAGATTCTGTTCAAGCTGGAGAAGAATTTTCAAAAGCCCATGATCACTGAAATGCAGTTCTGGGGAAAGGAGAGCATTAGATTAATTTAACTTCCGTCCACAACACGGAAACCTGTGGAGACGGGCCCTCTTCGGCCATCCCATCCAGTAAACGCCATGGCAAAGGGGAGAGGCAGGAGTCACAGGGGCCAGAGCAACCGCAGCAATCAGAAGCCGAATTCACCCGTTTCCTTTCATGGATTTCATGGATTTTATATTCTTTTTGGAACACAGTTTGCTTTTCTTTCTAAAAACTCACACCATGGTTGTTGTTGTTTCCCGTGATCTCCTAGGGCACCTCCCAATACCCCGGGGAGGAGAGAGCATTACCCAGAGTAAGAGCACAGAGCCACTCACTGGAACACACACACACACACACACACCCACACACACACACACACACACACACACACACACACGCCAGGAAAGCTTGCGCTGAGCAAAGGAAAGTTCCCATCAGTACACGATGGGACAAGGTGTAGCCATCTTCCGGGGGCTCACGCACACCCGTCAGAGCAGGGGTCCCACTGCAGCGAATTTCTTGTTTCTCACGTCTGTCCAGCCACTGTGGTCATGGTGATTACCAGCATCCATGCTACCCACGATTAGCCTAAGCCACTCACAGTAATCCCCCTCCCCGCCCCTCCTGCTGGTGTAGGAAAGGGCATGGCGATTCAGCCCCAAGGGGCAGGGGATCCTGGGAGACCTGGTTGCCATGATACCAGCCGGAGGAGGAAGCCATGCAGACTGGACTCAGGCAGGCCTGCAGTCCTACAGGGAGCCTGCGGTCCTGGGCAGACCCGGTGATTCCTTTGGAAGCCAGGGAGGTGGCGCCGTCCCTGCCTCTTCAGATCGTTAACAACTCCCTTCCCATTAGCCCGGAGGTTTGCCAAGGTCAGGTGTGTGACCTGTATCCCAGAGGCTAGCACAGCATCCTGCATACAGGAAGGACCCAATTCATGGACATACCAATAAACTGAACGAATTATCAAACTTAACATCGTGAATTTCCCTATCAGCTCAGGCCTCCTAGACATACACTATGCAAATGAGGCACCCAGATTATAGATCCCAGGGCAGGGAGGTGGGGAGGGTGTTGGCCTCAGCAGCGAGGACCCCCGCCCACCTCACTGTGGTATTAACTGTGCGCATGACCAGCACAGGGGAAGGAAGGAGGAGCAGTGAGATGCGCTGGGGAGGGGCTGCCTTCCTCAGGGCACAGCGCTGGAGGCCGGGACACAAGGAGCTCAGCCTGGGCCTCTGGGACGCCCGGGGACACGCAGGAGCAGCTGGGCGTGTGCTCTCTACTGATGACACCGCATGTGTCTCCCTGTGAAACCAGGGCCAGCCGAGGTCTGCTCCCCTTGTGAGCGGGAACCCCTGGCCCCGAGGCGCTCCGGGTGCAGCCGGGATGGCCTCCGTGGCACAGACACCGGCTGCTCCTGAGGAAGGACGCTGTGTCAGCCCGAGTGCAGGAGCTTCCCACCCTCAGCCCACCCCAACGTCCCCATGTGAAAGCTGGCCAACGGGGCGGATACTTCCACTGAGCAGGTCATTCATTCAGTGGGAAATGCCACCGGATGACCTTCGGAGGGCCCGTGCTGGCAAGGTGAAGGGCACGGGGGGGGGGGGGGGATTTCTAGCAGAAAAGGACTTCCTCCCCAGTAAGTGGAGAGCAGCCCCTCCCCGCCGGCCCTCCCCGCAGGCCCTGTCTGCCCTGAGACTATCAGGTATCGGCTCTATTCAGGTCCAGTCACAGGACTCAGAGAGGAGAAACAGGCTGGACAGGTTTCCGGGCGTAGGAACCTTAAACACGCATCTACTGCAATCCGGCTTGAAAATAAGAGGCTTAAGGACATGGTCAGATTTCACCAGTTTAAATGTGGCCCATTTACTAAATTCAGTAGCGCACTCTCTCTGTTCCACACAGGAACACACACGCACGTCTCTGCACCTTTTAATTCTACCCAGAATCACAGACAAGTCTATTTCTAAAAATGTTTTCTTCTGAATTCTTTTTTAAAAAGTCAAATAGGAAACCCACTGCAAATCCTCCCCCCCTCCCCCCCATAAGATTTCAGTACAAGAGAACCCTGAACAATTTTAAAAATGTGTAGGCTTTATAATTAGAGGATCTCTTAAATACCATTTTCTTAATCCTAAGGATAAAAAATGTGACTGCAGCCCAGCTGGGTGGCCCAGGTGGTTGGAATGTGGTCCTGGACAACGAAAAGGTTGCGGGTTCGATCCTTGGTTGGGGCATATATGGGAGGCAACTGATTGATGTTTCTCTCTCACACCGATGTCTCTCTCTCTCCTTCTCCCCCTTTCCCTTCTCTCTAAACATCAATAAACATCCTTGGGTAAGGATTTTAAAAATATGTCTGTACGTTTAACTCTGTTTATTAGAATTAGAAGTATCAGGCAATAACTACAGCTATTCTACATTGATTTCTTGCTATGAAGCACCCAGTTAGCATTAAACCTCTGCATGCCCTGTGAAATAGGTATTATTATTATTATTATTCCTCTATTTTACAGATGGGGAAACTGAGGCATAGCGAGGGTAAGAGAGTGACTGGTTAGATTCAGAGCCTGGAGAGAGGCAGACACTGAAGGCGGTGCAGTGAGGTTAGCACTTGGTACAAAATAGGCCAAGGGAGACAAAAAGCCAAGTTCACGTGAATGGCTGGGAACAACAGCAACAAAGGAGGGCGAGGCACAGGGAACGGTGATCTGGGGGTTCAGAACCCCAGCTCCACAGGAATGGAAAGAGGTGCCAGAGGTGTGACGACACCCCTGAGAGGCCCCGGGCAGGACCAGGACTGCCTTCCTCTCAGCTGTGTCCCCGGGCACCGCCGGGGCATGGGGGGAACACCTCTGGGGCATTGGGGGGGGCACCTCCGGGGCACTGGGGGGAACACCTCCGGGGCACTGGGGGGAACACCTCTGGGGCACTGGGGGGGCACCTCCGGGGCACTGGGGGGGCACCTCCGGGGCACTGGGGGGGGGAACACCTCCGGACACTGGGGGGAGGAACACCTCTGGGGCACTGGGGGTCGGACACCTCCGGGGCACTGGGGGGGGGGGAACTCCTCCAGACACTGGTGGGGGGAACACCTCCAGGGCACTGGGGGGGGAACACCTCCGGGGCACTGGGGGGGCACCTCCGGGGCACTGGGGGGGGGGAACACCTCCGGGGCACTGGGTTGGGAGACACCTCTGGGGCACTGGGGGGGGCACCTCCGGGGCACTGGGGGGGGAGACACCTCCGGGGCACTGGGGGGGGCACCTCCGGGCACTGGGGGGGGAACACCTCCGGGCACTGGGGGGAACATCTCCGGGCACTGGGGGAAACACCTCCGGGCACTGGGGGGGAACACCTCCGGGCACTGGGGGGGGAACACCTCCGGGGCACTGGGGGGGGAACACCTCCGGGGCACTGGGGGGGGGAACACCTCCGGGCACTGGGGGGAACACCTCCGGGCACTGGGGGGGGAACACCTCCGGGCACTGGGGGGAACACCTCCGGGGCACTGGGGGGGGAACACCTCCGGGGCACTGGGGGGGGCACCTCCGGGGCACTGGGGGGCGGACACCTCCGGGGCACTGGGGGGGGGAACACCTCCGGGGCACTGGGGGGGGAACACCTCCGGGGCACTGGGGGGGGAAACACCTCCGGGGCATTGGGGGGGGGAACACCTCCGGGGCACTGGGGGGTGGGGAACACCTCCGGACACTGGGGGGGGGAACACCTCCGGGGCACTGGGGGGGGCACCTCCGGGGCACTTGGGGGGCACCTCCGGGGCACTGGGGGGGGGAACACCTCCGGGGCACTGGGGGGGGCACCTCCGGGGCACTGGGGCAGCGGGCGGAAGCAGGCAGGAATGGGAGGGACTGTGCCTGCCAGGTGCACAGTGGCTGTGTGTGCTTTTCATGCTGTTTGTTTGCTTTTTACATTTTCAGTTAAAGTTCACATTCAATATTATTTTTTGTTAGTTTCAGGTGCACAGTTCAGTGATTACACAATCACATACTTTACAAAGCGTTCCTCTCGCATTCCCAGCCCCCTCCTGGCACCACACACAGCTATTACGGTGTGACCTTTCCCTCTCTGTGCTGTCTGTCCTGCAACAACTCTGTGACCCCCAATCTGACCTTCTCGTCCTTTCACCTTCCACACTCAGTCCCATCTCTCCCCTCCGGCCACCATCAGTCTGTTCTCTGTATCTGTGAGTCTGCTTCTATTTTGTTTGTTTATTTGTGTATATATTCTAGATTCCACATACTAGTATAAGTAAAATCACTTGGTATCTTTCTCTGTCTGACTTATTGCACTTAGCACAATACCCTTTAGGACCAACCATGCCATCCCAAATGCTTTGAGTTCATTCTTCTTGTTACAAGGCGATATTCCATGGCGTAAACATAACACAGCTGTTTGATCCACTCATCTACCGAGGGGCACTCCAGCTGCTTCTCTAGTGTGGCAACTGCCACTAGCACTGCGGTGAACATGGGGCGTACATCCTTTCAGATGCCTGACTCGTTTCTTTGGCCATGTTCCCAGCAGGGGAGCTGCTGGGTCTAAGGCAGCTCCAGCTTTAATTTCTGGAGGAAAGTCTGTGACTTTGTCAAAGCTCTTTGCTCGCAAATGGCAGGGACCCAATCCTAATGTCAACAACACGGACCGTGTTGGTGTCTGAGCGGATGGGGGCCCGGCAGTGGCCGATGGGCCTGCGGACACCCAGGCCTCTCCTCTCCGGGCCTCACCACCGCTCCCCTCGCCTGGCACTCCTCTCCTCGGGCATGCTCTCTCACCGCTGTACCCTCCCACAGGGCAGAGCCACAGACAGACCTGCCCTGGGTGCTGCCCCACCACCCACTCCTCAGAGAATAAGGCCCTCAGCCCGCCAGCTCCGCATGTAAACTCGTGGCCCGAGCGCTCGCTCACCACTCAGCACGCGACCAGCAGACAGGCGGGTGTGTGCGGGGCGGCCGGGCTGCAGCAGGAGCCATCCCAGGGCCCAGAGGGGGCACCAGGAAGGGCAGGCAGCCGAGCGCCTGGCCGGTGGGGCACAGTGCTGGGCCCGTTTTGCCATGTGCCAGGGCGCGGAGGGAGGCCAGAGGCTGAGAGCCCCAAGGCTGTGGGTTCCTCTCCAGCACCAGGCAGTGGACTTGCCGCCCAGCCACATGGCTTCCCCTCCTGGCCTGGGGGGTTAAGGGCCGGGGGGAGAGTGCGGGCCCCTGGAGCAGGAGGTCTGGAGCTCAGGGACCGGGGGCTGACAGCAGCACACCAGGCTTCGTGGGACACGCTCTCCGCTGTGACATGGCTCGCCATGCAGTGGGAAGGCAGGCAGAGACAATAGTCATGACACGTGGCTGAGTGCCAGTGTGACCCGATTTACCCAAAGGCCAGGCCTGCTGACCCCCATGAGCATGAGGAGCAAACCTGAGAAGCTCCCCCTGAAGGGGGAGCCTGCGTTTCTGGGGGAACAGTCAGCTATGCAAACAGGGCTGCCCACTGCGAGCAGAGACCACTGCCCCTGGCCCGCCCTGCGGGGCCAGGAGCCCAGCGCCCCCAAAGGCCCCCTCGCTGAAGTCCCGCCTCTGGACACTCCCGAGGTCCTTGTTGAAAATAAACGGCCCTCAGCTTTGGGGACCTCAGAGCACACAGACCACAGGGCAGCAGTGGAGGTGGCACAGGGCAAGTATGTTCTGGATGGGAAAGGCAGCCAGCGGGGGGAAGTCAGAAAGGAGGCGGCCTGCTGCCCCGTGAGGCAAGGTGGGCCGCATGGGTTGGGGACTGGTGGGCGGGGGGCAGGTGGGCTGCCTGGATTGGGGACAGGTGGGCCGGGGGGCAGGTGGGCTGCCTGGATTGGGGACAGGTGGGCCGGGGGGCAGGTGGGCTGCCTGGATTGGGGACAGGTGGGCGGGGGGCAGGTGGGCTGCCTGGATTGGGGACAGGTGGGCCAGGGGACAGGTGGGCAGTGGGCTGCGTGGGTTGGGGACACGCCTCATCCCGGGACACTCCAGGGAGCGCCGGCGTGACAAGAGGGATGGTGGCCAGTTGAGCCAGGATGCTGGTTTCAAATGCTCACCAGCTTTACGCTCTGCGTGTGGGGGCTAACTCACCTGGCACCTCAACTACGTCCCTGGGTCCAAGCTATGCTTACAGTCTCAGCGGCTTCCTTAGGTTTGAGCAGATTTAACCTAAAACTCCTTTAAATTCTCATTGCCCTAGAGTACTTCCAACAATTATGACGCAACTCACAGAAAGTGCTAGTAACCCCCCTGCCTCTATGTGAGCTGCCCCGGGAGGCTGAGGGGCCTCCCAAGCAGCACCGCTCACACTCAGCACCCACAGGAGGTCTGGGGCCGGTCTGTCCACTCCCACCCACAGGAGATGAGTCACAGGCGCCACTGTCCGAGCCCAGGGGCTGGAAGGGTCTGTCTCGCTGACTCCTCAGCGTCCCCACTGCACCCTGGCCTCCGCTCTGTCCGGGCCCAGGAAGCCCATCACATGGAGCTGAGTCACCAGCAGCGTGTGGACCACCACCGAGGGGTGTGGCTGCAGTGACTCACACCGGAAGTCCAGTTACTGACACACCAGCTTTCAGGCCATTTCACATACATTCCTTAAAACGGAAGATTTCCAAGGGTCATCACCCACCCCCACCTCCTCGGCAGGCTGTCCCAAATGTCACCTACTCTGAAAAGCAGTGGACCTCAGAGACACCGCTATGGGAGAAGCTTGCAATATCATTGCTTCCCTCTTCTCTTCACTAGCTGTAGAGTTTGCCTTTGTTGCATCTGGTCTCAGAGGAACACTATCCGTTCACCGAGAGTCCCACAGACAGGCAGCGTCTCCAGACCAGCAGGTGAGGACAAGAACAGCCCAGCCCTCCTCGCTGCAGAGGTAGGACAACAAGAAGAAAACCCTGCAAACCGCCCCTAGCTCTTGCTCAGAGAGCAGGAAGAAGAGTGGAGAAAATTCCCATTTGCTATTTTCTTCTGGGTAAGGCAAAGCCATTCCTTTCCCTTGGGGATCTGGAACCTTCGGAATGTCTTGATTCTGGCTGTTTTGTGGGAATTTCCATCACTCTGACTTTGTTTCTGTTCAGTAAGAACTGTGTCAGCCTGGGGGGAGGTGTGCGGGAGGAATGGTTCAGCTGCTCCCCATGTCACCTGTGCTCCCACATCCGAGGGCGGCTAGCAATGATCACAAAGCAAGACTTCATTCCTGTAGAGAGAAGGCCTCCAGAGGAGAAAGCTGGTGACAGGTAGTGAATGCATATCTGAATAGAAACATGAGGCCTTCGTGTATGAAATACATAACATCCTCCCCTCAAGGCCTCAGGCAGGAGAAATAATGTGCAGAAGAGGGCTGTCCCTCAGGCAGACGAATAGCACAAACCAATTCTGCACAAGAAGTACGCCCCTAAGAACCAGGCATCTCAGGAAACAAAAGGTCCTTTCAGCAAGGGGAAATAGTGGTTCCTTTTCACTGGAAGGTGTGGTTCCAGGACAGTCCCGAAGTCCGTGGGCAGAAAAAGTCAGGTAAGCTTAGGTCTCCACCAGGGTTGAGTCCGCAGACCTGGTGTCTGGCTGCAGGCGAGCTGAGCTGCTGTTCGGTTGGGTCTGAGGTTCAGCGCATCTCCCGGGAGTCGGGGTGCCAGGGAAGCAGACGGCTGTGCTGCCCTTCAGGGCGCCCATGGGGACCTCTCTTTCTAGTCCTGCTTCTGCTGAGGCTGAGACCACAGCTCACAAGCCTTTGAAGGCAGTGCCCTCCGCCCAGTCAGGAGAGACATGGCAGACCAGATGTGTGTTTTGTGAGCAGCCAAACGGGGGCAGAGAAAGCCCCAGGACGGCCTCTCAGGTGGGGCAGCCACCTGCAAAGGGAAGCAGGGTCACACGGTATGGTGACGAGGGGAGCAGGTGCACACCCTCAATCGCTGTCCTTTTCATTGTGTGCTTGGCCTTCCTTCACGGGTGGCCTGGGTCCATGGCCAGTCCTGCCTGTTTCCCTCAGTCCTCAGGCACCACACCACCTGGTCAGGTGGCCAGTGCACGTGCTGCTGCCTTTTATGGAGCCCTCGGCCCCGCCTCCAGGTGAGTCCTGCTCAACTTCGACGCTCAGAAGAGAAGCCACGTCCAGGAAAGAGCTGTTCACGATTCTCTGAGCCTCGTCAAGGTTCTTCCACTAAATAACCTCAAAACGTCTCTCTCCTTCAGACTCACCTCGGTTGCAATGATCTATTTATTTATGTATAATTTATCTGTGGGGCTATTTAATTTTTGTCTTTTCCACTGGGTGATAGGTATTTTAAGAGTAGAGAATATTGAGAACTTTTTATTTCTATCCCTCATGGCAAATTTTGTAGGGGATCAGGGAATATTTGTTGAGTGAAAATTCCTTAAAAGCATCTGGCTTTAAGGCTCAGACACGAGGTGTGTGAGGAATTAGTCACTTATCCAAGAGGAGAACCAGACACCCGATGAATAAAGTGCCCGGGCCTCCCACTTCGGAAGAGTAAACATGAGATGCTTTATAGGGGGACCACTGCTTGCTTTGACGACCAGGTTGCACCGAGGAGCTCGAAGCCAAATGTGTGGTCTGTCCCGAACACCGGGCACCTGTGAGCAGATGTTTCTGAATAACGCTTTTCTAAACAAGCTCCCCAAAGGCGAAGAGCAGTGCTCTGAAGGAGGAATAACACTGCATAGGTCAGACGAAACCACTGCAATCTGGCCCGTTAAACTGTGTTCGGGTGCCACAGCCTCAAATGCAAACCCGATTCTAAGTCAGACGGCATGGCTGTTCTAGCTTCCTGTGGCTGCCTGCAGTCATGAATTACCACGGAATAAGTGGCCTTGCAGAGTAGAAATGTGTTCTCTTCTAGTTCTGAAGTCCAAGATCAGTTTCTCTGGGCCAAAGTCCAGGTGTCAGCAGGGCTGAGCTCCCTTCGCTCAGGGGAGAACCCATTCTTGCACCTTCTGCTTCTGGTGGCTGCCGGCAGTCCTTGACTTGTGGCCACATCACTCCAACCTCTGCCTCTGTGCATCATCATCATCATGATGTCCTCACTATCTCTCTAATCTCCCTCTGCCTGACTCTTAAGGACTCTGCCATGGCATGTACAGCTCAGCCAGATAAACTGGGATAATTTCTGCAGCTCAAAAACCTTAATCACCGATGCAAAGTCTTTGTCATACAAAGTAACATTTACTAGTACATATTTTAGGGCTTAGGCTCAGATCTCGGGCCATTATTCAACCTACTGTAGCTATCATTTTCAACCCTAAAATGTACACACACATTATAAAAAATAACACATATCGATATTTACTGAGAATCTGCACTTGCATGCAGAACAACTTTACTAACCAATAAATGTCACGCTGTTATTGTTTTCCCCACCCCGGACTCAGTAGGAGGAACAGAGATGGTAGGAGTGGGAAGAGCGTGATCTTCAGATCCCCTGCAGGAATGCTGAGAACCAGGAGTCTGGTGTCACCTGACGTGTGACTGGGAAGCCCCTGGAAGAGTACACACAAATGTACATGCACGCATTTTTCTGGAGAGAAGTGAAACTTTCAACAGGTTTTCAGTGGGATCTGAGACTTTCCTGTTTAGCAGCCCGTTTTCTGAGTAGATACAAACCTCTTGTAATCCAGTCAGAGGGTGAGTTTAGAGTGTTTTACACATGCCCATGTAACAGAATGCTGATAAATTAAACCCAAGTTTGGTGTGCACAAGATTAAAATAAAATAAAATAAAATAAAATAAAATAAAAAGTCCCTCTCTGAATTGGGTTTGGACCACTGGGTGGTAAGGGAATTGGTGTGGCAGGCAGAGCTCTCCCGTGGCATCGTGGTTTCGCCGCCCGGTGCTGTGCCCTGTCTAAGGTCCTTTCCTTGAGTGCAGCCAAGAGAATAGGACAAAGATGACGGGATGCCACTCCCCTGACCAGGCTGCATTAAATGCCAAGGGGATGGCTGTTACCCCTGAGCACTCCACCTCAGCGAACTGGAGGGAAAGAAAGACTCGCCTATTGCTGTGCCAGTGTGACCCTCGTGATTGCCTGGGCCGGTGAGATCCTGGGGAAAAGGTGGGCAGGCTGGGCAGGGAGCTGCAGGACAGAGACACCGGGATAAGCAGGCGGTGAGGGGTTTCCCAGTGCAGGGCCCAGAACACCGCGATGTCAGCGGGAATGGGGGGATGGTGGGCCGCTCTCCCTCCCGCCCTCACTGCCCTCTGGAGCTCTCACTGAGTCAGCGGGGGGACGTGGGCCTCACCCGCCAGGTCCACCCTGCGGGGCCTGGACACAGTGGGGAAGCGTTTGTGAGCGCAGCCCAGACACACCCGGGACCCTGGACATCACCTCTCCCGACCCCACCCCGAGGGAGGCCCAGTCAGGGCCAGAGGAGGGAGCCGGGGCTGGCGGGCCTGGGAGCGGGGAGTAGGCCACGGTCTCAGGTTCCCACACTCCCCTGGGTTTTGGCTCTCCAGACAAACAGGCTGTGTCCTGGCCTGTGACCTAGGAAGCTGTGTTCAGGAAACGCTTCACTCGTGGGTCCTGTGCAGCCTCGCGAGTGGGCTCCCACCTGAGACACGCCGGCCCTGGCACCTGCCGGCCCCGGGGCTGCTGCCCGTTCGGCCACAGTGTGAGTGCTCAGCACAGTCTGCGGACCCCCCGGCGGCACTGAGCGCCGGTCATACACACCCGGGGCCCACCTGTCCCTGCGTGCCCGGGCTTCTGCCCTCGGGTGCGCTGCGTGACTGTCTGTCCTTCCCGCAGGGAAGTTGTTTGGAAACGGAAAAGGATGCTGGGTGCTGACACAACGGGGAGCAGAGATTCAGGCAGAGCCAAAACCCAAGCACATAAAAGATGTTTCAAACGCATTTGGGAGAATATTGACAAGTATGCCGGTGGATCCCACCACCCTGGCTGTCAACATCGGGGAACAGGCTCTGCTCCCGACTGCTCTGAAGAGATGGCACACTAGATCTTGCTATTTATTGCATTCATAAATAAGCACTGTTATTTCACAGGTTTTAATATCACAAACGTTTTAATAACCGTATTTAAATATGAGTCAGTCTAACTTCGACTTAACATTTTTTCCTGAGAAGATGAGGCCTTTCTGAGGCCGCCCCTGCGCCGGAGCAGGTGCGGGAGGAACCGCACTTCGGCAAAGCGAATCGGTCACTTACTTCCCGTCAGCCCGGCTGCATTCGCCCAAAGTGCAGGTCAACCAGGCAAGGGAGAGCCTGGGCCCCGGCCCGCGGAGGAGCTGTGGCTGCAGGTCCTTCCCCTAAAGCTGCCCCAGCTGAGCGGCACCCTCAACCCCAGCTGGGTCTGCGAGGACGGCTGTGCGACAGCGCCCCCTGCCGGCTCCCCTGCGGGGGCGGACCAGACCTCAGGCAGCGGGTGGGGGGACCCGCCAGGGGGGGCGCCAGGCCAGCGCCCAGCAGCCCCAGGAGCGCAGTGAGTCTGCAGCTGCGGGCGTCACTGGGCGGGGGCTGTTTTGTGAAGACATTGCTTGTACTTGGGTCTGTCTCCTCAGAATCAACTCTTTCTTAATTGATTAATGTAATAAATACATAGAAAAAGGATGGGAACAGGTAATTTTCACAAAGAATACAACTGGCCAATAAATAGAAGAAAAAATTCTTGACTTCATTGATAATAAAAAATAAACGTTAAAAAGGTGTATTTTCCTCTTATCAAATTGTCAGATGCTGAGTTATTTCTATGTCAGACAAGTTGATGTAAGACATATACTGACTGCCTTAAATTCCAACAATTCGTAGTTGAAATAAAAGCAACTTTTTTGAAAGCGGAAGATGAATTTAAAATGTACTTCGATGAAAGCTGAGCTAGTGTCTGAAGCTGATTCCAGGAGGCCAGGCCACAGAGTGGACGGAAGGCTCTACACCACATTAGACAGCGGCCTACACAGGCAGGTGCTGCTGCTGTCACCGGGCGTGGTGGTCGTGGGACGGGGCTGCGACCGCCTATTCTGTGTGCCATCCGCCCCCCCCAGCCTCCTCCCCCTTCCCTGTCACTGCCCCGGCGCCAGGCCACAGGCAGGTGGGGGCCCTGCTTCAGACGCCCCTGGGCCTCCAGCCTGGCACCTGGTTGCCTTCGGGCATCTCTCACCCGCAGGGTTCCCTAACGCCCCCCGCCGTCTCCTAATGCCCTCTGCCATCACTCCGGGCGCCCCTCTCCCCGGCGATGCCCTCCCTCTCGCTCATTCCGGGCGGAGAGGACACTTAATGAAGGGCCCTCAATGTCCGCCTTCGGGTGTGTATGGGCTGGGCTGGCAGGAGACGGAGCAGAGCGGGCGGAGGCTGGGAGCAGCTCCTCTTCACAGGCACACATTGCACAGCACCCCGGTCACTCAGAAGCTCCCCCCGGCGCGGCCTGCAGGCCAGCCTCCCAAACCTCCCCTGCGGGCTTGGCCTGGGGGACACGCGGGGCCTTGTGCTGTCCACCTGGCACTCAGCTTCCGCCCACACAGGGCAACCCGCAGGGGCTGGCAGTGGAGCGTGATCCCAGCACCTAAAGGTCTGGGGTCTGAGCCCAGTCAGGGTGCACAGGAGGCAACCAGTCAATGTTCCTCTCTCTCTCCCTCCCTCTCCCCATCCCTCTTCTCCTCCCTCTCCTACTTCCTCCCTCCCTTCCTCCCTCCCTCCTACTCTTCCGCTTTCCTCCCCTCCCTTCCTCTTTCTCTGTGACCAATAACCACATCCTCGGTGAGGATTTAAAGAGGAGTCAGGGTGGTGACTACAGTGGCGGGTGAACCCAACGCCGGCTCCCCAGGCCTCACAGTGAGCGCAGCCCGTTTGCCGTGAGTGAGCACAGCACCGGGAAGGCGGTACCTCCTCCCTCTGCAGCGTCCGGAGGGCCAAGCAGGCGCTGCGAGGAGGGAAATGGTGGAACAGAGCGCAACCCGCCTGACTCCCGAGGTCACGCTTAACGACCACACCCACTGCCCGGCACTCAACTCATTAAGTTTATGTATTAATATAAGTGAAATGTAATTAGCTTAAACACCATTTGATTATTTTAATAAACTTGCAGCATACCCGCTGGAAGGCAGTCCCTCAGCCGTCCCCGCAGCGGCTGCTCAGGCCGGCCGCAGCCCTGGCTGAGGGGGGCAGACACAGGCCGAGCCTGGCACCTCACAAAGGCCGCTCCGGGACGAGCGTATCCACACGGCACCGCCGCCACCTGGCACCGCCGCCACCAGCGAGACAAGGGGAGCCGCGTCCACGCGGTCCGAATGACACCTCCTTCCAAACAGGCAGCACCTGCCGCCGTGGCTCCGGGAGGTGAGACTGAGGGCTGGAAGGGAGACTTCATTGCTGCGACCGAAACACACTTTGTAAATGTGTGTGTGTGTGTGTGTGTGTGTGTGTGTGTGTGTGTGTGTGAGAGAGAGAGAGAGAGAGAGAGAGAGAGAGAGAGAGAGAGAGAGAGAGAGATTTGGGCTCAGGATCAGGGAGAGTCACCACAGAGGGCTGCGGAGGTGGTGGAGGTGGTGGGTGCCCATCCAGGCCCAGGTGAGAGACTTTCCGTCCATTAGCGCAGTCGCTAGGAATGCTGCCTGGAGCCAGTCGGGGAGGACGGCTCTGAGTGCCACACAGAGTGTGCCGGGTGGTTGGTGTCTGCCCTGGCACGGGGTGACCTTCAGGGGAGGCCGTACCGGCTCCTCGCCACGGGGCACCTCGGAGCTCCCACCAGGCCTGAGGGGAAAGCTCCCAGTGCAGACCGGCAGGTTTAACCAGCGGGTTTAGGGCTGTGGAGCACAAGGACAGCTGTGATAGGATGGGCCATAGTCACATGTGGGGGCCAAGATGACGGGAAGGCATGTGGCTGGGAACCCTATAGCAGACTGGCCCGGGATGGGGGTAGGGGGTGGGGGGTGTGTGTGGCAGATTGGCTAATTCTTGGGCTCAGCTTTGTATTTTGGAAGTGTGACTATTTGTAAGGCTTCTTATTTTTATTATTTATTTCCTTCATCCATCGACAGTTTTTACCAAAGTCTGCTTCAAAGTGCCAGCCTCACGCACGTGTGCTGAAGGAAAATACTTTCAATATTTGAGTCAGAACATAAAAGTGTGTGTGTGGCTGCCCCCTGGTGGCAGACTTGGAAAATTCATAGAACAAGGGAAGATTCTCAGATGTGTGCCAGGAGGCACTAACCCCTGGTGAGTTCTGAAGGAGAAGTACTCTGTGGTGAATGACTCCAGGAAACAACAGCATATTACATACCCTTACATACTATTCATATGTTACGCACGGCATAGCATTTCCCGCAGGCTTGGTGATGGTGGGCAGTTAACATGTTTTAATGGTTTTCAAGCCAACTTCCACAGGAAGAGCACTTATTTTGATGCCAGCACTCATCTGACATCTAGATTCTTCTGAATTCATATGCATCTTTGCTGGCTGTAAAGTTACTCCTGGCTTTGAAGGAGATAAAAGGACACGTATCTTTTGTGTTTGTATAAAACGTTTAAGAGCTAAAGTTAACATCACAAAGTACTTTAACTGTTTGAATATTTTTATAAAACTCAGGTATTAAATTTGAAATAAAAAATTTTAAAATAATAAACTATTTTAAATAATAGCCATAATTTGGGGCGGCTCCGGAGCCAGAGACAGTCTATTTATTATCATCAAACTTCAGCAGGAAAGCAGGTGCAGCAGACACGCCAGCTCCTCGGCAATCAGCGCCCGAGGCCAGTCACACTCCAAGAGCCATTCAAATCCTGTTTCTCAGGCCCAATAGGGTCTAGTAAGAGCTTGGGAAGCTGTTTCAATTACTTGTTTTACTTTTAGTTTATTATATTTTCCCTTAAGTGTACTTTAACCACACTGTTTTATCCAAGGTCTAGAAACCACACATTTTCCAGGGACTTAAAAAATTGTTCTAGCACTAAAAAAACACGGAAAAGTACTTCCTTCTAAATATGAGAAGAAAACTTCCCAATCTCAAATGATGAATATTTAATTTAATTCCATAAAGGTTTAACATATTGTCAATTTCATTAGTTGGTAAGTCCTTGTATTCACTAAATCGCATTATGTTTTAAAATGATTTTTATGTTAAATTTTTTATTTGGCATGAATTATCAAGGATGCATGAATTGTCAAGGAAGCATAATATGCAAATTGGCCAAACCATGGAACAACTGGTTGCTATCATGCTCACTGACCACCAGGGGGCAGTCACTCAACATAGGAGCTGCCCCCTGGTGGTCAGTGTGCTTGCACAGGGGGAGCGCCACTCAGCCAGAAGCAAGGCTCACAGCTGGCAAGCACAGGGTGGTGGCGGGGGCCTCTCCCACCTCTGCTGCCGGCAGTCAGTAAGGAGTGAGGAGTCCCGAATTTCGAGAGCCCTGGACTATGAGAGGGATGTCTGACTGCAGGTGGACATCCCCCTAGGGGTCCTGGACTGTAAGAGGGTACAGGCTGGGCTGGGGGACCCCCCAGGGAATGAATCTCATGCACCAGGCCTCTAGTAGGCAATAATAGACTAAATGAGTTTCTTGCAACAAACAATTCTAACAGCAAAAAATTTAGGGTCTTTAAAAACATAGATTAAGAAACCATTTTAATGAGGGAAACATGTACATTTTAATATGCTTGATACCACGTTAGTGGGTGTCTAAATGTACAAATTCCTATTACTGACAAAATCTTTAAATGCCCCTCACTGTAATAATTCAAATTAAAACAAATTAAATACATCAAAAACTTCTACTCTTCCAAAGATACGGTTAAGAAAAAGAAAAAACAAGCTAGAGACTGGGAGCAAATATTTGCAAAGCAT
Organism: Pipistrellus kuhlii; assembly: GCF_014108245.1. NCBI lineage: Eukaryota > Metazoa > Chordata > Mammalia > Chiroptera > Vespertilionidae > Pipistrellus > Pipistrellus kuhlii. Next base: position 2,355,918 of record NW_023425416.1, on the reverse strand, counting down.
ACACCGGTAAAGGACTTGTACCCAGAATAAAGAACTCTCAAAACGCAATAAGAAAAACAACACCCAAAGTGCAAAGATCGAATCAGACAATTCACGGGAAGGTATACAGATGGCGAGTAAGCACAGGAAGGATACGCAGCACTATAACCACAATGAACCCTGCCACGTCCCTCCTGGGATGGACAGAGGAAAAGGCTGACAGTGCCTATAGGACAAGAGCTGGGGAGGCGGGAGCGCTCATCCGGAGCAGGTGGGGTGGATGTGGTGCAGCTACTTTAGAAACAGCAGCAGCTTCTCAAAGTGAAGCACGCGCCTAGCCTGTGCCCGCCTCCCTCCCAGGAGGAAGGAGGCTAGGCCCGCAGACCTGTGCACACCGGTCCGCAGCAGCCTCCCTAACAGTGAACACGGGCACACCTCCTCTGTGATGGCCGCACAGCCTAGCAGGCGTCTTCAAACTACGGCCCGCGGGCCACATGCGGCCCGCAGAGGAGTCTGATCCGGCCCACCAGGTTTTTTGGGCAGTGAGCGCAGCCGAGGTGTTACAGTAGGAATTAGTAGTTCATATAGTCCGGCCCTCCAGCTCTCTGAGGGACCGTGATCTGGCCCCCACTTTAAAAAGTTTGAGGACCCCTGGCTAGAGAGTTGTTCCAACTCCCAAGTTCTAGCACAGGCGAGGCTGGCTTACAACACTTCTATTATAAAAGTATGGAATGTGTGCTGTGGTGACTAATGCAATGAACGCACAAGCACACAAGATGGAGTTCTCTCCTCTCCTGCTCTTTTCCATCTACCAGGCATAAACAACACCATTAATGTGAAGACATCTTTCAATTATTCCATGCCCATCTTCCCAACTATTCCATGCCCATCTTCCCAACTATTCCATGTACATCTTCCCAACTATTCCATGTACATCTTCCCAACTATTCCGTGCCCATCTTCTTAACTATTCCATGTACATCTTCCCAACTATTCCATGTACATCTTCCCAACTATTCCATGTACATCTTCCGAACTATTCGGTGCCCATCTTCCCAACTATTCCATGTACATCTTCTCAACTATTCCGTGCCTATTTTTCCACATCATACTGAGAGGGAACACACTGCCCAACACCGTGGCCGACGCCTGTTCACGTGGATCCTTATTTGGACTGACCAGCTGCTAATATTCAGAATATTGCTTCTTGCTTCAGGAGTCTGAGTTGTTTTTTGTTTAAATATATTTTTTTATTGATTTCAGAGAAAAAAGGAGAGGGAGAGAGAAACATCAATGATGAGAGAGAATCATTGATCAGCTACCTCTTGCACACCCCCTACTAAGAATCGAATCTACAACATGGGCATGTGCCCTGACTGGGAATTGTATCCCGACCTCCTGGTTCATAGGTTAACTCAATCGCTGAGCCACACCGGCCAGGCAGGATTCTAAGTTTTTGAGAGACCTCTTCTTGCTCTATTTCTGAACCTCTTCAAGGCACTGTGAAGGGATCACCCACCTCCGTTTCAGTGCCTGTGCTTGAGGGCATGTACCTGTGTGTCTCTATGATGCCTGTGCTCTGAGGGCAGGTGCCTGTGTGTCTCTGTGATGCCTGTGCTCTGAGGGCATGTACCTGTGTGTCTCTATGATGCCTGTGCTCTGAGGGTAGGTGCCTGTGTGTCTCTGTGATGCCTGTGCTCTGAGGGCAAGTACCTGTGTGTCTCTGTGATGCCTGTGCTCTGAGGACACACGCCTGTGTGTCTCTATGATGCCTGTGCTCTGAGGGCAGGTGTGTCTCTGTGATGCCTGTGCTCTGAGGGCAGGTGCCTGTGTGCCTCTGTGATGCCTGTGCTCTGAGGGCAGGTGTGTCTCTGTGATGCCTGTGCTCTGAGGGCAGGTGCCTGTGTGTCTCTGTGATGCCTGTGCTCTGAGGGCAGGTGCCTGTGTGTCTCTGTGATGCCTGTGCTCTGAGCGCAGGTGTGTCTCTGTGATGCCTGTGCTCTGAGGGCAGGTGCCTGTGTGTCTCTGTGATGCCTGTGCTCTGAGGGCACACGCCTGTGTGTCTCTATGGTGCCTGTGCTCTGAGGGCAGGTGTATCTCTGTGATGCCTGTGCTCTGAGGGCAGGTGCCTGTGTGTCTCTGTGATGCCTGTGCTCTGAGGGCAGGTGTGTCTCTGTGATACCTGTGCTCTGAGGGCAGGTGCCTGTGTGTCTCTATGGTGCCTGTGCTCTGAGGGCACACGCCTGTGTGTCTCTATGATGCATGTGCTCCTGAGGGATTCCAGAGCATCCCTGTGAAAAGCAAACACCATCCCCCGCCTCAGGAAATGCCAGAACAGTCGGAAGGCTGGTGAAAAGAACGGAAGAGCCAATAAGAAGTAGCTCCCAGGAGTAAGGCATGCCATGAAGGACGAGGCTCTGGGATGGGTCCCTGAGTGCCTGGTCTGGGCCCTCAGGGTGCTCTGTCCTCCTCAACACCCACCTTGAGTAACCAAGACGCTGCCAACCTGACGAGGTGAGAAATTCCGAATGCTGCCTGCGGTAGACACACAGGCTGTGCCAGGCATGCTGACGAGAGTGCGGGAGAGGCGATGTTGTTGGCAATAACCTCACAGAGAGACCCTTTGTGGCAGGAGCCAGAAGAAGCCCAGCCTGAGGTTCAGGGCCACTCAGAGGCTGAGGTCCAAGGCAGAGAGAGCGCTCAGGCTGCACTGGATCCTGTGCGTGAAGCTGCAAGAGGGAAGGGCTGGGGTAGTTGGTGCGGAGGGTCTGGAAGGAGGAGAGTGAGCTGGGACTGCATGAGACTAGCGAGCATGGCAGGGCCAGGGCTCACACAGGACAGCAGTCAGGTGACCAGATTTGCACCTGACGTCCTCAATAGGTTCTTGGAAACTGACTTTACTGGAAATGATGGTAAAGAAACCAATTTCCTGTAGGCTAATTGATATAAACAAGAGTTTAGTTCCTATGGAATATTTCTGGGCACAGAAATATCACCAAACTTCTAAATAAAGACCCAAACACTTCTAATACTACACACTGAAGTAAGTGTGAGCTACGCCTACATTTCAGAAAGATGACTAAAAGCAAGAGAATTCTTCTCCAATCCACTTTTTCCAGGTCAGAATCATGGGTGACCGGAGCCTGTCCCAGCAGCTCAGGGCACCAGGCGGGATCTCCAGGGACAGGAGATCTCCCGTTCAGTGCAGCCCTCACTCACCCACACTTACTCACACTGGGACAAGGAGTCACGCCAGCTAACGCAGTGTGCACAGCTCTGGGACATGGGAGGAACCGGAGTCCCCAGAGAAAACTCAGGCAGATGTTGGGAGAACATGCACGCTCCACACAGTGCCCTGCCAGGACTTGACTTTGTTTCTTATCAAGGTTATAATGAAACTAGAGGCCCAGTGCATGAAATTCTTGTAAGGCAGCGGAGGGGGGTGAGGAGAGGGTGTCTCTTAGCCCAGCCTGCACCCTCTCACAATCCAGGACCCCTAGTTTCTAACCACTTGCCAGCCTGCCTGTCTGATTTCCCTAACCACTCTGCCTGCCTGCCTGATGCCCGTAACTACACAGCTGCCTGCCTGATCACCCCTAACCACTTGCCTGCCTGCCTGATCGCCCCTAACTCCTCACCTGACTGCCTGATTGCCCCTAACTGCCTCTGCCTCTGTCCCTGCCCTTGCAACTTCATCCATAAGGACGTCTAGCAGGTCGTTCAGCTGTCCAGTCTAATTAGCCTATTATGCTTTTATTTTTTCATTCATTTAATGAATGAAATGGCATTATTTCAGGATTTGCTATAATTTAAGAATTTCCTACAACACTTAAGTCTAAATTCCCCAATACGTCTCAAAGTACCTAAATCAGTAAGAGTTTGAACAACACACAGAGCCAAGCAACCACTGGCTTTGCTCAATTGTCCACTGGACTGAAGCTGGTCAAGTGTTCAACTGCGAATCAAAAGAAAACAAAGTACAAATATGTATATAAAACATTGGAAATGTAGGGAACGAGTCCATGCACAGTATGGTTAGTACATTGTTTTGTTCATTTGCTCTTTGTGAAGAAAACCCTTTCATAAAATGTAAGTCTATGTACTCAATTTTGGGGCATTTAGCTTTTGCTGGAGAGTAGGGGACTAAATGTATTTACTCATTTTCTTCCTCATCGCTAGTAACACAAACATTTTGACTGTAGATCCTGCCCCACTTGACAAGTCAATGCACACAGACACTTACACATGACCAGCCCCTTTCCCCTTCTGACGCATCCAAGTTCAGTGTTTCCAGAGACGTCCACTTACCTTGGACCTCTTAGTGTTCTCTCGCCTTCCTCTGCTCTCACGGTGATAATCTTCGGACTTTGTTTGCCATGACAGATGTCATCTTTTTCTTTCACACATTCTTTCTTCTGGATTGCTCATCCACGCCCGTGACGCACCTTCATTTCTGTGGACACAGAGGGGAGAAAGAGGAAGCTCAGGTCAGCGACACTTCTGATTTATTCTAATATTCCCCTGGCTGCCTACCACTTAATCACAGTGTTAAGACTTCACCTAATTAGATGAAATTTAGGATAGAGCTGCGTAGAATGCAGGCGAAATGGAGGCTATTTTCCTTCACTACTAAGGATGTGATGCCACTTTGGCTTCTTACATATGCATCTCACTGAACACATGGTGCTGGACTCCTTTCTGCAGGAGGAGACTCTGAAGCGCTAAAAGTTACCCACAGTCAGTAAAACCAGGGCCGAGGATGAAATCAATGAAACATCCGGTCAGAATCCCATTTCAGAATGACTCAAACCAGGGTCGCACTCCCTAATCCCGTTCTGAAAGATGTCAGTTGTAGGGAGAATGAAAGGCAGGCCATGAATGCTGACGGAATCGGGTGTACTCCCCTCACTTATATGTACCTATTCTCCCTACAGGGGCAGAGGAGGCGGCTTTCCCCAGGAGTCTGCTAAGTCTGGAAGAGCCTTTACTTCTCCCTTGTCACCTGCAGGCTCAAGCTGTTTCACAGACAGCAGTGTGCCAGCCCTGAGGAGGCAGGTGTGTGTGCCTGCCCCATGGACAAGAAGAGGCAGAGCAGGTGTGTGCACCTGCTCCTGCCCCATCCCACTGGGCCTCAGCCCTCCCTAGATGGGGCTGTGGACACGAGAGGAAAGATGGTGGAGGAGGCACAAAGAGCTCAGGACGACTGGGGCGCAGCCCAGTGCCCGCTCGCTCCTTCCTGATGCCACAGGACAAGCCCGTTTTTCTAACAGAAAGCAGGTGTTCAATGAGCTCAGCTACAGTGAGAGCTGGTGCAGGTCAGGGGTGTTCCCTGGAGACCTAGAAATGCAGCTCTTGTTAGTCATTGGGCTTACAAGTGCTTCCTGTAATCTGTTGCTTGCCTTTGAAATGTTATGGTGCTACTTGGCATAGGAGGTACACATTTTGGTACAGTAAACGCACCAACCTTGTCGATCCTGAGTGTGATTTTTGTGTCTCTGGCTTATAAAACCCACTCCATCCTAAGAGCACAGAGATACCCTCTTTTGTTCCTCCCTCAGGTTTAAAGCTTCACCCTAAGTTTCTGCATGATTTTGAGTGCTGGGCTGATGTACCAGCCACCTCCTGAGCAGCTCCCTGCTGCCTGTGGTGCTGAGAGGCACTCCGAGTCCTCGCTGTGATGAGATGGCCCGTGGCCATCAGGTTTCCTCCCGAACCTTGTCTCGCATCTTCTGTTAGTCATGGGGCTGCAGCCACACCGCTTTCCATGGGGACCACAAACACATGACACAAATCCCACCCCAGAGCTCCTGTCTGTGTGGCTTCCTTTTGCTGCAACCTCGCTCCCCAGATACGTGCACATGGCTGGCTCCTTCTGGCCTGAGGGCCCCGAGCACATGCCATCTCAGAGCGGCTCCCACCCAGCAGAGGGGCCCTCCAAGCACTCGATGACTTGGCTCCTCATTTCCTCACAGCACCTGTCACCATTCAAAATTATCTTGTTTCACTGCCTTTTAGCGTTTCCCCATGATGCACCACCCTTCAAGTCCAGGGACCCACTGGTGTGTTCTCTCAACCTTCAGCACCTCTCACGGGTCCAAGCACACACTAGGTCTTCAATGAATATTTGCTGAATAAGTGAGTGAGTGAATCAATGAATGAACATGGATCTCCCTGGTCCCCTGGCTGTTCTTTCTGTCCTCTTAGATCAACAAAGGAGTATCTGTTCCCCCACTCCCCCCCACCCCACACACACACATAAGCAAATAACTACTGTTAGGCAAACCTTTCCCATATCTCCAAGAAATCCTGCAGGAATACCACAAAATAATTCTGAACACGCCTGTCTGGAGAGGCAGGGTTCTAAGTTACTTAGAATCGCCCCATTCATACAACATCTGATCCCAAAGAGAGCCACTACGTTTCTTTGCACAGAGCCAGAAACTTTTAATCCACTCTATCTTCTATCTCTATCTATATACCTACTATCTATGTATCTATTTATCTATCATCTATTTATCATCTATCATCTATCATACATAAGACAATTTGAATAATTCAACAGGAAAAGTTTTATTCTTATTGGCAGAGTATTTTTCCAGTGGGTCAGTGTGCTAAGAAGGCAGATCCCCACTCCCACCTCCGGTAAACAGGGCGCTAAGCAGCTCAGAGCCCCCTCAGGCTGCACCTCCCATGCGCAGAGAGAAGAGCACTGACACTTAGTGAGGCCTGGTGGTTTCCTTGAGACTTCTGGGCTCCAACGTTTCTGATGAAGTCATTCCCCAGCCATCATCAACAAAAGCAGGCCCGGGGGAGAAACCAAGATGGCGGCATAGGTAAACACCTAACTGCAGCCTCACACAACAATTTCAATAAAATACAACTAAAATACAAAATGGACATTACCCAGAACTAAAGGAAAGTCGACTGACTGGAAATTCTACAACGAGAAGGAAAGAAAAAACCAGAAGGAAAATCAGAGAAGCTGTAAAAGCCTAAGGTACAGAGACACCGTGGGCAGGAAGAGGATGGAGCTGGAGAGGAGGGGAGGCTGAGTGTCTGGCTGGTGTTCCCTGGAGGGAAAGAGATAAAAGCTCCGGACTGTGCTGAACCCCAGTTCCGACTGCACTGAACCCCAGTTCTGGGCGAGACCCTGGGGACCCAGGCTCACACAGAGGGAGCCTGGGTTGTGAAGCAGAATCTCAGGGGAGTGGTGAAAGGCAGAGCCCCGGAGTCGTGCACATTTCTCGCAGAGGACGGACTGTTGACTCTGCTGCTAGATTGCCCTACTGGGTAGGAGACAAAAGCTCCGGACTGTGCTGAGCCCCAGTTCTGACTGCACTGAACCCCAGTTCTAGGCCAGACCATGGGGACCCAGGCTCACATGGAGGGAATCTGGGCTGTAAGGTGGAAACCCGGGGGAGCGGCGAAAGGAGGTCCCAGAGGTGCGCACATTGCACGCAGAGAACTGATGGTTGACTGTGCCACTGGATTGCCCTAATGGGAAGGAGACAAAAGCTCCAGACTGCTCTGAACCCCACTTCCAACTGAACTGAACCCCAGTTCTGGGCTCACTGGGGGAGAGCCTAGACTGTTTGGTAGTGGGCGAAACTCGAGGGCACCTTTCTCTCAGAGGTGCTTGTAGCGAGTACCAGAGGACACTGAGGAACACTGAGACTCAGGAGCCTCAGAGGGTGAGGCTGACGGAAACCAAGGCTGTAGGCTCCACCCTGAAACTCCGCCCCATCCAAGCTGAACACAGAGACTTGTAAGGCTACCAACTCAGGGAAGCTGCGAAAATGTTGAGACAAGGAAACAGAACACAAATGAAAGAAATGGAGGACAAAAAGAGACTGGATATAGAGTTCAAAATCATGCTTACAAGGTTTTTCAAGAATTTCCTAGAAAAGGCTGATAAAATAAATGAGACCTATGAGGATATGAAAAGGGATCAACTGGAAATAATAAAGGATCAACTAGAAATAATAAGGGATAAACTAGAAATAAAGAAAACATTGTCTGAAATAAAAAATATTATACAGAGTCCTAAAAACAGAATGGAAGATCGCAATAATCAAGTCAAAGATTTGGAACATAAAGAGCCAGAAGACACTCCTCTGCAGAAGCAAGAAGACAAGAGAATCCAGAAAGTTGAAGATAATGTAAGAAACCTCTGGGACAACTTCAAGTGAACCAACATCAGAATTATGGGGGTCCCAGAAGATGAGAGAGAGCAAGATACTGAAAACATACTGAAAGAAATAGTGACAGAAAACTTCCCCCACCTGGTGAAAGAATCAGACTTACAAGTTCAGGAAGCTCACAGAACCCCAAACAAAAGGAATCCAAAGAGGACCACACCAAGATACATCATAATTAAAATTCCAAGAGCAAAAGACAAAGAGAGAATATTAAAAGCAGCAAGAGAAAAGCAGGTAGTTACCTATAAAGGAGCACCTATATGATTGTCAGCTGATTTCTCAACAGAAACCATGCAGGCCAGACGGGAATGGCAAGAAATATTCAAGGTGATGAATAGCAAGAACTGACAGCCAAAAATACCCTACCCAGCAAAGCTATCACTCAGAATCAAAGGCCAGATAAAAAGCTTCATTAATAAAAAAAAAAAGCTAAAGGAGTTCATCACTGCCAAACCCAAATTATATGAATTGCTGAAAAGGGTTCTTTAGGAAGAGAAAGAAAATAAAAATAAAAATTATGAACAACAAATACATAAACATCAACAAAATGAATCTAAAAACCAAGGGAATTAAAAAATCTGATGAACAATATGTACTGGTGAATATAATAGAATCAGAGGTATGGAAGGGGTGTGAACTGATGATTCTCCGGGAAAAGGGGAGTGGGGGATGTGGAAAGAGACTGAACATAAACTGTGCACCTATGGGTCAGGACAATGGGGGGTGGGGAAAGGGCAGAGGGTAGGGTGGGAACCTGGTGGAGGGGAGCAATGGAGGGGGGAAAATGAGAAACATTGGTAATAATATGAACAATAAAAATTTATTAAACAAACAAACAAAAAAAAACCAACACAAAAGCAGACCCTTCCTTCCAAACATCTCCCAGAGCAAACGTTATGCCAGAGCCCTCCTTTACCCCCTGCAACCCCCACCCCATCCCTCGCAGTGGGCCACCCGCATGCTTCTCAGTGACAGCCACGGGCACCAGTGGCCGGGCTGGGACAGGTCGCTGACCCCTGCGAGGAGGCTCGGGGGGAGCAGTTGTGACGGGAGCTTGGCTTGGCCAGGTCCACCGGCTAGCGGCCTGGAGAACCACTGAAGGGAGGGGGTGGCGTCCTGACAGCTGGGCTCCTGTCACAGGATGTTCACAAATGGGATCCCATCCTCAGAGGAATGAGGTCAGCTCCAACAGCAGACAGAGGGTGCAGACATCCCGCCATCGCCTCTCTGCTTGTTCAGACCATAGGGCTGTGTTCTTTCCGCTCCGCACTCCCTCCCCACTGCCACCCACCGGCACAGCCCTGACCGGTCCTCTCCGCTGACAGCACAGCCCTGACCGGTCCTCTCCGCTGACAGCACAGCCCTGACCGGTCCTCTCCCAGCCCAGGCCACTGCCATTTCCCCAGAAGCTTGCTCTGGCCTCCTTACCAACTCCCACTTGGCCCCAAAACAACCTGTCCTCACGTGGGGCCACACAGTGGGAAACCCGCAGAATCCCCTTGCTGAACGCTCACATGCCGTCTGATTTTCAGGGACTAAAACTTAAACTCACTCCCTCTCCGCCTCTCAAACCTCACGCCATGCCAGGCTACCCTCCACTCCATAGCTTCTTTCTCTTCCTTCGAGTCCATTCTCCCTGCCCTCCCACTGCCCACATCAGGGTTTCTGGGACTGTCACACAGAGGCTCCGCCAGCACCCAGGCCACACAGGCCCCTCCCGACATCCAACCTGCACCGTGGTCTTCTCCAACCTGCACTTCCTGGGTGACCTGAATGGCACTGTTTATTTACCTCCCCCCCCCCCCCACACACACACACACTAGACTGTAAGCCCCATGAGGAGGGAGGTCATGCTGTCCTGTTCTCTGCTAAATTCTCAGACCCTGGGATAAGGCACATAGTAGGTACTAAGCGGCCTTTTGCCCAGTGAAAGCCAGTGTTAGATGAAATCAGGACCCAATTCTCCAGCCTTCTGTCCACTCTGAGTAAAACTCACCTGCTTGCCCGAAGACAAGTTGTTAGTTTGCAGAGGAGACTTCACTCTCTCCATGAATATCCTATTGTTACCCCACAACCAGGCTCGAGCCTCCGAGGGAGGGCCCTGCTCTGCACTCAGAAGAGTCTTGGGAGATGTCAAATGAATCCACACCTCATTGCCAGTGTGTTGTGACTTGGGGAACAGCTGTGTACATAGGTTGTCAGTGATGGAAGTGAAGGGCTTGGTGTGTGAGTGGGTTGATCAGTATGTTACATGGACTAAGGCAGGTGAATTTTTCTAAAGTGCTAAGGAAATCTGTAACAGGCATTCACTATGGGGAAGCTCACTCGAGGCCCAGATAATGTGACCAACTGGAATTATAAATGGGCCTCAACTCCATGGGACTTGCAGAGGGAACCACAGAGTGGTAGTGATAGCCAGTTTGATGCACAGTATCTACTTTATAAACTACTTTTATATATTTGACTAGAGGCCTAGTGCACAAATTCATGCACTAGGCCTCTAATGGCTGCCTGCTGCTGGCCGGGGCCTTCCTCCCTTCCCCTGGCTGGCTCCACCCCTGGTCCAACTCCTCATTGACCTCCTGGTGGAGGGGACAATTTGCATACTATGCTATTATTGCACAGAATATTTCTTTGGTTTCTCAGAGCAATCCTAAGAGGTTTGCCAAATGTCATTTTTACACCTCATGATCCCACAATAAGTAAATACTGGAACTGGATTTGGAGTCATTATCTTAGAAGATCAGTTCCTAGAGATGCCAATAAACCAAAAGGAGAGCCTGCCAAAAGCATTTCAGTCAGCTTGATTGAGCTGTAATTTTCCTACAATAAAATGCCCCGGTCAGGTCATGGGAATTGGGCAAATGGATACACTCCTGCCTCTCCCACCACACTCAAGATGCAGGACAATCCCATCCCTTGAAAGTTCCTCAGGCCCCTTTACACTCCATCTGCCCCATCAGCTTCGGCCTCTGCCTGGCAGCCAGGGGCCTGCTTCCTGTCACTAGATATTAGGGGGCGTTACCAGAATTTCATGGAAATCTAATCAGACGGTCTGAACTCTTTGCATCTGGCTCCCTTTGCTCAGTGTTATATTTTTGAGACACATCAATATTGTGCACATAGCGGTAGCCGGCTCTGTTTTATTGTTTTATTTTATGGCTATACCCCAATTTGTTAATCCATTCATCTGGTGATGAATATTTAAATTTCTCTCAGTTTGGGGTTATCATGAATGCAGCTGCAGGACTACCCCAGTACAAGTCTTTGTATGGACATGCATTTTCATTTCTCTTCTTAATGTAAGTACCTTGGAGTGGAATGGGCAGATACAAGGATAAGAGTATTTTAAATTTTATAAAAACTTAAACTGTGTTCCAAAGTGATTTTGCCATTTTGTATTCCCACCAACAGTGCCTGAGAGTTCCAGATGCTCTATGTCCTCATCAACACTTGGTATTGTCAGTCTTTTAATTTTAGCCATTTTAATAGGAATGAGGTGGTATCCAATTGTGGCTTGAATTTGCATTTCCTTGATGCTAATAATGTTGAGCATCTTTTTACATGCTTATTGCTTATTTGTATAACTTCTGCAAAGGGCAATTGAGACAAGAGACATAAGTAATTTCATTTCTCATGTGCTAGTATTTGATTTATTTTAGAAACAATCTTGAAAAAATGTAACCTGGAAAAGGATTTATAAAATATTCAAACTATAAACATCAAAGATATTTAGAGGCTAAACTAAAAATAAAGCAATCAATAATATGGTAAAAAAATATCCACACTTTATTAGCTTTGTATCTTACTATACGCTCATTTAATGCTCTAAGAAACTAGGGGCCTGAATTTGCAAGAAGGGGCTGGTGTTGAATTAACTTGGCTTCAGCAAAAAAGAAAAAAAAACAAACACGTTGCTTTATTCACTTCCAATTACCCTCTATTCCCCAGACCTCATTTTATAGACCATGGATTCAATTATTCACAGTATCTTTTTATATCTAGTGGTAAGACTGTAGGGTGAATCATTACAGAATTAATATTCAACAGGCTTTATATAACTCGACTTAATGCGATGCAGAACTTGGATTTTTATCACCCCAAGACTTCTCAAGATCTATAAATGCAACCAACTTAATAAAGCACCGTGAACTCTAACTCTAACATTACTTTCACAGCCCAACACCTCAAAACCAGACGGACATGGATGAACAGACAAGGTTTATAATAAAAGGTCAAACTCTGCACACCCCCAGGATGACAGCAGGGTCTGTGTCCTAACACCTTTGTTTTGAGAAACTGGTGATCCTCATGAAAGGAGTTTCTGCTCCCAGGAGCCACTCAGAATGTTATGCCCCACATGATTTCTGACTCTTAAAATACCATGCCCTCCCAGGAGGGAAAAGGCTGACGAATGCCTCTCCTGGAGACTACTCCTACCTCCCCCTCAAATGAGTGTATATAATTTCCAGCCTAGGGGGAATCTTACAGATATTTCAGTCCAATGACTGCATTTTACAGAAAAGAAAACCAGGGCCACACCAGAAACTCCCAGCCTGAGGCCAGCCAAGCAGAAATAGCTACATGCTAACCTCAGATCTTCTGACCCAGACTCTGCAATCTTAATATTTTTTCCCCTAATTTTAATACTTATACAGCGTCGACATAGAAATGCTAGAATACTCAGAAAAACACAAGGGAAAATATTGTTAAATCCCCTCTAATCCCAAGACTCTGAGCTAGCCGCTCTCAAAAGGCAGAGTAACGGCAGCTCTGAGGGCTGCTTTGCAGGCTCACGTTTGCTCCTGTGCTTGACCAGGTGGCCACAGTGGGAAGTTACTAACTCTCCCCCAGCCTCGGCTCTCTTGTCAGTAAAATGGGAGCGAGGGGGGCACTTACTGTCAAGGTGGTGATGAGGATGAGGTGGAATGGAATTGGCAAAACTTTTCCCACAGTGCATGGCAGTGAGCAGCTACCCAGTAAACATGGCCTGTGGTGGTGACATCCTTTCAGACAGTCATCTACAGTGTTCCTATGTTTTCGCTTCTTAAAAAAAGCAAACCAGTTCTGTGGCTTTTCCCATCCAATAGTGCCCGTGCCATGAACTGTCATTCCTAGTGGAGTTCCACAAGGCCACACTCTGGAGAGCCCTGCTAAGAAGACATGGCCACAGTGCAGCAAGTGTCTCGGTGTTTGGATAATGACCCAGAAAGACTGCGCAGCCCTCTAGCCCCCCATGACCCAGGACAACTCTTCCTGAAGCTTCAGAAAGATTACGGCTTCTGGCCAAGTCCCTCAAATCTCACCCCTGTCAGAACCTGGCCACCTCGCTGTTGCCAAGAGCCAGAGCATCTCCAGTGACCAGTGCTCAGCTGGTGTGGTTCAGTGGTTAAGCATCAACCTATGAACCAGGAGGTCACAATTCAATCCCCAGTCAGGGCACATGCCCAGGTTTCAGGGTTGATCCCCACTGGGGGGCATGCAGGAGGCAACAGGTCAATGATTCTCTTTCATCATTGATGTTTCTATCTCTCTCTCCCTCTCTCTGAAATCAAATAAACATATAAAAAATTAAACACATACATACACACACACAAAACTGAACTACTGTCATCTCTTCTTCCCACCCTGCGCGCGCGCGCACACACACACACACACACGCAACACATATGTTGGCTTGGCGATGGTCAGTGGCTAAAAGGAGAAGCCACAGGAAGCGCTGTGATAAGGTGTGTGCAGCTGCACTAGAATCAGGGGAAGCACACTGTGATTGATTAGCAATGTCTGCAATGGAAGATGGCATCAGGAGAAGCACACTGGGATTGATTAGCAATGTCTGTAATGTAAGATGGCTTCAGGGGTGTGGTGGGTATGCCAGGCTGTCCTTTTTGATCTGTTCAGTATCCTCAGTTTTACAGACATGAAAACTAAGGTTCATGACAATGAGCACCCTGGCTTGTCCACGGTGCCAGCGGGAGTGGGTGGCCATGCTGGGGCCAGTGATACCTGGTAGGCACTTAGAATACACCTGCTGGGCAGATGGACTCTCTCTCCAGCCGCCCTGCTTTCTTCTCTGGTGCCCAGATGGCTCCCTGTCTAACAACCACCCTGGCACGTTCTGGCCCACTAAGGCAGTTCCATGAATAAGTTATGCCAAGTAACTGAAAAAAACTGCTAGTCCATGTGTGTACCAAGGCCCTGGCCCAGCTAGCACACAGCGGTCATGAGGATTCACATTCCGCTTGACACAGCGGTTCTGTCATGGCGGGATGAGCCAGCGCAACGCACACAGAGGCCAGAAGGAAGGAGAGATTTTTCCTCCAGACGCTAACATAGATGCATTTCTTCTTTGTATAATGGAGCCCTAAATAAATAAAATGCAAAATGAATGTCTATAATAGTAGAGCTGTTGAGAAAATGGCTGTAGCTTCTTACTCTAACGGATACGGTCTTCAGGAAAATGGAATTCAACATGAAGGCTGTCCTGTGGGAGAAAGAGGGCACCATCTGCCCAGCAGGTGTTTACCACATGCCAGGAATGCAAATGACCAGCGAGAAGCAATTCCCGCCCTCCCGTGAAGTCTGCTGGGAAAGACGGACGGAGCCAGCATTGTAGTAAGTGCACTCGTACAAACAGGAAGGACTTGTCGCTGAGGGAAGCTGCTCAAAGGGTCAGCCTGCTAGTGGTACGGGCATGAGACTGGGAGCAGACAGCATCAGAGTCCTGTTTGTCACTTAGTGTGACCTTGAGCAAGGCACATACACTTCCTACCCCAGCTTCTACCTGTGGAACCTCGTGAATCACCCCTCCCTGTAGGAATCACTCCGGCACCGACGTAAAGCTTATCAAGTTCCCAGGGGTGCCGGCACTGAGTATGGGCCAGCACGTGGCTGTCAAATGAATGACAGAATCGCTGCCACACAACATGTGTCTCCAACAGCAACAAGGGCATTTGGGCAGGAAGCGATGAAACAGAGTAATGAGACGTCAGTCCTGTCTAGTGAGAGAGACTGGGGATAGAGGGGTGTGTGTTTGTGCATGTGTGCGTGTGTGTGTTTCTGTGTGTGTGTGCGCGCACACGCACGCGTGCACATCTGGGTTACCAGGTCCGCCACGGAGAAGCCGCCTGGAGCTTCCTTTCCGTGGGAAGGTGGCACGCACAGGAGCAGCCACAGGACACAGGTGCGGTGCTCCCCATGGGCTCCGGCATCCATGCACACCACAGCCAAAAGGTTACCATGTCAACACGCAGCCAGCATGAGTTTATTACTACATGATATTCGCATTCTGTTTCTTCGTCCTGAGCCTCAGTCTACACCTCTGCGTGGCCCGGCTGCACTGCGGGGCCCAGCAGCCCGTGGCTTCTGTGTAACGGCATGATGCCAACTGGAAGTCGCTGGACACAGAGTCAGGTGGGCTCCGGGGCGAGGCTGGTAGGATGGGCAGAAGCGCCGGACTGGGTGCTGCTCTGGGCTCCCGCAGGGAGGCTGCGCGGCGGCACCTGAGAAGCAGGCAGGGCCTGCTCGTGAGTCCTGGGTCTCCTCCGGCTGGTGCGGGGCCACACTGGGGTTTGGTCTGGCTGGCCACCCCTTACTTGGCGTGGTATCTAGTGTGCAGGAAGTACACATGTGTGTAGAAGCAGCTCTTGTTTGCATAGCGCAGCCCTAAATAAGTAAGGAGCTGTGGGGCCTGGCATTCGGCAGGGGTGAGCCAGGAACGACGGAGCCACGGTCTGGCCCTCTGAGTGGGTCGGCAAGTTGTTTTCTAAGGTAGAGGGACCAGGAGGGCCCATGCGGCCAGGAAGTGGGAGGCCTGGGCCACAACAGAATGCACACGTGGATAAGGGCTGGCTAAGGCGCAGGTGAGAGAGCTGGGTAAGAGGCCAGAGGCAGGAGCCCAGCAACCAAGAGCACTTGGCAGGGTCCCCAGCAGCCTGCCCCTGCCCGCCAAGTGAGTTCTGAAGTGTCCTCTCCACGAGGGCCCACTTCTGCCTCCCTCTCCCCAGTTTTGCCCACAGCCATGGGCAGCCAGGCACGGCAAGCTCAGGCCAGCAAATACCTCCGGACCGCGCCTGGAGGAGGACCAGCTCCCAACGCCCGGTCCCAGCTACACACTGAGGCATGGACAGCCATATTTGGGGGGACGGGAGCAGTCTCCTCACTAACCTGTTCTGAGATCCTCCAGCACCAAGCTTTGGAGAAGACACCATTTAAACGAAGCCCTTAGCTAGGACTTAGACAAAGAGTGGGGAGGTGCTAAGATGCTTCGGTACGAACACTGAGCAAGGAAGATGCTGTTTGCTGGGAGGATTTCAAATGTACACAGTCAGGCAACAGTCCCCCTTTCCTCTCACACGGGTTACATATTCCAAGAGCCGGACAAATGCATGGACACCTTCGGGACACTAGTTACTGGGAAGCTCAGAGCTGGCCATTAAGATTCACACATGACCTGGATACGCGCTGCACACAGGGCTCCCCAGAGCTCGTGGCTCGTCTGTCCGGTGGCCCAGAACACTCCACCTGCTCAGACCCGCAGCCCCAGGGTCACAGGGAAGTCCCTGTAAGCTGGTGGTGGAGCACCTGCCGCTGACGTCTCCGAAGGAGCCTCAGGGAGGCTGGTCCTGACCAACCTCCATGCACACACTCCCTGAGAGTCCACATCAGCAGCTCTTCCTGAGCACGTGCCCCGTGGCACGGTGCTTCGCGTGCTAAGAAAATGCAACAAGCACGTCTTCGTGCGTCTAGGTTTGTGATGACTGCCTTTTTTCTTGTAGCAATCTTGTAAGAGTCTGGCTTCCTATTTTTATTATTCTCACTGCATGCTAATACTCCCAGCATCTTAGTAAATCACGGTTCTCCAGTTCCTCCTGCAGAGTCGTTAAGCTGATTTAATGAGCGCTGTCTAATCGCTGTTTTACCTTCCACAGCGCATGCAGTCACTGGCGATGTTTCAAACGCTCAGAAAGGAACAATGAATGAAGATGGCTCTGCAGGACGCACAACAGCTCATGTGATGCCAGAAAGAACATGTTACATGTATGTAGTGATGCATACCTTCATTAATTAATTCACTCACACACTCATTATGTAATCACATGTATGACCTAGACTGCAAAGAGCAGACCAGCTTAAGCGACTCTTTCTTAGGACTGCATCCCTATTGAGGGCATAGAACAGCGGTTAAGGGCTCTTGAGCGAGCAAGGGAATGTTTAAATCCTGCTGCACCATTTCTTGCTCATGTGACCAATTAGCCAATTAGTCTGTTTCCCCATCTATAAAATGAGGTTTATAAGAGCAGCTACCTCTACAGATACATTAAGCGAGTTAGTACATACAATCTGTGTAAGTTACTGCTTGAGCCATAACCTGCATTCTGTAATTGCTGCTAACTTTTTTGTTATTACTGTGTTTTGTCTGCAACACTCAGGGCAATGACTATCTCTCTGTCTAGTTACCTAGTTACTTAATTAGTTACCTATGATTGTTTGCTTGCCTCTGCCAGATTGTAGGCTGCATAGACAGACTAAATTCCTGGGCCAGACATGTGCTTGGCTGCCTGAGGCACCAGGGAGTGTTTGCTGCATGAACGAACCAGTGGGCGACCACTCTGTCGGGGCGTGGTCCGTCTCGCCTGGACAGCCTTTCACGTCTGAGGCTTCCATGGCACGTGTCTGTCCACCGCCATTTGTGGAGCTCCGCCTGGCGCTCTGTCCAGATGGTGCCCGCGACAAAGGGAGGGCAGGGCGTCCAGCTTGCACGGGAGTCACGATGCCAGGTGACAGCGACTCACTGCATTATTCATGGTCAGATGCTGCTGGCCAGGAGACAAACTGCTGTTGGCTGAGCTCCACGCGCCGGAGAGCCTGGTTTTAGCAGAGGCTGGACCATCACTTCTGAGATGGGGGCATCACAGAGGCTGGACCATCACTTCTGAGATGGGGGCATCACAGAGGCTGGACCATCACTTCTGAGATGGGGGCATCACAGAGGCTGGACCATCACTTCTGAGATGGGGGCATCACAGAGGCTGGACCATCACTTCTGAGATGGGGGCATCACAGAGGCTGGACCATCACTTCTGAGATGGGGGCATCACAGAGGCTGGACCATCACTTCTGAGATGGGGGCATCACAGAGGCTGGACCATCACTTCTGAGATGGGGGCATCACAGAGGCTGGACCATCACTTCTGAGATGGGGGCATCACAGAGGCTGGACCATCACTTCTGAGATGGGGGCATCACAGAGGTTGGACCATCACTTCTGAGATGGGGGCATCACAGAGGCTGGACCATCACTTCTGAGATGGGGGCATCACAGAGGCTGGACCATCACTTCTGAGATTGGGGCATGCCAGCAAGAGGAGAGTGAAAAGTGAGGCATTTCTCAGTCTTGTCTTGGTCACTTGGGCAAGTCCCTTCACCTCTCTGGGCCCCTCAGCTTAACCCTATGTAATAAAAGCCTAGTATGCAAATTGTCCCCTCCACAGGGAGTTGTCTGGGAGTTCGACCAGGGGGTGGGGCTGGCTGGGGGAAGGAACAGAGTGTCTGGCTGGCAGCCCGCAGCCACTAGGGATCCTACCAGTGTTTTTATAAATGATGGACCCAAATTGTCATCAGAAATTCCGAAACCTGGTTGTGCACCAGAATCTTCCAGAAAGCCTTCTAAAAACAGATTCCTGTAGACCGGCCATCGGCAAACTTTTCCTATAAAGGCCCAGACAGCAGCTATTTTAGGCTTTGCAGGCCGCACGATTAATCTCTGTTGCAGTGCTCACACTCGATCCTCATGGTGCGGCACAGCAGCCCTGCGCACACAGGAGCATGACTGACCTGGGCACTGACAGCAGGCAGCCAGGGTTTGCTCCGGGCAGGCATGGCTCCTGGGCTGAACCCGTTCTCTGCAGATTTACAGAAGCTCCTCCAGCTCTGAGGAGGCACCCACCTCCGGGAGCCACGAGCTGTAAGATCTGCAGAGGCTCCGCCCACCTCGTACCAGGGCTGTGCTTTTACCCTCTTATCCCACAGGGGCTGCGGTCAGTCCATACCACAAGGCGACTTAATCTTCTCTCAATCGCATCACATCTGGGTGTTAGTCTCTCAGAATTCAGTTCTCTCCTCTGCCAGAAGAGGCTTGCATGTTCTCATTGTGTTTAGCCCTAAAGCACTCCTCCGGGTGTGACATCCCTGTCAGCTCTTTGTCAGTGACACCTCCACTGCTAACTTGCAAACGAGAAGTTTAGATCTGCCCCTTTAGGCACTAAAGCAACACATTACAAGCGAGACCCCACCCTGAGGAAGGATAGAACATAAAAATGTAAAATCATGCGAGTTAAATTAGGGCTGCTATAGACTTGGGGCTAGAATCTCCTTTGTGTAGAGGGTGCCTTTTCTACTTGTCCTGACTGCGGGATGACAGACAATACACCCTTGTTTTCTGTAGAGAGCCCTGTGTCCACCTGCTGCCCCCGAGTAATGAAAACAGCGCCCCTTTCATCCTCAGCAGTGTGCAGTTTGGACAATAGACCACATGGTCATCCTTAGTGTGGCTGTGAGGGAAAACAGCATGATTCGTCCACTTATTTTAAAGGCCGAAGAGCTGGAAACTCACTGCATCATTCATGGCTTTATCTATATTATCCTAATTAATCATTACCTTTCACTGATGGTTGGTGTTGTTGGATTGGGTTTCACCAAAAGCAGACTCTGAGGCAAGCAAGGCCTTGAGGACATGTGGTTTTTGCCTTTGGACTGTAGATGAGGAAGCGGAGGTTCCTCTGAGGTGAATTCCTTATGTGAGATGAAGGGCCAGGCAGGGCTGGCGTCTGAGCCGGCCAAATAGGTCTAACTCCAAGCCCTTGCTCTGCCGTAACCCACCCCACTGATCATTTATCTGAATCCCCCAACTCCTCAGTAAGCATGGCCCTAAGGCAGTCCATCAGCAATGAGGACTCGTGATGCACAGTTAAGGGGAGGGGAATTGGGTACAAGGACAGCGCTCTCTTCACAAGGAAATGACCCCCGAGCACAGCTTTGGAAGCCAGAGGAGGTGTATCTGGTGGGACAAATGCTGGGTCACAGGTCACGACTCTCCACAGAAGGCTGGTTGCTGAAACACGACCCAGGAAGCAGGAGGGAGCGAGAGTGACTAGGGGAGGGCTCACCCCGATGCCCTTGGAAATGTGCTCCATGCCTTCTATTGACGTCTTCACTCACTCAAACACACCTGGGGAACTATGTGAGCAGACCTCTGCTCTCTGTCCCCCGGTGACAGCAGCGAGCAGGCTGGCTTTCTAAGTCAAAATCTGTATGAGTTATTGTTCCTAGTGATTGTAATACACGTTGGTCACCTTTTCTTGCCCATCGATACCTAGGGAAGGACGCACTGGCCAGGAGGTTCCCTGGTAACAGGACAGAGGTGTATGCTGACCACCTGGGGCACGTGGAACACCCGGGGCCAGTGAGTTCAGTGGATGATAAATTTACCAGTGCCTTGACACGTGGAATGTCCAGAGGTCTGAAAGTACCTGTCACATGTATGTGATTACCAAGGCTAGTAAAACCTGAAAATGGTGTTTTCTTCTTACTTTTCTATAAAATATGAAACCTGGACTAAGTAAAGACCATGTGACTACTCCAATGGAGTAACAGTGTGGTTTGCAAACTGTTTTACAAAGTAGAGACAGACACGTTGCTTGTGGAAGCGATCCTGCTAATAAAGAAAGAAGGAATGACAGGATTAGAATATCACTGTTTAGCAGTCCTTAATGACCACCAACACCACGGAGCAGCCCCCAACACCCTGGGCTCGTGAGGGAAGAGCACAGCTCCTGTAAAGTAGTCTTAAAATACAAAATTGAACCTCAATCTGATCAAACCTCTAGATCCACCTACCAATGATCAATTAACAGCAGAATTTGGTGAAATATCCCATGAGGAGAGAATCAGCAAAGTTCAGACTGTGAGAAACTCTATAGGTTAAATACCCCAGTGTCTGCAACATATAAATTGCAAAGGGAAAAACAAAGACATGGAGGGAAAACTGGTGGATTAAAAGAAACTAACATGCCCTACTGGCTTGTTCAGTGAATGGAGGATGGGCCTGAAGGTTCGGTTCCGGTCGAGGGCACACGCCCAGGTTACAGGCTCAATCCCCAGCGTGGGGCTTGCAGGAGGCAGCTGATCAATGATTCTCTCTCATCATTGATGTTTCCATCTCTCTCTCCCTCTCCCTTCCTCTCTAAAATCAATAAAAAAAACATCTTTAAAAATAAGAAAAGAGCCGGGACCGGTTTGGCTCAGTGGATAGAGCATCAGCCTGCAGACTGAAAGGTCCCAGGTTCGATTCCGGGCAAGGGCATGTGCCTTGGTTGCGGGCACATCCCCAGTAGGGGGTGTGCAAGAGGCAGCTGATTGATGATTCTCTCTCATAGATGTTTCTAACTTTCTATCCCTCTCTCTTCATCTCTGTGAAAAATCAATAAAATATATTAACAAAAAATAAATAAATAAATAAATAAAATAAATAAAGTGCAAAAAATTAAAAAAAAAATTTAAAAAAAAAATAAGAAAAGAAACTAAAAAGCCCAGTAGTTGAGCATTGTGCATGTACCAAGAGGTTGCTGGTTCCATCTCCAGTCAGGGAACATGCCTGAGTTCTGGGCTTGATCCTCAGCTGAGGCATGGAGGAGGCAGCTTATTGATGGTTCTCTCATCATCCATGTTTCTGTCTCTCTCTTCTTTCTTCCTTTCCCTTCCTTTCTCTCTAAAAATCAATAAATTATTTTATAAAACTAGCAGACATATCAACTAATCCCAATGGATGGCTGTTATTTACATCTTGAGTCAAACAATCTGCCAAAGAACATATATCATCTCCGAGACAAATGGAAAGGTAAGCACTGAATGTATGATGACATTAAGGAATTAATGTTCAGTTTAAAGATGTGATACTGGCTTTGTGGAAAACGAGTCCTTCTCTTTTGGAGGTACACACTGAAATATTTATAAAAATATGGCATCTCAGATTTGCTTCAAAATAATGAGGGGAGCATGAGGATGTGAATACAGCACAGTTGGTCATGAATTGATAATCTTTGAAGCTGGTTGGTGGGTGATCATCATACTGTTTTGTCTTTTATATATGGATTTTGTATTTGTATTTGTGTATGTACACGGATAGATACATTTTGTATTGGGATTTGTCTATAATACAAAGTGAAGACAAACACACAGAAAAGCAGAGGGCCCACCGATGTGGACGAGAGCACACCGGAAGCGGCTGCACTGCTGAAGCCCCCGCGGAAGGTCTCAGCCGCGCCCGCAAAGACGTCCTCCTGCTGCCTGATGCGTTCTAACCGGCAGAGGTCCCGGCGAAGAGCAACAGTCAGCAAACCTGGCTGACATTATTGCTGGCTGAAAACAGACCACATTTCTACTGCTTCTTTTTCTTCTGTTGCTTTGCTTGGGTTATTTAAGTTCGTTTTTTCAAATTACAAATAATTTCAAATAGATGGAAAAGCAGAAAGAAAAGTTAATAAACGCCCATGAACTCCAACAATTACCAACTCATTAACAACCTTGAGATATACCTACCCCTTTCCCATGTTATTTTGAAGTAAATACCCAACATATATCTCTTCATTCGTTTATTTTAGATTCTTTTATAATGTTTCAGTTTATAGTAGACATTGTTAGCGGCCTAACCATTAGCCATTTCCTCGATTATTCCATCCAATCTGGTTCATTTCTCACTCCTCTCCCCCACTGTCAGATACAGACATCACTAAAGCCTCACAGTGACCCTGTTCAGCCTGGGGTAAGTTCATTGCCCTCAGTAACTGGGTCAGGAATGCAACTCAGTTTGGCCCCGGAAACATAAATGGGATACTGTTGGGGGAGCAAAACACTTTTGGGAAATGTTCTGCTTTCCTATGAGGCAGCCACAGATTTTGGTCCCCACTTCCTACGACTGTTGTCCTGGAGCTGATGCTCAGAGCTGGACTTTAGATGAAGTAATGCCCAGGATGGCTGAGGGGAAGAAAGCTCAGTCACTAAATCAAGCAACCCAAATGCCTATGCCACCTCTGGACTCTGTGTTCTGAGAGTTAATGTTCTGAGAATTCACTGTCCAAGCCTGAGTGCACCAGGCCTTTGCCATTTGCAGCTGAAATCACCCAGCTTTGCCATCAATACGGACCTATGACCTGTACAGCATGGGCTTAGAAAGCAAGTAAGGAATCCGATTGAGATGCCATAAGAGAGTAGCTAACCCAAACAGAAGTCGACTTTTCCCCATGCAGAGTTAGCATAGGTGGTCCTGGACAGGTCACAGACGCTCTGCGGTCCCCAGGACAGTTTCTCCTGCCCTCCTTCACCCACAGCTTCCCTCCTCCTGTCTCGGCCAGCTGCTCTGACTCCGCCAGCACAGAGATTTCCCACCACGGGGGAGGAGGCGGAGATGATGCAGACACTCAGTGTCTTCAGGACACACTCAGAATTAATCACATACATCACAGCTCATTGGCCAGAACTTAGTCACATGGCAACACACAATTTTGGGTGGTCATATGTCCAGTTCTATTTCTACAAGGAAAAGGGAGAAATGAATATTGGGGCACAGAAGAGGCAAGGAGGGTTAATTTTATTTGGCTCAAATGATTCTTTTTTAATTGAAATGACTTTAGAATGCAAACTAGATTTAAAATAAATGTCTTAAGCAACCCCTCACCCAATAATTTACCAGCCTACTTAGAAATAGGTAAAAATATATATTCCTTTTATCTCTTCTTTGTAGGTGGAACTCAGAGGGATGCCAACAATCATGTTAGCAGTTTATTACTATCCCATCTAAGAAAGGGGTAATATGCAAATTAACCATCACTCTGTCACAAAGATGGCGGCTCCCATAGCAGCCAGGGTGGACACTGGCGGCATCACCACAAGGATGAGCCTCAGCATCCTGCACGCCCCAGCTCATGGAAGGAGGGAGGATGGGCCTCTGGCCAGAGGCTGGTTGGGGCTTGGGATGCTGGCACCATTGCAGACCAGGCTGAGGGACTCCCCCATGTATAAATTTCATTCACCGGGCCTCTAGTGTATACATAAAATTAATAACTAAATTTTATTATTTCCCTTAATTACAAATTTCTTTTCCTCAATTAGACTGCACAACTATGGCTTAATTATATTCTGCTTTAAAAATATGTTTTATTGATTTTTAGAGAGAGGAAGAGAGAGGGAGAGATAGAAACATCAATGATGAGAAAGAATCATTGATTGGCTGCCTCCTGCACACCCCCTACTAAGGGCATGTGCCCCTGACCAGGAATCGAACCAGTGACGTCTTGGTTCCTGGGTTGACGCTCAGATGCTGAGCCACACCAGCTGGGCCTTGAGCCACACCGGATAGACATGTTCTGCTTGATAGTCACCAGAATCCCATTTCATGAAACTTATGAAAAAATAAAGACAAAAGGAGAAATATGATGGAACTGGCAAGAAGTACAGTAGTCTGTAGCCCCGCTGAAATTGCTGTAAAAAAGCGAGATTTTAATTCAGTGGCAGCTGGTTTTAAATGATGCGTGAGAGCCACCAAAGCAAATGCCTTCCTCCATGGCCCCTCAGGGCCAACTTGCCATGGTGCAGCGAAAGTTTCAGATGAACAGCAGCACAGCACAATTCTCTGGAATCAGAAAGTCTAGTTCAGAGGTTTGTTGAAATTCTCCCCAAATACTCAGCTGCAAAACACATTAAAGCCTCCTCGAGGATGGGGATATTTCTGATCTGTATTCCCCCAAGAGGTTACTGTTGCAGAAACAAGTGTATTATTTAGGGCAGCAAGGCAGAGTCTCCGTGCAGCGGGGGCTGCGGCAGTCCCATCGGGAAGGCATGGAATCATGTTTACACTCAGGGAAGGGCCTGTGTTGCCAAGATGTGTGTTTCCTTCCCCGCACGCTCCTGATGAGCTGGCAAGGAAATACTAGCTAGTTGAGTTTGCTTTTCATTGCAAATGGTCTCATTCCTTGGAAAAGAATTTCGTATTGAAAGACATTACTTTGCAAGTCCTGCTTCAAACTACCAGTCAAGTTCTAAGATGTCTCTTAGGGGCTTGTCCTGGTCAGATGGCCTTGGCATTGACATATTGGGCATGCTGGAAGTAAGGAGCTCCCGAGGACTGGTCATCCAAACCGGTGGTGGCTGGGCTAGCTTTTCAAGCCGGAGTCAGTCTTTGGAGAATCGTAGTTTTGGCTGATTCCCTCCACACACATTATTGTAAAAAAAAAGAACAATTGGGATCTAACTTCCATATTTAGGAGGGGGGTTGCTTACCAATCCACTTCTCCTAATTCTAAGTGGAGGAGAAAGGATGGTCCCTAAAAGAGAAGAATGTTGGAGGGAAACCGGTAGACCTCTGTCCAGGAGTAATTTGCCTGATGAGAGTGGGAAAAGTCCAATTGTTTGTATACAGCCTCTGCCTCCTTTGGCCTGTTCTCTCCCTGAACTGCGTACCCACAGCAAGCACACACCTTCTCCCTGCCTGCTCTGAGGCCGGACAAGGGTGAGGCAGGTGCAAGCTTCTATTCAAGTGGTGGGCAAGCAACACCGCACCATGTTATCTATTCCCACGTTTGGGTTCCCAAGCCCATACACAGGGATGGAATATAATAAAGACCACTGGCTTCCGGCCCACAGTGTGGCTTCATCATGAGACCTCTGACCACTCTCCCAACGCCCCCTCACTCCTCACGCTGAACTGGAGAGAGGGGATTGTGCCGGCACCTGGAGGGGCGTTCACAGCGCCCTTTGCACTGGGCCGCCACGCGCCTCTCCAGCCCCAGTGCTCTGGGTACATGTGTCTCTATTTCTTCAACATCTTGTGTTTTGTAGCTGCTGGAAATTCATCTGGTGGTTTGTAATCCACCTGCATGGGTCTGCAGAGTATTTTTAATTTGTGTGAGTTGTATTTTGTCAGGAAGGATGAACTGGAGAAGGACTAACTTTATTGGCAATCCCCCAGGGTCCTGGGACCTGTACAGGCCAAAGGACCCTCACAGGTGCTTTGTAACTTATGCATGCTTGTCCCTGCTAAATGTGACATGAAAAGTGAGGTGAAGAGCAATTAGCTTTAGGCGAGGGGTTTGAGGGGTGGTTTTGCACGGTGTCGGCTGGAGGGAGAGAAGCTGTGAACCCAGGAGAGAAGGCAGGATGCGGATCTCCTCTCGCCGCCTCAGCGCAGGCTGGTCTGGCCATGTCCGGAAGGGACCGCTTACTGCTCGCCTGGCCACACACCTGCTCCAGCAACGAGCTCAGCCAGAAAGGGATACGGAACATGGTTCCCCGTGCTTCATCTCCGAGCGCGTCTGTCCCCACAGACACAAGTTTAAGTGCTACACGTGTCATCACACAGCGAGCGTTGACCACATCCAAAGACAGAATGACAACCGGAGGCATGTCCTCAGCTGCTCCCCTGCCAGCGGCCGGCAGGTCCCGTGCTCCACCCGGGGTGCGGGCACCTGTAGGCACCGCTAGCATGTGCCGGTGAGGGCGGAAATGAACCAGAGGCAGGGGTCCTGCCTTCCCAGAGGGGCTGAGGCGGGGCAGATGGGCTGTTTAGTAAGCACTTAAGTTGGGCATAAAGTGCTGCGAATGGAGAGCGATGCTGGAGGAAGCCTCTAGCAAAGCCATTAAGCTGGTCTGGGCACTGAAAGGCTGTGTGGACGAAGTGGCTTTTAAACTTAGACTGAAGGATGTGTTTGAAGGAAGAGCAAACATGTTGCGGTTGGGGCGGTAAACCCAAGTTCCAGCAGCTGCGGGCCCTGGGCATGCGCCCTGTCCCGGGGCCCAGCTCCACTCTCTGAAAGGAGTAAGAGGATGGGGTCGGCGCCTGTGAGGGTCTGTACAGTCCCAGGACCCTGGGGGACCGCCAATCAGGCTAGTCCATCTCCAGTCCATCCTCTCTGACAAAATGCAACTCACACAAGTAAGAGAAAACGGAAGAAACACCCATGGGAGGTTATAGTGCTCAAACTGGAAACAAGTCAGCTTTGGAGTCAGACCTTCGTAGGCTGAAATCCTGCAACTGCGGTCGATGACTTTGACTGGGAATCGAACTGCGACCCTTCGGTGCACAGAGTAGGGTAGGAACGTTGGTATTTTATACTAGGCACTTTATGTTACCTTTAAATTGTGGGGATGGTCTAAAAAGGCAGCAAATTTAAAGAAAAATATCAAGAGTAGTGGAAGCAAATAAAGCAAGGATATGGCAAGTACTCTTGCTGTCCCTGAGCAAGTAGGCTTTTGAGAGTCATAGGTCATGTGGTAAAAGAGACCTTCTGTTCGGAACCCGGCTCGGTGTGGGAGGACCTAGTAAGTCAAATATTTGGGGAAGGAAAGAGTCGGGGGATTCCAAGACCTCTGCCAGCGCCGCACACATTTCCTTCAGCGCAAGGCTTTCCCTCGGAGGCGCTTACCTTGGGACGATAATTATAACACAGGATCCTAAAGAGGCTTCCTGCTAAAACCCTCAGCCTAAGAAGATGCTCTTGAGTCCAGGATAGAAGGAAAGTAAGCCAAGCTTCAGGACTGGACTAATGGAAAACTTAACATGGACGTAAATCTGCCTCGTCTCATAGTAACAACAAAACAGTGGAAACTGTGGGCCTGGCTTGGGAACTGGTCCCAGGGAGACATTCTCTGCATTTCATGCTGGGAAACTTCATGAGGAGGAGAAGACACAGAAAACCTGGGAACTGCTGGTGGAAAAACAGTGATGGATATCTTTGCCAACTCCTAAAAATAAGCAATAAATGTTAACTAACTGTGGGCCTGTACAGTTATTTTAAAAATCAACAGAACTTAAGAAATGGACCACTTAATTTCCATTATAATGACCTTATCCGAAACCCTAAATTGATTACTTTTTTGAAAGAAAATGTCACTTAAAGATGATAACAACTTACATCCAATAAATAATAAAATCAGAACACTGCTGTAATGAATAGTGAGAACCTACAACCAAGATTACTGTATCCAGCAAAGTTATCATTCAGAATTGAAGGGCAGATAAAGAGCTTCACAGATAAGAAAAGCTAAAGGAGTTCATCACCATCAAACCAGTATTATATGAAATGCAGAAAGGTATTATTTAAGAAGAGGAAGAAGAAAAAAGATAAAAATTATGATCAACAAATACATATATATCAACAAGTGAATCTAAAAATCAAGTGAATTAAAAATCTGAGGAACAGAATAAACCGGTGAATATAATAGAATGAGGGGCAAAGAAAGGGAGTGGATTGATAATTATCAGGGGAAAGGGGTGTGGGGGGTGCTGGAAGAGACTGGATTAAAATTGTACACCTATGGATGAGGACAATGGCGGGGGAGGAGGGGGTGGTAAGGGCAGAGGGTGGGGCGGGAACCGGGTGGAAGGGAGCCATAGGGGGAAAAAGGAGAAACAATTGTAATAATCTGAGCAATAAAGATTTATTTAAAAAAAATCAGAACACTGCTAAGTAGGGCTTTTGTTGGTTCAGCTTGCAGATTCAGTTCTTGAGATAAAATATATTTTAGCTTTTTTCCCCTTTATACATGAAGTCATGACTACCACACTTATTACATTCTCCTAGTTTCTTTGATTTTGGTTCTTTATTTAAATTTGTTTTTTATTTTCTTGTAGGACAGGTGTTTTAAAAATACTACCTTACTTTTAACCCTTTTAAACAAGGAGTGGAATATTTTGAGCTAACAGTGGGAGATAAAATAACTTATGATTTTTTTTAGTAACTTACTAATACAAGATCTTATGGGAGGTACTACAGGAGGAGAATTTCAGTGCAATGAAAACAAACACACAAAAAGTGAAGCACAATGAAGGAGTAATCTAATAATTCAAAACAACAAAGAGAAGATAACTGAGATCTTACAGCTTCTGCAGGAGCTGGATGGGACATGTCATGAATGAAGGGAGGCCTGCACAGGCACAGTGCAGAGGTGCTGAAAGAAACACACGTGCATGTGTGAAACGGGGCAGCTTACACCGCAAACCCACGTAGTTGCCTACATGAATACAGAGCCTTGTTTTGAATTCTTCCAAGTTGGCTAGACATTGATTTTTTTCTTTTATATAAAATTATCTTTATTGTTGAAAGTATTACAGATGTCCCCTTTCCCCTCCCCCACTGATCCACGCCGCTGCTCTCCCGACCTCCCCACACCCCGCAGGCCTTCACCACACTATTGTGTGTGTCCATGGGTTATGCGTATATGCATGTAAGTTCTTTGGTTAATCTTTTGCCCTTCCCCTCCCCCTTCTCTCTGAGATTCGTTAGTTTGTTCCACGCTCCCATGTCTCTGGACCTATTTTGTTGTTCAGTTTATTTTGCTCATTAGATTCCATGTTAGATGAGATGTTACTGCTCTTTCTCTGACTGGCTCATTTCACTTAGCACAATAGTCTCCAGGTCCATCGACACTGCCTCGAAGGGTAAGAGATGCTTCTTTTCTTCAGCTGCATAGAATTCCATGGTGTAAATGTACCACAGCTTTTTAGCCACTCGTCTGCTGATGGGCACTTGGACTGTTTCCAGATCTTCGCTATTATAAATAATGGTGCTTTAAACATGGGGGTGCATATGTTCTTTTTGATTTGGTGTTTTGGGATTCTTAGAATATATTCCTAGAAATGGGGTCACTGTCAAATTGCAGTTCCATTTTTAGTTTTTTGAGGAAAGTCCATACTGTTCTCCACAGTGGCTGCCCCAGTCTGCATTCCCACCAGCAGGGAAGTAGTATCCCCTCTCCTCCAAACCCTTGCCAGCACGTGTCCTTTGCTGATTTGTTGATGGCAGCCATTCTGTCAGGTGTGAGGTGATACCTCACTGTCATTTTGATTTGCACTTCTTGGATGACCAGTGACTTAAGCATTTTTCATATGTCTGTTGGCCATCTATATGTCCTCTTTGGAGAAGTGTCCATTTAGGTCCTCTGCCCATTTTAAAAATTGGATTGTTTATCTTTCTTTTATTGAGTTGTATGAATTCTCTATATCACATGTGTCAAACACAAGGCCCGAGGGCCAAATCCGTCCCGCCAGGCCTTGCAATGTGGCCCGCACCGCGCTGTCATCACTGCACTCCGCTGCGTTTCCATCACAATGACAGTTTATGACTGTTCAGTAAACCATTCGGCCCGCGATTTAGGCTGGATTTTAGATTTTGGCCCCTTCTCTGATTGAGTTCGACACCCCTACTCTATATATTTTGGAAATTAACCCCTTGTCAGAAGTATCATCCACAAATATATCCTCCCATACAGAGGGGTCCCTTTTCATTTTGTTGATGGTTTCTTTTGCTGTGCAGATGCTTTTTAGTTTAATGTAGTCCCATTTGTTAAGTTTTCCTTTTGTCTCTCTTGCCCTAAGTGATATTTCTATGAAGATTCTGCTATATGAAATGTCTAAGATTTTGCTGCCTATTGTTTCTTCTAGGATTTTTATAGTTTCATCACTTACATTTACCATTTTGAGTTTTATCTTTTTTTATTTTATTTATTTATTTTTTATTTTTTTAGTCTTTTATCCCTTTTGAGTTTATGCTTATATATGGTGTAAGTTGATAGTTTAGTTTCATTTTTTTTGTATGTACCTGTCCAATTTTCCCAGCACCATTTACTGAAGAAACTGTCTTGGCTCCACTGTATGCTCCTTTGTCAGATATTACTTGAGTGTAATGATTGAGTTGATTTCTGGGTTCTCTGTTCTGTTCCATTGATCTATATTCCTGTTCTTGTGCCAGTACCCAGGTGTTGGCTGTTTTGGTTACAATGGCTTTGTAGTATAATTTGGTATTGTGATAAAATTTGTTCTTCTTTCACAAGATTGTTGTGGCTCTTCAAGATAATTTTTTTCCTTATACATTTTTGGAGTATTTGTTCTAGATCTGTGAAATAAGTGGTTGGTATTTTAATAGGAGTTGTGTTGATTGCTTTGGGTAATATAGACATTTTAATGTTAATTTTTCCAGTCAATGAACACAGTATATTCTTCCAGTTGTTTGTTTGTTCCTCTATTTCTTTTTTCAATATCCTGTAGTTTTCTGAATACAGGTATTTTACAGCATAGGTTAAGCTTATTCCTAGGTATCTTATTTTTTTGTTGCAATGGTAAATAAAATTATTTTTTTAAGTTCTTTTGCAGAGAGATCATTATTGATGAATAAAAAATGCCATCAATTTCTTGATATCAATTTTGTATCCTGCTACTTTGCCAAATTCATTTATTAACTCCAGTAGTTTTTTGTGACCTCTGTGTGGGTTTCTAAGTACAATATAATGTCATCTCTGAATAATGACAGTTTTACTTCCTCCTTCCCTATTGGGATCCCTTTATGTTTTCTTCTTGTCTGATCCCTGTGGCTAGGACTTCAGGTACGTTGAATCGATGTGGTAAAAGAGAACAACCCTGTTTTAATTCCTGTTCTTAAGGAAAATACTTTTAATTATTTCCCATTAAGTATAATGCTCGCTGGAGGGTTGTCATATATGGCCTTTATTATTTTGAGGTATGATCCCTCTATTCCCAATTTGCTGAGAGTTTTTATAAAAAATGGCTCCTGGATTTTGTGCAATGCTTTTTCTGCATTTATTGATATGATCATATGATTTTTATCTTTCATTCTGTTTATGCGATGTATCACACTTATTGATTTGTGAATATTGTACTACTCAAAAAAAAGACATCCTCCGAAAATAAGACCTACTGCATGGAAAGATAAGACATCCCCTGAAAATAAGACCTAGCGCAACTTTGGGAGAAAAAAATAATATAAGACACTGTATTATTTTCGGGGAAACAGGGTAGCTTTACATTCCTGGGATAAATCCCACTTGCTCATGGTGAATACTTCTTTAACATGTAACTGGATTTAATTTGCTAATATTTTGTTGAGAATTTTGGTAGTTTTGTTCTTCAGAGATATGGGTCTATAATTTTTTTTTCTTTGTAGTGTCTTTATCTGGTTTTGAAAAAACAATACTGCTGGCTTCATAAAAAGAGCTTGAAGACCTTCCTTCTTCTTGAATTTTTTAATATTTGAGAAAGATAGGTGTTAGTTCTTCTGTGCATGCTTGGTAACAATC
The DNA here is from genome assembly GCF_014108245.1 of Pipistrellus kuhlii. Taxonomy (NCBI): domain Eukaryota; kingdom Metazoa; phylum Chordata; class Mammalia; order Chiroptera; family Vespertilionidae; genus Pipistrellus; species Pipistrellus kuhlii. Next base: position 2,323,600 of record NW_023425416.1, on the reverse strand, counting down.
TTCTCTGAAGCTTTCCAGTCTAGGACTTTTGTTTGCTGGGAGTATTTTTTATTACTGCTTCAATTTCATTAGTTGTTATTGGTCTGCTCAGGTTTTCTAATTCTTTGTGATTGACTTTTAGAAGATTGTTTGTTTCTAATAATTTGTCCATTTCAACCAGGTTGTCTAGTTGTTGGCATATAGTTGTTTGTAATATTTTCTTACAATCCTTTGCATTTCCATTGTGTCAGTTGTTACTTCATCTCTTTTGATTTTATTTATTTGGGTCCTCTCTGTTTCTTGATGAGTCTGGCTAAAGGTTCATCAATCTTATCTTTTTTTTTTTTTTTAAAGCTTTTGTGTCATTGATCTTTTGCATGTTTTTATCCTCTATGTCATTTATTTCCACTCTGATCTTTATTATTTCATTACTTTGATAAATTGCTTATCTCCATTTCATTTAGCTCTTCTGGAGAATACTCTTGCCCTTTCATTTGGGGTTTGCTTTTTTGTCTCCCTGTTTGGGTCTGTTCCTAGGTATTAGGTAGATCTGCTATAACTCAGTCTTGGTAAGGTCATCTTAGGTAGCAGGTGACCTGTGGGACCCAGTATTGCAATCTTCCTGATCACCAGACCTGGTGCTCTAATAATGTCTCTTGTGCAAGCTGTTTGGGCCCTCCTGTTGTAACTGTAATTTGCTTGCTATTAGCTGTTCATGCTTAGGTTCACCCCCCAGGCTGGCTGACAGTGAGGCTCAACCCCCAACACAGTGTGGCTACTGTATAGGTGCTTATCACATGAATCGGAATTCAGCTGGTGTGGAGACTGCCTTATCTCCCTGTGCATATACTGTTGGTAAGGCTTTTTTGATCCTGCTCTGTTGTTGTCTGAAGCTGGCCTTTGGGCTTATTGATTTTGGGCCCCTTTGGAAGGTTCTTGTGCAAGCCAATGTCGCCCCCCCCCCCCCTTTTTTTTTTTAACTTGCCCTGAGTGGTTCATAGAGCTGTCAGTGATTCATAGCTTATGGCTCCCTCTTCTGGGGTTTGGTGCATGTGAAAAGGAAAAAGGTCTGCTTTTACTAACCCTGGGCCCAGCAGCAGGTCAGGCAAAGACTCAAAGCACCCCGGTAACTTAATGTTGTTCTTCACAGGGTATAACCTCCACAAGGTGGGGCAAGAGGTTTGCCAACAGGTAGGGCAATTGCTTCTCCCTAGGCTAAAGCTATATTGTTGGGAAATCTCTGCCTGAGAAAGATGGCTTCTGCAATATGGGGTGTGTGTGTGTGTGTGTGTGTGTGTGTGTGTGTGTGGTGGCTCAGCACAAGCATCCTGGCAGCTGTCTTCTCAGCTCGTTCCCCAGAGCCACCAATCCCAGGTTCTCCCCACACAGCTCTTGTTCATTCTGACTTCCCTCTGCTGGACCCCAAGGTGAGTGGCTGCAAACAAATTCAGTGTGTTGGCCTGAGTTTAGAGACTGTCCAGGGGTGCCAATGCAGGATGGAGGTCATCCAATACGGATGGGTCAGGAAGAAACTTCCCAAGGAAGGACTTGAGAGAGGAGAAGCATGAATCTTGGAGGATGAATGCCCAGTGTCCATGCTCCTTAAAGCTTCCCTCAAAAATCTTGCTGAGAAGCCTTTTCCTTTGAATTTGTGTGATTAAGTGATCTCAAATATCCATACTTCCATTCACATAACTGGCTGCATCACCTAATTTAAATGTGCCCTTATAGTAGGACCATAAACCTCATCTCCTCAACCCAGGTCAAGTCTGAAAGGAAGGACGTTGTGAGGGAACGGTGGAGAGCCTTAGAATAGGTATTTCCCTGTCAAGGATGGTTAAGATGAGGCCTATTAAGGGCCTGAGAATTGCCTACAGATTCTTTTCAGTACTGTCAGTAAATAATACCAGAATCTTCATCCATATATTCATTTTATAACCAGAGAAAAGGAAGCCTCTTCAATCCAGAATTTACCTGACAGCTATCAGCTGCTTTATTACCCAATCAGAACTTGCCTCTCTGAAGGCTTCCCATCACATTAGAAATATGCCACCAATAAAATGCTTCCCCCGGAGAGCCCAGAAATAATTCTAACGTTCATGGTCAACTGATTTTCTACAGCATCATCCAATAGGGAAAGGATAGTCTTTTCAACAAACGGTACTGGAACAACTGGAGAGTTGCATAACAAAGAATGAAGTTAAGATGTAAAAACCCTTAGAAGAAAAAACAATAGTAAGTCTTCATGACCGGGACTTCATAGGTAAGACACCAGTAGAACAAACAAAACACCAGAAGACTGGCACATTAGACTTCAGTAAGATTAAAACTGTTTGTGCTTCACAAGACACCATCAAGAATGTGAAAAAACAACCACCGTCTGGGGAGATGTATTTGCAAGTCATGGATCTAATAAGGAACTTTCCTCCAGGATGTAAAAAGAACCCCGATGCCTCCATAATAAAAAGACAAAGAGCCCAATTAAAATACTGCAAAGCACTTGAGTAGACATTTCTCTAAAGAAAATATATGAGTGGATAATAAGCACATGGAAGAAAGGTTCAATATTATCAGTCATTAGGGAAATGTATTGTAAATCAACACCACAATGAGATCCTAGTACACACCCACTTGAATGGCAAGCATGTGGAGAAACTGTAACCCACACACGTTGCTGGTGCAAATGTGAAATGCTGCAGCTGCTGTGAGGAACAATGAGGCAGTTCCTCAAAACGTTAAGCATGGAGCTGCCCTATGACCCAAACCTCCTACTCGTAGGTATCTACCCAAGAGAAATAAAAATCAAAACATGGACATGCAAAACCTTATACACAGATGTCCATAGCAGCATTATTCATAATAGCCCCAAACTGGAAACAGCCCACATGTTCACCCACTGATAAATGGACCAATAAGATGGGGTGTATTAAAACAATGAAATATGATTTGGCAAGAAACAGGGGTGAAATGTTGATAGTGCTCTCATAGGGCAGCTAGGAAAGCTCACATGTTGTGTAAGGAATGTTCAGAACAGGCAGATCTGCAAAGACAGAATGTGGAGCAGCAGTGGCCTCCATCCGGGGGTCTGGGAGGATGGAAGTGACTGGGCTTGGGAGTAGGGTTTCTGTGGGGGATGACGAAAACATCCTAAAGTTAGGTCATGGCGATGGCTGCCCAGCCTGTGGATATACTAACGTCCTTGAGCTGTACACTTCCAATGGATCAACACTTAATTGGATGGTGGTGTATAAATTATACCTCACTAAAGCTATTTAAAAATCCACGTACTCGCCCTGACCGGTTTGGCTCGGTGGATAGAGCATCCGCCTGTGGACTCAAGGGTCCCAGGTTCGATTCAGGTCAAGGGCATGTACGTTGGTTGCGGGCACATCCCCAGTAGGAGGTGTGCAGGAGGCAGCTGATCAATGTTTTATCTCTCATCGATGTTTCTAACTTTCTCTCCCTTCTTCTCTGTAAAAAATCAATAAAATATATTTAAAAAAATAAAATAAAAATCCAAGCACTCCATGAAGTTTCAGCAGGAGCCTGACAGGCACCCGCTGCTGTGACTCCTCCTTAGTCAGGGCCTCTGCCCAGCCCTCCCTGTCAGGGCCGCCTGCTTCTCTTCACCCACACTGGCTCCCCTTCTTCCAGAGGATGCGGGTTCCTGTCTCCCAGCGGCCAGGCTTGTTCCTGCCTGGCACTCACAACGGCCTGTGCCCCTCCTCGGAGAGCTCCTCCCCGCTCTGCCAGGGAGGCCTCCTTCTCATCGTGGGGCTCGGTGCCACCGAGAAGAGGGGCCTCCTCAGCTCAGGCACCGTGGGCACTGCCCGCCACTCACAGTGTGGTTTCGCGGATGCACTTGTACCTCAAGTCGGTTCCTGTGTTTTTGTTGTTAATGAAAAAACAAAATACACACTCAAACCTGTACAGAATTTTTATTAGTTTATTTGAGCCAAACTGTTGACAATTGCCAGGAAGCAGAATCTCTTACAGATTTAGATAATACTCTGGAGAATGGCGGTTTTTTTTTGTTTTGTTTTTTTGTTTTGTTTTTTATCTTGTTTTAGACATCACAATCAAAGGAGGAGACATAAGTGGCCACATAAAACCACAGGTGATGGATTAGGGAGGCGTGAGAAAGCAAAGCAGGGAAACGTCTGGGATTGATAAAAACTAAAGTGATAGACACATGCTCCTTTCACTTAGGTGGGTGCAGTAGTTAACAGCCAACAATTAACATGGTAACAATACAATGGAGGGGATTGTGGTCTCTGTCTGGGCTCCCAGGCCCATTTGGTTGTGCTCAGGGGGGTCTGACCTTCACATTCCCCAGGTGAGTTATCTTAGAAGCAAAGACAGTAGGCTCAGTAAAAACAGAATCTGATCTTTGTCAGGGAAGATACTGGTCTAGCACATACTACCCTCTATAAACTGCTTATTACATTAAATCAAAACCTTTAAAAGGTTTGGATTTGAGACCATCCTTTGCGGTGACTTCCGGTCTCTGAGTTTGGAAGGCCGCCACGCAGGCCTCCCCTGAGCTAGCCAGGTTGGCATGTGGCCCCTTTGCATCCACAATCTCCACTCACGTCTGCGCTGGTCTGAGCACCTGCTCAGGGCCTGGCTGTCTCTCTCCCGCACCAAAGCACAGGGCCCAGGGCGGGAGGTCTGCCTGGGCTGTGGACACCATACTAGCCTGGAATCAGTTTTTGGCTGACAGACTTTGAGGGTGAATGAATCACAGGTCAGACTGCCTGCTCTGACCTTGTATTAGGATGAAGAAGAGCCTTATTCCTCTCACAACTCCGCCCTTGCTCACCCCACACTCCACCAAGCAGCGTGACGCTCTCCCGTGGTTTACACTGAGAAGCTCCTCCCGGAGGCTGGCTTCAGGAGGAGGCTCCTTTCTCCTCAGCGGGCGCCCAGCACTGTCTTAATGAAAACCGTGTTTCAGTAAAACCAGAGTCTGGAGTGTGATCAGTGAGAGGCGAGAGGGAAGGCGGAGGAGAGAGGTGGGCTCACACTTTGGATGGAAGGAAATCAAAGCCAGTGGGGAGGGCAGGCGTCAGGAAGCCCTGGGGCGGGAGTTTCCCTCAGCATGGCTTCCCGCAGGGAGGAGGGCCCCACAGAGTGACTGCAGGAAACTCCAGCAGACAGGACAGGGACTGGCTCACCGTGCAGTCCCTCCCGGGTTTGCAGCTGCCTCTGTGCCCCTGACGAGAGCACGGAAACCCACAATCTCCAAAAAAGAAAGAAGGGAAGAGGGGGCGGGAGGGAAGTAAGGAGGAAGAAAGAAAAGCTGGATCACACCCCCACCTAACACTCCAGGGGATGATAAGTGCATCAAAAGGAAGGAAGTGACTCCTACTGGAATTAAAGTATTATGAAAAAGCAACTTATCTCTGTTTCCTAAACTATGTCTCTTCTGCAGAAAAGAAACACACACACACACACACACACACACACACACACACAAACCAACAACAACAAAAAAACAACACCCATAGCCAAAATTAAGAAAGCAAAGCCATTCAACTGATGCTAGACTCCTTTTGACCTGGGACAGAGTCAGTGAAAACCGTCAATAAGAAAAACGGCTGCAGCCCTCACAACGCACCTGTCACATCGAGGGAAGCATCACGTCCAAGTAACTTGCTGATGCTCAAGCCTCAAGACAGGGTCACAGCGAGGGGAAGACTGAGTGCCGGTCAGGGGAGCACTCAGACGTAAGCGTGTCTCTGGGCATGAGCATTTGAAGACCCGTGTCACCTTGGAAAGACACTCCATATTTAGGAACATCATCCAGGAAATGGTCTCATGTTCAAACAGGAGGAGATCAGAGATTACAACAGATCTTGCACCTACGCCCCCCTTCCCCTTCTCCATCCCACCCCACCCGGCCCAACAGGCTCCGCCAAGGACAAGTTTAGCATCAGCCTGCCAGAGGCCTGCAATTACACCCTGCAGGCAGGAAACAGAACCTGCAATCAGCTGGCCTCTGGTCTCTGCACCTCCCTGTGTGGGGAGGCGGCAGCGCCTGTGGGATGGCCGCCTACAGAGGGAGAGAGGCAAGGTCTACCTGAGGAGCCCGGTTTGCGCAGGGCAGGCCGAGAGCCTGGGCAGCTGCTGCTCTGCTTGTCCCTATGGATGGCCGGAGCATCTGCTCCCAGCACCAGCCACCACTCGGCAGGGGTTCGTTCCCTGGACATAAGGGTTCTGAGGTTTCCCTGCGGCAGGTGCAGCTGCGCTGCCCAGAGCACAGACGCAAATGACCGAACTCTCTCACTTAGCAGCAGCTCGGAGCACGGGATCAGAACCAAATGTGACTTAGATTTCTGGGAACCCTTTGGTCAAATTCCTCTTTACAACTTGCAAATGTCTTTTTTTTTTAAATATATTTTATTGATTTTTTACAGAGAGGAAGGGAGAGGAGAGAGATGGAGAGCTAGAAATATTGATGAGAGAGAGACATCGACCAGCTGCCTCCTGCACACCCCACACCAGGGATGTGCCCACAACCAATGTACATGCTCTTGATGGGAATCAAACCTGGGACCCTTCAGTCCATAGGCTGATGCTCTATCTACTGAGCCAAAACGGTTTCGGCTGCAACCTGCAAATGTCTTAATGCTCAGATTTCACATGGATTCTCTTCCAGCCCCTTGACATAGAGGAGAACTCTTGCTGTCATCTGGGTTCTGTGTGTCCGTCACCAGAAGACCATTTCCGCACAGCCAGCACAGGGCAGGAGCGGCTGAGGTGTGAATGCCAAGGACAATGCCGGTGCCTGTGTGGACGGGAGCACGGTGGCCTGCCCCTTCACCTCCATGAGGACGCGGCGTTATGAGTAGATACCACCGTCCGGAGAAGCAATGAGGGGCCCAGAGCATCTTCCTCGCAGGAGTCAGCTGGTCACTGGGCTGGCTCCCCGGGCATGGTGAGCTCTGCCAGCGCTGGGCCAGGACGGCTGAGGGGCAGCAGCCAGGCCCCCAGAGGGGTGGGCGCCAGAGGTGGGCACCGGGGGTGGGCACCGGGGGTGGGCGCTAGGGCCACGCATGCTGCCGGCATAGCCAGGCGGCAGCAGTGACAAAGCCCCTGTCCGCTTTCACTGATTACATGGCTTTGGGTTTAGAAGAATCAAGGTCAGAGCAAGCCTAGAGAATAAAGCTATCTCTATTTGAGCAAGAGTTTAAAAGAATGGGTTCAAATTCTAGGTTTATAGCGTCCCAGCTGGGTGTCCTGGAGGGAATTATTTGATTGTCCTAGGCCTTGGTTTATCTAAAACGAATAGAGAATCCAAGGTTATCCATGTGAGAAATCCCTGTTCTTGGAGGTTTCATGCCTTACGTTTCATTTTGCCAGGAGCAGAATATAGCTGCAATTAAACCGCCGAACGCCCTGGCCGGGTGGCTCAGTTGGTTGGAGCATTGTCCACACACCCAGAGGTCACAGGTTCAATACCAGGTCGGGGTGTTACTGGAGACATGCGTGGAAGGTCCTGGGAGTGGGTCCTATACTGTCTCGAGGAGAAGAACTTTCTGGCTCGCATGGGAGGGTGAGTGGCCTGTATTTCGTGGAATTGTGTCCCTGGGTCCCTGGGTTTGAAATCCCATCTCCCTGCGCCCAGCCCTGGAAGAGGCGCAGCTGGGGCTTCAGCAGAGTCAGAAGCAAAGCCAGTGGCCAGCGTTCCCCTTCCTGGGGGGGAGGGGCCCTGCGCAGCCTCAGGCTAACCACATCCATCAGTTCACCGTGTGCAGCGTCCACGTGGCCGTTGTGAGGTTTGAGGCACAGAAAACTGACCACCAAGACATGTTAAAGTAAAGTGTATTCCCCAGTAATGAGTAGACCTCACTGGGCACGCGTCCCTTCCCCTGCCCAGGCCCTTCCCTCGAGGATCGGTGCGGAACAGACCTGGGGAAACTGCACACACGCTCCTTTCCAGTTACTAATAACCGGGTTAACTTATGACGGCATCAAGGGCACATACCTAGGTTGCAGGTAAAGGCTTAGGCTGGGGTGCGTATGAGAGGGAGCTGACCGATGTTTCTCTCACATCTATGTTTCTTTCTCTCTCCTCTCTTTCTCCTCTCTAAAATCAATAAACATAACCTCGGGTGAGAAAAACAACAAAACAAAACCCAATCTCTTCATTTCTTAAAAAAATGACTTTAAAAAATTTTGAAAGAACAATCTATATTTTTTCCTCTATTTTAAACAACTTCTACTATTATATGTTTCTTAGGTCTTCAACTTATAGTTCTCCAGAACCCTAAATTATCTAAATACCTCTGGATCAAGCTAGATCACCAAAAGGCTGCAAACCGGGACATGCTGGATTCGCAGCCATATGGCATTGCCATGCCGAGGGCTGTTCTCAAAGGCTGGCACAGAAGCTCCGTGGGGGTGAAGGTGAAGCTGCCCACTGCAGCCCGCCCGGAGGAAAAGACTGCAAACACCCACTGCCCGCAGGGGGCGGGGGCGTGGCTGTGCCGCCTCCCTGCAGTAGGTACCGCGGGAGGGTAGGTCAAAGGCCACAGCTCTCCCTGCCCTCAGACTGGAGTGACCGATAAACACATACCAGTCAAAGAGCAGGCACAGAACAATGTGGGCAGTGTCTTCAAGATTAAACCCGCGTACACACACCTACACATATGTGCACACATGATTGCACATGCCTGCCGAACATCTCGGGCCTTGAAATCAAGGGCTGGCTCTCAAGAGAGAATCTCAGAGGCACAGGCTAAAGGCAGACATGTTTTTTCACGGAATACTCAGAGTTTGTTTGCCATGTGGCTGTTACCTATTATAAAATTAAACAAACAAAACAAAAAAAACCGGCTGCCATGAAGTGCATCCTAGCAGTATCACAAAAACCAGCTCTTTGAAATGCTATTGAGTGTCCCACAAAGAAGCATTTCTGCTCTGCTAATCTGGGGCAGGTCCGGTGGTAAAGTCTCTGACAAGGTCTCCAATCAAGAATCTTATGTTACTTAATTTAACCCACCCTTTCTCAAAGTTCATGACCGCGGAACCTACCCCCTTTTTTGAGTGGCTTCGCCTCTACGCCACTCCTTGAAGGGCACAGAGTTGCAGCTTTGCTTTCAAAGGCTCTGGTCACGACCACACCCTCCGTCTAACTGACAGGCAGGAGGTAAGCGATGGAGTCACCGTGGTTTAGCCTCCGTACTTCCTGTGCTGAGGCTGCATGTCATGACATTCTTTAGGCTTCAGCTGCCAGGAGACAGAGTAGCGGTGCCTCAACAACCTCCTCCCGCTGAGAGGGACACTCTGTGGGGGCTGTGGGGGTGGGGCTGTGGGGGCTGCTCTGTGGGGGCTGAGGCTGACAGTGGCTATCCGACAAAGAACGCCCCTCTAAGTGACACTCAGCGAATCCAGCACTCACTCGTCCCTGCAGACCATCTGCCTGTCTAGGCCAACAGGCAGCATTGTGAAGTTCAAGGCAAACTCGACAGCACCACCAGGACAACAATGGGGGGCCTGAGGGGCGGTGAATGGTCTTTGTACAAAGAACAGAGTATTTTAATCACCTTTGTCGCTTATGACCAGAAAGGCCAGTGGAGGGAGGACGCGGCTGGAGGTGAGAGTGAGACACAGAAAGCTGTCCTGTCCACCACCGCCCACAAACACCTCCACCCCGTGAACACTGTCAGGGTTTGGGGAGACCGGGCCCGCTGTGACTGCGGCAGCCTTTGCTGGCGGGCTGTGCAGCGGCCCTTCTGTCTGTAACAGTGTCCAGCGCTCACCGCTGAGCCGAGGCCTGAAGCCTGTGCACCAGCTGCCTCCCTGCAGGACCCTTTCACACAATAAAGAAAAAAGCGTGAGTCTGTTGGCCCAGGAGGCCACGCCAACATTTGACAGTTACGTCGGATTAAAAATTACAGCATTCAGAAAACAAATGTTCGCTTATCTTCTAAGTTTTAAAGGAAGGAGAAGTCAGTTCACTTATAACATTTAAATGAATACAATTATGAACCTAATGATACTTAGCTGCCTATGTGTTGTGAAAGCTTGGGTCAGAATTCCACTGACATGAGAAATTGTTTTTCTGGATATGAAACACTTTCAGGAGATTAGGAGCTGGGATCACGCACTGGAAGGATTATGTGAGATAATTAACACGACTACTGGCCACTTACAAGTCTGCTGATTTCCATTAATGCAGACCTCAGGGGGTCTCGTTGAAATGATGAGGAATGATGCAAGTAACTGCAATCTGTTCCCTTTAGAAATTTCACTGTCCACCAGTCTCCACACCCCGAATAGGAGAGAGTCCCTGATGGAGGGCGGTGGGGATCTTCAAATTACAAGTTTCAAATATCTCTTGGTGCCACAGGAAGCACAAAAGGGTCTTGTTGTTCACAGGATGGAGAGCAGTGACCCTTCAAGTGACAAAGGAAATGATGTGCTCAAATGAGAGAGAGGATGGGGTTAGAAGTTTGATCTATAGACATCCAGAAATGATGTACATAGTCTTTTTATGTCTAGGAATGCAGTCAGGGGAAAATGAAGCTGTGTGCAAAGATTAATCTGTTTATTCATCATGGGCATAACGGTCGCTGATGACGGATGAATAAAATGCGGCAGAGCCACCAGGGGGAATTTGGCAACCTAGTGGAAGAGCATGCTGAGGGTGCTACACTTGGCAAACATGGAACATGACGGTTCCAAAACCCGACACGTTGTACAATCCCAACAGACACACTGATGGGGACGGAAGGGAGCTCCATCGCTTACGCCTGGGTCTGGCGGTCGGCGGGAGGCTATGCTGGTACAGGTTACTATGCCGAGTGGGAAATGTTCTAAATGTCCTACAGATAGATTGTGGTGATGGTTATACAGCCCTAAACACACAAAGCACAGCTGAATTGTATACATTAAGTGAGTGATTTGTATGTCACATAAGTTGTATTTCAATAAAACTTTAAAAGAGGTTATCTACCAAAGTATGGTTTAATTTAAAAAAGCATTAAAATATCATAAATGATCAAAAACAAGGTTGGATGAAAAATTATTATTGAGTCTTTAAGATGTTCTACTTTACAGACACTAAAAAAGGGTCCAACAAACAGAATATATGCTACGATTCCAATTATGTAAAACTAGAGGCCCGTGCACAAAATTCCTGCATGGGGGTGGGGGGCTCCCTCAGCCCAGCCTGCACCCTCTCACAATCTGGGACCCCTCAGGGATGTCTGACAAACTTTAGGCCCAATCCAGTTTAGGCAGTCGGACATCCTTCTCGCAATCCAGGACTGCTAGCTTCCTATCTGCTCACCTGTCTCCTTATCACCTCTAACTCCCCTGCCTGCCTGATCGCCCCTAACCACCCCTGCCTCAGCCCTGCCGTGGCAGCTTCATCTGGAAAAACATCTAGAATGATGTCTGGAAGGTCATTTGGCTGTCTGATCTAATTAGCATATTACTCTTTTATTGTTATAGATATGTATGTGTGTTTATATAGAAGCTTTAGGAAAAGGCCTAAAAATATGACATTATTTTTTGCTGTTTTATTTATCTTTATTGTTGAGAGTATTACAAATGTCCACCATTGCCCCCTTCCACCAGGATCCCACCACACCCCAGACCTTCACCACACTATGGCCTGTGTCCATGGGCTGTGCATACATGCACATTAATTCTTCACTTAATTTCTCCCTGCCCCCTCTTCCCACCTCTTCACTCTGAGATCCCTCAGTGTGTGCCACGTTCCCATGTCTCTGGACCTGTTCGTCAGTTTAATTTGTAAATTAGATTCTACATATAAGTGAGATAATGTGATATTTGTCTTTCTCTGACTGGCTTATTTCACTTAGCATAATACTCTTCAGGTCCCTCCATGCTATCTCAAAAGTTAAGAGATCCCTCTTTTTCACAGCTGCATAGTATTCCACGGTGTGAATGTACAGCTTTTTTATACTGATGGGCACTTGGGCTGTTTCCAGGACTTAGCAATTGTAAATTGTGCTGCTATGAACATAGAGGTGCATACATTCTTTCTGATTGGTGTTTCGGGATTTTTAAGATATATTCCCAGAAGTGAGATCACTGGGTCAAATAGCAGTTACATTTTTTTTTTTGAGGAAATTCCACACGGTTTTTTTACAGTGGCTGCATCGGTCTGCATTCTCCCTTTTCTCTCCATCCTCCTGAGCACTATGTTGGTTTATTGATGGTAGCCATTCTGTCAGGTGTGAGGTAATACCTCATTAATGTTTTAATTTGCATCTCTCTGATGATTAGTTAGCACTTTTTTATATGTCTCTTGGCCATCTGTATGGCCTATTTGGAGAAGTGTCTATTCAGGTCCTTTATCTATTTTTTAATTGGATTATTTGTCTTCCTTTTGTTGTGATCTTCAGATATTTTGGAAAATAACCTTTTATTCAATGTATCATTGGCAAATATGCTCTCCCATACAGTGGGTCCCCTTTGCATTTTAAGGATGGCTTTAGCTTGTAACAGATTTTTAGTTTCCTATATTTGTTCACTTTTTTCCTTTGTTTCCCTTGCCCTATGAAATGTACCTGTGAAAATCCTGGTATGTGAGATGTCTAAGATTTTGCTGACTATGTTTCTTCTGAGATTTTTATGATTTTAAGACTTACATTTAAGTCTTTTATCCGTTTTGAGTTTATTGTTGTGTTTGGTGTAAGTTGGTGGACTAGTTTCATTTTTCTACATGCACCTGTCCAATTTTCCCAACACCATTTACTGAGGAGACTGTCTTGACTCCATCGTGTGCTCTTGCCTCCTTTGTCAAATATTAATTGGGCATAATGGCTTGGGTCAATTTCTGGGTTTTCTGTTCTGTTCCACTGGTCTATATGCCTGTTCTTGTGCCAGTGCCTTTGTCTCTTCTTTTGGCCTTTGTTTTGAAGTCTATTCTATATCATTTTGTCAGCTATAAGTATATATATATATAGTTTGTGATCTTTATTAGCACGAAAAAAATTTCCCTTTCCTTTCACTCTCATCCTGTGTGAATCTTTTGTTCTGAGATGGGTCTTTTGTAGACAGCATATCTATGGGTCATGTTTTCTTATCCAGTTACTCTCTATCTTTTGATTGGAGAAGTTAATCCATTTAAATTTGTTATTATTGATAGGTACTGATTTATTGCCATTTTAATTCTTGATGGCTATATTCCTATCTCTATTTCTTCTTCTTCATATAACAGTACCTTTAACATTCCTTACTTGCAGGTTTGGTGGTGACAAACTCCTTTAGCCTTTTTTGTTTGTTTGTTTGTTTGTTTAAAAGCTCTTTATTTCACCTTCAATTTTGAATGATATAGAATACCCTTGCTGAATAGAACAGTCTTGGTTTTAGACCCTTGCTTTTCATTACTTTAAATACTTCATGCCATTCTCTTCTGCCCTGTAATTTTTTTCTGTTGAGAAATTAGCTGACAGTCTTATGGGAGCTTTCTAATAGATAACTGTCTTTCTCTTGCTGCCCTTAAGATTCTCTCTTTTTATTTAATCTTTGCCATTTTAATTATGAGGTGTCTTGGAGCAGGTCTCCTTGGGTTCATCTTGATTGGGACCCTCTGTACTTACAGAACTTGTGTGGCTTTTTCTTTCAACAGCTTAGGGAAGTCTGTCATTATTTCTTCAAACAGAATAAATGGTTCTTTATTCTCTTCTCACTTTCTTTTCCCTCTGGAATCCCTATAATGCGGGCCCCTTTCTGTTTCATGCTGCCCCAAAGGTCCCTTAAGCTTTTCAAGTATTTTTTTCTTTAGGTGCTCTTATTATTTCTCCCCTTGTCTTCTAATTCAATTATTCAGTTCTCTGCTTCATGGAGCCTGCTTTCAATTCCTTCTAGCATATTCTTGATGTGAGATATAGTATTCCTCATTTCTGGCTGGCTCTTATTCACAATTTCTGTCTTTTTTCATGTTTAAGTGGTTCCCATTAAATTTTTTGTAGTTCCCACTAAGTTCTCTGTAGTTACCATTATGTTCTTTGTAGTTTTCTCTAAGTTAATTGAGCATCTTTAGAACCATTACTCTGAACTCTATATCTGGTAACTTGTTTACCTCCATCTCATTTAGGTCTCTTTCTTTCTTTCTTTCTTTCTTTCTTTCTTTCTTTCATGTATTTTACTGATTTTTTACAGAGAGGAAGAGAGAGGGATAGAGAGTTAGAAACATTGATGAGAGAGAATCATCCATCAGCTGCCTCTTGAACACCCCCTACTGGGAATGTGCCCGCAACCAAGGTACATGCCCTTGACGGGGATTGAACCTGGGACCCTTCAGTCCACAGACCGATGCTCTATCCACTGAGCCAAACCGGTTTGGGCTCATTTAGGCCTCTTTCTAATGATTATGTCTTTTCTTTAATTTGGGAGTTGTTTCTTTGTCTCTCCAGTTTAGTTGTCTCTGTGTTCATTTCTATGTATTAGATATAACTGTGATGACACCCTGTCTTCATGGAGTGGCTTTGGCAGTGAATGTGGGACCCAGTGGTGCTGTCTCCTTGTACTACTGAGCTGGATGCTCTAGGAGTGACCTCTTTTGTGGGTTGTTTGGGTTCTCCTGTTGTAACTGGGTCTTGACAGCTGTTTTCCCATTCATGGGGGAGCTCCCCTCTCAGGTTGGCTAACTATAAGACTCAGTCACAACAGTATTGTGTGAGCTGTTGAATAGATACTGACAGGATCAAACCAAACTAAACCAAACATGAAACAAATAAAAACATACAAAAAATCCCTAGGACAACAGCAAAAACAACCACAAAAGATAAGAGAATTAGGAACGAGAAGAGAGAACAATAATAATAAAAAGAAAGAGAGAAAAAGATAATATCACTAAATTAAAATAAAAAGAATACTGGAAGAGAAAAGGGGGCAGAAAAAATATTATGAAAGTAAAGGATGGAGAGCAAAAAATAATAAAGTAGGGAAAGCAAAACAGTAAAAAAATTCAAGAAGACAGACAGAAAGAAAAAAGTTATGCAAAGGTTAAAAAACAACAACAGAAAGGCAAAGTAAATGAAAGAATGGAAAAAGAAATAAGGGGGAAAAGGCAGAGTAAGAAAGGAAGGAAGCCAATAAGAGACATGAAAGAAACAAGAGAGAAAAGAGAAAAATCTTAACACTGATAATATCAAAGCCATTAAAAAAAAAAAAAAGAAGAAATAAAATATTGAAAAAACCCAAACAAAGCCAGCCAGGTGAAGTCCGTCTAGGAGGATCAGGCGGATCACGCTCTCTTACTTCCCTCAGGTGATGTTTCGGAGGCTGGTATCAGGCTCCTGGAGGCACTTCCATGTCAGCCAGTGTCAGGAACCCTGCACGTTTGGTCTGAGCGCCCTGTTGCAGCTGTGGTTGGTCTGAGGCTCTCTGAGGACCGCTTCCACCTGCCAGCTACTCCGCCTCCCCTGAGGCTGCCTGTCAGCAGAGCATGGCCAGCAGGGCTGGGACAGGCTGTATCCCTTGGGCAAGGGACCTGCCTTTTTCTGAGCTGTGGCTTCTGGGTGGGGCCTGCGCCGCAGGAAAATGGCCACTTTGGCATGGGGGGTGGGGTCCCCCATTGCAGATCTCACAGCTGCCGCTTTTCCACGTCTCCCCAGTGCTTTCCACCAGCCTCTCCTCCGGCCACGCCAGTCCGCTGTGTCCTCCCCCACCAAATGCTCCGGTGAGTGGCTGCAAATGAAAATCCTGTGCTCTGAGTTTAAAACAAAACAAAACAAACAAAGTACTGTGGCCTTCTCTCTGATGGGCTCCGGGTGGCCAGAAGCCGAGCCGCCCCCACGGCTGGTGGCACATGGGCTTCTGTTCCCTGATGTGGTGGTGGACCAGGGGCCAGCCTGGGCCTGGGCCCCCATCCTCTGGGGGAAATGAACGCCCCTCACAGCCAAGCCCCTCCTCACCTCCGCCTGCCGCCTGGAAGCTGGTCAGTCCTGTGCAGCCCGTGTCCGCCGGCTGGGACAGAGTCTCCGCCTCAGCGGGACCTCAGTGGGTAATTCGGTGAATGCTCCCCTATTTAGTGTAATTTCCAGTCTGGCCTGGGATGTGGGGAGAAAGGTCTGCCTGCTCCACCCCGTCTTCCCCTCTCACCAGCTTACCTCTTCTTCAGTGATCACACGTGACTGGGTGGGGTAATGGTGTTTTTCTCTCGGCTGACTTAACACAACGACCGTTTCTTTTGTGACGTTTTCCTGAGTGCCGCTGGCGTGCCGGACAGGAGGGGCTGAGGGGCTGAGGCCAGGAGGCAGTCACTACAGCTGTGTCATTCCTCCGGGGAGGACGTCAGGCTGGCCGAGGGGAGAGGGTGGGGGAGGGAGGACTCACTCAGGGGAGCAGTCTGCTGGCACCAAGCACTAATCCACATGGTGCTCCCCACAGCGGGAGCTGAGCAAAGTGGGGATGGAGAAACTGCACTGTGTGTGCTGTATCTCACTCTCCGAGAACTGTGCTTAGGAGGTGCTCTATGCTGCAGCAACCCACATTTTATTGACTTTATATCAAGCCTTGATCTATCCTGTGGGGAAACTGAGGTACAGAATCCCTGCTTACCCACAGTGCCATCTTGTGCACCATGCATAGTGTAATAACACACATGTATTGTATGCGACTTACAAATCCATGTGCAAATTGTGGCTTGCCTGACATTGTTTTACTGGTAAGATCGATACACAGCCAAAACATAACACAACACTGCCTCCCAAATAATGAGGAGAAGCCCCAGCAGCCCTCCTGCGGCCTCCGGTGCAGCCTCCCCCACCCCTACCCCTCTACCTCCCACCCCCTTCCCCCCACCCCCTGCCCCCCACCCCGCTCGCAGAGAGCTTTACACACCGCTGTCCCCGTCCTGTGCTTGAGCTCCAAACCAGCTATTTTTGCTGTAATTTTCCTCAAAAGGTGAGCTGCCACTTTAGGAAACTGGACAAGACACCAACGTGGGGGCTTTAAATCCAGCTTCAAACTCTCTCTTCCCGGGCAGGGTGAAGCTCTCACCCCACCCCTAGTCTGCCTGGGACGTGCTGTGACCCCACCCCGGCTGCCTCGTGGCCAGATGGGCGCAGCCAGGCCCCCGGTCCACACTGGCTCCTTCGGCCCTCCTGCCCCGGACCCTGGACCCCCAGCTGCCACACACTGCGCTCACTCTCAGCTCTTCCCCTGTGCTGATCTGTGGATGTGGCGCTTATTTAAAAGGTTATGATAAATCAGTAAAAAGAGAAAAGAAAGAGGAGGGAACTGTGCCTGAGCAGAAAGACGGTGCAGATCCTATGACCGGAGTGAGGACGGGCGTCCCCATCCCCTTACACTGCTGGGTCTCCATTTGCCCTCCAGTCCCCTCCGCCCCCCGGCCCAACCTTTCCCCCCTCCCGTGCAGGAGGCAGGTGATGCGGACAGGAATCCTCCGGGTTCTGGGCGGCACCTCAGGCAGGCACTGCGTCCTCCAGGCCCCCAGGCCCCGCTGTGGCTCTGGCCCCACCTGACTCAGGGGCCTTTGTGGCCTTTAGGCCTCAGGCAGCAGGCTCCCCCGCCCTGTGAACCCTCCGCCCGCCCAGAGCTCTGGAGCAGTTCCTTCTGCGATTCTGTTTATTTGGACCACCAGAGGTGAGCCTGTCTCCTGCCAGGATCCTGAGCGACTGACACGCTCTTCTGTGCCCAAGCAGACACGTGGCACGTTTCGAGGGGGAAGGCTGGCCGTCCGGTGTCAGTGCAGAGCTCCCTCCGAGTGAGACACACCCAGGAACTCGCCACGCGTCCTAAGCCCCAATGTGCATCCTGCCAGGAGCACGTGGCATTGTGAACACATGCCTGACCTCGCTCTCTTGTCTGAAGCCACATCTGGAGCAGCTGGGGACAGCCTGCCCCACCCAGCTCTCCGTCCAAACCACAGGGGAGCCGCAGGGCCAGGCTGTCATCTTCGGGCCTCTGGGGACCACCCGCCGCCCTGGCCTCAGTGCAGATTCTCCTCTAGACCCCTCTGTGGTCACACGCTGGCCGGCATGCACACAGGGTCTTCCTGCTAAGTTATGGATCCAGGAAGCAGACGGCAGGCAGGCCAGTGTTCTTGGCCTCCCGTCCTCTTTAGAGCTGAGGAGCTAGGGACCAAGACAGACAGGGTGCCTGGCAGGGCCGATGCCCACAGCTGGTACTAACCTCAGCAGGAGGCTGGGCGCAGGCACCCAGGCAGGCAGCCCAAGTCCAAAGCAACCAATAAAGACCAGCCTCCTCCCTCTCCCTGTAGACAGGATAAGATAACACTTCAAAGGAGAGGCTTCCCCAGAACAGGCCATCAGGTACTTGCCTTTCAAGAGGATGCTGGGTGCTGAGATATGGCTGACTCCTCAGCAAAGCTTCATGGTTTAATTGCTCCAGCCAGAAACTCAGCACTTGCTCTTGTTCCTGCTTTTCCTTTATCTCCTACGTCTGGTCCACCAGCAAATGCTGTCAGCCGCGTCCAGCAGACACTGCTCATTTGCCCACTCTCCCGTCTGCCTGTTCCTACAGCTGTGGTCCAAGCCCTGGGCTTTCTCCTCGCTTGACTTTCTTCTTACACTGTGGTGTGCCTACCTTGTCCATTTCCACCCAGGAACTGGGAAGGTCTGAATCCTACTCAGGTCACATGACTATGTGCCTAGCCCACTAATGGCTTCCCAGTGCACTCAGAATAAACTCTAAGCTCTTTACTGTGGCCTGGAAGAGTCTCTGTCCCCCAGTTATAATCCTCCTTCCTGGGTTCATGACGTCCACGGCATTCCAGCCACATGCTTTCTTTCTTCTGTTATAAAGTCTGCAAGTTCAGTCTGCCTCAGGACCTTTGCACTTGCTGTTCCCCTGCCTGAAGTGTATTTTGCCCCCAGAATTCTCTCTCATCAATCCTGTCTCAGCTCAAATATTTTCCTTTTACAAAGGACCTTTTTGATCAAGCACTTCTTAAAATGGGCCTCATCTCATTTTACCCCTTGCCCTGTTTTATTCTTCATGGCATTAAATGAAACTATATTATGTTTTTTCCTTATCTTCCCAAATAGAGCATGAGCTCTGTGAGAACAAAGAATTTATTAGATTATATTATTTCTTCGGAAATAGCCCTGGCATACAGTAAATACTCATAAATATTTTCCAAAGGAGCAAATCCATAACTTGGAACAATAATGAGTACCTGTAGTCCATTAGCAGGTTAGTTTGTATTTATAAGCCTCAATTTTCTCTTTTATAAGAGATTCTAATAAGTGCCATTAAATGTTCATTCTTAGGACTCTTATAAGAATAAGTTTTATAGTATAGAGCTATTTATATAAATGTGTGCTTTTATAAGTAAGCCTAACTCTAACAGAGTCTAAGAAAGAATTAACACTCAGCACTGCTGAAGCCAAACCAGTTTCTCCTCATTAAGCTGCAAAGGTAATTCCTCAAAGAGCACACGCTTCTGGCCACCCCTCAGCCTGGAACAGCCGACAGTGGAAGCATCAGCACAGGGCAGGTGGGCCATGGCTTACAGGACCCCGGCAGCTGACCGCAGTCTGGCCTGGAGCTGAATATTCAAAATCTGTCCTCCATCATCTTTGGGAGCTGTGTTGCCTTTGGCTATGGCGTCTGTAACAAATACATTACATGCTGATCTTCAACCTTGGCCCTCAGGGAATTCAGCTCAAGGGTCAGTGATGGGACATTTTATCAAGTCCCACTTACCTCTGCTATCAGTTGGGGCTCACCCTGGGCTTATGCTTCATTTTCCTTCCCATGTGCATTGATGAGGTCCCAGAAGCCTGTAGGGAGCCTCAAAACCCAGATTTTAAGTCACTATGTACAGAAGTCCCCTGAGGAAGGGTTGTTTTTTTTTGGTTTTTTTTTTACATCATTGCCTACACTCTCATCTAATTCTTCCCCAAGTTCAACTGGGTTTCTCTCCTAAAGATTTCTGAAGTTGGTTCACTTCTGTCTCCATTACCACCTGTATGGTCTAAGCCACCCACATCTCTGCGGGATCCTTGCCTAGCCTTCGGACTGACTGACTGTACTCATTATGAATCTTCACATAACAATGAAGTCAGAACAATCTTTTCAAAACACAGACCTGACCGCATCACCTCTCTGACACCACCAGACAGCTGGTGTTTCTTTGGTAGACATCCTCATGGCCCTTGTAATTTCCCTCCTTGTGGGTGTCCTCAGTGTAGTTTCCTACTTACTAGTATCTATTTTATGACAAATCTCTCTGTTGCATAAGGGTCACAGACGATGTCTGATTTCACCCTCCGCTGTATTCCCAGGCACCAGGCACTCCGTAGGTGCTCAGTAAATATTTGCTTTACGAATGAGAGAATGAGCTTCCATGTCATTACCCTTCACACAGCACCTGAACTTAATTCCTGAGAAAATAATCTTTATTGAAAACCGGAAGGCTGGAACTCTTCACAATTCCCAGTCCAATGCCTCTGTGCCTCTACTATTCATATTTTGATCTCTCTCTCTCTCTCTCTCTCTCTCTCTCTCTCTCTCTCTCTCTCTCTCTCTCTCACACACACACACACACACACACACACACACACACACACACACAGTTTTCAATCACTCAGCAAACTACTGTTATTATTCAGAGATAATTGTCATAGAAGTATTCCTGTTATAAACCCCCGTGTTTTCTTTCCAAGAATATTAAATAGTAATTTCAACGGTTGTAACTTTGGCTCTCTACAAAACGAATGTGCCAAATGCCACTTGTAAATGCAGAGGACTATTCAAGGACCGAGAGTAGCCTCTGCTGTTCTCCATTCTGACCTGAGGACCGACTCTGCTGGCGCCATTCACGTTTATTTAGCTTCAGAGCACAAAGCCATTCAAAGGACAGATGGCGATTCCCCTTTTCAGTGTATTCTTTCAACTCCTGTCCGACTTTCTCAGAGGCATTCTCCTGAGTTCTGTGGCCTGGGATGGTACAGATCCAATTTAAAAAGTGTCTTGGGAGGCCCTGGCCATGTACAATAGCTCAAGTGTGGTCCCAATGCACCAATGTTGCGGGTTTGATCCCTGGTCAGGGGTCAAACAAATCAATGTTTCTCTCTCCCTCTCCCTTCCTCTCTCTAAAATCAATAATTTTTTTTTTAAAGAACTGTCTTGGGAGCTTCCTGGGATGGCAGCTGTTGGGAGTGGTGTTAGAATCGGTTAGGCTCAGCACCAGGGCACTTCTATAATGAAAACGGTAATGACTGTGAACTGTGCTGTCCTCTGTGCCTGCGGTGTTTAAGTCGGTATGTATGGAAGTCCCATGAGAAGGTTTTATTGTTATGAGGACATTGAGACTCAAGTTGTTCAGTGGCTCACCAGTTACTCAACCTCGCCACTGCATATGACAGGGCTACCATCATCAGTCATACCACATTCATATGTGGTAACTTGCAGGATATAAATGCCAAACACCGTTATAGGCACACTAGATTTATGCTCAAGTATAAGCTTTGGCAAGCTTTCCAAAGATAGTAAGTACAGTGGTCAGCTTTTGCTAGGTTACGATTCTGTAACCACCTCCTCAAACAAAATATCAGTGGTTTACAAGAAAATTAATTGATTTCTAATGCATGCTACTTGTCAGCTGTGAGTCAGCTGAGGCTCTACTCCAAATACCTTCTCCATTGTGGGAATCATCCTGGGATTGATGGCCACTTAGCAGAGGAAAAATAGAGGCGGGGGTGGGGGGGTGGGGTGGGGTGGCAGAACCATGTGAGAGCCCTGGGAGCTCCAGCATGGGTATGGCATTTCACACGGCCGGACTGGACATCACTGCATCAGAGAAGTGCTCTCCATCCACAGGGTAGACGATGGGTGGGGCTGCGAGCTCATCACTGGAGAGGAGTGGATAACCAGTTAAATAACACAATCTGCCATAACAAGGAAGATGTCAGTTCTCGGGGTCAGATCTAATCAACATATCTTATCCACGTTACTTGAAAGTAGATGTAAACAACAGAAAACTCAGCCCAGACTGACGTGAGCACAATGGGGGCCTTATTGGCTGTGCTAATGAACAGTCCGTGGAGTATAGGTATGACTTAGCCCAGACATTCAAATGGTGTCATTAGGATTCAATCCAGCTCCCTCCCCGCCCCTCTCTTCTTTATGCTGGCTTTGTTGTTAAGTAGGACAGCTTCCCACAGTGCAAGACTTAATAGTCTTACACCGCTAAATCAACAACAACAAAATACCTCTCTTTGATAGATTCTGTGTAGGTCCCAAGATTGCCCTAACTGGATCAGTTTTGGTATCCAACCCACCTCTAAACCAATCAGTATGTCTGAGAGTGCATTGTTGTTGTTGTAATTGCCCTGCCCTTCCTGGGTCTCTCCCAGAGTGGGAAGTAGGCCTTTCTGAACCCCATGCACAGAAAATATTGAAACTTTTCACTAAAATTACTGAAATTAAAAAAAAAAATCCCTGAAGAGTTTCAATGTTAACAGATTTCAAAGCATTCATAGCCAAACAGATTTGAGTCTGGCATTTTTACAATATTTACTAAAGCTACCATCTGTAACAATTTTTTTCTCTCTTACATTACAAATCTAACTTGTCTTCATTACAAATAATAACTAATAAAATGATGTGAAATATTAACTTATCACCTACTGACTAAAACAGAGAAAACACCAAATAAAATAAAATTTGAATTGAAACATAACCTGATTTACTTAACTAAGGTCAGACCGAAATATAATATCCAAGATGCAAACTAAAAGCCCATTCACACCCATAAAACCATTGCATACTAATTTGGGTGACTTTGGCTATGGAAACCTGTGCTGTGAATTACTGGAAAATTTTATGTAAAACAATGGCCCATTTCAACCTGGGGTGACAGAATAAAATATACTGTGTGTCTATTTCATAAGCTAAATAATCACAATTCCTTGTATTACTTACAGCAACGCTAGCTGCTGTCACAAAAAAAAAAAAAACAACTCCACATTTCCAAGGTTTTAACATAATATAATAGAAGCTTATTTCTCACTCAGAGACCTCTCCACGGCAGGCGTTCCAGGGGGCAGGCAGCTTTCCTCCATGCGATCGATGTCTCATCTATCTCTCAGCTCTGTAGCTCCCCATTCTCTAAGCGGGGCTTTAATCTCGGCACAACGTGGACCAGATGCCTCTGTCACACATAGGATGTCTAGCAGCATCCCCGCCTTGACTTGCTAGGTTCCAGTACTCCTCGATCCAAGTTGAGACAACCAAAAATGTCCTCAGACTTTGCTAAATTCCCACTGGGAAGGCAAGGTGCCCCCGGGTAAGAGCCACTGATCTATTCTCAGGCCAGGCACTGGTTTCGTTACGATACCAGGTGGTTCCAATGTCCTCATCACTGACTGTGTCTTGGAGGTCCTGGGGAAACACAGCCACTTATCAGCCTTGGCTGCTGAGTGTCACACATCATTCCCCTCACTGGTACGGACAAGACCTAGTCATGTGTATGCCTCCTCCCCACCCCATTCAGGAGACAGTGTGCTGGGCAACACAGGCCTGCCTGGGCAGCCACTGCCCAGCACGGTAGTGGCCAGAGGCGTCTCTGCCTCTTTTCTCAATCCCCTTTGGGTGGAAGATCCGACCTACCGGGTGCTACCTCCACCACAGGCTGGTTTCTTAGGAGTCCCTCCTGGAGACGTTGCCTTTAGCCACCCTGGCAGGGTGAGGCATTCTCTGCCCTCTCGTATGAGAGCTGATGCCTTATGAGCCAGCGCTGACAGTGGCCAATGACAGACTACTTTCTTTTTCTTTCTTTATCCACCTCTGACAGTGCATTTTGTCAGCAAGCTTTCCAAATATTTTGTTTAAACTTTCTTTTTAATTTTTGTTTATTAAAAAATTAAATCAACAAAAATTAAAATTGTTTGGTTCTTGTACATGCCCTGATTGGGGATTGAACCTGCAACCTTACTGAGCTACCTGGCCAGGCCATAACAGAGCACTTTCTATGTATCAAGCACTATTTTAAGTGTTTTACATTTATTAACTCATTAATACAAGTGTTATTAATTATGCCTATTTCTATAGGTGAAGACTTTGTCTAAAGTCAGGGGGCAAAGGTGAATGTCACACCCGGTGTGGGACTACCCAAGTTCACGCTCTTGGTCAGTGGTCCGCAAGCTCATTAGTCAACAGAGCCAAACATCCACAGTACAATGACTGAAATTTCTTTTGAGAGACGAAAACCTATTTCTGCACATGGGCCACAATTGCGCACCCACATGTGGTATTTTGTGGAAGAGCCTCACTCAAGGGGCCAAAGAGCCGCATGTGGCTCCAGAGCCGCAGTTTGCCGACCATTGCTCTTGACCATCAGGCTGCACTGTTCTCTATGGTGAAGCCCACCTCCAACCGGTAAGAGCGAAGCCACCATGGAGAGCAGCGTAGGCAGAGGGAGCATACCCCAAGGCCAGCTCCACCTCTGTTTGCTGGGGTGCTCTGATGCCAGCCGATAGTCTTCTTTCTCCCGAAAGTCAGCTTGAATGGCCTTTCTGTTACAACCGAAGAGTCTTGATTGCTAAGTCACATGTCAGCATTAGCCCACACGTGTTCTGTTCTGGAAATTAGACAGTCTAAGATCACACTCATTCAGGACAAAACGTAGGACCAGAAGCTCTCCTGCAGCCAGGCGTGCAGGTCTCAGCGCCTCATTCACGGGCACTGATGTGTTCTCAGTGGGGATGGAAGCCATTAGGGAGCCGGGCGCCAGCCAACACCAATGCCGGTGGTCCTGACCTGGGCTTCAGGATTAAGAATCACCTCACAACCATTTCTGGAATTTTCAAATCTTACACCAGGTTCGACGCCTAAATGTCTCGTGAGTCCCTTGTGCCCTCTTGGAGTTTGCTCTCCCCATTCCTCTTACCATGAGTGTGAGCTGAGCCTTTAGCTACGATGGAGTTAGTTCTACCAGCAGCTGGCTTCCTGGAGGCAGACTGCAGACTGTTATCTGGGGACGTCAACCCTTCCTGAATTTCTTATTTTTATCCACCACAAACCACTCCCAATGCCAAGAGCTTGCTCAGATGACCATGGTGTCTTAGGAGTATCCATAAAACTGCTTTCTCTTTCTGCCTCCCTTATCTTCCAGGCTGAGTGGGGTCTAGTGCCCACATATCTCCCCAGCCTACTGACCACATCTATTTCAAATCCTCGGCCCTAACCCCAAGTGTAAACCACTTGGCTGTGGTTACCCATCTGTGGTGGCCCATGGTCCCCAGCAGGTCCCTTCAGCAGATGCGCTTACATCACCGCTGCTGTACAGAGTGTTGGGGGCACCGAGAGGAACAAGACACCCTGCACGACGACAAGACACATCACACTTCTTGCTTCCTGCCTTCAACAACTTCTGAGGACCAATGATACGCCTTTCCCAGGCCGTGCTGGCAATTATACAAGCAGAAGATAAACACAGCCCCTGCCTTCAGGAAGCTTCGAGCTGAGAGAGAGAGAAATGAGTTATAAATATATAAGTAAACAAATACAAAAGGGAACTAACGACAGAGGCTGTGACCAGTGCTGGGAAAGGAAATAGAGAAAACAGTGGCGCAGGGAGAAAGGGGGTCTGCTGGAAGACAATGGTCAAACTTCTGCTGACAGGTTTGCCTCTGCTGTGCAGAGCTTCCTTTCGCCCCCTAGAAGTTTGCAAATGGCAGCCAGTCCTGGTCTGAATCCAGCTTTGGGGGCATTTTGTTTGGCCAATGTAATATCTTTTAAAAGTAACTTAAGTGGGACACTGTTCTCCAGTCTGCCCCAGGCCCCACCTCTCCCTATTGCTCTACTCAGCCTGAATTACACACATCTGCAACCTGTTTGATTAGCAATTACCAGCATTTTGAGTTTGTGCCTCTTTACTTAATCTTTAACATGCTGAGACAGCCCCCACAGCGTGGTTTGGGCTGCGGGCTTGATCCCCAGGCTGGGAGGGAGTGCAGGAAGCAGCCTGGGGATCAGTTTTTTTTCTCTCTCCCCATTGTTGTCTCTCTCTCCCCCTCTCACTTCCTCTCTCTGAAGTTAATGGAGATATATTTCTTAAAAATACTTGAGACAGTAGATAAGATATCCTTCCACTGCACCCCCACCCATAATTTAATAAATTTTGTTTGGCCAATATTATTCCTCTTGAAAATGCTAAACTAGACATTAAGCTAAACATTAGTGTATGAATGTGAGTTGTGCTCTTGAGTGTGTGTAAGATAAAGCACATCCTGCTGCTTGCGAGGCAGCAGGAATGAAGCTTGCCAACACTTCAAGTAACGGCCCTTCCCTCCAGGAAGACGTCAGCTGGTCACTTAAGAGTCCTGACGGAAGAGCTGAGGCTGAAGGCAGAGAGGTGGCTCCGAGGAGACATTTCTCATCTTCGAAGCGCTCATGCATAATACATAGGACTCACGTCCCATTCAGAAGACCCCCGCCCTAAAGTGCATCTGGCGATATTTACAGCCACAACTTGGTGCGAGTCCACTTAGGAAGCTTGTGAGGAACGAAGCAGACACACGAGACCGTGCAGATATGCCAGAGGGCGGGGCACCAGCACCAGGGTTTGTTCAAAGTCCTGGCTGCCTAACGGGCCTGCAGAGTCACTGCGGCGAGTCCTCACTTCATAAAACCCTGACATTACCAGGCGGGAAAACCAGCAGAGTGGTTTCTTGGCAAATGGTCTGTCCCAGGGCCACTGAAGGGCTGGCCATGCGTTCATCCCCCCAGCAAGGTCCCTGCATCCCCTCAAATACACACGCTGCTAAGTATGGGCTTTATCTCATGTTTTATTTTGGGAAAATTTACAAGTAGCCTGTAATAATACACAAAACACAGTCAGAGGATGTAAAATAAAGAACTTCTTTCCTCTCAAACCAGAGAGAGACTGGCCAGAGTAGAACACCGGTTCCCTCCTTTGCAAAGAGTGGAAAACGTTTGCCTACTTCAAGGGGTGGTTACGGGATTAAATTATACAATCCCCATAAAACATGCAGTGTACTGATTATAATAGCAGCTACTTTTGAAAATAGTTTCTAAGTTTTCAATTACTGGTGACATACATTTCATATTAGTTTCAGGTGTGCAGCACAGTAGCTACACATTTATATAATTTAAGAGTGATCAGCATGATAGACGAGTATCACCTGACATCCTGACATGACACATTATCCTAATACATAAAGAGCCCTGTGCCTTCACGACCGAACGGACAACCGATCACCATGAAGTGCATGGAGCACCGCTTGGTACCGCATACAGTGGGCGGGACTGGGGATTGTTGAGCGTCAGCAGCGGGGGCGGTGGAGGGCTACTTTGTGGGGCAGCATCGAGCTCAGCAGAGCAGTCACGGAGCAGCGAGTTTCGTGGAGTACTTGTGGGGTGGGGGAGCTTCGAGGAGCAGTCGCAGGGCAGGGAGAGTTTCACAGAGCAGCCAAGGGGTGGGTTGGGGCTGGGGGGGAGCCTCTCAGAGCAGTTGAGCAGCCGAACTACATGTAGCGTTGCAGGGTGGCTGAGGCCAGCGCCAGAGGCCAGGCTAGGCCTAGGGACCCTAACTGTGCCCGATTTCGTGCGCGCTGGGCCTCTAGTTAAAATATACTTGACTAGACTCCCCATGCTGTACCTCACACATCCCCACTTCTATAACTGTCAATGTGTACTTCTCAAATCAGCGTTTTAGGGTTTCTTCAGATAAATACTCAGAAATGAAATTGTTGAGTCCACTATCTCTTTTATAGCCTTTGTTTTAAAGTCAGTTTTGTCTGATATAGGTGTTGCTACTCCAGGTTATTTTTCGTTTCCATTTTTATAAAATATAAAAATCCCTTTTTATATTTTTTATATTTTTCCATCCCTTTACTTTCAGTCTGTGTTGGTCTTTCAATCGAAGAGAGTCTTTTGTAGGTAGCATATGTAAAGTCTGGCTCTCTTTTGTAAAAATATATTTTTATTGTTTTTAGAGATGAAGGGAGAGGAGGAGAAATACAGAAACATCAATGATGAGAGAGAATCATTGATCGGTTGCCTTCTGCAAGCCCCCCACTGGGGACTAAGCCTGCAGCGTGGACATGTGCCCTGATCAGGCACTGAATCATGACCTCCTGGTTCATATGTAGATGCTCAGCCACCGAGCCTCATCAACTGGGCAAGGCTGCCTTTCTTAACCAGTTAGCCACCCTCTGCCTTTTCATTGAGGAAATCCAAGATTTCGGGTGAGTAGATGGAAGTTACACTCACTTCCTCCCAGAACCAAGCAAGATTTACAACTAAAAAATAGAACAATCAGCCGGGACCGGTTTGGCTCAGTGGATAGAGCGTCGGCCTGTGGACTGAAAGGTCCCGGGTTCGATTCCGGTCAAGGGCATGTACCTTGGTTGCGGGCACATCCCCAGTAGGGGGTGTGCAAGAGGCAGCTGATCAATGATTCTCTCTCATCGATGTTTCTAACTCTGTCCCTCTCAATTCCTCTCTGTGTAAAATCAATAAAATATAAAATATATATATATATATATATATATATATATATATATATATATATAGAACAATCGCCTGAATAACCAACTGAAGACTAGCAGAATGGAAGTCTTATAACCAGGGGTTCACAGAAGCCACGCTGAGACTGGCAGAAGCGCAGAGACACGGAAAGGTCTGGCTCTGCTCTCCCGGGCACTGGCTGAGGATCTGGGGGATATCCTCAGGGTTCCCCTGAGGAGTGATGGGGGCTCCCCTGTCAGAGCACCAGAGCCAGGAGGAGATGCCATCACATCTGGCTGTAAAATCAGCAGGATTCTGTCCACCAGGGAGATGAGAGTCTGTTAGAGAAAAAAGCACCTGCTAAAAGGGCCAACACACCAAATCTCATTTGCAGCCACTCACCCTGGGCTCTGATGGAGGGAGGGAGGAGCGGGCTAGAGTAATCTGAGGAGAAACTGGGTTTGCAACTCTGGGGAGAGAGCTGACGGGACTGCCACCAGGGTCCCTTGCTGAGTCCCTCTTCCACATCCCAGATGCCATCTTTCATGAATGGAGCATTCCTCTTTTTGTGAAATAGCTGCCCCTTCACCCATACACACACACACACACACACACACACACACACACACACACACACATATATATATATATATATATATATATATATATCTTATTGATTTTTTTTACAGGGAGGAAGAGAGAGGGATATAGAACTAGAAACATTGATGAGAGAGAAACATCGACCAACTGCCTCCTGCACACCCCCTACCAGGGATATGCACGCAACCAATGTACATGCCCTTGACGGGAATCGAACCTGGGACCTTTTAGTCTGCAGACCGACGCTCTATCCACTAAGCTAAAATGGTTTCAGCCCCTTCACCCCTTTTGGATGCCCTGTTGGCCCACTCTATGAAGATCATATCCTGGGAGAGGAGTCAGGAGCCTGGGCCCTGGTGTAAAGGTCCAAGCTGATCCAGGAGTCAGTGATGAGTTTTGTGGCTCTAGGGTGGGGGGCATTCCCCTACTTTTCCTGTGAGCCTGACCCGTGCCTCCATATCAAGGCAGATCCACGAGCCACACCTCCCAACTCCTGGCAGCCCCACTGACAAGCTCCGGAAGGTCGGGGCAGAAGCGGGGACAGACTGAGTTGTGTGGCTCTAGGTGACCTCGGCGAGGGCCATGTTTGCCTTGCACACCCCACTGGCACTGAACCCTCCCTTCCCGCGGCCAAATCTTGCTCTGTTAGGCCTGGTAAACTCTGCTGACTTCACCCTGACAACTTCCCTGAGACACTGCCCTACTACAAAGGTAGGTTTATATCACCAATATGCCGTATACCTGAAAATAATGCAAAATACTATCGAGTGTAAAGTGTGACTGAAAAATTTAAAAAGTAAAGCAATTATAGATAGGTATGTAGCTATTGCTATTTTATTAGTCACAGTTTGTTTGGTTTTTTCTTCTTAAAGAAGTTCCTCTATGTGGTGTGGGACCAGCCCGTCTGGATCCCCACCCTCCTCCCAGTTTCAGCTGGCGTATTGTGTATGTGTCTCCCTTGTTGTAGGCCTCTGTTCAGGGGGACATCCGGCGGTTCTCCATGACTCTTGTTCTGCCATTTAGCTGTAATTTTGATGTGGTTGTGGAAGGAGGTAACACAGCATTTGCTCCTTAGCCATGTTGACTGAAAGTGTTAATAACAGCTATTTAGTTATTAGATTAGACTTCTTAAAAATTATGCAGATGATAATATCCTATCTAATAAAGAGGAGCTATGCAAATTGACCATCACACCATCACAAAGGTGGTGGCACCCATAGCCACAAGATGGCAGTGCCCAGTCCCCTCAGCCCAGCCGGAGTCCCCCAGGCCTTTCAGCCCACTGGCGGGGAGGGTGGCAGGCGCGCACTGCAGCGGGACTCATCCTCGGGGGGTCGGGAAGCTCCTTGCACCTGCTGCTGGAGTCACACAGTTTTCAGCCCACTGGGGAGAAGGGGGAACAGCAGCGACCACGTGGCCAGACCCGCCCTCAGCCCCCCAGCCACCAAGGGCCGGCCTGAGGCGCAGACAAGCCTTGGATGTCAGCTGCCCAGCTGTCCAGGGCTGCCGGAGGCTCAGGTAACCAGGGCGGCTGAGGCTTGTGCTGCCGGCAGTGGCAGCGGCAGAGATGTGATGGGGCGTCGCCTTCCCCTGATTGTCGGATCGCCTCCCACCCCTGAGGGCTCCCAGACTGTGAGAGGGGGCAGGCCGGGCTAAGGGACCCCCCCTCCAGTGCATGAATTTTTATGCACCGGGCCTCTTGTCATAGCATAAAATGATAGTCTCAGAAGCCATG
This sequence comes from Pipistrellus kuhlii, assembly GCF_014108245.1. NCBI lineage: Eukaryota > Metazoa > Chordata > Mammalia > Chiroptera > Vespertilionidae > Pipistrellus > Pipistrellus kuhlii. The sequence goes on along the minus strand of NW_023425416.1, from coordinate 2,292,834 downwards.
GCCAAATGATGATCAGAAGTGAAGTCAGCCCAGAAGTCTCAGTACAAACTGTTCAGGAGGTTCTCTCCTGGTGGTCTTTTTTTATAGATGTTTTGTTTTATCTCTTGACAGTGAATTGCTTTAATGTTGTTTTTATTATCAGATAAAACAATAAAGCAATTTCCATTTGGTGTAAAGAAAGTTTAATAAAGCTTAGCTTTATCTGAACTTACAAATCGAGGGTAAAACTGGACTCTAAACACTTGACTCTATGCAGTCAGAGGACACAAGCCCAGTCTCCGCAGTGCACCTGTCACTGACCCAGACTCACACCTGGAGGGCGAGGTGGGCACACACAGGCGAGAGGAGAGCAGACGTGCTGACGGCCACGGCAGGCAGACCCACAGGGAGTATGGCACTTGCAACCATAAGCCCCTTCCCCTCACGTTACACGCTAAGCAAGCAGTTTTGAGACCACCTACATTTACCTACTAACCCGTTGCCACACAGGGTAAGTCAAGCATTTCATGTAGTTCTGTCACAGTGCCCAGACTTCATGCCTGCCCTTTTCCAACACTCCCTCTCTGCCTCACTTCAAAGCAGTGGACATGGGAGAATTTTTATAGTCAACCAATAAATCTGGCCATGTTTCCCCCACAGAACAACAAAGCATTCTATTTACATGTAGGGGTCATTTATAAAAGAGTACTTTATTAAACTCATAAAGATATCTTTAGATCAAAAACCATCTTTCTTTTCAAGTGCAATGAATAAATTCTTGGGTTTAAGATTTGCTTAGAATTAGATATTTCTAGCATTTGACCTGATCAACTACCATAAGAACATTTATTTCATTAAATTTCATCTAATAGGTATTTTCAGGTTAATGTACAGTAGTTGTACATTATCGCGGATTGTACGTATATATTTTTAATTAAATGTATTGCGGTGACGTTGGTTAATACGATCATAGAGGTTTTAAGTGAACATTTCCATGATACACAATCTGTACATTGTGTTCACTACCCGAAATCAAATCTTCCTCCGTCACCATATATTTGACCCCATTCACCTTTTACCACCGCCCCCCCCCCCTGATAACCACTATACTGTGTCTGTATCTATGAGTTTTTGTTTATTTTTCTAACTTGTTTATTTGTTACTTTTAGTTTTATATTCCACATATGAGTGAAATCATTTGATTCTTAACTTTTTGTGACTGGCTTATTTCACTTAGCCTGATATTATCAATGTCCATCCATGTTGTTGCAAATGACAGGATTCCACCTTTTCTTCTGGCTGAGTAGTATTTCATGTGTACATGTACCACAACTTCTTTGTCCTATCGTCAATCAAATGACACTTAAGTTGTTTCTATGTCTTGGCTACCATGAGTAATGCTGCAATGAAGTTGGGTGCATATATCTTTGTAGCCACTTCTCCCAAGAAGACAGACATAAGAAAAGATGTTCAACATCACTAGATATTTGGGAAATGCAAATCAAAACCACAATGAGATACCACCTCACACTGTTAGGATGGTTATTATCAACATGACAGGTAAGAACAGGTGCTGGAGAGGTTGTGCAGGAAAAGGAGCCTCCTTCACGGCTGGTGGGATGTAAACTGGCACAGCCACCGTGGGGAGCAGTCTGGAGCTTCCTCCAAAAATAAGACTGGAGTTACCCTATGACCCAGCAGGTACCAACTGAAAACTCTGAAAACATTTACTCACAAAAGTTGTATCTATTTTGAACTTTGTATTTTCTGCAAAAATACAATCCTCTTTAAAACAGGCTGAAAATTTTTTAAATAAACTAAAATTTTTAATTTAAAAGAATTTTATTTTCCTTTTTAAAAAAATGATTTGAGAGAGAGAGAGAGAGAGAGAGAGAGAGAGAGAGAGAGAGAGAGAGAGAGAGAGAGAGAGAGAGAGAGAGAGAGAGAGACCAGTTTGTTGTTCCATTTATCCATGCATTCATTAGTTGATTTTTTTATGTGTCCTGCCTGGAGACAGAACTTGTAATCTTGGTGTAGTGGGACAGCACTCCAGCTGATCTCCCCGGCCAGGACTGTTAGGACTTTAAATTAACTTTAAACATGTTCAGGTTGCTTTTGTTTAAAAAGTGCCAAACACTATTCTAGGCTTTAGAGCTTCCATGCAAAACGCATACAATCCTTTCTCTCACAGACTGGAGCATTTAGAGGAAAGAGCATGAGAAACATGGAGCCCGTTCAGACACACGTGTAGGATCACTGACATGGGCTCAGAGTGCAGATGTGCCGGCCGTGAGGAGTCCCCCCTCACCCCTTCTCCCCCCACCCCATCTCCACCGCAGGGGGCAGGGGCTCATCAGGAGGAGGCAGACTCCCCCATGGAGTTGGAGTACGCGCTCTCTGACCACTGCTCCCTCCTTGCCCTTCAGAACCTTCCGAGGGGCCAGACACACATGGCATCCCAGGCTGAAGGCCTTCTCCTCCCCCTCCTCCCACCACAGGCTTTAAACTGCACAAGCGTCCCCGTAATCAACCCCTCCACGTCACCCTTTTCTGGTACCTGCTTCTCAGAGGACCAATAACAGAGCAGGTCAGAGAGGAGCACAGCCGGTCTGAGGGCGGGAGGCCCGGGAGCAGTGCTAACTGGGCAGGGGTGCGGTACAGAGAAGGCAGTGAGGACAAGGACAGCAGGGTGATATAGATGCACAAACCTTCGTCACCGGACAGAGCGTGTCCAGTTAGGAAAAAAGAGAAAGAAGAAAGCTTTAGGTAATGTGCCTGGAGTAGGAGGAAGAGGGAGGGAGGGAGGGAGGGAGGGAGGGAGGGAGGGAGGGAGAAGGGCAGAGAGAAAGAGAAACAAGATTGTAGAGGTGGGCAAGGGCCAGCTAAAGATATAAATGAAAATACCCATCCTACCCGCCATAGTGAGGCACTTCATGGGGCCTGAATTAAAAAAGTATCCCTATTTAATTTTCCTTAAAATGTATTATTCATTCCGTTTTAACAAGGAAGGCCCACAAGGAAGAAAGCCAACACTGTCTGATTCCTTGGGTAAAGGAGCACTTTTGTAAAGTTAAAGTATTAACATGACACAAGGCTAAGCAACTTAGACAAACAGACCCTCAATCACGATGGCTGAAGAGGGATAAACATGTATTTATCTTTTACGTAACAGTCCGGTTAGAGGCGGCTAGTGTAGGGCAGGTGGAAGGTCTGACCTGAAGGACCACAGGGAGATCCATGAGAGAGGAGCGGGAGCTGTGGAGGGGGGCTCTGCCACCTCCCACCCTGGCTCCCAACACGCTGCTCCGCGCCGCCCTTTCCCACTCTCCACGCGGTCAAAGAAGAAATCACAAGGGAAAATTTAAAAATACCTTCAGACAGTGGAAACCATTAACACAACATGCCAAAACTTAAGGAATGCAGAGAAAGCAGTGCTAAAAGGGAAGTTTATAATTGTAAACACTTGTATTAAAAATAGATAGAATCAAATTAACAGCCTAAGTTTACAGCTCAAGGAATAAAAAAGGACAAAGTAAACCCAACGCTAACAGAAGAAAGGGAACAATAAAGAGTAGAGCAGGGATAACTACAATAGAAAACAACAGGGGGAAAAAAAATCAATGAAACTAAGAGTTGTTGTTTTTTTAAGATCAACAAAATTGACAAACCTTTAACTATATTTAAAAAGTAAGTAAGACTATGCCGAAACCGGTTTGGCTCAGTGGTAGAGCGTCGGTCTGCAGACTGAAAGGTCCCGGGTTCGATTCCGGTCAAGGGCATGTACATTTGTTGCGGATACATCCCCGGTAGGGGGTGTGCAGGAGGCAGCTGGTGGATGTTTCTCTCTCATCAACGTTTATGGCTCTCTATCCCTCTCCCTTCCTCTTTGTAAAAAAAAAAAAAAAAAAAAAAAAAATCAATAAAAAATAAATAAATAAAGTAAGTAAGACTAAAATAACTAAAATCGGAAATGAAAGAGGAGATATTACAATCAAGGCCACAGAAATAAAAAGGATTACAAGAGACCAACATGCCAACAAATTGGATAATCTAGGAAACGCATGCTAGAAACATGCAACCCACCAAGGCTGAATTATGCAGAAATAGAAAATCTGAGCAGACCAACAACTAGCAAGGATATGGAATCAGTCATCAAAAACCTCCCAACAAAGAAAAGCCCAGACCAGATGGTTTCACTGGAGAGAATTCTGCCAAACATTTAAAGACCAATTAACATCATTCCTCCACCAAACTCTTCCAAAAAAATCAGAGGAGGGAACACTTCCAAACTCCTCCCACGAGGCCACCATTACACTGATACCAAAGCCAGACGAAGATACTCCGAGAGGAGAAAACTACAGATTAATATCCCTGATGAATGCAAAAAACTGAACTAAATCCTAGCAAATTAAATTCAACAGCACAGTAAAAGTACAATATTATCCCACCACAGCCAGGCAGGATTTACTACTAGAAAGCAAACATGGCTCAATATGTGAAAACCAATCAATATAATACACCACAGTAAGAGAGTGAAGGACAAAAACCACTTGCTAATATCAATCAACGCAGAAAAAGCAACTGACAAGATCCAACACTCTTTCATTACAAAAACACTCAACAGATTGTGAGCAGGGGGAGACTGACCCAACAGAATGAAGCAGAAGAGCCCATCGCTAACATCACGCACAAAGGCTGAACACAGCATTTTCTCTAAGTTTAGGAACCAAACAAGGATGCCCATTATTGCCATCTTAGTTAACATGGTATTAGAAGCAACTAGGGAAAATGAATAAGAGACATCCAAACGGGAAAGGAAGAAGCAAAGTGATCTTTTTTTTTTTTTTTTCCACAGATAACACAACCTTGTCCATAGAAAACCTAAAGATATCTCCCTCTCCCTCCCTCCCTCCCTCCTTCCCTCTCTCTCTGTCTCTCTCTGTCTCTCTGTCTCCCTCTCTCTCTCTCTCTCTCTCTCTGTCTCTCTCTCTCTCACACACACACACACACCCCTGACAGAACGAATAAATGTAGCAAAGTTGCAGGATATAAAATAAGCACAAAAATTAGCTGCATTTCTATATACCAACAATGAACAACCCAAAAGGAAAATTAAGAAAACAATTACATTTACAAAAGCAGCAAAAGGTATAAAATATGAAGAAATAAATATTGTATAACTTAGGAGGTGAAGGACTGATATATAGAAAACTAAAAAACATTGCAGGAAGAAATTAAAATGATGGAAAGACATCCTGTGTTCACGGATTAGAAAACTTAATGTTGTTAGATGTCAATATTACCTAAAGCAATTTACAGATCCAACATCACCCCTATCTAAATTCCAACAGAATTTTTGCAGAAACAAAAAAATCCTAAAATTTATATGAGATCCAAATGGACCCTGAATAGCCCAAACAGTTTTTAAATAGAAGAGCAAAGTTGAAGAATGCTCACCACCTAATTTCAAGACATATTACTAGGCTACAGCAAACAAATCACTGTAGCACTGACATAAAGACAGACACATAGACCAATGAAACAAAAGACAGAGCACAGAAATAACCTTTCCGTGTATGGTTAGATGACTTTCAACCAGGATGCCAAGACCAGTCAATGGTGAAAGGACTGACTCTTAGACAAACGGTGTTTTCCTCGTGAAAAAGAACGAAGTTGGACCCTTATCTTACACCATCTATCAAAAAACAAGCAAACAAAACAACCTCAAAATTAATGAAAGACCTAAATATAAGATCTCAAACTATAAAACTCCTGCATGAAAGCATGTGGGAATTGCCCTAGCTGGTTTGGCTCAGTGGCTAGAGCATCAGCCTGGAGACTGCAGGGTCCAGGGTTTGATTCTGGTCAAGGGCTTGATCCCCAGTAGGGGGCGTGCAGGAGGCAGCCAATCAATGATTCTCTCTCATCAATGATGTTTTTTTCTCTCTCTCCCTCTCCCTTCCTCTCTGAAATCAATAAAGATATATTTTTTAAAAAAAAAAACATATGGGAACTGCTTCATGTCACTGGTCTTGACAATGACTTCTCTGCTATGACACCAAAAGCACAGGCAACAAAAGCAGAAACAGAGAAGGGACTACATAAAACTAAAATTTTTTTGCTCATCAAAGGACACAATCAACTACAACAATGAAATGGCAACCTATGGAAAGGGAAAAATATTTGCAAATCATATATCTGATAGGGGGCTAATACCTAGAAATAAAAAGATTTCCTTCAAACTAACAACCAGAAACCAAGTAAGCTAGTTTACAAATGCAAATCAAAACCACCTATACCCATTAGGATGGCTACTATTAAAAAACAAAAGCAGAAAATAAGGTGATGGTGAGGACATGGAGAAATTGGAACCTTTGTGTACTGCTGGTGGGAATTTAAAACGGTGCAGCCACTATGGAAATTGTGCAACCAGTATGGCAGGTCATCAAAATAGTAAAAATAAAACTACCATATTAACCAGCAATATCCCCTCAACAAAATCCAAAATAATTGGAGTTGGGTTCTTCATGACATATTTTCACACCCATGTGCATAGCCATACTGTTCACAATAGCCAAGAGCTTCAAGTAACCCTGATGTTTACCGGACACACAAATGGATAAATCACACATACACAGAAATGTGGTATGTATGTACAACAGAATATTACTTAGCCTTTAAAAGGAAGAAAACCCTGCCCCATGTTAATACATGGATCGAGCTTGAGGATATTATGCTGCCATAAGTCAGTCATAAAAAGACAGATACTATATGATTTTGCTTTTCGGAGGTCTCTAAAGTAGACAAATGCATAGGCACAGAAGGAAGAACGTGGTTGCCAGGCAGGGAGAAGATGGGATGGGGAGTTCTTTACCGGTACAGAGTTGCAGTTTTGCAAGATGAAAACTGGAGATGGGTTGCACAGTAGCTGAATATACAGTCGACCCCAGAACAACATGGGCTTTCCTTTCTTCACCGCATCCTTTGCTCTCTTGGAAAATACTAGTTGACTGTATAAGGGGAGGTTTATTTCTGGCCTCTTGATACTATTTCATTGGTTGGTATGGTATGTCTGTGTGTTTTTATGCCAGCACCATACTATTTTGATTACTATAGCTTTATAATATTATTTGAAATAAAATGCTACTTCTAGTTTTGTTCTTCTCAGGATTGCTTTGGCTATATGGAATATTTGTGATTCCATACACATTTTAGCAATACCTATTCTGTTTCTGTAAAAATTGCCATTGAAATTTTTATAGAGATTGTACTGAATCTATAGATGATTTGGGGTACTATGACATTTTAACAATATATTCTTCTGCTCCATGAACATGGATATCTTTCCATTTATTTGTGTCTTTTTTAATTCTCTCATGAAAATCTTATAATTTTCAACATACAAATCTTTAATCTCCTCGGTTAAATTTATTCCCAAGTATTTTGTAGGTTTTGATGTATTGAGAATGAAGTTTTTTAGAATTTCTCTTTCAGATATTTTGTTATTAATGTATAGAAAAACAATTGATTTCTGTAAACAATTTTGTATCCTGTAACTTTACTAAATTTGTTGATTAATTTTAAAAGTTTTTTTGGTCAAATAAATATATATATATATATATATATATATATATATATATATATATATATATATATATATATATATGATCATATTATTTGCAAACAAAGAGATTTTTACTTCCACCTTTCTGATCTGGGTGCCTCATTTCTTTTCCTTGCCTGGCTGTTCTAGCCAGGACTATCAGCACTGTGTTGAATAAGAGAGGTGAGAATGGGCACCCTTTCTTGTTCCTGATCTTAGAGAAAAAGTTTTCCACCCTTCACCATTGTGTATGGTGTTAGCTATGTTTGTCACCCATGGCCTTTATTACATTGAGGTATGCTCCTTCTATACCCAATTTGTACAGCTTTTATCATGAAAGGATGCTGTATTTTGTCAAATGAGTTTTCTGCATATATTGAAATGATCATATGATTGTTATAATCCATTCTATTAATGTGATGTATCAAATTTATTGATTTGCAGACACTGAAGCATCCCGTATATGCTAGGGACAAATCCTACTTGATCACAGTGTATGATCATTTTACAGTGCTATTGAATTCCATTTGCTGATATTTTGTTGAGAATTTTTGCATCTACATTCACCAAGGATATTGCCCTGTAGTTTTCTTTTTTAAAATATGTTTCTATTGATTTTTTTATATAAAGGGAGAGAGATAGAAAAATAGAAATATCGATAGATCAGCTGCCTCCTGCATGCTCTGCACTAGGGATCGAGCCTACAACCCATGTGCCAGTGATCTCTTGGTTCATGGGTCGAAGCTCAAACACTGAGCAACACTGAGCAGACCTGTAGTTTTCTTTTCTTGTCCTTATTTGGCTTTGGTATCAGGGCAATGCTGGCTTAGTAAAATGAGTTTGAGAGTGTTCCCTTCTCTTTAATTTCTTGGAAGAGTTTGAGAAGGATTGGCAATAATTCTTATTTAAAGGTTTGGCAGAATTCACTAAAGAAACCATTTGGGCAAGACTCCTCCAAAGTCACATGACGTACGGTAACCAGCAGCTTCCTCCAAAGTAATTCTGCTTGTGGCTGAGCTCCACATTGCTCTTGTTGAGGAGCCAGTCTGAGGGAGGCGGTGGCCTCTGCCCACGTGCTTACAACCCTGCCTCGGGGCACTGTGGGAATCCTTCCAGCTTTGGCCAGAGGGAGCCTTCAGTGCCCCGATGTCACTCTGACAAACCTTCATCAATGTGGTCAAGCATCAAAGTATCAGAGACAGAATTATCTTACAGATATATAGAGAGTATGCATCAAAAGATCTACTTAGCTAATGGGGAAGCCAGAGGATGACAGCATAGTTCAAAGGAGATACAAAATCCGCTGCACACACACACATGCATATCTGACTTCCTCGTGTATATATGTGTATAGAATGCATATGTTCACACCTACGTATATACTACACATATATGTGCATCAAACACATATACATATATGCATACATGTACATACATATTTATGTTTAAAGTGGAAAAACATTGCTAAATTAGGTTTAAAAACGGTTAATGCCATTCAGTGCATTAAACCCTAACTTTTGGAGTTAACTTCTGCCATGAGTGAAATCATTTGGAGCTATACGGTCAGCAGAATAATGGCTCCTAAAGATGTCCAAACTGTAATTTCTGCAACCCGTGACTGTGTTACCTTACATGGCAGAACCAGCCAGAGTATTCGACGTGCCTGTGCCTGGGCCGGAGCACGTGTCAGCCTCCATTCAGGCCACACACGGCCGCCCGCTCTCTGCCAGGCCTGGACGGGTGGGCGGGCTCAGTCAGTGCCCTGGGGAAGCCTGGACACCGCCCTCAGGCTGCCCCGGTCGGTGCCTGCCCGCTGTCTTGTCGGGTGTACCAGTCCCGCTGTTTCGTCGGGTGTACCAGCCCAGCGGGGAGATAGAGGCTGCTGTTCCAGAGAGACCTTTGGGTCAGGAGGGCTGGGACGGCCCGTGCAGTGGCAGAGGCGTAATTCTTCCCAAGGACTGTCTGCCCGGCAGCGTGGTGATTTCCAAAGGAACGCACCGCTACTGAAACAGAGCACTCAGTGCCTCTCGGGCATGCTCGAGGGCAGTGCCTCCTCACTTCTTCTGTAAGTCACAGTGCCCACACTCCAGGTCCTGGGCAGGCAGAGGGGACTCTCGCCAGCATTGGCCTGGTGCTCAGGATGCTCCAAGGGAACAGGCATGCATGCATCACTCTGCGGCCCCACATAACTCACCATCGAACCGGAGGCCCAGACCGGGGCCAGGGCTGGCCTGGACAGGCAGCAGGAGCACCCCTTCCTGGGCACTCCGCTGTGAGCGAGCTTCCTCCTCACCTGACTGCTGCACCTGACGTGATGGAGAACAATGAAAAGCAGCAGCACCCGGGCAAAGGCACTGAGGCCTAAATAAACCCTCAGGCTGAAGGGCAGCGGCCTCCAGCCGGCCAGGCCCTCAAGGAAGTACGTTCTTCAAATTCACTCCCAGCCACCACTTCCCTCCGCCACAGGAGCACAGCAAACAGAGAACGCCCCCAAGGTTTGCACATAAAGGGAACATCATGGGCCTGGCAAGAGGTTTAGGGTCGGCGGTGGGTCAGAAGATCAGTACGTCTGTCCTTCCCCCCTTGCTGTCATCGGAAAGCGCAGTGACTCTCATTGTGACCTGCTCTGCCCTGCGATCCAAGCCCTGACACTGACCACGTGGGCAGTGACAGCCAAGGCCAGTAGTCACTGGTCGCCGTTGTGCCTGCATATACTGCTGCCCGTCCCGCATTAGTTTGGGCTCGAAGGGAACCCAGCGCCCTCAGCAGCCACCCTGAAGCGCCCTGTTCACCGAGGTCCAGCCCTCCCTGCCCACACGCACAGGGTCTGGGGGCCTCCCCCCTGACAAGGCCTCCTCCAGCCAGGCCAACTGGGCCAATCAGAATGGACCCTGAGACTTTTGTTCAATTCTTTTGTTGGACTTGTGTGACCCAGCAACTGCTCCAGTGACCTGCTGCCGAGGAACACAATGCCCCGCGGAGGGAGGGGAGGCAGACGGGGGGAACGGAGAAGGCAGATCCCGGTCCTGGATCAGCCCTGAGCACGAGGCTCTGGAGCCACTCCCGTGTCCCTTGTAGTGGCCTGTGGCTGGAAGGGACCCCTCCCTCATGTAAACTGGGTGCTTATCGCTTTCAAAAAGGTGGCAGCAGCTCACAGTAAATATTGCTTTTTAACTGCAACTCAGACATGGAACTGAAGCAAGGTTTCGGAGACTGCAGAGCCCACTCCCATACTATGATGCTGATTATTCTCTCTTATTGTGCTTTTTACAAAAAGGGCGTAAATGATTTCATGACCTCCATTTTGAAAAATACTGCTGTATGAGATTAGGTTAAAAACGTATTTCACCAGGAAGAATGAGGTAAGAAATGACATCGTAATTTTAGTAAATCACGTTATTGAGGAAAATAGGAGGTTTGGTCCCTAAATCAAGTATCTAGCCACAGAAAATTGCTATTTCACCATTTCTCTCTGACTGCCAGCTCACATGTCTACCAGAAGAGAAGAAAGAATATTGATCTAGAAATAAATGAATTACGGAAAAAAAAAAAAAAAAAAGAAAAAAAAAGGTAAGAGCCTTATAAACAACATATAGCCCTGCTGGTGTGGCTCAGCTGTTGAGCATTAACCTATGAACCAGGATGTCAAGGTTCAATTCCTGGTCAGGAACACAGGCCTGGGTTGTGGGATCGATCCCCAGTTGGGGGCATGCAGGAGGCAGCTGATCAATGATTCTCTCTCAGCATGGATGTCTCTATCTCTCTCTCCCTCTCCCTTTCTGAAATCAATAAAAATGTTAAATAAATAAATAAATAATAAAATAAACCATGTCTAAAGAGAGAAAGATGTGAGACACACAGTGTGGGGCAAGAGTAGATTTACGGCTGTTCATAGGGAAAATATTACAAAAATTAATAAATAATAATAATACTACAAGAATAAACTGTGTTTTACACACTCACAACTAGAAACATACTTCTCCCCACCCTGTGTAAGGAAAGAGACATCTAAGTCTTGCTGATGAGCTAAGTTAGATGATTTATTTATCTACATTACAGGCTAAAGATAGTAATTTCCGTGAAGTTCAGCACTGCCGAGTATGTAAAAATAGTGCCTTCCTGATAAGATCAGACCTCTGGGCAGATCTGGAGAGAAAGGGAGGGAGGGAGGCAGAGGGAGGCGGGCAGAGATTGGACACTGGCGGGGTAAGCCCCTGGCTGGCCTGTGTATGCAAGCTCTGAGAGATACTATAAACAGTTTCTGAAGTTCCAGCCCAGTGTTGCCGGCTGCATAAGACAGTCGGGTATTTTAACAGTTTCCCATGAATCTCATTTGCATTGTTAGTGAGCCAAAGCTTCCTTTTGATGTCTGCTCAAAAGCACTGCAGCCTTGATTACCTCTGTGGACCCAGCGGTGGCAGTCTGCAGGCTGGCGGGAATGGAGGCGGTGAGAGGAGCAGCACTGAGCAGCAGCTGCCCGACACGGGGCGTGGCTGGAGGCTGACTCCTCCCCCTTTCCTAGAAGGTTCAGTTCAGGGAAGCTGCCTGCCTCTCTGAGAAGCCCCGTGACTCTCCTGCCACCAGGATGGAAATGTAGTCATTTCAGAACAGAGGGCAGCCAAGACAATCAGATGCAAACTCAGGAGAAGTGCCTTCTGGAAACTTTCCGAAGTGTTAGTGAAAATCAAACCTCACTGCAAGCTATTTTAGATTTCATTTCCACCTTTAGAGTGTTCAAATACATTCCACCTGCACTACTAACGTTAAGCAGTTACCGTGTTTGATTAATACCTGCAAACGTCATGAAGAAGAGATAAAGCTCTCCTTGAAATTGGCTAAATTGTTTCGGCTCTCTTTTAAGAAACGTAAGCACTGTTCACAAGGTGTGTGCATGTGTGCATGTGTGTGTGTGCACACACACATTGCTTTTTATTACAAAATTTTCAGACATACAAAAAAAGAGAAGAGAATCATAGGATCATCAAAATACCTCTCTCCCAGCCTGGCTCCTGTGGCTCGATAGTTGAGCATCTACCTATGAACCAAGGGCTGGAGGTGAGCTGCTGGCAAAGCCAGCTGCCCTGAAGGCTCACCCCGCTTTGGGGAGACCTGCTGTCACACCCCCAGGGGCGCCCTCCGGACGGGGCGGCCGTGCACCGGCAGACAGACCAGTGGGTGTGGGGAGCTCGGAGGAGCGGGCGGAATGCTCACAAGTCTGGGCAGAGGCAGGAATGCTGGTCTAACGGCACCCGCCCAGGCGCCCGCCCGGCCCCGCGCATCGGGAGGGAGGCGGCCGCACAAAGGAGAGCGGACCGCCCGGCTGTCCCCGCCCCGGGCCCGGACCCCGGCTCTGCCCCCGGAGCACCCCCCGCCCCGGGCCCGGACCCGGCTCTCCCCCGGAGCACCCGCCCGCCCCGGGCCCGGACCCGGACCCGGCTCTTCCCCCGGAGCACCCCCCGCCCCGGGCCCGGACCCCGGCTCTCCCCCGGAGCACCCCCCGCCCCGGGCCCGGACCCGGCTCTCCCCCGGAGCACCCCCCGCCCCGGGCCCGGGCCCGGACCCGGCTCTCCCCCGGAGCACCCCCCGCCCCGGGCCCGGACCCGGCTCTCCCCCGGAGCACCCCCCGCCCCGGGCCCGGACCCGACTCTCCCCCGGAGCACCCCCCGCCCCGGGCCCGGACCCGGCTCTCCCCCGGAGCACCCCCCGCCCCGGGCCCGGACCCGGCTCTCCCCCGGAGCACCCCCCGCCCCGGGCCCGGACCCCGGCTCTCCCCCCGGAGCACCCGCCCCGCCCGGGGGACCGTCCGGGGCGCCGGACACCCAGCTCCAGGGCAGAGTCTACCCCCGAGTCCCACTCCAAGGCGGACGGCACTGACGGAACCGTCATCTCTGTTCTCTCCCCGAGGAAAGTGAAGAGCGAACGCTCCAGAGGAGCCGGCGCGAGCCACACGCGCGCACACAGCCGCCCCGCGCCCGGGAGGCCGGGGCCCGCCTCCGGTGCCCGCACCCCCTCCCGCCGCCCTGCCTCCCGAGAGTGTCTGCGGCGGGTCTGGGACCCCTCAGCGGCCCCCGCCGCCCCCAGCGCGGCCACCGAAGCTCAGGTCCCCGGGGGCGCGTTCGCAACCTCCGCGCCAGCGCCCGGAAACCGCAAACTTCTGTCTCCGCCGCCACAGCCACCCGCCCCGCGCCGGGCGAGCGCCGGGGGGCGGACCGCACACCCCAGCCCGGGGCTCCCAGCAGCGCACCGGGCCCCGCGGCGGCCGGTCTCCCGGTCGCGCCAGCGCGCACTCGGACGGGCGGCGCCCACCTACCTGCTCCGCCGCCGCCTCCGCGTCGGGCCGCCGCCACTTATTGTCCGGCCGCTGCCCGCGCCCGGGTCCCGGCTCCGCGCCGCCCGCAACTCCGCGCCGCGCCGGCCCGGGGCCGCCTTCCTCCTGCGCCTCCTCCTCCGCCGCCGCCCGCGGTCCTGCTCGGCGCGGGAGCCGCACCGCCCGGATCCCCGTTCGCTGGGCGGCCGGCGTCCGCCGCATCCCCGGCCCGGCGGCCCGCGCCTCGCTCCGGTCCGCACTCACAGCGGCGCCGGGCTCAGGCTCCGGGCTCCGGGTCCGGGCGCCGGGCTCCGGGCCGCTCCCCGCGTCCCTCCTCTGCGTCCCGGTCCGGCCGTCCCGCCGCCGGTCCGCTGTCAGCCGGGCTCCCGCTCCCCTCCCGCCGCCCCGCCCGCCGCCTGCGGCCGGTGCGCCGCTGCCAATGAGGCTCCGCGGATGCGCCGTTCCGGCCGGGCATTGTGTCAGGAGGGAGGAGGGGGGGGAGGAGGGGAGAGAAGGAGGAGGGGAGGGAGGAAGGGAGGGGGGAGCGGAGGGAGGAGGGGGAGAGGGAGGAGGGAGGCGGGAGGAGGGAGGCGGAGGAGGGAGGCGGGAGGAAGGGAGGGGGCGCCCCGGACCCCGCGGCTGCGGGCTGGGCTGCCTCTGACAGAGACAAGGCAAGGCGCTGGTGCCTGGGCGGAGGGAGAAAGCTGGGCCTCTGGGTCTCTCCCTCCCTTCGGCGCCCGCCGAGGACTCAGTGTGGCCTCAGGCTCTGCACCCAGGACCCCAAGGTCCGTGCAATGAAGAGGAGCACAGGCTGCAGGAAACGCAGAACCCAGACAGGATGGGGGGGGGGGGGGAGAGAGAGAGAGAGAGAGAGAGAGAGAGAGAGAGAGAGAGAGAGAGAGAGAGAGAGAGGAAGAAGACGAAGAAGAAGAAGAAGAAGAAGAAGAAGAAGAAGAAGAAGAAGAAGAAGAAGAAAGAGAGAGAGAGAGAGAGAGAGAAGAGAGAGAGAGAGAATTGGAGAGGTTAACGGTTAACGCGAAACAGCTAGTCAATGACAGGATAGGGATTCCAACTTATTCATTTATTCAATTACATTTACATACAGTAGTACTCTGCATTAACATCAGCGGTACCCACAGTGCTTAGAAAATTATGTACTTTATAGAGACTCCCCCATCTTTCAAATACCCACCGGGTCCCATACATAGTTATCACAGTAATACTGACTGCTTTCCCCGGGCCCGTACATGGTTATCACAGTATTACTGACTGCTTTCCCCGGTCCCGTACATGGTTATCACAGTAATACTGACTGCTTTCCCCGGGCCCGTACATGGTTATCACAGTATTACTGACTGCTTTCCCCGGTCCCGTACATGGTTATCACAGTAATACTGACTGCTTTCCCGGGGCCCGTACATGGTTATCACAGTAATACTGACTGCTTTCCCCGGTCCCGTACATGGTTATCACAGTAATACTGACTGCTTTCCCTGGTCCCGTACATGGTTATCACAGTAATACTGACTGCTTTCCCCGGTCCCGTACATGGTTATCACAGTAATACTGACTGCTTTCCCTGGTCCCTTACATGGTTATCACAGTATTACTGACTGCTTTCCCCAGTCCTGTACATGGTTATCACAGTAATACTGACTGCTTTCCCCGGGCCCGTACATAGTTATCACAGTAATACTGACTACTTTCCCTGGGCCCGTACATGGTTATCACAGTATTACTGACTGCTTTCCCCGGGCCCGTACATGGTTATCACAGTATTACTGACTGCTTTCCCCGGGCCCGTACATGGTTATCACAGTAATACTGACTGCTTTCCCCGCCGCAGCCTGCAGCTCCGGCTGCTCCGTGACTATCAAAGTGTAGTCTCAGTCCCTTCGCCTTTTCCACCCAGCCCCCACCTCCTTCCCTTGACCACTGTCAATCTGTTCTCTGTATGTGTGAGTCCATTAAGATAAATCAGATGTATTTGTCTTTCTGGGACTTGTTTCACTTAGTATAATACCCTCCAGGTCCCTCCATGCTGTCCCAAAAGGGAAGATGTCACTCCTTATGCAGAGGAATATTCCGCTGTGGGACTGTACCACAGCTTTTTTACCCACTCATCTGTCCCCTGATGGGCCCATGGGCTGCTTCCACAGCTTAGCTATTGTAAATAACACTGCAATGAGCACAGGGGTGCAAATTTTCTTATGAAATAATGTTTTTGTGTTTCTTTGGATATAGTTATAGAAAAGCAATCACTGGGTCATAGGCAGTTCCATTTTTGTTTTTGAGGATTCCAACCTGATCTGTCCTGACTGATGTGCACCTGCTGGAACCCCAGGAGGAAGAGGGCGGGTCCCCCAGCGAGATGCTCACTGTATCTCCAGGTGAGCTGACGGCAGAGCTCCTGAGGCACTGACAGGTGGGAGAAACGTTCTCCACAGGCTTCCAATGTGTGTCCCTCTGCCAAGCCCGCCTCTCTCTACACCATGAATTAGTTCATTTTTAAAACTAAATTTTTTAAAAAAAAATACTTACCTTGTGACTACACAATTACATAGCTCAATATTTTGGTGAAAGTTTAGTTGATTCATCCAGTAATAATACTTGAGAGTCCTCAGTTTCTGTAACCCTGGTTTTAACCTTCTTCTTCCTCCTTTTTCCTCTCCTCCTCCTCCTGACAGGTCACCAGCCCACGGGAAGGACCAGGTGGCAGAGAGAGGCTCTCCTGCTCTCCCAGGCCCTGGCCCTGCTGCTACTGGCATGAAGTGCAAAGCAAGTTCTGAGGTAGGAAAAGCTTGAGGGGATTTGTTGTAGGGCTACTAGTATATCTGCATTGTGAGGACCTATTAAATTTTCTTCTGATATGGAATGGACAGCTTGCTTATAATTAAACTAGAGGCCCAGTGCACAAAATTTGTGCACAGAAGGAAGGGGGCTCAGCCCAGACTGCACCCTCTCACAATTCAAAACCCCTCAGGGGATGGTTTAGGCCCGATTCCACAGGCCCTTTAACTGGCAGTCAGGCATCCCTCTCACAATCTGGGACCACTGGCTTCTAACCACTCATCTGCCTGCTTGCCTGATTGCCCAACCACTCTGCCTGTGTGCCTCATTGCCCCAAACCCCTTTGCCTACCTGATCACCCCTAACCACTCACCTGCCTGCCCAATTGCCCTAACCACTTGAATGCCTGCCTGACCACTCCTAACCACCTCTCTCTTGGCCCCCACCCACCATGGCAGCAGCCTCTGCCTCACCCTCACCAACCTTCTAGCTTCGTCTAGAAGGTTGTCCGGAAGGACATCTGGAATGTTTTTCAGCTGTCTGGTCTAATTAGCATATTACATTTTTATTATTATAAATATATGTTGAGTGAAGAGTTAATATTTACTGAGTAGCTATTGCATGCCCCCCAGACCTGAGCTAAGTAAGCACTTCCTTGGTATCATCTCATTGGTTCTCCTGGAGAAGGAGGTGGGCTGGAAGTCCAGTGAGGCCAGGTCTCTGTTGCCTGGTGCACCTGGTGTGCAGCAATGGCTCATCAGTGCCAGGTGAGTTCATGGGCAGCTTGCAGAGGAGGAATGGGAGGCTCAGAGGGTTAACTGATCTGCCCCAGAGTATGCAACTAGAGAGTGGCCTTCCCTATCATTAAACTCAGGTCTGGATGCTATAAAGACTGAAGAAACCCAAGCGATGCTTAGAGAAATGGAGTCACACAGCTTTATTACACTATGGTCTCAGAGGAGTTGCCTCCAAAATTTGAGCAAAGCAATATGGAGGGAGCTTTTCCTTTATGCCTTTGGTGTCTTTGTCCCCCAAATATGGATTATACTTCCGGACCTTTCATGGGCTCTGCAAAAAGGCCCAGGTGTTGGGGGTCTTGAGACCATACCTAAGGGCCTGGCCTGGTGCCAGTGCTGATAACCCCCCTCCGGGGGCTGTGTGCTCTTCATGGTTTATGGCATCTGTAAAATGTGAGCATTTAGGTAACAGGTCTTGCAAGACCAGATTGTGGAGGAAGAGGCAGTGACTTAATTGTAGGTCATTAAGAATGTACATTAGCTTGCTGGCGCAGATTCAGATTGCTAGCCCCCCAAATGTCAGGGTTACACTGGAATCAGCTTTTTAGCCTTCTCATGACGAATCCCTGATCACTG
The DNA here is from genome assembly GCF_014108245.1 of Pipistrellus kuhlii. Lineage (NCBI taxonomy): Eukaryota > Metazoa > Chordata > Mammalia > Chiroptera > Vespertilionidae > Pipistrellus > Pipistrellus kuhlii. The sequence goes on along the minus strand of NW_023425416.1, from coordinate 2,274,782 downwards.
CACAGAGCTGTCTGTTCCACCTGAGGAGCCCCAAAGGGCCCCGGGAAAGAGGGACGGCGAAGGGGAACCGCTCGCTCAGCCCTCAGGAGTGTGCGTATGGCACGGTCACTAGAGTGACACAGGGAGGTGAGCAGCACAGGCTGGGCCTGTAAAAAGTGCTCAGTATATGTTTGGGGTAAAATCTAGATTTGGCCTAATATGAACATGCAATGTAAGATTGATCTGAGTCAGAGTAGTCCAGAAGAATTTTCTGGAAGATGTGGGATGGTTACTGGATTTCCTTAGAGCAAGGGAACCCTGGTTTGACAATGGGAGCTCCAGGGCTGTTGTGTCTGGGTTTAAAACACGGCTTTTGTAATTACTCAAATTATCTAAAATAGAGATAATAATATCAGCTTTATAAGGTTGTTAAAAGGACTGAATTAGTTAATACATAGAAAGCACTTGGAATAGTGCCTGACCCATGGTAAATACTTAATAAACATTAGCTATTATTATCGAAGGGGTACAACTTTCTTTCCAACTTCAATCTCCTGATAAATAAATATTTATAAAATACCAGAAACAACTAAATAAAGACACAACACAATAGAACAAAGAAAGAAAACATTTTTCTTAATGCTTACCCTAGTGTAGAATCATCAGCTCCAACTGCATATTAGAGGAGAGGGTTTTTGTTTTTAATACTGGAGATAATTTCTACTAGCAGACGGGGTGAGGCCCCACAGGTGAACTTACTGTGCAGACAGGACAGAAGCACTGAGACATTGGCGCACACAGGAGGCAGTGCTGAGCCGGACACAGCCTCCCTTCCCGGACCCAGGCTCTACCACGGGTCAGAAATAGCATTTTAAACAAGCCGTTCCGGGTCCACTCGAGGAACATGGCTTTGCCTTTACCCTATACTGCTTGTCGCTTATCCCCTCCCCCACCTCCCACACACACTGACCTCTGGATCTTCTCCTTCCTAGACTGCTAACTCCTGTGATGGATCCAATGATGTAGGTGCATTCCTATTTAATTCCATGCACATTTGTTTTGTTCTACATTTGCACAGATCACCATTATTGGGGTATAAAGATGAATGCAACACTTCATGCTAGCAGGGAGTTTCAATCTGGAAGAAAATACGAGAACATGAAATGCTGTAATAATAAGATTAAGGTGTTTTTGCTCTTATAATGTGCTTTACACGTAGACAAGGTGGAAAGCACTGAGTAAGAGAGGTTCAAAAGTTGAATCTGGAGGAGGGAAGCCAGAAACAGCCTCAGGAAGGAGGCAGCACTTCCCAGCTGCTTTCCTGAAGGAAATCTCTCTTATGGCAGAAAGGCCAGGGGGATATGCACAAAGCAGTGAAGCCCTGAGGCTGTGAGTGTGTGGAATCAACCAGAACTGCTCAGAGGGACAAACTCAGGGACCAGGAAAGTAACATGGAGGAGTAAACTAATAGCTACAAGGCAATGGGGAGTGGTGGGAACTATGACAAGTGAGAACATAGTCTCCTCTTCTACAGAGGCAGCCACTGTCATTCCTCTCCCAGCACACTGCTGCGATATGGGAGTGTTGGTCTAATTGATCAGATGCTTTGATTTAAAAAAACAAACAATGCTGGAAATGTAGGTTTGGGTATGAAACCTCCCAATGTGTTATAGAGCTCGACGACCAACTAAAAATTTAAAAATATCCTATACACAAAATGAAACATGCCTGCAGGCGGCAAGAAAGACAGTCGGTTATCTACAAGAAAGCTCCCATGAGGCTTGACTTTTCAACAGAAATACTGCAGGTCAGAAGGTAATGGAAATAAGTATTCAAAGTAATGAAAAACAAGGTCTATAACCAAGACTATTCTATCCAGCAAGGCTATCATTTAAAATTGAAGGTGAAATGAAAAACTTCCCAGACAGAAAAAAAAAAAAAAATTGAGAGAAAGAGGAACCTAGGCTTAAAGAATAAAAATGGCAATAAATAAGTACCTATCAATAACAACCTTAAGTGTAAATGGATTAAATGCTCCAATCAAAAGATATAGGATAAGAAAACCTGACATATATATATATATATATATATATATATATATATATATATATATATATATATATATATGCTGTCTACAAAAGACACACCTCAGAACAAAAGATACACACAGGTCAAAAGTGAAGGAATGGAAAACAATATTCCATGCAAATGGAAATGAAAAGAAAATTATGGTAGCAATACTTAAGTTGACAAAATATACTTTAAAATAAGAGACAAAGAAGTTCACTGCATAATACTGAAGAGATCAATTCAACAAGAGAATAAAACTCTGGTATAAATATATATGTACCCAATATAGGAGCACTAAAAAACAAACAAAAGCTCTTGGATGATTTTAAGGGTCAGATTGATAGTAATACAGTCATAGTAAGGGACTTTAACACTGCACTGACATTACTGGGTAAATCTTCCAGACAAAAAATGAATGACAAAACAACATACTATATCAGAGGAGTTTAATTGATATTTACAGAATATTTCATCCCAAAGCTGTAGAATATACATTCTTCTCAAGAGTACATGAAACATTCCCAAATATAGACCACATATTAGTACACAAAATAAGTCTTAAAAAATTCAAGAAGATTAAAATCATAGCAAACATCTTCTCTGATCACAATGGCATAAAACAAAATCAATTGTAAAAATGCCCCCCAAAATTAAAAAACATGAAGGCTAATATGTTATCAAACAATGAACAAGTTACCAATAGGATCAAAGGAAAAAGAAAACTTCCTGGAAACAAATGAAAATGAACACACAATAACCCCAAATCTATGGGACACAGTGAAAGCAGTTCTGAGTGGGAAGGTCATAGTATTACAGGCCTACCTCAAGAAACAAGAAAAATCTAAAATTCTCTAATAAACAATCTAGCCCTACATCTGAAAGAACTAGAAAAGGAACAAGAAAATAAAGATCAGAGTAAATAGAAGGAAGAAAATAAAGATCAGAGCAGAAATAAATAACATAGAATCTAAAAAAATTAATACAAAAGACAAATGAAACCAAGAGCTAATTATTTCTAAAGATAAACAAGATTGGTGAAATTTTAGCCAGATGCATGAGGAAACAAAGAGAGAGGACCCAAATAAATAAAATCAGAAATGAAAGAGGTGAAGTACAATAATAACTGACACTAAAGAAATACAAAGGATTTTAAGAAAATACTATGAACAACTATATGCCAACAAATTGGACAATCTGGGCAAGATGGACAAATTCATAGAAACATATAATCTTCCAAACTCAGTCAGGAGGAATCAGAAAACCTGAATAGATGGATAACAACTAATGAAACTGAAGCAGATATGAAAAAACTTTAAACAAACAGAAGTCCTGGACCAGATGACTTCAAGATAAATTTTACCAAGCATTCAAAGAAGAATTGACACATATCCTCCTCAAACTATTCAAAAAATTCAAGAGGAAAGAAGACTTCTAAGATCTTTTTATGAGACCGGCATTATCCTAATTGCAAAACCAGATAAAGACACTGCAAAGAATAAAAACTACAGGCCAAAATTCTGGATGAACATAGATGCTAAAATCTATGTTCAAAATATTAACAAAATATTATCAAACAGGATAAAGCAATACATTAAAAAAAAATCACACACCATGACCAAATGGGATTTATTCCAGAGATGCAAGCCTGGTACCACCTTCCAAATCAAATATGTGATACAGAAGACCAAGATGTCACCTTAGGTAATTGCCAGTACTTGCTGCCTCCTAGATCCACAACAAAATTACCACTAAAACCTGAACAACCATCATTCAGAACTGCCTGAAAACTGGCTGAATGGAAATCCTACAACCAGGAAAGTAAAGAAGAAAGCACTCAGAGACTAGTAGGCAGGATGAAGGTACGGAACAGGCTGGCCCAACACCCACATGTGACTATAACCATGGTTATAAGGTTTTTCAAGAATTTCCTAGAAAAGGCCGATAAGTTTAATGAGACCCAACTAGAAATTAAACATAAACTGACAGAAATAAAAAAACATTATACAGAGAACCAACAGCAGACTGGAGGAACACAAGAATCAAGTCAAAGATTTGGAATACAAAGAGCCAAAGGACAGTCCTCTGGAGAAGCAAGAAGAAAAGAGAATCCAGAAAGTTTAAGATAGTGTAAGGAGCCTCTGGGACAACTTCAAGCGAACCAACATCAGAATTATGGGGGTGCCAGAAGAAGAGAGAGTGCAAGATACTGAAAACCTATTTGAAGAAATAATGTCAGAAAACTTCCCCCACCTGGTGAAAGGAATAGACTTACAAGTCCAGGAAACACACAAAACCCCAAACAAGAGGAATCCAAAGAGGAACACACCCAAGACACATCATAATTAAAATGCCAAGGGCAAAAGACAAAGAGAGAATCTTACAAGCAGCAAGAGAAAAGCAGTTGGTTACCTATAAGGGAGCACCCATACGACTATCAGCTGATTTCTCAACAGAAACTATGCAGATCAAAAGGGAGTAGCAAGAAATATTCAAAGTGATGAATAGCAAGAACCTACAACCAAGATTACTGTATCCAGCAAAGTTATCATTCAAAATTGAGGGGCAGATAAAGAGCTTCACAGATAAGAAAAAGCTAAAGGAGTTCATCACCACCAAACCAGTATTATATGAAATGCTGAAAGGTATTCTTTAAGAAGAGGAAGAAGAAAAAAGACAAAAATTATGATTAACAAATACATATATATCAACAAGTGAATCTAAAAATCAAGTGAATAAAAATTTCCTTCCCTTGCAATCTTTCTAAACATCAATGAATAAAAAATTCTCTCAGGTGAAGATTAACAAAAAAACAAAAACAAACAAAAAAAATACCAGCAACATATTTCACATATACAGAAAAAATATTCCAAAAAGTATACGATATCAAAAATGACTTGAAATAGCTTCAGCAATCTTAGGAAATAAGAACAAAGTTGGAGAGATCGTGTTGTAATTGAAACAGTCTGGTACTGGCACAAGAAAAGACATATAGATCATGGAACAGACAGAGAACCCAGAAATTAACCCAAGCCATTACACTCAATTAATATTTTACAAAGGAGGCAAGAATATACTATAGGGTCTCTTCAGTAAATGCTGTTGAGAAAATTGGACAAGCACATGTAACAAAGTGAAACTAGACCGCCAACATACACGAGAATGAACTCAAAATGGATAAAAGATTTGAATGTAAGTCACAAAACTATAAAAATTCTAGAAGAAAATATAGGCAGTAAAATTTCAGACATCACATGTAGCAGTATTTTTGCTGATACATATCCCAAGAGAAGCAAAGGAACAAATAAATAAATGGTACTACATCAAAATAAAAAGCTTCTGCACAGCAACCATCAACAAAAAGGGGGACCCACTGTGTGGGAGAACATATTGCCAATGATACATCTGATAAGGGGTTAATTTCCAAAACATATAAAGAACTTACTCAGTTCAATGCCAGGAAGACAAACAATTCAATTAAAAATGGGCAAAGGACCTGAATAGACACTTCTCCAAAGAGGACATACAGAGGCCAATAGACATGAAAAAATGCTCAGTCACTGATCATCAGAGAGATGCAAATTAAAACTGCAATGAAGTATCTCCTCACACTGCCAGAATGGCTACCGTCAATAAATCAACAAATGACAAGTGCTGGTAAGGATGTGGGGAAAAAGGAACCCTAGTACACTGCTGGTGGGAATGCAGACTGGTGCAGCCACTGTGGAAAACAGTATGGAGTTTCCTCAAAAAATTAAAAATGAATTTGTCATTTGACCCAGCAATCCAATTTCTGGGAAATATCATATCCTAATAATCCTGTAAGACCAATCAGGAAGAACATATGCACCCCTAGACTCATGGCAGCACTATTTATAATAGCCAAGATCTGGAAACAGCCCACATGCCCAGTAGATGAGTAGATTAAAAAAAAAAAAAAAAAAAAAAAAAGCTGTGGTACGTTTACATAATAGAATGCTACGTGACTATAAAAGAAGAAGGAACTATTACCCTTTGCGACAGTATGGAGGGGCCTGGAGATGATTATGCTAAGGGAAATTAGCCAGTCAGAGAAAGACAAATATCACATGATCACTCTTATGTGTGGAATCTAATGAACAAAATAGGACCAGAGGCATGAATACATGGAACAGACTTGCAGATCTCAGAGGGAAGGGGATTGGGGGGAACTGGAAGAGACTAACCAAAGAACTTATATGCATGTATGCATAGCCCCCGGATGCAGACAATCGTGTGTTGAGGCCCTAGGGTGGGGTAGAGGCTGGGGGAGAGGAGCAAAGGAGGCAGGGAATAGGGGACATCTGTAATACTGTCAACAATAAAAAATAATAAAGGACATTTATCTAAGTATTTATTTGTTTGTGCTGAAGGGAGATATTATCTTATTGGACAAGGTTTTGGCAGTACAAACATATGTACCGTAAATAGAAATTGAAAATTACCCACAAGTCTGCCACTCTGAATGAATACCTTTAACCTATTGTATATACTCCTAGACTTTAAAAAAATGTACATTGATCCCATCCAACTCTCTATTACTCACCCCAACCCAATGTGATTCTTTCCTTGGGGAATGCTACTAAAAACAGTACATCTCCCAGATTCCTTTGCAACTCACTGTGGCAGAGCCAACTTGGCCTGTAATACCTTAGCATCCTTCTGGAAGTGATTTGCTTTCCCGCCCTTGTCATTGCCTGCCTCCTTTCTCTGTCTCCTTATGACACAGAAGTAGGATAGAGGAGCCGTACTGTGGCCATGGAATGGGAGTCAAACAGCTATAACCGGACAAGGGAGCGAACACATAGCCCTGGATATGGATAGCATGGAATCGTGGGCTAGCGGGAATGCATTTCTCTGCACTTCTTTTTCTTTTTAAATATGTTTTTATTGATTTCAGAGAGAGGAAGGGGGAAGGAGAAGGGAATAGAAACATCAACATTGAGAATCGCTGACTGGCTGCCTCCTGCACATCCCATACTGGGGTTTGAGCCTGCAACCTGAGCATGTGCCTTTGACTGGGAATTGAATCATGACCTCCTGGTTCAGAGATTGATGCTCAACCACTGAGCCACCTGGATGGGCTGTACTTCTTTGAAATAACAGCATGCTTGGTGGCTGGTTTCTGTTACATGCAACCAAACACAATTCCTGACTGTTTCACCAGTTGTTGGTGGGGGGTGGGGTGTGGTGGGGGAAGGTCACCTTGTGTATTGATACAGCTTCATTCACTCGCCCGATCCTGTTGCTGTATTGGCGTACAACTGCACTTCTTTGGTCATTTTTGTTTTCTGAACAGTTTTAAAACCACAGCTAAAGGGAGGGCACACCATCCTGGCAGCACTCTGGGACTCAGCTTCAGGGAGTTTGTGCTGTTCAAAGATTTCCTGCCGAAAATTCAGATTTGGGGTAAGAACATAGGTACTGATTGCACAGTTTGTAGCTAAAGGCTTGTCGCGAGCTGTGCTCTGAGCTTGTGTCACTGGCCTCACTGGTCGCCCTCGCATCCAGGTTCCAGAGCAATATAATCGAATGGGAACCTCACAAAATTCATGCATAACTGCCTTTTGAGGTACTTTTACAGGTGAAAATGCTTTTAATAATAGCCGTGGTGTTTCGCTGGCCGGAAGGCCTTGGAGAAAGGCCAGCATGCACTCCGCTCTGCAGAGAAGAGCGTCGTTGTGGAGGCCAGTGGACGCCAAGTCAGCTCAGGGTATGGCCTTCCTTCCGAAGGGCGGGCGGGAAAACACGTTCCCCGGCTGTTTTGTTGCATGTGACCTGCTCACCGAGATCCCAGCCCTTTGGGGTGGAGGCCTTGGGAGAGACCAGGAAGGACTGTCACAGGGAGGAGGCAAACTCGGAAATTTCCCATAAAGGTCTCAATGCACATGTCTTTGGAGGAAGACTCAAAATCCAGACTCTACAATTTGGTGTTGTTCCATTATTTCTAAAAGGAAATTTTTAAATTATGGAATGAGTAAATTAGGAATGAGTAAAAGAGAAGCAAAAGATCCATTATCTGAATATGTGGCCCCCCATTCCGGAAACAAATGGAAAGGGCCTCATTTATTTCCCTTACATCTGCTTCAGTTTGGGGACCCTGATTGACTTACCACAATCCTTTTATCTCAAAAAATAATAAAATGTAAAGGAACTTAGATACCTTCTGGCCCAAGGTTTACAAATGGGCTTTTAGTAGCCGGGCAAGAACATTAATGGATGCAGTGGGTCAAGTGTGTGGCAATAGGGAACAGTGGGGAGTCTGGCAAACTGGAAAGCTGTGCCTGTCTGTAGGGTCCTCCCTACTCAGTAACAGCCCATTGTTGAGATGTTGTGTTGCCAGATTTGTTTTGCAAGTGAATCTAGGATTCTGGTTTTTACTAAAATCTCTTCATTGTTAAATACTGACAACGAATTTGAAACCATTTTAAACACTTGGCCAAACAGAACGTATGTGGGCCTGCTATGACTCGAGGGCCCCAGATTGCGACTGCTGGTCCAGTGCACCCCCTCACTTCACAGCTCAGGAGACGCAGGCTCAGGCAGGCGGCTCGCCCGGAGCACAGGCCGTCCGCAGGGGAAGAGGGAGGGGGTTTGGCACTTGCCGCCCAGCCAGGGTGGCTGCGGTGCAAACATCTGCTCCTGTTTTCCTGCTAAGATATAAATGACGTTCCTAATTACATGATTTCAAAGGCTGCATGTTATTAAAAGTAAGGATGATGATATTTACTGGCTTTGGAGTGCATAATTTGCAATAAATGGCTTTTCAGTCGCATGATCACATAACCAGAATTGGTCCTAACATTTATGAGACCAGTATAATTTGGTTTCCATTCATGTACTGTTCTCCCTTTTCCTTTGTTAAGTCTGGCCAGATGCAAAGGAAAGTAAAATGCTTCGGAGGAGCTGTGCTGACCTCTCTCTCTCGGACAAGAGCTGGGTGAGCAGGAGCAGAACACGCAGTGAGGCACAGGCTGAGCCCCAGCCCCGCAGACAGAGCACTGCAGGGCCGTTCGCTTGGTTTGCCAAAGCAAACACTGCTCAGTGACCCTGTGAGGCCCCAGAGCCCCAATTCGGAAATGTGATGTAACAGGCACCTCTTCAGCTACCAGGCAGGAGTGGACGTTTTTACATGTTTGCTCATTGTCTTTGGTTTTTTAATCAGAGGAAATAAACCTTACCAGCAAGCTGAAGTTCCCTTTGCCACCCATTCCATCCCCATCCCAATCACCCAGGCCCGAAGCAACTATGCTCATGCATTTTGTGTGAATTCTTCCAAACTGTCCGATGTACCAGGAGTCCTTGTAGTACTGTTTTATCTGTGTTTTTAAATTTACATGCCTGATGTTACTCCACAGGAAAGATAGCATAGCCTCTGTGTTTCACTTAATAACACATTTTTAAAAGAATTGATCCAAGAAGATGGATAGGGATCAAATCTCCAACAACTGTAAGATAGTCTACATTTTATCGTTCATTTCAGTGGATGGCTCTCTAGCCATTTCCAGTATTTGAATTATTTTATTCTAAAATATTGAATTTAATTTTCCTGAAAAGAATGACAACCATAATTGAACCAGGAGTTCACTGTATTATTCAAGGATGAGGAGGAATAGAAGAGATTATAGTTTTTTCTAGATCTGGAACTCCTAACTCTCCAGGATACCAGGGAGGCGGTCCATGTGCACTATTGTATGAAAAGTTTGTATGAATGGTATTGTTACAGGTGGCCTCCATGGCTCTTGTGAGTCTCGGAGTCACCTGTGCCCCAAAGAATGAAGGAGCATTCTTTTTAATGTCCCCTCCTTGCTGGAGCAAGTAAGCACTGGCTTCTGCACTCCCCCGCTCACCACCATTTGTTGAAGAAATTTCCATCTTTCATTGTGCTTACAATTAAATTAAATAGAACGGTTAAGTACTGAGAAGACAGTAAAAACCGGGAGCTGGTCAAGTTGTCAGGGCAGGGACAAGAATAAGTCAGGAAAAGTCCCTCCAGTAAGCCCCACCTGCTCTCTAGGACCTTACTGCACCGGCACCCTCAAAGCTCAGCACTGCCCAGATGGAGATGCATTGACACTGTGCGTATCCTGTGCTGTGGCCGCTAGCCTGTGCCCTGCAGGGGTTCAGGAGTACCCCGAGGGCTTACCTGTGGGGTGCTCGCTAGTGGACTTCTCCCCACAGATGTGCCCATCGCAATGTCTCCAGACACTGCCAGGCGTCCCCTGAGGGCCAAGTTCGTTGGTTGCACGAATGAGCTGCAGGGAGGGCATTGAGGATTTCAGCTCTTCCTTCAGGAGCAACCTGCAAAACGGAGGCATGAGTCCATGCAGGGCAAAAGCACTGGCCAGGAGCCCAGAGGCTGGTCTTGTCTGGCGATGTTACAAATTATTTTATGATCTTGAAAAGGTCCCCTGACTTTTCTGAGCCTTATTCCATCCTTTATGAAACAGGGTGGTTGGATCCTTCTACCTCTGACATGTGGCATCCTAGACAGCTGAAGCCAGGGGTTAGCGGGATGGGGTGGGAGAGTGACGTTTGGAAGCTGCTGCTGTTTGGGGGAAATAAGCCCAGAGGAAGTGCTCTGCTAAGTGCTGTTTGTCAGTTGAAGCACCTCTTCTTTAGAAATAGCCTCTGGGTGCCTCCGCCACACCACTCCTTTCTAAATGACCTGTCAATCGCCTTCCTCGTTATGAAGCAATCTTCCAGGCTCTGCCACAGGAACTTCAGGCTGTTCCTCTCTCCTGTAATTCCATCTTCAGGAAAGGGCCAGATGTACAGCCAATGATATCGTAAGACCTCTTGGTCTTTGCCAGCGAACAGAGAGGCCAACGAAAACTACTCTCAACTGTGTAAACAAGGTGATGGACAAATTGTTCTGAAAAAGACAGTCATACAGTCCCACTAACAACAGTGTGTACCTGTGATCTCTGTGGTGCCAGTGGTGAAATGGGCACAAGCGCATTTGTAGCTGAAGTAGGAATCATTAAGGCAACTGCTTAGCCATTAAGTAGCTCTGGTTTTCAGTTTCCTGATCTCATTGAAAGCCCAGTGCATGGATTCATGCATGGTGGAGGCCCTCAGCATGAGAGTCCAATGCTGCCTGTCGCTCCTGCTCATTGTGCCTTGGCTGCTCGGTGGCTCACTGCCGCTCCACCGCTGTCTTCGGGCTGCGCAGCCAGCTGTGAGCCCTGCGTCTGGCGCCCATCAGTCAGTTGAGCAACGTTCCCACTGTAAGAGCACACTGACCACCAGGGACAGCTCCTGCATTGAGCATCTGCCCCCTGGTGGTCAGTGTGCATCATAGCAACTGGCTGACTGGTCATTCGGTATATGTAGATAGTCAGGACTCCACAGGATGGAAAGGGATTTGGTACTGGACCTTCTCAAACTCTGTAATGGTGCTATGTGCACACTGCTGCTCCTTGTTAAGTCCTTTCCCCCAGGTCCTTGCTTGGCTGGCTCCTTCTCCTAATTCAGGGGTCAGCAGAAAGGTCACCTCTGCAGCATATTTCCAGCCCACTCCAGATGAAATAGTCCTCTACATTCTTTTTTTTTTTTTTAAAATGGGCCAGCCCTCTAACCACTGAGCATCCAGACAGAACTTAGATTAATTTTTAATTAAGTTTTTAATATATTTTTATTTATTTCAGAGAGGAAAGGAGAGGGTGAGAGAGATAGAAACATTGATGAAGAAAGAATCATTGATTGGCTGCCTCTTGCATGCCCCACACTGGGGATAGAGCCTGCAACCAGGGCATATGCCCTGACCAGAATCAAACCGTGACCTCCTGGTTCACAGGCCAATGCTTAACCACTAAGCCACACCGGCCAGGCTATATTTATTTTAAAATATATACATAATTGGTGTCATTTGCCCAATTTTCTTGTCTTATAAGAGCTCCTTATATATATGGATATCTGTTCTTCCTTAAACATTGCCAATATTTTATCAGTCCGTCATACCTGTGTCATCTTTTTCTCCATGTAGAAGCTTTTCCTTTTCAGTTGGGTCAAGTGTTTTCTCCCACAGCTTCAAAGGTTCACTCCCATGTAATAAAGCTCCCCCTGCTCTCTCTGCAGCCGTCCGTTCCAGCTCATGAACTTTACCACCCACTGCCCCACCAGCTCATGGTCTTTACCACCCACTGCCCCACCAGCTGTCCGGCCTTCCCAGGCAGAGCTTGGCCCCTCAATGCCCTCCTGTCAGCCTGGACCAGGGAGCTGCTGTGTGCCAGCCCAAGCCTCAAGTTCTTCTCCAGCTCAGCTGTGCCCTGGGAGGCTTTGGCCTGGACGGCGTCCTGGATGCTGTCAGGTCCCACCGGGCCCTCATGGCATCGTCCAGGGTGAAGCAGCCATCCCGCATGCGCCTCACGTGGGAGCTGACAGCGGTGGTCCTCAGCTCCAGGCCGATCTCATGCACCAGACTCCACAGCTGCTCTGCATCTCATACATGCACCGCACAGCTATCAGGACATGTAGCCACAGACATGGGGCCAGGACATAGCCTCTGGTCTAGATCCACACCCTCGACACCTCCTCGCTAGGGTTAGGGTTAGGGTTAGGGAAAAAACTACACTTCCCATCTCATTTGTTTACCTGTTTACTAACTGACTTCCTTGCCATAGGGAGAGCCCGTAAGCATAGGGCTGGTTTTCACGTCCTCGTCGCTGGATCACCGGGCCCTGGACTAGAACGGACACAGAGCAGGCATTTGCCAAGGCTTTTTAGTCATGCTTTTGGGTATAATGTTTAAGGCCTCTTTTCCCAACTCCAGGTCATGAAGCTTTGACTATGTTTTCTTTTAAATGTTGCAGAGTTTTTCAATTAACATTTACAACTATGATACAGAGTGAGTATATCTTTGTTCAAAGTCTGAAGTTTAGGCAAGAGGTTCACTTTTTAAATAAACAGAGTTCTAATTGTTCTGATAAATTAATTGAAAAGGCTAACATTTATCAATTGAATTGTCTTAAACAATCTTTAGTAAAAACTCAGTGGGCCATTTTTGTGAGAGTGTTTCTGGATTCTCTATTTGGTTTTATTGCATTCTGTGAAAAACCCTTAGCTAATATTACACAGTCTTGATTGCTATAGCATTGCAGTACATCTTAGAATCAGATAGTATAGTTCCTTCAACTTTGCTTTACTTTTTAAGACTAAGTACTTCTTAAATGAATCAAGTGCTTTGCCTGCCCAACTTTGCTTTGTTAAGTCCTATTAAGCATTGGATCCCAGATCATACACCCTAGCCTTGGGGAAATCTTTCTAACCAGCAGACTGTGTCACATGACCAAACTGTGCATTGCGGACAATGTCTGACTCTCTCTCTCCCCTTGACAACCTCTTGGTTTTTATTTGGGGATGTTGTGACCCCAGGGGACTTTGGCAATGTCTGGTGTTACAGTTGGAGAGGAGGGCTGTGGACATCCCTAGTGTGTGAAGACCACGGATACTTCTACACATTCTGCCATGCACAGGTCACCCCTCAACAACGAGGAATTATCCAGTTCCAAATGGCAATAGCACTGAGACAGAAAAGCCCTGCTCTAAACAGATTGGTAATTTTACATTTCTTTGTGTGAGTCTTTGCTTAATGTCTAGATCATAAGATTCTGACTAGAATTTGGGATTTGAAATGCAGAAAACCTTACCCATCATCCTACAAAAAGGGGCACCAGGCAGGTCACTTAGCTGATAACTTTACCGGTTCCTACATGGAGTTGATAATTAATTAGATTAGGGAAAACCCAAACAATAGTTCTCTGGAAGAAACACAACAGAGTAGATATTTAGCCATTTAACCAGGCACAACAGAGCCTGATAAGCAAATTCCAAAATGCAAAGAGTCAATAAGTAAAATGGTCAAACACAAGAACACAGAAAAGAATTTTGCTGTGGTCATACCTATGACTTTGGGTAATGATTGGGGTTGAGGGAGGGGATATGTAAATTGAATCCCAGAAGACCTAAGCATCTTATATAATAAAAGCCTAATATGCTAAGTGTTTGGTCATTTATTCAATCAATCAAAGCGTAATGTGCTAATGATATGCTAAGGCCGCTCAACCACTCACTATGAGGTACACTGACCACCAGGGGCAGAGAATCAACCAGTCAACCAGTTGCTATGAAATGCAACCAGGGGGCAGACACTCTGACCAGTAGGTTAGCTTGCTGCTGGGGTCTGGCTGATCAGGACTGAGCAAGACAGGCCAGACATGCCCTGGAGTCCTCCTGCAGACTCTCCCAGGTTGGCCAACTTCCCATGTCCCTCCCTGCCCCAATCATACACTGGTGGGGTCCCTCGGCCTGGCCTGTACCCTCTTCCAACCCAGAACCCCCTGGGGGGTGTTGGAGAGCCAGTTTTGGCCCGATCCTGCAGTCCAGGCAGAGGGACTCCACTGGTACACAAATTCGAGCTCCGGGCTTCTGGTGATACATATGAAAACAGCAACTTCTCCATTTGAGAGAAGAATAGAGTTCAGCTAAGAGGGAGAATAAATGTGCACATCCACCTACAGTGAAGAAAAGACAGAGAGAAGGGTTATGTACTGGTCAAAAGAAAACCTTGCTAGAAAAATGGTAGCTCTTGAACATGTGAAATGATGGACAAAACCTTCCTTCCCTTTCACTCCTTACTGATGAGTCCAAAGAGGAGATCAAGGTGAATTGTTATGACATTAAACAGATCAAAGTAGAGCAAAGAAGTTCATGTGCCTTTCAGATTGTTTTCTAAAATTTTCAGTAGAATCCACTATCCAAGGCTTCATATTTGGATTCTACTCTTTTCACTAACAGAGTCTAAGTTGATGGAGGCCTGACCTAGCATAGACTGCTCGGTGCCAGTGCACTTCTCTCGAACAGGTACAACCCTGAGAGACTGGAAATACGCTCTTTGGATTGGACTTAAAACAGAAAGAGGTTCAGCATCACCCTCACTGCATATGAAGCTCTCCACCACGGCCCCTGCACCAGGCTACTTCAGTGCTCGGATGACTTAAAACTCCATCCTTCTTCCTAACTCCAGCGATTTGAAGAGGCTGTTAAGAAACAGATGGCAAAAGAAGCTTTGTTTATTTTTTTTCTTATTTTTTCATTTTAATCTTTCCAAGTTTCCAAGGACTCCAAACAGATGTTTATGGCCTGCTTTTAGAAGGCAGTGAAGAGAAGCTGGCCCAAAAGTGCTGGGAAGAAGTCTGTTTAATCAGTGTTTAGATTTGATCAACCTATAATAGTTCCCGGATAGTCTTAATCATTCAGGGCAAATCGTGGCATGCATTTTTAGACAATCTTCTCGTATGTGGTCTTCTTTTCTAAGGACACTACGAATGCCTGTCCTGTTTGGGCAGACCTCAACTCTCCGCAGTGGTGCCGGTTGGTGGAGAGGGTTCTGCTGATAATCTCCAGGATCTGGAGGACATCCTTTGTCCTTCACAAGCCCACCTAAAGGACAAACGAAGAGCTTCTTTGGACACCCGTGCCCCCAAGGGTGAACCTCAGACCTCCAGCCTTAGTCTCCTGGGAATACACCATCTATGATCCATGGTCCTCCAAGCCCAGGGACAATGCAGCCCCAGGGAACGTATGACAGTGCCTGGGGATACTTTGGTTGTCACAACTAGCCAAGGTGGGAGGTGGGTCCTCACATCTAATGGGTAGAGGCCACGGATGCTGCTAAAATTCTACAAGGCACAAGAACAGCTCCTCAACAGAGGGTGATCCCACTCCAATGTCAATATTGCCAAGGCTGAGAAACCTTGATCTGCGATTTTTATCACTAGCATTAATAGAATAAAATGTGTATGTGCCCAACAGATAGTTTTTAGTATTTGCAAAACAAACGCTTTCTTATCTTTCAAGCAGGTTTAAATATTAATGGGAAATCAATGATTTCCTCATTAAGACTCCCAGCATCAAGGCTCCATTCCAGATAACGCCTCTGTTTTGGTCCCTGGGAACACCATGCAGTGCTAGCTTGTGACTGGTCCCCCAAGAGCCATCCATTGGAGTCTGGAGTTGGCACCTTCTCTAGCACTTCAAAGAAAAGGCTATTGATTTTCTAGAGCTCTTTACTTTTTAATGGGCTGCACATTGTTCTGGTGAGTTTTTTTTTTTTTTCTTCTTTCTTTCTAGAAATGCCCAAGTAAGTAAGCACTGCCTCATTTGGAATCCTTGAAGCTTCACTATTTTTACAATTGCTCTGTCCCCAAAAACGTGGGCCAATGGGGATGGAGCACAAGTCAGCCTTCTTGTTGTTCCCTGACAATGATGTTTTTTATCCACAGGCGCTGCTTGGTACATGCTCAGCTGCCAATTTTTCTTAAGAATGGATTATCCCAGAAGCAGACCCAAAGTCAAGAATCAGGTTCTCCAAAGAGATACAGCTGAGGAGTGGGGTGAGGAGGGCAGGAAAGGGAACAAGGCCAGGTAAAGGTGAGATCTCAGGTCAGCCCCAGCCTCACCTTGACCCTGCAGGGAGCTCTGGAGCAGAAATGACACCCAGGGCCCGGTCCCACCTGGAGAACAAAGAGCTGGGATTTGGTATTCCACACAGTCTGTCACCCGCTTCTCTGGGTTGGGGTGGGGGTTGCAGTTTCCAAATGCCATTCCCTGACCAAGGTCCTATGTGAAAAGCACTGAGTGGAGCAGCAGGCACTGGTGGTGACAGGTGTGAGGGGCCTGTGGCCTCCACTGACTCAGTCTTGATGTGCAAGAGCACATGCAGTGATGGAATCGAAATTTTCACTCAGTAAATTGGAAGATATGTTCTGAGTTTCTACCCGGTGCCAGGCTGCTGGGGGCTACTTCCAGCAGGTCATAAATGCAAGAAGCTCACCAAAAGGTTGGTGGACCTTGAGGCTTCAGCAGAGCTGAAGATACATATTATTTCCTGCTGGAATAGCTAAAGCATTTCCCCAAACCTAAACATCAGCACATATTATTGCCTGCTACTGGGACAGTTCTCCCAGCCTGACAATGCCTACTGTATACCAAACCTTACCTTTGATATGTATTTCTGCTTTGCTTTGGGGCAATTTGTGTTAATAAAAAGTTAGGGGTCCAGAGATTCAGAGAACTTGGTTACTGAAGCTAGGTCTCCTCTGGCCTTCCAAATTTATATTTTAGCCTTCCAAATTTATATTTCATGTCTAGTCTCTTTATTAATTTACTTGCAGCCCTTTTCCAGATTCCTGAACCTTTCTAGATGTGGAGAACGACCCTGGAATCAAGCACTGTAAAGAGAGCTAGAGGGAATTGTACACTGGAAGTGGCCATGCGACAGGCAGCGGCAGCACAGTGCTGGGGTGGCAGTGGGTGCTGTGGGACACCCATCAGCCAGGAGGGTGGTCCTGGAGGAGGGAGGCTGAGCTGGAGACCTGGGCATGGGAAGCAACAAGTCTGGAGAAGTGTCGAGTTCAGGACTGGCAGCAGCATCATGAAGGCTCTAGGCACAGGGACTGGGTGACACGTGGGAACTGAAATGGGGGAAGAATAGGAAGCAAACAGAAGCATGTTAACATGGAGCATCCTCAGCTGGTGCCCTGTCCTCTCGGAGGCTGTGGTCCCTCCAGGGCAGATTCTCGGGGGAGGAGTTTACACTTTCCCGCCTGGGTACCAGAGGGACCAGGAAGCTCTGGCGCTGTGAGGTTCGAGGCTGTGGACTAGCTGGGACACCCCGTGTGAAATACTGATGAGGTGAGATGTCTCCGAGAGGCAGAAACAAGGACAAACATAGGCAAACCCAACCTGCCACTGTCAACCCACAGAGGAGCTTGAGCAGGGGCCTCACAGCCCTGCCAAGGCCGGGCCAGCCGGTCCCTGAGCCCGAGGGAGGGGCTGAGTGCTGGGGGCTGCAGAGGGCACGGGGTCAAGGACTTTTCACCAACTAATGAGTGTGAGCACTAGTAGTGCCTCCTGGTGTGGGTCAGCCCAACACTGCAGCTGAAGGGAGAGGGGTGCATCTTTAAAAAGCCACACAGTCATTCCCAGTCCCTGCTCTGAGTGAAACCACAGGTTCTCTCTTTACTAAAGAAAGTCATGATACAGTGTGACCATAGCGTTACTAACCTCATGACGTGGAAATGTAAGAGACGTGTGCAAACTAACATGAGCTCAGTAAAGCAAAACCTGGGGAGCCCTAAGGCTGAAGCACTCTGGGCTCACTGGAGTGGGGGTGAGGGTGGGGAAACAATCCCTGGAGCGGAGCGCTGCTGCCAGCCAAAGCCACCGGGACCCCGTGGGGCCAGGCCCAGTACTGCCAGAGCATCTGAGTTTTCAAGGGGAACCAGAAACTACAACATGTAAGAGATCTGATTTTTTAAAAATTCACACTAGGGGATATGTTATTTTTTTCATTGATTTTAGAGTGAGAGGGAAAGGGAGAGAGTGCAAGAGAGAAACATGAATTGTTTTTCTCTCCTACATGCCCCGATCGGGAATAGAACCACATCCTAGGTATGTGCCCTGACAAGGAATCAAACCTGCAACCTTTTGGTGTATGGGGTGATGCTCCAACCAGCTGAGCCATCGGCCAGGAGATGCTCCTGATCTTGAAATGGTGGCAGCCAATGAAAAGTTGTGTCCACACTGTGCGCACCAGCACAGAACATGTCCGAGTCTGGTTTTGGCCTGTGAGCCTCCAGGTTGCAAGCCACTGGCTCTCCAAAGAGCCGCGGTCCAGGTTACTCTCCTCCTCTCCCCACACTCCCTTCCTTCGGTTCCTAGAATTCTGAGGCTGGTGGACCAGACCGGCCAGTGCCCTGCAGTTGTGTTTTGCAGTGGTGGTCCCTGCTGACATGGGTGCTGGGGATGTTTCAGATGTTCTCTGGATGGTGGTGATGACTGAGTCTGCTCACGTTGATCTTCTGGAAAGGGAAATGGCCAGGGCTAGTGGAGGTCCCACACCTGAGCTCAAGGCAAGGATAGTCAGTCATGGCTCCATCACACAGCGGGCCAATCCGTCACGGAGGCTCCGGGATGGCAGTGAGATATCCAGGTGAGAGCGGATGCCATGTCGCCTCCTGCCTGCCTTGGGTGGTCAGCCTTCCTTGTGAGATCTCTCTCTGAGCCGTTCTGCTCCGTGTGGGGACACCTCTCCAACGTCAGCACTCAGGCAGCCATCGCTGTGCAGCAGTGGGGGCCCAGCAACCCGCTCAGACCCTGCCGGGAGCTGGGTTTTCCTCCCTCACCCCGCACCCCTCAAAAGAGACCCTGGCCTCTACTGCCTCAGAAGGAGAGAAGCCACAGCCAACATGCAAAAGAAATAAAGGAACTTAGCTCTTGGTTTTTATTTTCCTAGAGTCTGAGTTCTGATGACTTAAGAACAATGAATGGATCTTCAAAGGAAATTTGAATATATATGATTTTAAAGCATATTTCCTAATTTTAAAAGCTGATCTCTTTATCAGATGGAACTTCTTAACAATTATCATCATATTATATCAAATATTATACCATATATTAAAGACTATAGTAATAATAGTTACCATGTATTACCTTCTAGGTATATAAGCACTGAGCTGAATGCATTACAATGTAAAGCTCACATGCTTTAGCTTAATCTTCCAGCAACTCCATAGCTCCAGGCACTCTCATTGTTCCCATTTTACAGGTGAAGAAACAGAGGCCAAATTCTAACTCGTCCATCTGACTTAAAAGCATACATTTTATGAAGGGATACTAATAGTTACCCCTTATCAATGGTGGTATAGGTTCATTGTTTAGTAACAATTATAGCAAACTCTTATTAACAGTGATGTTTCTGGCAGTGAACTGGGTGATAAAATGCAGTCTCACTACTTGGGAGTCTTCAAATTATTTGAAAAACAAACAAACAGATGATTAAAGTACAAGATGAGAGCTAAAATAGAAGTCTCCCCCAAATTATAGCTTTTTTAGTTTCTTTTCCATGTGTGCTGCCATTGATCCCAGCCCTCAGCTATTAGAACAGTTGGAAACTACTGAAATCTTTGGGGAAAGAACCTTCACTAGCAAGTTACACAGCTGAGTGAGGCAGGCCTCATGCACATGTCCTCACCCGTCTTAGTTCCCCCAAGCTTGTTCACAATCGTCTGCAATGTTTACTGTCCAATTGTTCTGCCATCATCCACAGAGGTTTCCTCCTGGGGCAGTTTCCCATCATCCTCATGGTTCAGCTTATAGGTTTGTTGCTGTGAAGGCTGCCAGGCATGAGGCGTAGTCGGACCACTAAGGGGCCACAGTGGAGTGGACTCCTTTCTCTCCGAGTCCGGCTCACCGCTCAGCACGGTGGAGCAGACCTGCGAGGAGGCTCCTGGCAGTGCCCGCGCACAGGCACAAAGCCGGGCAGAGGAGCCGCCGAGCTCTCAGGCTTTGGGGCGTAGGTGTCATGAGGCTAAGAAGAGGAAGGCTTACCTCTGGGTGCAAAACAAGCAAGGGCCAAAACTAAGTTTAAGCAAAGATGATGATTCTATCGGACGTATTTGCTGAGATGACTTTCTCCCTTGAATTTTACAAGCATGCTGAGTATTGCAAAGAACAGCAAGGTTGCTAATATATTTTACATTATCTTAGCAGTTATCTAGTTATTAATATCAATAATAGAAAGAGAGCAAAGGGGAAGCCAGACATTATAAACATGGTCATCTGAGAGGCCTCACAGGACTCTACAACCGCACACTCTCCAGGGGACCATTCCCTGCAGACCAGCGCGGGAAGGGGTGGAACAAAGGGGGAAATGGATGTGCAGTGAAGGAGGGGTGGCATAGGGAAGGTGCTCATCTGTCAGTCTCGCCTGGGGAAAAGGCCATTGGCGAGGAGGGTGGACCCCAAAACAAGCCCACAAAAATGTGGGAAGCTGATTAGCTATTTTGAACAAGTTTCTGGTTCCTCCTGAGCCTGAGAACACATAGTCCCAGGTGAACAAAGAAGCCTGCCCTCGCTCCTTCTGGTCCTCTGTTGCTCCATGACCCGCCCTCACCCGCCATGTGGCCTTGAGCGGCTGCATGGCCCCTGGCCAGGTGGACCCACAGCAATGGACTGCAGCTGGGGACACAAGCTAAGCTGGCCAGATGCTGACCTGGACTGGACTTCAATATGGAGCATTAACTCTGGGCAGGGGCCTTGCTTCTTGCCCTGCTGAAGACAAGCTTGGACGTTTTCCACCGTGGGATGGAGGGAAAGGGACATTGGAGACCAGGGGTTTAATCCCATAGAAATAAGGGTCACTCATCCTCCCATGCGATTCTCAGTAATCTCCTTTCCTGGCAACATCGCAAGAACCCCAGTCCTCCCAATAACAGGTGGGGATGCAGCAGGCACCACCGATGACATTTAGAGAACAGGGTTTCCTGGGGATTGACATGTGCAGAGGGGCTGCTGGAGTTTCTGACCTGCTGTAAAATTGCCTTCATAAAGGTCTGCAGCAGGGCCACAGTCCTCGAAGGGGGCATGTCTCTCGACATCTCATGACACTCAGTGCTCCACGGAATTGCCCTCTCAAACCTCCATACAGCTTACTAGAGGCTCAATGCAGGAATTCATGCAAGAGCAGGCCTTCCTTCCCCCAGCTGCTGGCACTAGATTCCCTCTGGCACCTGGAACCTGGGCTTCGCTCTGGCTGCCAGCAGGCACTCGGGACCCAGGCTTCCCTCCAGACACCAGCAGGCACCCAGGACCTGGGAAGCCATAGCTTCCTCCGTCCAGAAGGTCATCCGGAAGGACTTCTAGAAGAATATCTGTATAATTAGCATATCATGCCTTTATTATTATCTTACCTAATAATAGACAAACATGTAAATTGACCATACCTCCACTACGCTCAAATTGAGTATGCAAATTAGAAGGCTAAAGATGGTGGCTGCCCAGCTGCTCCAGGCTCTGAGTGGCCAGGTGGGGCAGGATGCCTGCTATGAGAGGGAGGGTGAGGGGTGTGTGGGGAAACAGAGGGATCTACAGGAGCAGAGTGCTGCAGCGAAGACAAGACTGCAGACTCCAAAGTCTGCAGCAAACACAAAGATGGCAGACTCTGGCCAAAACCGGTTTGGCTCAGTGGATAGAGCGTCGGCCTGCAGACTGAAAGGTCCAGGGTTCGATTCCAGTCAAGGGCATGTACCTTGGTTGCGGGCACATCCCCAGTGGGGGTGTGCAGGAGGCAGCTGGTTGATGTTTCTCTCTCATCAACGTTTCTAACTCTCTGTCCCTTTCAATTCCTCTCTGTGTAAAATCAAGAAAATATATTAAAAAAAAAAAAAAAAAAAAAAAAAAAAAAAAAAGATGGCAGACTCTGGCCAGAGCGAAGGCCTGGGTCCCAGGTGCGGGAGGAAAACAGGTGCTGGAAGCCAAGGGGAGGAAGGCCTATTGCACGAATCTCTTCCTGCAATGGGCCTCTAGTATATTAATGAGTATGATAATAGCCATAATTTATTGTGCATTTATGATGTTCCAGTTGTGAAACAATAAGGTTTATATTCATTATTTCTAATTTCAAAGTGAAGTGAAAATGTTAGAACTCAATCTGTGCTGTGGGGCTTTTTAAAATATGCATTCTCAGCAGAAATCATATCATTAAAAAGAGGTGAAAATTGATTTGGGAGTAAACATTACTCTCTCTCTCTCTTAAACACATTTTCTTTTCTTTTTAAAATTTATTTCAGAGAGGAAGGAAAGAGAGATAAAAACATCAGTGAGGAGAGAATCGTTGATTGACTGCTCTCCTGACTGGGGATCGACCCCTCAACCCTGGAATGTGCCCTGACGGGAATTGAACTGTGGCCTGATTCATAGTTCGACGCTGAACTGCTAAGCCACATCTGTTTAAAAAATAAACCCATTTTCTTTATCCATTAACAGAATTCGAATATCTCTTCAAGATAGTGATTACATTTCTTCAGATATAATCCCAGATGTGGAATTGCTGGATCACATGGTAGTTCCATTTTTTATTTTTTTATGAAGCTCCATATATTTATAAAGGCTGCACCCATTCCTAGTCTCACCAATTGTGCACAAGGAGTCCCCTTTCTCCACACTTTTGTCGACACTTATCTTTTTTGCTAATAGTTATTCTAAGGGACATGAGGTGGTATCTGGTTATGGTTTTCACTTGCATTCCTTTATGATTAATGACTTTGAGCACCCTTCTATGTTCCTATTGGCTATCTGTATGTCTTCTTTGTAAAAATGTCTAGTCAGGTCCTTTGCCCATCTTAAAATTGAATTATTTGATTTTTTCTTTTTTTTTTTTGCTGTTGAGTTGTATAAATCCTTTATGCATTTTGAATATTAACCCCTTATCAGATATGTCATTTCCAAATACTTCTTCAGTGTGATGGATTCTATGCTGAGAAGAAAGAAGCTTCTAGTGTGATGTGGTCCCACCAGCTGATTTTTGCTTTTGCTTGTGGTGTCATCCAAAAGCCTGTTTGTTGCCAAGCCCAATGTCACGGAGATTTTTGTCTTTATTTTCTCTTAGGAGTTTTACTGTTTTGGGTCTTACATTTACATATTTAGTCCATTTGAGGAAGTTTTGTGAGTAGCATAAGCTACGGGACCAGTTTCATTCTTTTGCGTGTGGCTCTCCAGTTTTTCCCACATCACTTACTGAAGAGACAATGGTTTCCCCACTGAGTTCTCTGGTCAAATGTTAGGGGTGGGTTCACTCTGGGCTCTTGATTCTGTCCGTTGGTCAATGTTCTGCTTCTCACTCTGTTCTGATTTGTGCTATAGCTTTGGATTATAGTTTGAAAACAGGAAGTGGGACACCTTCAGCTTTGTTCTTCTTCTCAAGATCGCCTTGGCTATTTGGAGTCTTCAATTCCTGTAAAAAAAAAAAAAAAAAAAAAAAAAAGGAAAAAAAGCCAATGAAGGTTTGGTAGAGGGCTTTGGCCTGTGTGGACATGCTGATGATATGAATTCTTCTAAACTCTAGGAAATGAGCTACTCCCCTGTGGGCAGTGCATAGGTGTGCACACAGAGCCTAAAGAGATATGTGGGTACCCGCACTGTTAAATTTTCGCTTTCGGGTAATGATCAGAGAAAAAAAGTGCTTAAATGCTCATTAGGGGGTAATAATGAGAAATACCACTTTAAGAGATAGCCAATTCATAGTCTCTTTTGGGGGAGGAGAGGAGGCAGGGTAGATTTTGTTGTTTTTACCTTCTAATGTGATTTTTAAATCATTACTCAGTAAGTTATGACTCAGATTTCCCCACTTGTTTTGTGTTTAAGATTCTTTCGTGCTTTGAACTTTTAAGACAGTTTCTTTCCTTGGGTGCGCAGGCCTCTCCCATGGAGGGCAGTGGTCTCACACGGTGGCGCTCCCTGCCTGGGGCCGGGAACCCGAGGCTGAGCTGCTGCAGTCTTCAGAGCAGCCAGAGGAGGACGCTGTTCTCCTTCACAGACCAGGCAGCACCTTCCAAAGGCCAGCACACACCTCCCTTGGTGCAGCTGCTCTGTGTTCAATGGGATCCAAACCCAGTTCCGGAAGGGTCCGCGGCCTGTGCATACTTGTTTCTTACCCCAGAGTTCTCAAAATGGTACCCCTGGGCCAGACCCAGGCTACTGACATGCTTCATTTGGCGAATTTAGTGCACTTGTTTTCAACATTTAAAAATTGTTGAAAAAATCTTGATTTCCAATTTCTCTTTGAAGGACTACAGGCTGTGGTATATGTCCTACCTGGTGACATGACTAAAACCAAGTGGTGGACACTTTAAACATATGAGATGCAGCCCTAGCCAGTGTGGCTCAGTGGATAGAGTGTCGGCCTGTGGACCAAAGGGTCCAAGGTTCGATTCTCGGTCAAGGGCACATACCTTGGTTGCAAGCTCATCCCCACCCTGGGCCCTGGTCAGGGCTCATGCAGGAGGCAACCAATCCATGTGTTTCTCTCACATTGATGCTTCTCTTCCCCACTCTCTTCCACTGTCCCTTAAAAAACAAGAAAAAAAGAAAAAAGAAACGCACACTCCAGTTTGCCTGCATCCCAGCTCCTCTGTTATTTCACACCCCATCCTTCATGCCAACACCCTTGTCACCTGGCTCTGCGGCGGGATGTGCGGTGTCTCCTCCTTTGACTCCCGGGGTGTTTAAGATCCTTACCTTTCCTTTTTACTCAGCCAGGCAATAATTTTACCGAGTGACTTATCAATCCAGCTTAATTTACTACTTTATTTTCTCTTATCTCTCTAGCAGGATAACTACTTCCAATAAAAATGAAAGTAATTTTTCTTCTCCCAATAGCTATGATATATTTCACCTAAAATCCTTTTAATTCCTTGCTTATTTCCTGAGACCTCCACTTCTGAAGGTCACACGCTGCCATGGTTCCCAGTGTGCCCTGTGAGTGAGTTCAGAGCTCTGCCTGGTGAGGGCTTTTCCCCCCGCGGCCTGGTATGGGTTAAACTGAGCCCAAGGGCCCGGATCAAGCTCCGTCTGTCCTTACAAGCATCTCTAGTTGCTTGTGGTGGAGTCCGTGTTTGAAGAAGAAGGGGTCTGCATGCTACTTGAAAGGAAACTCCAGAACCTGGTCCAGGAGGGGACCCTCCCTGAGGACCACTGGCTGGGGCCTCCCAGGCTGCCCACAGCTCCCTCTCTGAGGGCAAAGGACCCAAGACACAACCATGAAGCAAAGGCTGCCGACGGAGCGGCACTGCCACCGCGCCATGGCCATGCACGCTCTGCACGGGCCCTGGGTGCTGCGGTCACGCCCGCTGCACCACACGTCTGGCTCTCCAGCGTCTAACGCCTGGCTCTCCAGCGTCTAAGGAGCAGAAGACAGCACCACCGCTGCAGGGACAAAGGTCTTTGTGATTGGATACAGCCGACGCCACTCTCTTTGGGCAGCTGCTTTAAACATTTTATTTGTGTGTAAATGTAATTTTAAAACGTGTATCAGAGCACATAATTTAACCTGTTTGCCCCAGTTTATTATTAATCATTCATTGTAGAGTTTTCTCACTTATTCACTTGTTTATTTATTCACACATTCGTTCATCCTGCAAACACTGAGTGACCTTTTAATCTTCCACGTGGAGCTCTTCAATACGGACGCCCGGGCCCGGCTTAAAGACGGATTGCGGTTCATTTGGTGTAAGTGGGGCACAGGCTGGCAGTTCTAAAAAGATCCCTGGGTATTTTCGCTGGCTAAGAACCAGCGTTTAAAGGGAACCTTTTCTCCAGGAGAAGGGATTATTGAAGGATCGTCATGAAAGCTCTCTTAGATTAGGGGTGGGTACACTTTGGAATAAATAATAATAATAATGTGCCTGAATAACTCATATTGAGGGCAGTTAACATTTACTGAGTGCCACAGGTACTGGGCTAGGTCATTCATATCTGGGGACATTTTAATTAAATCCTAGATACATTCGCTCTGTAGGGTAGATATTCTTTTTTTTTTTTTTTAAAGAGTGTTCTTTTTTCTTTTTTTTAATATATTTTATTGATTTTGCACAGAGAGGAAGGGAGAGAGATAGAGAGTTAGAAACATCGATGAGAGAGAGTCATCTATCAGCTGCCCCTTGCACACCCCCTACTGGGGATATGCCCTCAACCAAGATACATGCCCCTGACCGGAATCGAACCCAGGACCTTTCAGTCCGCAGGCCGACGCTCTATCCACTGAGCCAAACCAGTTTCGGCGGGTAGAT
This sequence comes from Pipistrellus kuhlii, assembly GCF_014108245.1. Classification (NCBI taxonomy): domain Eukaryota; kingdom Metazoa; phylum Chordata; class Mammalia; order Chiroptera; family Vespertilionidae; genus Pipistrellus; species Pipistrellus kuhlii. The sequence goes on along the minus strand of NW_023425416.1, from coordinate 2,248,089 downwards.
ATTCTTATCCTTGCTTTGTGTTGAGGAAATGGTATTTGGAGAACTTGCCTGACGTCACACAACTACAATAGAAGTGCCGTAAGGGTTAGGGTTTGAAGCCAAAGATCTGACTCCAAAGATACGTTCTTTCTACTCTGTGAGCTCACTCAGATCTTTTGTTTCAACATACCTGGCTTCATAAGAGTAACTGATATATTTTCACAGTGATTTTTCAAACACACAGCTCACTCAATAGTGCTGATAGTGCAGAGCTGGGGTGTGGCTGAGCAGGGCAACAGATCTGAGGAGGGAGGGAACGGAGAGCAAGGCAGCTGGCCTGTCTAGGACCCGAGCTGCCAATCCCGGGCTTGCCTGTGGTGCCTCTGTGCCTCCTGTCTTCTTCTTTTTCTAATTCTGTCGGTTTGGGGTAATAACTGCTTTGGCTCTTTGGGCAATAAAGGCGGGGACACATCTTTTTGCCACAGCGATTGGCTCAAAGGTGGATCCCTATACTAGACTAAGCCAGTCGCATTTGTCTATCTTGCTTTCTCACCACCTCCACCCTTCAGGTTTTGAGAATTGAAGCTTGAAAAGCCTGGCCCAGTTACCTGCAGGCTGAACTGATGTATGCACACCGGTAACCACTACATCTCTTGGCTCCTGCTGGCTTCCTAGAGATAATTTATTATCCATTGTGGTGCCTGACCTTAATTCATGCTCTTGAGTTTTGTGATTAATCCTTGGCTTGACACAATAATCTCCTCTTTGTTGGCCCATCAGTGGTGGTTCACCTCTTTAAACCAAAGGCCTGACTTAGGTAATGATCACATTTTGGAACACCTATAACATTTATAACTTGGGGATATCTGAAAGTGATAGTATTCCTTTCCCAGATATCTCTAGCTTGGTCAATTTGGACCATTTTGATTGCAAATGGCAGAAACTGAAACCAAACGAGCTTAAGAAAAAAGGGAACTTCTTTGGCTGCTGCAACTGAAACTCCCAGGTCTTGCTTCTGGAATGGCTGAATCCGGTGACCTAAGTGACGTCACCAGGAAAGAGCCTCTCTCCCTCTCTCAGCTCCATTCTCCACTCTGAAAGCTTCATTCCCAGGAAGCCACAGAGTGGCAAGTAGTCACCTCTGGCTCCCAGCATGCTCCCTGCTGGTTTAGAAATCCCAGGGGCAAGAGCCTGGCGTTTTCTTTCCAGTGCTAGGGAATCCCCCAAGCCTGATTCTCATTGGTCCACATGGGTCAGGAGCCCATCCCTGAACCAATCATTGTGGAGCAAGAGATGAGGGCCCTCACTGGCCAGGAGCTGGGCATTCTTCAGCCAGAGCTATGAATGGCATGTGTTTCTCTTGAACTAAAAAAATGAAAGAAGGGGCTTCTCAGCGAGAAGTTTTGGGATATATTTCAGAGGGGACTCTGGCAAGCAAAGAAAGGCTGTTCATAATGTCCCCTACTTGCTAACATCCCAATCTCTTTCTTGATCAGTACTTCGCTTTGTTAAGGTAATACGTACATTCTTCTAACCTTATCCATGAGTGCATTTTTAGTTTCAGTTGTTCCTTGTTCTTTCCAGGACTTTACTGCTGGGAGTACATGGTTCATTGCTAGCCTTCCTGTTTATGTCACTGCCCCTTTTATTTTAAAGTAGTATTTTTTAAAATTCATGCTTTGGGAAAGTCATGTATTATCTTTGTATGAGCTGTCTGTTACACCGACTGGCACAATCATTTGATCACTAATCCAAATATAAGCTCTTGATCCATTGACTAAGTCAGATTGTTTTAATACCTTTTCTTAGAATGTTTTTTACAAATGGCAATGAATAAATCCCATGACTCTATAAACCTCAAGATCAACAAATAGCTTCAGGAATCTACACAGGAATTATGGGGGATATTTTATCTAATGTTTCCTCTAAGAAAACCCAATCTTTCCTTTATGGAAAATTCTGTAACTTTACCAATCATCCCAATTGTCAAATCCAAAGGACATTTGCTCAGTCCCAAATACTTTGGGAGTCTTAGCCACTTGGAAATACTTGTCCATCCATCTTGTTTTCCTCACAATCCTTTGCTTCTTTGGCTTCTGTGAGAACATATACCCGTTCTCCTTCTACCTCTCTCCCCACTTAGTCTCATTTCCTTTCTGATTTCCTCATCCTTCCTCAAATTCTGCCGGTGGTCCTCAGACCTCCTCATTTCAGGCATGTCCTTAATCCAGATGGCCCCACCCACTGGCATATTTCCAGCGCCCCTATTTGCTGATGCCTCTGAGACTAGAGCTCAATCCAGATTTCCGTGTGCAGCAGCTGGTGAAGGCCACGCCCATGTCCCCAGGCATTTCAGGGAAACGTGGAAAACTGAGCTGAAGATCTCCTCAGAGATCCACTTCTCTCTACTACTGCCTCCGACACATGCCACCTGTCACTTCCACAGCCTCCCAGCTGTCTCCCTGACCCCAATCATGTTTCCCAAGTTCACTCCCAAGTCCATGTCCCTCCATGCTTCTCATTTCCTTAGGGTAAAGTTTAGTCTAGGAAAATTTTTCTTGAAGGTAAGATAGTAAATATTTTAGGTTTTTCAGGCCTAGGCAAAATTGTGGGTATTATGTAGGTATTTGTACAAATATTTTTAAATTGTTAAGGTAGAAAAACCATTTTTAACTGTGGCTTTTACAAAACCTAGTGATGGGCCATATTTGGCCAGCAGGCCATAGTTTTTAATTTCTTGGCTATTCTTCTCACTGAGTGATAGGGCCTGCTTAATCCGGCTCCTCTGTCCTCTCTAGTCTCCTTCTCCCCACTTCTCCCACTTTGCAGCCGGCTGCAGGGCTTGCAGGTCAGGCTCCCTGCTGCTTCCTGCCTCCTGGCTTTGCTTCTGCTGCTCCCACTGCCTGAGGTCCCCACTCTCCCAGCTCTCCCCAGACCAGCGCCTGCACCTGCTCCTCTCTGCACAGGGGCCTTTCCTTTGGGAAGGAGCCTCACACGCTCACTCATCTCCTGGCTTTTTCCGAGGTACCTGGCTGAGCTCCCACCGTTCTCTGTGCTGCTCCCAGCTCCACTCTCATCACATGGCAGCATAACTGTATCAACGAGGATGTGCGTTCTTAGTGATCAGGACTGAATCTTACTCATCCTCTATCCTCAGAGCTTCACACAGGGCTTGGCACAAACATGTTTTCACTAAGTGCCTACTGGCACTTGATTCCGGCACTGTCTATTCTCCTTTAACCAGGGAAGAATATTGAATCATAAATAAGTTCTGTGAAACACCTGTATGGCAGCCTCGCCACCTACAGTGTCAGGCCTATTTCTAGCTCAGGGCGATCTATTCAATTTCAATTGTTTAAAGGTCATTTATGGATGTCCAGTTCCTTTGGGTGGTGCATGGCCCTAATAACAGCGAGGCCAGGGGTTCCATACTATTCAGTTGCGAGTGCTTTGTTCCGTCTCGAGGACAGGCTATACCCTAGCGGCCGGCCTTTGTGCGGGGTCAGCCCTGTGTCACGGAGCTGTAGCCGCAGACACAGGCATCCATCACCCAGCGCAGGGAGCACTGCTCAACGTGTGCAACCTCAACCAGAAAATAGAACACGCTCCGTAGAAATGGACAGCGAACAAAGACACTATTTAATATAGAATAGTATGGTAAAAGGGTAAACATAGAGAAGTAGACAAACAGTTCAGCCATAATTCCACCGACAGGAGTCACCACTGTTAAAATGTGGACACTGATCTCTTTCTGTAGTTTTGAGCATTGCTATAATTCTGTTCATGCTATTTAGTTTTCTGATTCTTCTTCTCTTCTTAACATTATATAGAGAGCATTCTCCAAGGCCCTAAGTGTTCTTGTGAATATAATTTTTAATTATTGCTTAAGAGCCATCATATGGATACACTGAGATTTACTGTATATCATCATTGCTCATGTGTTGGAAAAATCCATGGCGTCTAAACTGAAAGAATGTAGTAACATAAAAGTCTGCCTTTGTTCTAACCCTCCAATTCAGGTTCAAGTGTTAGTCAAAGCGATTTCTTTTTCTACCTAAACAAGCAAAGGACAGCCAGCATGCAGGACTGGCACTGGGGCTGGGACAAACTGGACGGTCTTCCTCCCCCTCTGATTTTATAGACGGGAGGTGCAGAGGCCAGAGGCCGCCCGGACAAGCAGCCACTGCAAACCCCGGGCTCTTGTGAGAAGCGTGGTGCAGGGTCGCGTGGCTCGGAGAGGGGCCAGCAGCCTTCCCTGTCAGTGTATCTGTGCCACGTGTGTGCGTTTGTACCTCTGACTGCAGGTGATCCCCCGGGTTCAAGGGCACCTCCTGTGCTATTTGCTCCCTGTACTCTGCCTTCCCTTTCTCCACCATAATGGTTACACTCTGCATCAAAAAGGTTAAAATAAACAGGCACACAACATATTATTTTTATTCCGCTCATTTATGAGAACAGAAATAACCCCATTCAAATCAGCTCATCAGCACATAGATTTGGTCCTGTTTTTCCAACGAATAAAACTTGGACCTGCAATCCATGATCTTTCCTGCAAAGGATCTTCAGAGAGAAAATGGCATGAATGAAAAATGAAGACTTAGTTAAGAGAACATGTTTATCTGGGTTAGGCACTCCTAGGACTGTAAAATTCACATTCCATTTGAGAATTGTAAACATGAAAGAACGAAAAATAGAACCCCCCATATATTACTTGCAACATAATGTTCATATTTATTTGTCCTGGCCCTCAGGTTTTTTGAGCGGTGCCTCCCTTTCCAGAAACACAGCTGTGTTCTGTCAGTATGCAGGTAAAAGATGGCTTTCCAGGGTGTTTATTCCATCCTTCGCTTTGAAATGAAAATTGATGTTGGTCCCCCACCCCGTCAAGCTGTTTACAGACGCTAACTCCTCTGTCTTTCATCAAGCTTCTGCCTATGTCATTTGTCAATGTCCTTTTACTTTCACAAACATTTCTACCAAAATTAAGATGAAAATGAACTCCTTTCTGTCTTACCTGCTGGATCCCCATAACAATGCTTTGAATATGGGTTATCCCCCCAGGGAAGAGGACTCTGGCATTTCAAGCTCAAACACCTTACTTTGCATGACTGCTAATGCAATTTCCTTTAGAGAGCGAGAGGAGTGAAGCTTCCTAGGATTGAGCTAGGATAAAGCAGAGCCAACTCTTCTATTTTCTTGAGCATTAACTGTATGCCACTCATTGTCTAACTTCTTCACCTGCTATCTTACTTGCATATTCATGAAAATCCTAGAGTTAATGGTATTAGCATTGTTTCCTTTTATATCGAAGGTTAAAGTTTAAATAGGTTAAAACACTTGCCCAAGCTTCCACAGATTCCAAGTGGCACACCTGTGACAAAACCCAGATTTCATTTTATCTCAGGGCCCGTGTGTTTGACTATGGAGCACATCACGTGCTGCTCAAAGAAGGGAACACGTTCTGAGAAATGCGTCTTTAAGCTGTCTTCTCATTCTACACATATCCTAGTGTGCACTTACTCAAACCTAGATGGCGTAGCTACTACACACCAGAGCTTCTTACTGAGTCTGACCATGTGCTAAGCACTTAACTAGGTGCCAGAGGAACAGTTGAGAAGAGACAATGGTATAAAGAAGTCATGTCCTGGCTAGTGTCGCTCAATGGTTATAACATCAGCCTGCACACAAAAGGGTCTTGGGTTGAATTCCTGATTAAAAGTATGTATGTGGGTTACAGGTTCTATCCTGAGCAACCAAGCAACCAATTGATGTGTCTCTCTCACACTAATCTCTCTCTCTCTCTCTCTCTCTCTCTCTCTCTCTCTCTCTCTCTCTCTCTCTCTCTCTCTCTCTTTCTCTCCTGTCTCTCTCTCTCTCCTTCCTTCCTCCCTCTCTCTCTTCCAGTTTTTCAAAAAAGCAATGAAAAAATATCTTGGGACAAAGATTAAAAAAAAAAAAACAAGGAAGAACTCCCAACAGCACAAATTTACATGGAGTAAAGGAATATTGAAATGAGTGTGCAAAGGGAGGCACAACCAGCTTCTGCCAGCAGTGTGGAGAGAAGTCAGTAGAACTTTGACTAGACAGATTTGTATGTCTAGAGACAAGAACTGTTTTTGCATTGTCAAATTTCAGAATTGTGAAATACTTCCATAAACTCAGAATCAGATATTTTGAAGGGATGTTTTCCAAAAAATCTACATAATGTACAATTTTCCATGGAAGCACAATTTTCTCCTATGCTCTGATTGAGGGGGACAATGATTAGAGATGATCTAGAAGTGGCCAGGACCCCGATCCTACATGGCCTCTAGACCAAGCAGTGGCTTTAGATTTATGTTAAGAAGGACAGAAGCCTATGAGAGGGCTTAACCCAGAGGAGGCGTGCTTGTTTCCTCCTTAGGTAAGAACCGTCTGGCTAAGTGAAGAAAGAGCTGTTATGGAGTGTAGCCACAGTCCAGTGGCTAGAACAGTAATAAAAATGATTTTCCCAAAAGGGAAAAAGTATGACTCTCACACAGATATAAAACAAATACTTGTTAAAGGTTTTACTTAATTCATTAATCAGTGAGGGAACCTAGCAGCTGACCCAGTGGTGGCTTGGATTAGGAGGTGGCAGTGAAGGGGAGAGGAGTGAATGGGCTCAGGATGAGTTAGAGCTCAAAGACCTGGCTCTGGTTTTTTACCCGGAGTCTTGTTGCTGACCAATACTCAAAGAGCAGAGGGCCTTGAACTTCCTGAACTGGAAAAGGAGGGTAAGAAGAGTGAGACCATCAGGAAACCCAGAAGCCGATGATCCTGGGCAGCCACGGCATGTAGCATGAGAAATAAACTTTGGTGGCACAAGTCACTGAGATTTTGGATTGTTAGTTATTGTTTGTTACTGCAGCCAAACCTAGCTAACCTGACTGACAAACACACTTCCCTCTTGGCTAACGTTCCCGTGTAGGTTTTTTTTGCTATTATCAGTCAGAGTCCTTAGTTGCAGACATGAGAAATATCTCCACTTAGTTTAGGCAGAGATGTCGTTTACTGAAGGCTTTTGGGTGGCTCACTGCATCTCTGAGTGGCCCAAGAACAAAGCTCTGTCTATTCAGCCAGGAACGACGAGCAAACCATGCTGCATGCCAGCTGCAGCGGATCTCCCGGCCACATTTCATGTGGCCTGTCGCAAGTGGCTGTTTTCAGCAGCACAGCTACAGAACATTCCAGCACTTCAGGACGTGCTTTTGGACAGTGCGATGGAGAACTGAACTCCTCGGCCTCATAGAGACGGCTGTGGGTGCAGTGAAGAGAGCTTTACAGTGACAACAGCACCGCTCATCGGCGTTAGGCAGGTCTTGTGAAGACCTGATGTTCACATCTGTCAAACAAGGTCACGGTCACTGTCCTGAATAGGTCTGCTCAGCTGGCCCCCAACAAGGGTCTCATAATTGGTCTCAGCCTCCTGGGGCAGCCGGTGCCTGGGAGAGATGAGAAGCAGTGAGTTATGAGCTGAATCTTGAAGTGTTTCAGCCATGCTTCATGGGCATAGCAAATCATTTGGGTTCAGAAGAGCTGGGATATAGTGCATAAACCTCCCAGAGAGTATATGGGCTGTTCTGGACAATATTCTGAACCTACAAATAGATAATATTTACTGTGTGCTTAATTTTCACCAGCCAATAAGCTAAGCCCTTTACATACATTCTCTTAACTAAATGGTACCATGGTCCAGTCTGTCAGCCTCCTCATTTGACAGGTGAGACGTTGAAGGCTGGCGAGAATGAGTGTGCTGCGGAGTCATGCAGTCCGTGAGCACAGAGGCAGGATGTGAGCGTGGTTCTCAGACTCCAAACCCCAGGCATTCTTTCTTTTAAGTAGTGTCATGCTTTTAATGGAAGAAGAATATACTCGATTTCTAAAACCACAAACTTTCCATCAAGTTTGAGCTTAACACTCTTGCAGTGAAGAGCTCTGTCTTCCTAAGATTTCCTCAAAATCATGAAACCCATGTCCCTGGTTCTCTCCAATTCTTTTGCTGCAAAATGTTTTAAGGCTCCAGCTTAATTGTCAAAACAGTGTTTTGCAATAATAACATTCTTTAGGTAATTTTAAAAAGTGTAATCTTCTCTAATATATTTTTAATATTTTGGTGTAATATCTATACTAATAAAAGGGTAATATGCTAATTAGACTGGATAGACCAGACATCCTTCTGGACAAAGCCGCAGGGGCAGGGGCCGAGGCAGAGCCAGTTAGGGGCGATCAGGCCAGCAGGGGAGCTGTTAGAAGCATCAGGTGGGCAAACAGAGGGGTTAGGGGCTTTCAGACAGGTAGGCAGAGGCAGTTAGGAGTAATCAGGCAGGCAGGCAGGTGAGCAGTTAGGAGCCATCAGCCACAGATTGCGAGAGGAATGTCCGGATTGGAGAGGGTGCAGGCCAGGCTGAGGGACCCAACCCCCACGCACGAATTTTGTGCACTGGGCCTCTAGTAACAAATAAAAGCCTTTTCTTCCCTCTCCTACCACCAATTGCTTCTCCCAGAGGAAACACACAAGTAGCTGTACGTATTGCCCATTAGACATTATTTGACCCACTTATAAACGTATGTACTCTCTATATGGCTTGTAATAATATGAGTTAACACAAATGGGATTATAGTATGCCTGTTGCTCAGTCCCTTGCTTGTTTTTATGACACCTGACATCTTCCATGGTGGTGTGTGTTGAGCTACCTCCTTCTTAAGAGTCCACCTGACTTTGTAAACACAGGTTAAATTCTGACTGTGAGAGATCATACAGGCTCTGGAGGGAACGCTGGGTCTGAAGTCCCTCGAGGCAGCGTCTGCCTGCCTCCTGGCTGAGGGGGCCTGCCTTTCCTCCTGCCCTGCTCTCTGACCCAGCACCCGCCTCCTGCTGCCTGCAGCTGCTCTGCAGCGTGAGGGGAGCTGTTTTTGCCACCAGTTGCTCTGGTCCAAGAAAGAGGGGCCCAGAAGGACAGACCAGCGGTGTTTTCCAGGGAACTCATTCAAAATGCCCACCTTTGGTCCCATGAGCGTTCTAGGCGGAGCCAGGAGCTTGATGCCACCAGGGCCTCCCTGGCCCCCAGCTCTGTGCACATAATGAGCAGATTAGCACTTAATGGACTGATCTGCACAGCGCTCCTCAATGTGCTCCATACGTGGCACGTAGCACATGGCACCAGCAGAGCAAGAAAATGGCAAGCCAGCGGGAAGGGGTGCCAGCTCGCCCGGGCCGCCGGCCTCCGCAGCAGCTTGTTGGGGGTCTGGAGGGTTTCAGAGCGCTGAGCTTGCAGGTGCAAGAGCTTTTACCGATCCCATGCATTCTGAGCACTTCTTTTCCCACCCCCTAGGCGGAGGGCCTCAGGGCCTAACAAACCTGAAGCCCCTGGGTCCTGAGCGGAGACAGAGGCGGAGAGTCAGGCGCTAAGCTCCCTGGTCTGTCTTCGGGGACCAAGCGGCTGAGCTTCTGTCAAGGTTCCAGAATGAGTAACTCACACGACTAATTAAGAGGAGTCTCAAATAATTAACATCTGTGCCACCAGACAGTTTGCCTGGGGACCATTAAGAAGCAAATCCAGGAGCGAGCGAATGAACCACCATGAGCTGTGGGTGCCTCATAATTCACGCATGCGCCTTGGTGCCCCGTGGCAGATGGCTCTGAGGTGCATTCACAGGCCCCTGGGAGGTGTAAGCCGCCCCTCCAGTTCCCACAGAGCAGTGTCTCCCCATGGTCTGTCCCTCCCGCTCTGTCACTCCTCCCCTGTCTCTCACTCCCGGTGCCTGGGGTCAGTTCCCCCATTAGCCACTTGTGAGCGTGGACACACACACACACACACACACACACACACACACACACTCACACTACACCCTTGGGAGGAGGTGAGGGAGCTGCACACAGGATGGAAAGGTCTCTATAACTGAGGTTGTGAGAGTGGAAATTAAGTTAGGACATATCAAAATGGGATGAATTCAGGCTGAGAGCCACTGTGATATCAACACTATACTAATCAACTAAATTAATTAAAATGATTTATAGTCCAACACATAAATATATTTAATTTTGAGACATCCCTGTTTCATCTTCTCTGTTTCAAAATTAACCCTATTTTTCTGCTTATGTAGAAATATACATACATCCAATATAAAGTGCACACATTTCAGATTCAGTAAGGCACACAAAATGCCGACATGCGTGGTTTCCTCTGCCATCCAGGTCTGAAGTGGGACCCCACAGACAGGAGAGATAAGAGCCTCATTTACACTATGGTTGTAAATTAAAAATACTTTTCAATTACAGTAGACATACAATGTTATATTAGTTTCAAGTGTACAGCATAGTGATTAGGTATTTATTTATTATACTAGTGGCCCAGGGCACAAAATTAAAGGAGATTAATTCAAGGAAATATTTTAATATTGCTATTAGCCTTTTCTCTATAATAGAAGTGTCAGAGATGAAAGAAAATTAGTAAAACGTATATGAAAACCTTCCTCCTGTCAGAGTCTGGGGTGCGCCACAGGACCCAGAGTCAAGTCCCCGCCCACCCGCGGCGCCTCAAAATCACAGGAGACCCAGACCCAGCCAGACCCACCCCACTGGGCAAGATCCAGACTCGGCCAGCCCCACCCTTGTCAAGCCCCGCCAGGTGGGGGGAGCCCAGCCTCAAGTCCCCTGGCCTGGCGCTGGGAGAGGGGCACAGCCTCAGTACCCCATCAAGCCCCACCGAGTGGGGGGCACACCCTCGGGTCTCCCAGCCCAGCGCCAGGGTGCGGAGTGAGGCCTGAAGTCCCTTGGCCTAGTGCCAGGGCGGATGGTGCAGCCTAAGGTCCCTGTCAAGCTCCTCCAGGTGGGGACGTGGCCTTAATGTCCCCAATCAAACCCCACCGGCTGGGGGGCACAGCTTCAGGGTCCCAGTCAAGCCCTGCCTGGTAGGGGGAGTGAAGCCTCAGGTCCCCTGTCAAGCCCCACTGGGCAGGGGGTGCAGCCTCAGGTCCCCTGGTGCCCTGGGGTGAGGCCTGAGGTCTCCTGGCCTGAGAGGGAGCAGCCCGAGATCCCCCGGCCCAGCACTGTCAAGCCCCACCAGGAGGGGGCGCACCTTGAGGTCCAATGGTATTGCGGAAATTGGACAGATACATGCAAAAATATGAAACTAGACTACCAACTTACATTATACACAAGAATAAACTAAAAATGGATAAAAGACAAATGTAAGTCAGGAATCCATAGAAACTCTAAAAGAAACCATAGGCAGTAACACCTTAGACATCTTTCATAACAATATGTTTACAGATAATCTCCTAGGGCAAAGGAAACAAAGGAGAAAATAAACAAATGGGTTGACATCAAAATAAAAAGCTTCTGTACAGTAAAAGAACCCTTCAACAAAATGTATGTATGGGAGAACATATTGGGCAATGATATATCTGATAAACAGCTAATATCCAAAATATATAAGGAACTCACACAACTTAATAAAAGGTAGACAAACAATCCAATTAAAAAATGTGCAAAGGACCTAAATAGACACTTCTCCAAAGTAGACATACAGATGGCCAAGAGACATATGAAAAATGCTCAGTCACTGATCATCAGAGAGATGCAAATTTAAAGTCAAAGAGGTATTATTTCACATGTGTCAGAATGGCTACCATCAACACATCAACAAATGACAAGTGCTGGCAAGGATGTGGAGAAAAGAGAACCCTAGTACACTGCTGGTGGGATGCAGACTGGTACAGCCATTATGGAAAACAGTGTGGAGTTTTCTTAAAAAATTAAATATGGAACCACAATTTGACTAGTAATCCCACTTCTAGGAATATATTCTAAAAAACCTGAAACACCAATCAGAAAGGATATATGCACCCCTGTGTTCATAGCAGCACAACTTACAATAGCTAAGATTCGGAAACATCCCAATTGCCAATCAATAGATGAGTGGATAAAAACGCTGTGGGACATTTATACCATGGAATACTATACAGCAGTAAAAAAGAAGAAACTCTTACCCTTTGAGACAGCATGGAGGGACTTGGAGAGTATCATGCTAAGTGAAATAAGTCAGTCAGAAAAAGACAAGTATCACATGATCTCACTAATATGTGGAATCTAATTAATAAAATAAACTGATGAACAGAGTGGATCCAGAGACATGGAAGCATGCAACAGAGTGTGGGACCTCAGAGGGAAGACAACGAAGGGTGGGTGGGAAGCAATCAACCAAAGACCTTGTATGCACATATGCAAAACCCATGGACACAGATATTGGGGAGGTGAGGGCCTAGGGTGGGAATTGGGCTGGCCTGGAGGGGATCAATGGAGGGAAAAGGGGGACATATGTAATACTTTCAACAATAAATATTTACAAACTTTTAAAAAATTTGTTTTATAAACACATTTTACATAAGCAAAAATTTAATTTTAAAAAACATGGTTTGGGTAACAAAAATGCAGAGCTTCACATTGATGAAAGTAGCTCAACATTCCTCCTCTGGAGTCTCTTCCCCAGCAGTCAATGGTTTAGTGTGTATTTTTCTAGACCAATGGCTCTCAACTTAGCTGTATATTGGAAAAAATATTAGATATAAATGTGTGTGTGTGTGTGTGTGTGTGTGTGTGTGTGTATATATATATATATATATATAATATTTGTAGACTATTTTATTGTTCATCTAGGTTGCCTTTTCTTTTTGCCTCTTTTGGTTATAGAGTAATAGATTTTAGGTTTGACTCTTGCTGAGTTAATATCTCTGACTCTAAATTTCTCATATATATGGTTCATTTGGTTTGCATAGTAATTTTCTTTTGAACTAGTGGTGCTAATCACAAATCTTTAAAACATTTTTAGTAGCTATTTTAGTCAAGGCTATTTTGGTAGTAAATAATTAAAATATGATCCAACCTACTGTAAGTCAAATAAAGGTATTTTATAAGACTATGCGATGTCGCATGGGAATTAAAGTTGACTGCTAAAACAATCACCAAATCTCTCATGGTCTAACAGAATAAAGGTTTGTTTTCTACTCATTGTATAGACCAACAGGGTCTTCACTTCCACAAAGTGACTGAGCGACATGTGCGCCTTCTACCTAATGGCTCTACTGGGTCTTGAATCTTCTGTTGGATCCTGGTCATTGGCCAGTCAGTGAGCAAATAAAGACAGAGCCTTGCCCTGGCCAGGTGGTTCCGTTCTGGAGTGTCGTCCCACACACCAAAAGGTTATGGGTTTGATCCCCTGTCAGGGCATGAACTGGAGGCAAGCAATTGATATTTCTCTTCTCACATCAATGTTTCTCTCTCTCTCTCTCTCTCTCTCTCTCTCTCTCTCTCTCTCTCTCATTCTCCCTTCCTCTTTATATGCATAATCCATGGACACAGACAATAATGTGGTGAAGGCCTGGGGAGGGCATGAGCAGGGTGGAGGGGGGTCAATGGAAGGGAAGGAAGGGACACCAGTAAAACTTCCAACAATAAATATAACTAAAAAAAAAAAATCAATAAACATATCCTCGGGTGAGGATTAAAAAAGAGAAGATAGAGCTTAGCAGGGCTCATGGGAGAATTTGGAAGCCATGTCTGTACAGACATTCCTCTTCATATTCCAGTGGCTGGGACTCCTCACGTGGTGTGACTTAGTGCAGGGAATCTGGGCAATGCAGTCTGACTGGCATGCAGGAATCAGAGAACATTGGTACTGGTGAGCACTAGCAGCCTCGTCATAAGCAGGAAATGGCGGGTGAAATAAACAAAAAGCTGGGTGATATTTAGGAACCCTAGAAGCTATGCTTCTTTCCCTCTCTCCCTTGTGCTAGATCATCTGTCTGCTTCTCCATGCAGAACTATACCATTCTTTTGTCTCCACTTCCCTCCCCACTCCTCCTCTCCTCTGCTCTCTGTTTTTCTCTGTCGTGTGTCTGCCTCTATATAGTTTATTCTTCCCCTCTCTCCCTCGCCAGGTAGACTTGAGAGAACATCTGTTGTTTTGTCTGCCGAAGTGCCTGTTATCAAAACAAATCCCTAATTCCAGCCATAAGTGCTACCAAATAGGTGATGGTTCAGTTTGCAATGAAAGCCTGTGCTTCGGGTCCCTATTTGGGGAAGGCTTCGCTGAGCCTCCAGCACTTCAGTGGCGCGAGGAGGTGACAGGGGTGGACGGGGCGGGGCGGGGGGGGTGGGGGGGGAAGAGCGCCCAGGCTGGGGGAGCAGCGTCTTTACACGGGCTGTCAGGGGAGGCGATAGGAGCGATCCAGGCCTGTCCAGAGCAGGTTCGAACTTCTAGTCCTCTAGTCCTTGATGAGAATTCTGGATCGTTTTCCTCACAACGTGGAAAGTCACTCCCTTCTCTTTAAACGTCTATTTTATAGAATAAAGACAACTCTAACTATAAGGCTTTTTATCTTTAAAAGTTAGCAAAATAGCATAATTGAACTGAGCAGAAGAGTTTTGACCATATGTTTGACTACACATAGGGGAGGAAAGCCCCGCCATGACCAAACTATGTGCTGATGCACACTAACCACACCGCCCCCTCTTCCTCCGATGAGCTAATCCAGGCCATCCGAAATGTGAAACAAAGTCATTAAGAGTTAAAGTACTGGAAATGATTTTTATAATGTAAAATTGCCTGGAAATTGACAAATGTAGCAATTACCAAAGATTGAGCTAAGACACGCCTGCTCCATTTATGCTAAGATTTTGTTTATAGTGTGTTTTGCTAGTACATAGCCACTCACTGGCTGAACACTAGCGACATTGGTCCTCTCTGTCCGGTAATCACCAGGGCACATATATCCTGGGATGGAAAGTCCGCCTGCAGAAATGGGCTGTTAATGACGTGTTGGCATGGCATTTCCTACATTACAAAACATAGCCTAAAACATCAAAATACGTTCTTATAAAGAGAAACTTAAATAACAAAGTTGTTCTACTAAATGAGTATAACTTCTTAATGTTGATAATAATAGTACAAATCTGTTTAGGAGAAATGCATTCATGACTACTGGTATATAAACAATAGGTAGCTTTATACCATTTTACAAGTATTCAGTGAGAAAAAGAAATAAAATTATCATATTTTTACAAACTAAAGACCAAATTAAATATGCATATCTTATAAAATAAAAAGTTCTTTAAATTATCATGAAAATTATTTTGTTCTTAGTTCTCTAACAATCACTTTTCATAGGCAATCCAGTTTCTGTATTTACCACATATATCACCTTAGGCAATTTATGTAATCTCTTTCAGCCTCAGTTTTCTCATCTGTAAAATGGCTATCTTAATTAGGTCAAATTCTATAAGATTGTTTTGAGGACTGAGATATGCTATCTAAATCACATAAAATAATTCCTAGCACTTACTAAAACTCATCAATCAATAAAATATAGGTCTCACCTATGAAATAATTTCAGAGTAATTCTTCAAAATCAGAACTTCCATGTAGTCACTGAATAAAATATACCATTGGGTTTTGAGATACCACTAGGTATTTGGAGGTATATACACAAAGAAATGCAAACCTCATTGTTCCTATCTTTGAAGGCTTTTTAGTGTTTTTCTGGGGTATATCACTAGTGAGGTTAAATACCCTACCAAGCCCCATTGGCGTGGCTCAGTGGTTGAGTGTCTATCTATTAACCAGGAGGTCACAGTTTGATTCCCTGTCAGGGCACATGCCTACATTGCAGGCTAAATCCCCAAAGGGTTTGTGCAGGAGCCAGACAATCAATGATCCTTTTTTATCATTGATGTTTCTCTCTCCCTTTCCCTTCCCCTCTGAAATAAATAAACATATTTTTTTTTAAAATATGCTACCAGGACTATGTGAATCAAGTGATAAATTAATGTCTTAGACCTAAGTTTCCTGAAGCTTAAGACTTCCTTTAAAGAAAAGTATTCTCTCAGACTGCTAGGGTTGACTTGAATTATTTTTGCCATAATTACATTTAAATATTTACAAACATAAAAGCATGTTATAAACAAAAGGGAATAAGCAAATAAAATACAGGCTACAGAATCAATGAAATTCAGATTAACAGCATTTAATGTATGCAATAATGCTTGCTAAAACAAAGGGTATTTTAGAAGTTTTTGGTTTGGGGACGTAGGAAGAGAGCAGGTGTCAGGCAGGGATTGCTGTTAAAGGCAGAGTTTGAGATAGCAAAGCCGGCAAAGAGGATTCAACAACTTTCTGGAGTGGAAGTCAGCTGCCTAGGTACCCAAACAGATGGCTAATGGAAGAATTTTGATAAAAGGAAGGAGAAATAAATAAGATGAGAAGTGAAGGAAGGTTACAAAACTAATAAGTTTTTCTCTGAAGCTACGGAATATCTGTGCTTGTTTGAAGACACAAAGAAGGAACCAGTTAAGTGGAGACACTGATGATGTGACAAACAGAAGACGTTTGAGGAAAAGCACGGAGAGAAGAGTGTATCGGTAGTACTGTAGGACTACTCCAAGCATGTCAAACTCGCAGCCTGCGAACCGCACTCAGCCCACAATGAATATTTTTGTGGCTTAGCCAATATAACGGTATGTAGGAAATGTGTTTATAAAAATTTCATAACTCAATTTTTACAGTATCCTGTTATACATAATCCTATATAATAAAAGGGTAATATGCAAATTGACTGAATGGCAGAATGACTGAAACACCTGCGGCCCCTTGCCTCATCGGCCCCACCTATGGCTCCTCACTCCATCGGGGCAGGCAGGCGGGCTGGACCCCAACATGCACGAATTTGTGCACCAGGCCTCTACTTATTAATAAACTAAAATGTTCGCTAATGCCTGATTACTATAATCATGTTGCATTATTTTCCCTTACATGCCTTTCCCATTGGCACACCATTTCTCTCTACTAATACCAGCAGCGAATATTTTAGCAGCCGATTGCCACATCATTAGTTTTGGACTGACTTGTTTGGTGTGTGCAACAGGAAATAATTTCACTTTCAGAAAACAAGAAAAATAAGTTTATATGCATTATACTTATTAATCTGTGCAGTCATTCACTGTCTGATAAGTTAATATTTAAGAAAAATATTAATTTTTATTAAAATGTTCAATTATTTTATGTTAGTGATTACTCATTTATTTCAGCCCTTTGTATTCAGCATGTCTCTATCAAATAAACCTATATTTCTATGAAAATTGAAGCTTTTGGTTTTTTTGCAACTCACATAAACTTAAACCTTGTTTAGTTGGCCAGTGTTTGCCTTTGAGTTTGACATGCTTGTACTATTCTCATCCATCCAGCACCTATCGCCCCTTTCCTCCAGTAAAAGGCCCAATCCTTACTCCCCTAACCCTAATTCTAACTCTAACCCTAGCCACACCCCACTGTATTGGTCAATGGAGGGGCCTCTGAACCATATTTAGCCAACCAGATAGGTTTTTCTGAGATTTTTTGCTTCAAAAAGCTTTATTGTTTTTATTTAGTCCAAAGCATGGATGCCTAGTAGTTTCTGGGAGGGGTTCAAGCAAAAGCCAGACAATAGAGGAGTGCAGGTGGCCTCTCAAAAGCCTTTGGGCTCCAAAGGCTCATAGATATGTTTGAGGGTGAGCCTTTTGAAGAGATGCTTGCCCAGCCCAGCCTGGGGTGGCCAGCTTGTAGAGGTGAGTGAGGTGGTCGCCCGTCTTCTTGATGTGTTTCACCTCCTCATCTGGGCAGTGGCCTTCCAGGAAGTCAGAGATGAGGGTAGAACCGAGGGCATGCAAATCCAGGCTCTTCTCCAGGACCACTGTGACTCCCATGGCTTCCTGAGTTTTCCTCTGCTCATCTTGGGAGGCTTCTGCACATCCTGGAAGAGGGCACAGGCAATGCTCTGGTTTTGCCTCTTTAAGAGACAGTGTGCTTCTCCTCTGTCAACTCCCAGAAGTGGTCCATGCTTCCCAGAGCCACACCCTCATGTAGAAATAGAATCCCAGGAAAGGTAGGTGTCTGAGGCCTGCAGATGCAGTGTGACCAGGTAGGTGACCTGGGTGGAATAATTCTGATGAATTTGGGTTTTTGACAATAAGAAGTTAAGCTTTAAAAAAAAATGGTGTTGGTTGGTCTCAGAGGCTGCAGATGACTGAGAAGGCTCAAAGGAGGGCGACTGGAAAAGAGGTTGGAGGGTGGTCAGAGCTGGGAGCAGGGGCACCTCTGCATCTGCCATCCAAGCACTGTCGAAGCAAGAGATACATTCAGGCCGCCTAGGGAACTGCCTTTTCTGAGATTTTGAAACTTGAGACTCAAAATATTGAAAGGACTCTGATGCTCTCATCTTATGGCACCATTCCAGAGGAAAGAGCCACTGCCAAGGTCATTACTATGTCTTGGTTGTGTGTGTGTGTGTATGTGTGTGTGTGTGTGTTGTTTTGTTTTTTACTTTCTTGGATAAATCAGTATTTCCCTAAATCCAAAGGCACTAAGTTAAATGCAACCAAAAGAACATTAACTGGCCCATAAACGAGGCCTCTAAATATTGATTTAGAGATTCGCCCTCCTCCCTTTGGGACCTAAAGGGAAGCATAAGGGATAGGTGTTAGGCTGACAAACACATATATAAAAGGATTCAGCTCAAATGACCTCAAGCTTCTTACAAAAATAAGAACTTGGGTATTTTACAAGTTTAAGGTGGTGGAATGTGATTATAAAAAGAGCTTAGCATTGAAGCATTTTTATCTTCTTAGCTTATGGTAAAAAAAAATACCTGTTGAGAGAGAGCCATCACTGTTTGAAAGATTTTTTGCTAAATCAACTATAAGCCTTTGGGTACTAGTTTAGAATTTGAGGCCAGTTTTAACAAGAGAAAGGGAAGCTAGTTTGCATAATTAAAAGAAGGAGTAAATTGGACCTCTTGTTTGCTGGAAGATGGTTAGATAGGACTTTGAGGAGAGTAGTAAGAGAACTGACCACTATTTAGAGGAAAGGTGAAATAAAAAATGACTAGAAAATGGGGGCTTATTATGCTTTTTGCTAAGAGGCTTGTGATTTTTAAAAAGAACTTTTCTATAATGTTCCCTAATATAGCCTCTAGGAATGTTCCATCAATTTTTTATGCTTCAGGGACAGACATTTGTTTGTGCAGGAAGCGGAGAAGGGCTGACATGAGTTGGACAAGATACAGCTCTCATATGGGTTACATAACCAATCACTTGAGAGTTAACAAGAAACAATAAATTATTTTCAAGCAAGAATCCAGAGTAGAAAAAGTTCTTGGTGTCCCAGGACTAGCTCTGACAATGCTATGGTTTGAGGATCTTGGAAACAAACACATATGAAGATTGGGATTGTGTGGATTCTGGTTATGAAAGAGTAAGAAAGTATATATATTCTCCAGAAAAAAAAATGTCAAAAAACACACCAAACAATCATTTCAGGGTTCTGAAAGCCAACTAAAAAAACTGAAACACATATATTCATGAAAAAAAAAATTCTTAAGTAAGAATAATAGAAGTCTGTGAGGTTTTTGCCTGTTGCTGCTCACACCCTAGATTGGTAAGTACAGTAGTTCTATCAGACAGGACTGGCTATGGAAACTAATAGCTTTGTTGTTGGAGGAGATTAACTTGATTTAGAGCAGAAAATGGAAAGTTTATGACCAGTGGTCAATGAGAAAGGCCTGAAGCAATATGATCCTGAGATTTCAGTTTCTACTGGAGGGAGTGGCTCACTAAAGGACCATCAAGAACTATATTAATAAAATGAGATTGCCATTGAAAGGCTCAATAAGCATTCCACAGGTCTCTGGCAGGATGCCTGTGCTCAAACACGATGGAGAACCAAGAGCCAGTGGAAAGTAAATTCTGAAACAAACTCTAAAACTGCCCCAATGTTTAGTGCTTTATTTAAACCAAACACAGATCCAATAGCAGAGGGTGGAGTCCTCTTTGGCTGAAGGTATTTGCGTACAATCACTGACCAATCATTGCTTGACCACTAGGCTATGCAGATGCAGGCTAAAAAATAAAAATTAAATAAAACCTGAACAGAGACATCAGAGACATCAGAGTGTCACTGTGGGTGACACTCTGACTCTGCAGATTAAGCACAGGCAAATTACATAAAAGAGCAATAATTAATAAAAACAGCAACTATAAAAACTATCATTTGAAAAAGGACATTTAGAATCAAGCATTGCTACATTATCTAAAACATGCCGTTTTCAACAAAAATTATTATAGCTATAAAAAAAAGTAGTAAATAGAATTTGTTTCTGCATGGGTCTAGAAGTTGGATTAAATAAAAAAACATATAAAAACCCAGAGCATGATTTGACAAGTAGGGAAGATCAATAAAAAAAAAAAAATAGAAACTATTATAAAGAATGAATGGGAATTTAAAAGTTGAAAAAAATACAATAATTTTTAATGAAAATTTCATGAGATGGACTCAATAACGGAACTGAGGTGGCAGAAGAAAAAGTGAACTTGAAGGTAAATCAATAGAACTGCTTCAATATGGGGAACAGAGAGAAAAATAAAGACCATGAGATCTATCAGACAACATCAAGTATATTAACACATGTGTAATTGAGGTTCCAGAGTGAGGAAGAGAAAGAAGCAGAAAAAAAACATATAAAAAAGCAATGTCTTAAACTATATAAATCTGATGAAAAATATTAATCTACAAGTCTAAGAAATTCAATGAACTCTGAGTAGAGAAGCACAGGAATTCTAATCTAGATCCATCATTAAAAAATGTTGATAGACAAAGAAAAGATCTTAAAAGCAACAATAGTAAGATGACCTATATACAGTGGAACAGCTATACAATTAATCGTTGACTTCTTATCAGAAGACCTTTTTCAGAATGCTGAAAGGAAATGACTATGAGCCAAATTTTTATATTCATTGAAACTATTCTTTAAAAAATAAGGCAAAGGATTCTGGTCAAGGTGGCAATGTAGGTAAATGCAGTACTCAAACCCTCACACAACCACATCAAAATTACAACTAAACTACAGATCAATCATCATTCAGAACCACCTGAAATCTAGTTGAACAGAAGTCCTACAACTAAGGAAATATGGAAGAAACCACACCAAAACTGGTAGGAAGGGTGGAGATGTAGATGGAATGGTTCCACACCCACATGTGGCAGATAAAAATCAGGAGTAATATTTCAGCTGTTGAAGTGCCCCTTAAGGAGTGAGGGGTCCTAGCCCTACACTAGGACCCACAGACCAGGGTGCCAGTGTGAGAAAAGTCCCCATAACTTTTGGCTGTACAAGCCATTGAGATTGTGGCCTAGTAAGATGGAGAGTTCAAAACAAGGATGCTTAAAGAACTTAGGGGAAGAGTAGATGACCTTATTGATAATTTCAACAAAGAGATAGGAAGCATAAAAATTGAGATAGAAAATATAAAAAAGAACCAGTCAGAAATGAAGAGTATATTACCTGAAATGAAGAATCCCTTACAGGGAATCAACAGTTGACTAGATGAAGCAGAGGATCAAATCATATATTTGGAAGATAAGGGATAAGAAAACACCCAATTAGAACAGCAAAAAGAAAAAAGAACTTATTTCACTCAGCATGATGTTCTCCAATTCCATCCAGGTTGCTGCAAATGATGAGAATTCCTTCTTTTTATGGCAGCATAGTATTCCATTGTGTAGATGTACCATAGTTTTTTGATCCATTCATCTGCTGATGAGCACCTAGGCTGTTTCCAAATTCTTGCTATTGTAGATTGTGCTGCTATGAACATAGGGGTGCATATATCCTTTCTGATTGGTGTTTCTAGTTTCTTGGGATATATTCCTAGGAGTGGGATTGGGTGAAATAAGCCAGTCAATGAAAGAGAAACACCACATGACCTCACTCATTTATGGCTAATAAAGAACATTATAAACTGATGAACCAAAAGATAGATATAGAGACAGTAAAGTAACAAGCAGACTGTCAAATTGCAGCGGGGAGGGGAGGGAGATCTGAGGGAGATAAGAGATCAACCGAAGGACTTGTATACATGCATATAAGTACAACCCAATGGACACAAAACTCTGGGGAGGGTGGGTATGTATGGGGGAAGGGGCAATGGTAAAATATGTACACAGATAATAATTTAATAAAAAAAAAGAATTCAATACAAACAAAAAAAAAGAACTAAAAAAAATGAGGCTAACATAAGCAACATCTAGAAGAGTGGTTCTCAACCCTTCTAATGCCTTGACCCTTTAATATAGTTCCTCATGTTGGGATGACCCCCAACCATAAAATTTTTTTTGTTGCTACTTCATAACTGTAATTTTGCTACTGTTATGAATCTCAAAAAAGTCTTCCAGGATATGCTAATTCTTTCACTAACTAGCTGAACAATGACACTCTTTCACAGCCATATACACAGGATTTCATGTTTGTAATTTGTTTCAGCTAAAGAAGTTCACGCCATTAACTTACCAAGGATTGCTTCTGTTCAAAATAGTCTGGCTCTTTCACCAGAAGTACCTATTAATGATTAAGTATAGTCTCCACTCCAAATCCATTGATTTCTCTCATTAACTGTCCTTTGCTTCTAAGACTGGAAGAATATCTTAACTTCATCTTCCACAACAATGATTGTCAGCAGTGACTGACTGTCGTCTTTTTGAACTCATATGAAGTATTTAATTCTGCAATTGTGATTTTGATTTTCTCATAATCCCTCTTAAGCCCATTAGTCTCAGTTTTCATTTTATTCCATTTTATTTTCATTTCAATTTGATTTACTTATGTCAGCCTTCTTCAGCAATATCTTCTTGCATTCCATTAAGAACACCGGTTTTCTCATTTTCTTCCTATTTTTGTGATAAATCATTTCAGAAGCTAATTATGCCGAATCTTCAGAGTAATGATTACTTTCCCTTTTCTGCTAGACTTTCCATGGATTCCTATTCTTTCCCTCCTCTCCCCCCTGGGCTTTATTCATCCAAAAGTGACAAAGTCCACTTTCTCTCTTGTTTGTTAACCAATAGGATTTTAAGGTTAACAAACCTTACGCCAGTGAATCCATACTTTGTCCTCTTGATTGTATACATTATTAACATGTGAGTGTCTTCAAGGAGGCTCCTATTTTACCCAAAAGAGCCTCAAAAAAAGTCTAAGATATCACCAGGGAACGTACATGGCTCTCATTCCCTCTCTCAGTGTCCTGCCAGATTCATTAAGCTGAGGTCTATTGGCCTGATGTGATTGAACCTCTGACCACCACCTAGTGCTTCATGAAATAATGAAAAACTACAATTCCCAGCTAGTGCCTGGACATTTCCCAGTCTTCCCTTGTCATTTTTCTCAGCTTCATGTCCATTTGATTTATGGGAGCTTATTTTTATGTCTTACTAGACATGAAAATAGAGATCTTGCTTGGGGTGCTGAGGGAGAAAGATAAATGAAAAGAGAACAACACCAATATGACTGCTTCATTTAAAAATCTACCTGCAGAGTAGGGGGGACAGAGTTTATTAGTAAGTCCCACTGGTACTTTGGAGAGTCCTGGCAGATAAAGGCTCTTCTGTGTCCTGAATGGACGTTACAAGTGGGAATGCACACAACATAGTGGCTCTCAGGCGTCCTCAAGCTTTTTAAAGTGGGGGCCACATCACGGTCCCTCAGAGAGCTGGAGGACCGGACTATATGAACTACTAATTCCTACTGTAACACCTTGGCTGCGCTCACTGCCCAAAAAACCTGGAGGGCCGGATCAGACTCCTCTGCGGGCTGCATGTGGCCCGCGGGCGTAGTTTGAAGACCCCTGCTTGACCCTCAGCACCTGTTTAGGTCCTGACTCTGATTTTTCAATTTTTCACCTTGATCTTGTCTTCACGTCTATTTTCATGGGAACTTGTGAAAGCATGAATCAGGCCGCTGATCAGAAGCTGCTCTAAATCTGAAGCCACAGGGAAAACTTCAACTGAGCACGTATCCGAATGATGAGGAATGCCCAGTGTGCAGTGGGAGTGAGGACATCTTTCTGTGTGAGAGCAGGAAGATCATCTTTTCTAATTAGACAGGGTCTCGGTTTCACTGCCTTCATTGTTTTCCTTTGTTTAAAAAAAATACAATTCTGCCTGTAATGAATCCAATGGTTCTTTTAAAAAAGAAACCTCATTTTTTGTTTTGTATTTTATTACAGCTCTTCCATAACATTTGTGATTGAACTTTTGAGTGTTTTGTGATTTTAATGAAAACATTATTCTTTCTTTCTTAAAAATATATTTTATTCATTTTTTTACAGAGAGGAAGAGAGAGTGTTAGAAACATCAATGAGAGAGAATCATCGATCAGCTGCCTCTTGTACACCCCCCACTGGGGATGTACCTGCAACCAAGGTACATGCCCTTGACCGGAATTGAACCTGGGACTTTCTGTCGCAGGCTGATGCTCTATCCACTGAGCCAAACCGGTTTCAGCTGAAAACATCATTCTTAAATGCTTAAAGTCAGGTGCAAACAAATAGTGTAGGCAAAACAGGCTTTTGCTGGGATTGTATGAAAGACGACTGGCTTGTACATGCTATCAACATATGAGCTCCTGAAAGCAGGCCTTTATAAGTAATGAGCAGCCTCAAGAAAGCATTTGGTGCCATTGTGAAAATCACATTGACACTTGTCCAGGGGCGTATAGAGGCACCAGGCTGCTCTTCTTCAAATGGTGCGCATTGACTTAGTAAAACGGCCAGGGTCATTTACTATATAAATTCCTAATTCAGTACCTTCTCTCCAGGCTCCTCCAGCCCTCGCTTTGTCTTCATTTCTCCAATTCTTTGTAGGAAATTAAGGAACTCATTACTCATGGGTCGGGAGGAATTCAATGAATCGTGGAGAAAGGATAATTTATGAAGACAAGTCATTCTCTCGTGTTCAGTGTGCATAAATAATAGTAATTAATTGTCATGATACAATGACCTGTTTTCTATTTATAGCCATGGCCCTAGAAAATGGAGCACGACATAATTTCCATGTGAAAAGGTGAATTTATGAGCCACATTTCTGCCAGAGGCCAGCCTGCCTCATTCGGGAGCCAGTGAGTATGCCAGTGAGTTGCATTGCTTCTGTCTTTTGGAAATGATACAAGCTCAAAGTTATGACATCCATGCCTGATCTTTGACAAAGAAAATAATTTCAAGAGGTAACACTAAATTCTTTCTTTCAAAGAGTAATCCTTTTTGGTCACTATATATTGGCTTGACTCGGTAATGTTCCATATATATAGTTCTATATATATATATATATAAAATATATATATATATATATAATTTTTTTTCCCCAAAGTGTGTCTCTCTAAATTATGTGATGCATATGCTGATACCCATCTGCCAGGGATGCAGTTGATGATGGTTTTTAGTCGACATTTGATAAAACAATTTGCTTCTTGGTTTTAGAAGCTACAGCATCAATTTTGTCTGGTCAACACCCTCCAACCCCCAACTTTCTTTTGTTAGTTTAGCTAAACAAAGTTTTTAACTGTGAGGTGTAACATGCATGCAGAGATATATGCAAATTAGGTTAATGAACATTTACAAGGGTCCACTCCAATGTGACAACTGTCCAGATCAAGATATAGAGTGTTTCCAGCTACTCAGAGTTTCCCTCATGCCCCCCCCCCCCAAGTGTAACCATCACCTTTCACCATATACTGGTTTTTCCTGGTTGTGAATTTCTTCTGAATAAACTCTACAGCACGAACTCGTGTTTATCTTGTCAAAGAAGCCAGACATAAGACTGATTTTTGTATTTATTTATTTTTCAATTACAGTTTACATTCAATACTATATTTGAATGTAATTTCAGATGTACAACATGATGGTTAGACAGTCATATACTTTACCAAGTGTCCCCCTGATATTTCAGTGCTCACCTGGCACCATGTATAGCTATTACAGTATTATTGACTATATTCCCTGTGCTGTACTTTACATCCCTGTGACTTTTTTGTAATTACCAATTTGTACTTCTGAAACCTTTACTTTTTTCATCCAGTCCCTCAACACTCACCCACCACCCTGGCAGCCATCAGTCTGTTCTTCGTATCTATGGATCTGTTTCTGTTTTGTTTGTTCATTTATTTTGTTCTTTAGATTTCACATTTAAGTGAATTAATATATTTGTCTTTCTCTGTCTGACTTACTTCACTTAGCACCCTCCAGGTCCATCCATGCTATCTCAAAAGGTAACATTATGTTCTTTGTTATGGCTGAGTAATAGTGCATTATATATGTACCATTACTTTTATTTTTATTCTCACCTGAAGATATGTTTTACTGATATTAGAGAGCGGGAAAGATACAGATAAAGAAAAAGAGAGGAAGAGAGAGAGAGAGAGAGAGAGAGAGAGAGAGAGAGAGAGAGAGAGAGAGATCTGATTATCAGTTGCTTCCTGACAGGTATCGAACTGGCAGCCCTTCAGTGCATGGGATGATGCTCCAACCAATTGAGTCACACTGGCCAGGAATAAATTTTTTTCTTCCACTCATCTATGGTTGGGCACTTGGGTTGCTCCCATATCTTGGCTATTATATATAAATAATGCTACAATAAACATAGAGGTGCATATATTTTTTCAAATTAGTGCTTCTTCAGATATATACCCAAAAGTGGAATTGCTTTTTAAACTTTTTGAGGAACTGCGTACTCTTTTCCACAGTGGCTGTTCCAGTCGCATTCCCACCATCAGTGCACCAGGGTTCCCTCTTCTCCACATCCTCGCCAGCACTTGTTTGTTGGTTTATCGATGATAGCCAGTCTCACAGTGTGAGGGGATGTTTCCTGTGGTTTTAGTTTGCATTTATCTGATTAGTGATGTTATGCATCTTTTTGTGTCCACTAGAAGCCCCGTGCACAAAATTCGTTCATGGGGGTGGGTCCCTCTCCCAGTCTGCACCCTCTCCAATCCAGGACCCCTTGGGGGATAACTGGCAGTTGGACCTCCCTCTCACAATCCAGGAGAGCTGGCTCCTAACCTCTTACGTGCCTGCCTGCCTGATTGCCCCTAACTACCTCTACCTTGGCCCCCGCCACCGTGGCTTTGTCCAGAAGGAGAACTGGGTGACTGGTCAACCAGGTCTAATTAGCATATTACCCTTTTATTAATATAAATTGGCTATTGCTTTTTTTTTTTTTTAAAGAAGTGTAAGACTAATTTCTTTTCAATGGCTAAATTGGGCTACATTTTCCTTTTCTGTTATTTTTTTAGGGATCCAAGAGCAGTCTTATTTTTAAAAATAATAAAATTGCTGAAACCGGTTTGGCTCAGTTAGCATGTGGACTGAAAGATCCCGGTTTGATTCTGGTCAAGGGCATGTGGTTGTGGGCACATCCCCAGTAGGGGGTGTGCAAGAGGCAGTTGATCAATGATTCTCTCTCATCAATGCTTCTAACTCTCTATCCCTTTCTCTTCCTCTCTGTAAAAATTCAATAAAATGTCTTTTTAAATAAATAAATAAATAAATAAATAAATAAATAAATAAATAAATAAATAAAAATAAAATTGCTCTTATTCAAAGGGCTTTACAAAGCAGCATTCTACATATTTGTTTAAAAAATATGTATCAAGCTTGTGTTAGGGAAAGTGTGAGTGGTTGAGAGTATGAAGAATAAAAAATGGACATGATGACTAGCCTTAGAAGTTTACAGTCCAATGTGGGAGCTAAACAAGAACCAAGTGCATGTACAAATGGCAGTTCAATGAGGGAAAAGTAAAGGATAGTTAGAGAGAACCACAGGGAATCACACTTCAGAGCGGGCCTATGAGGAAGTGAGATTTAAGCTGAAGGCTGGAAGGTTAGAAGAAACCAGCAGGTGAAGAGACAGGGGAAGAGCAATCTAGGTCTAAGGAACAGCGTGTGTGAAGGCTGAGGAGGGAGAGCACACACCTGGAGAGACTCAGAGGTTAGTGTGCCCACAACACACTGAGGGGGAGAGATGGGAGTGGGGAGTGGTAGAGGCAATATACTAACGGGTTCTCCGCAGTTGTGTCTGCAAACTTACCATGGATTTCAAACCTGAATATCTTGTGACCTGGACTGCTGCGTTACCACAGGGCTTTTGGTTACAAAGACTCAGCACATCAAATGTGTCTGAGGGCCCGCCCCACCAGAGGAGGACAGTCCTGTGAGGAGCAGAGAGGGTGCTGAATTGCAGTGCTGAGACAGAGAAGCTGGCAAATGTTGCTTATTATTACCGTCATTTTAAGTTATCTAGGGATGAGCTGAAGGAGGTGATTTTATACCCAAGTCTGGAGGCCCATGGTGGGATAAAATAAAGGGGGTTCTGATATCAGTTCAGATCCTAGGATACCAGCTCAGGCCCCAAGCATTTTTTATTTTGAGGTAGTGGTCAGAAGAGTATTTTATTACTGACATTGTTTAGGATTGTCAGGCAAAAAGTCAATAGACTTTTCATTGATGTTAGTGTAGTTTTAAACTTCTCTACGGAAAATGTATCCTGTATTGCCTGTAACCAGGCTAAACACACCCATATCGCCACATTTCTGTTCTGAAGCACTGACCTTTTACATTTTTTATTTTAGCCTTAAGAGTAGTTTATAAATTAGAGTCTGAGGAGAAGTTTAGAAAAAGTCTTTTATTTCCCAAAATTCACAAATTCTGGAATTCTGCAGGAAAAAAAATATGATTAAATGTAAAGGAAATTTTTAAAATTTCACTAAAATCTAAAGGAACACTTATTCCATTTTTTATGAAATGGTAATGAGCTGATATTGGAATTATACAAAATATTTGTGCTAGCCCTGGCCGGTGTGGCTCAGTTGGTTGGAACATCATCCCATACACCAAAACATTGTGGGTTTGATTCCCAGTCAGGGTATGTGATTGCAGGTTCCATCCCTGTATGGGGTGCAGACAGGAGTCAACCTATCGATATTTCTCTCTCACATCAATGTTTCTCTCTCTCCCTTCAGTTCTCTCTAAAAATCCAAAGAAACATATCCTCAGGTGAGAATTTAGAAAACTTATTTGTGCTACATAAAAAGTATCACTACTAATGCTTTCAACATTTTGAATCATACAGTGCGGCCTAGAGCACTGGTTCTCAAAGTATTTGGTCTCAAGACCCCTTTATTCTTTAATATCGAGGACCCCATTTAGCTGCCTAGAAAGTTCTAGAAAACAGTGAAGCATGGAAGCACATACTGGTATTTTATTAGCCGTCACAGAAATGGCATCGTCAGAAGCCCTGAAGCCTCTGGAAGCACACTGCACTCCCATAAGAGAATGAGAGGAGAAAAGACAAATAATGTCCCAGCGCTATCAGACACACAGTTTTGACTTTTTAGATTCTCAGAAAGAGTCGGGGGAACTCTCCATGGGTCCCAGGACCGCACTTTAGGAAACAATGGCAGAGAGGTGGATAAGATGGACTTCAGACAACCTACGTCCACCTTCCAGCTCCCTCCTGGGATTCTCTCTGGGAGTCGGTATCTTCAGCTGTCAAGTCAGTAGATTCCAGGTAGTGTATCAGCTGGGAAATCTGGGTTGCAAACAACAGGAAAACAGGAAACAAACCTAACTTGGCTTAAGAAAAATGGGCACATCCACTGGCGTCCTTACCAGCGGAGCTTTGGCTCCGGCTGCTGTTTGATGCAGAGCTGTGGATGCTGAGTGACCCAGCGTGTGTCAGACCTCCTCTGTGCCGGGCTTGGTGGCCAGAATGACTCATCACCCAACAATGGCTGCAGGGCTCCGGGCCATGCGTCTCGTCCGCACCCGCAGCTGAGGGGAAGTTGTCCTTACGGTGGCACCCGTGGGAGAGGGAGGCAGCTTCCTCGCCCCGTACCCGGACTCGGTGTGTTTCACTCACATGTTCACTCCCGAATCAATCACTGGAGGCAGAGGAAATAAATACCTTCATTCGAAAGCAATGGGGACCCATCCCCTAAGGGTGAAGGCAATCCCACCTACCTCCACCTCATGGCTGCAGATATGGAGAGTTGATTCCTTAAAGGAGAGTGAGTGGCAGAAAGGAGAGCTGGAGGCTGGGAGAAAACAAATTATTACAATGGCATGTAAGCCTGCGCATGTGGTAGCTATTAAGAAATATTGATATACTTCTCTCTAATTTGAGAAATCCTTCCATGGTCCTCACTCTGGGATCGCCATAGGACCAAGCACGATGACAGTCACTGGGCTGATACCTGACAATCAGGCAGCATAAAAGCCACCTTCTACAGACTGTCCATCCCAGTAAACATCGCTGCAAGCCTTGAGACGTTCTGTAGTCCCATAGGGCTGAGACATCACAGAGAATGTCTCTGAGGGGAAATGAAAATTCACTAAAGAAAAATAGCCCGTCGGGAGGGAAATGTGAGTCCAGATGTTTCTATGCCGGGCTGCGATCCTGACCATCAGATGCTGAAGATGGAAAGCTTCCATAAATGGGCCGTGGCCTGGGAAGACCTAGGTGCCTCAATAGAGGCCATTTTCCCATCAGCATCGCTCTCGCAGGAAACTCCTAGCTAGGCTGTTTTCTATAAAGTGGTGTTCGCTTTGGTGTGAAGACCCAAACACTTAAAAGGAACACATCAGTAGATGCACTATTTGGAGCATACTGACAGGCTCAGTGTGTGACAGGAGGGTTTTGTCACAGGTACTGGGATATTAACCTGAGTTATATTCACATCAGTGCCATCAGACTTACCACAATGTCTCTAAATAGCATTATTTATCAACAAGTATAAAGAGGAAGATAAGCTGTTTACTCAGTTTTTCTTTTCAAGTTTTTATTTTATGCTTTTATGGTAGCAACCCCTAATATTTCCTTCTTGCCAGCTGTTTCATTTATAGTCTAGTCCAATCTGTTTCACTTCTTGAAAGAAGTTGGGACCTAAAGGAGGAAAATACATTGGATCTGAGAAACTCAAGAACTGGCCCAATAGAAACTCTGCCTTCTCCCTTTCTAATGGTTCCATCCTCCTTTATAATAAGTACAAGAGAAATCTGCAAACAAAGGTTAAAAAGAGGAATCTCAAAAGAATTCATTCAGCCCACATTCACAGTGGCCACAACTGGTAGGTGTGAGAGTAGACATCTGATTCCATCTAAGCCAAGGGATCCCTTCTCAAGACCCTTGTCATGCAGCCAAGAAAGTTCCTCTCTGATGACAGAGTTTTAGTATGTTTAATGTTGGAGCTTTTGGCATCTATGACTTCTGGGAAAATGAGTTATTCTGAGCCAGAAAAAAAGAATGAATTAAATGAAATAAAAAATAGAGAAGATGAAAGAGTAAGAGTCCCTGTCCATTTATTCATGAGATCCATTTCTCCAAAATCCTATCTTTGGGTTTTATGGGTACACCAGTATCTTTATAATAAACTCTGTATGGCCTGGAGCTAGTGGGTGAAGTTTTTATAACTTGGAGCCAAAAAAGACTAACTGGAATTTTCCTATACTAAATTTGGTGCCCTTTACACCAGACAGACCACGAATAATCACCACTCTTCTCCAAACACTTCATTTTGCCATTTTGATGTATTGAATTATTGGTGCTAAGTAGGAAAGACCCATAAGGGGTAGAATTCATATTTTATGCATGCACTGAAAGAGTTACAGCATAGAAGAAGGAAATGACACAAAGAGGGACAGACCCGTGTCCTACATTGAAATGTTTCAATTCATCTAGTACACACTGCAATTCAACTTTTGAAAATTGAATTGCTTAAACATGCCCTGCTCCGTATAACCTCAGCCATTCCACATGTATTTTTTTGTTTGTTTGTTTTGATGCTGCTAAGAACTCCCAACCCCCAGTCCATAACCGTGATAAATGTTTACCTAGCTAAGTGTTGCTATGCAGGTCTCAGCACAGGGATAATTTATTGCAGGAAGCCTTCTCTAATCTCCCAGCCTGGGTTCTGTTCATGTCCTCCATGCTCTATAAGCACTTATTTATTAAACCTGTCATAACCCTTATCTCTATGCAGTGAAACTGCCTAATAAAAAGTCTACCAATACAATGTAATCCCAACAGGGCAAGAACTAGCCTGCTCAATCCTGTATCTTCAGAACCTTGTGTTTAATACACAGCAGATACTTAACAAATATTCACAATAGTCACTCTGTGAATAAACTGCTTTGAGGATTTTTATACATTTCATATCACCCCCAAACACATCACTGGTGAGGTATCTCACTTACCGATGACAGCATTGCATTCCTCACTTGCATTGGGGTGGATATTAAATTGAAAACCACTCAGTTCCAAAGCGCCTGAAATCCTTTACTAAAGTCCCAGAAGAAAAATACGAAAGGCAAATTTAAATGGGCATTTAAATAGGAACTGTCTTGAAAGCATACTTAGATAACTTTTATTTATATTTAAAATGGAGAGTAACAACTAATACCTATATTCCACCAAATATTATTCCCCAGAAAAGTTATTTGCAACAGGTTAAAACTGAAAATTATAACTGTCAACTAACTAGCCAATTGACTTCTAGATGTGGGCAATACCATTGTACACTATGTATTCTCAAAACCACAATGTTTTGCTTCATGTGAACGGATATAACTATGGAACCAAATCTCTCAGAATATATTAGAAATGACAGCGATTAAACAAAAAATAACTCATTTAAAGAAAACTGTATGCCACTCAGATTCCACCCACAATTTAAAGGGTATGTAGCAAATAATCTTCTCACTGGGTGACATCAATCTGACATAAACAATAGCACTAGTAGAGAAACATACCTAATATATTCATGTTACAAGGACTTAAAGAGAGGCGAGAGAAAGCCCAATGTTTTAGTTTCTATCAACTGTTTGATACAGTGTTTTCACTCTACGGCTGATTTTGGCCCTTATGAACACTCTGCTGTTTTTCATAGGATTTTTAGAAATAACACATTTCAAATTACGAGGGCATTGTGCATTCTAGGCCAGGAGGACGGCAGTGCCTAGTCACATGGGATGTATATGTTAAATACTTGTTGAATAAATGGATTACCTAATCAGTGAGTCCATTGCTTGTCTGTACACTTTGAACTTATTTATTTTGCATATGCGCTTACAGTTTTTAATTAATAACAAAAAATACAAAATATGAGCCGTGTATGAGAGCAAAGCAATCCTATTTACTACTGAAGCACAATGGCTAGCTTGTAATAAGTCTTCAGCTTAGCTTATAACTCTTCCAAAATATGCCTAACACTAGTATATCTGTCATTAGAATCACTCTGAATTTGAAGGTCACCAAGTCAAATGCATGGATCCAGTAGTTGAATATAAATATGCTTACAGCCATTAACATGAAAAGGAATGAATTTATGTATTTCCTTAGAAAAGACCAAGAAGGAAACAGAAAAGGGACAAAGATTATATTGATATTTAGGATAACTATGAAGCTATAAATTTGGCATAGGATTAAATAACCACATATTAATATTATGCCAAATATATTTAATGATCTAAATAAAATAGACAATTTTCTACAAATAGTACTTAGTGTAGCTCCCTAAAAATAAATTTTAACAATAGTCCTTAAACCATTAAAGAAATAATATTACCTGGTAATACCATTACTACCCAGGTGATCCAATGCATGTTAAGACTATAGATTACAGCCTGGCAGGTGTGGCTCAGTTGTTTGAGTGTTGTCTCAGACATCAGGAGGTCACTAGTTTGATTCCTAGTGAGGGAACAGGTCGGAGTAGAAGGCACAATACCCCAGTTGCAGGTTCAATCCTCAATAGGGGCATGAAAAAGACATAAATCAGTGTTTCTATTTCTCCCTCCCTCTCCCTTCCTCTCTCTGAAATCAATAAAAACATGTTTTTGAAAGACTATATATCACAGATGAACTATACTGAATAATAAAGGGGAAACATGGATGGTGTGGCTCACTGGTTGACTGTCAACCCATGAACCAAGAGGTAACCAGTTTGATGGCCAGTTGTAGGCTCAATCTCCTGTAAGGGGAAGGTAGGTGGTAGCCAGTCAATGTTTCTGTCTCATCCATGTTTCTGTCTCTCTACCTCTCTCCCTTAACTTTCTCTAAAAATGAATAAAAACTTATTTTTTAAAAATTAAAAAGTTAAAATAATAAAGGGAGAAATAGTTATACATTTCACAAACTCTACCAGAGGAAGAA
Organism: Pipistrellus kuhlii; assembly: GCF_014108245.1. Taxonomy (NCBI): domain Eukaryota; kingdom Metazoa; phylum Chordata; class Mammalia; order Chiroptera; family Vespertilionidae; genus Pipistrellus; species Pipistrellus kuhlii. The sequence goes on along the minus strand of NW_023425416.1, from coordinate 2,214,034 downwards.
GGAAAAGACAAGACATGCTATAACATATTTTTTTAGTATATAAATAACCTTAATACCAATACAATTGTATGAACAGAAAACTTTAGGCTAAATTCACTTATGACCAGAATTAAAAATAATAATAATATTAATATGTATTGTATTGATCCCATTAATGCAAGAAAAAGTTAACAATAGAAAGTATTATTCACCACAGTAACAGATTAAAGAATATATAGGTTATCACACAGGCAGAAAAAGAAATTCATTAAAATTCTATGCCAATTAATGATAAAGCTTTTATCAAATCAAGAAGAGATAGGAACTTGATTACTCAATAAAGGATCTTCATATAATCTATTCAATACAACAAATAGCACACTTAGTAGTGAACTTTTAAAACCATGCTTTTGAAATTCATCAACAGATCATTCCTGCCAGCATCACTTTAATCCGCATAATTCCGGAGGACTAGACACCACAATAAGACAAAAAGTACATTTTAAAGAAATAAAGATATTTTAAGGAAAAGTAAACAATCACTACTAATATGTTACAATTATTTACATAGATATCTCACAAGAGAAAAGAGGCAATGTGTGAAAATTACTAAGTCAAGATTGAAAAACAAGGTGTATATTTTTAAAATTTTTCTTAGATGTTCATTCTAGCAACAAATAGAAAATAAAATAAAAACAGCATCTTAAGGAATCAAAAGAAAAACACAAACTTAAGAGCTTCACGGAGAGTATGACTTATTTGGTCTGGCACACAGTCCGCTCTGGGAGTTTGCCACTCCCTCAGGTGATTCTAATGTGCAGGCAAGTTTGAGGACCAAGGATTTTTTGGGTTCTGTGGGGCCTCTCCCTCTCCCCACTGCAGGATAGGAACACGCTTTCCCAGATGCTGGAAGTATGGGCAGCTGAGAGTTCTCAGATGGCTATTCTCTGGGTTTTCCCTGGTCTTTAAAAGACTCTAGAACTGAATTCCCTGTCACTGCCTGGAAGTCACATGTCTCAATTCCTTGCTCCAAAGAGAACCACTTACTTGGATTAGGTGTTTTGCATTCCCGTGTATTTCTCTAACCTGTTACTACACGTGTATATATGTCCCTAATGATAATGTTGAATTATATCACACCATATATTCTTCTTGCTTTATTTGTTCATGTTTGTAAGCGTTATTCTCATTAATAACTAATTCTAATTCATTTAGATTTCAATTTTATGCAAATGCTATAGTTTATACATTTGGGGGTTGAGCCCTTGCCTTTGAGGAGGTCCCAGTTTTCTAAGCAGGTAATTGGAAGATTCAGAGATACCCCAAACAACTTGTAAATATACAAGAAAGAGAAGGACAGGGTGGTGTGGAAGGTCATTGAATGCTGCACTATATAGGAGGGGAGAAGAAAGCAAGTAGGAGAAATGAAGATCCAGCACCAAGATGTTGAGGCCAAATGGCAGGTTGGAGTGCCAGTGAGACATCACCTAGGTGCTCCTTGAGCTCACAGGAAGTCGGGCTTCAGGGCCCATCTACGGGGATAAATCTAAGGGAAGCCAAGCCCTCCATAGGAACTAAAAAAATTGTTTCAAGAAAAAATGTTACCTACACCAACAGACATGCTCCAACAGACTCACATCAAGGGACACACTGGGGGCCAAGGCCACTTATGATGCCAGTGGGGTGCACCTATAAAAGGAGGCACACTGGCCCTGCTCTGGCATTCTCTGCGGTGACTGCGACTAAAAGCGTTAGAGAAAGAGCAGAGTGATACTTGAGTGAAGAGCAAGTGGGGTGAGTGAGAGCGAGTTGTGTTGTGTGTGAGTGAAGTGTGAGTGGAGTGTGTGATTGCTTTGTTTCAAGAGAGACTGTTGTGTGCAGGGATTGCAGAGTGATACTTGAGTGAAGAGTGAGTGGGGTGAATGAGAGCGAGTTGTGTTATGTGTGAGTGGATGTGTGATTGTTTGTTTCGGAGAGAGACTGTTGTGTGCAGAGATTGTGAGTGAGTGAGTGTGAAATTCAAAAATATGCAGAGACAACTGTCGGTGTCCACCTGTCCTGAAGACCATCCCGGACAGGTGGCAGGTCTCTCGCACCAAGGGAGACGTCCAAGTCTTCCACTTGGCACCTGGCACCGAGACAGCCTACCCGGACCTCCGGTGGAGACCTGGCTGAGGGGGAGCCAGCATGGACAGCAGGCAGGGACTTGGCAGGGCGCACACCAACCTGCCCCATCAGTGGTACCAAGCTGGCAAGTCAGGAGCCCACCGGAGCCAGAAATGGGGAGCTGGCAAGGTGGGAGGCAAGGCTGCCCCTGGCAGAGCAGTGTAAGATCAGCATGGTGGGCAAGGGCCTGTTGACACCTGGCCCAGTGAGGCCTACCAGCGCCCAGGGGTGGGGGTCCATCACCACCGGGGACCCGCCCTGTGGGTCCAAATCTTCATCTAGGACCCCAGGGCCACCTCCCACCAGGGTACCCCCCATTAGAGCGGTACCCATAAAAGGACTTGCCAGCCGCCAGGTACCGCTGAAGGCATCTAGGGCCGGGAACTGGCTCCTCTGGGGGACAGCATTGGAGGCAGCTGACATGAAGCCCCTGCCTGCGACATCAGAAACCCTGATCATCAAGACGTATCTGTTACACCAAAGCCGGGTCCCTGATGCCAGTGCTTTCCTGAAGGTGGTGCCCCCCACACCTCTCCCTTCTATCAGCACCATCAAGACAGAGGAGCCAACCCAGGAAGCCCTGGAGAAGGAAGACAGAATAGTGGATGACATCAAAACCACAGAAGATATGGCAAGAGGGGAAAAGAGGACCCCTCCCAACACCTGGTCAGGTCAGTGACTCACATCCTGACTGACCCCAAAACCCAGTTGGGGAACCATACCCGCCCCACACAATGTACCACCATTGAAAAGATGGTGAAAACCCAGGGACCAATTCTGGGCCTCGATGTGGTCCAATGTTAAGGCTCAGGCAGAAAATTGCCTCCCAGTATGCTCCGGGGATGGAGAAGAACACAGAGCCTCTGGTGGAGGCAGTGAGGGGACAGTCTGTCATAAAGCACTCCAGAGAAACCCAGAAGGTCCAGGAGGCCATCAGGAAAGGTAAGGAGGAGGCAGCCTCAAGAACCCTGGGCACCACAGCGCTTGGAAAAGGAGAAGGGCCCAGGGGGCAGGGGAGGCCCCAGGCCCGGGAGGTGGCTGGGGTGGCGCCTGATGGGGATCTTCCCACAGATCTGCCCAAGGACAATACAAGGCCCCACAAGGACAGGGCAGCGCCCTCCTTGGGAACCGCGGAGCTGTGGCCCAACCGACTGAAATTCATACACCAAACGCCACCTGAGCAACAACAGCTATATCAGAATTTTAAAATAAGAGGCCAACAGCTACTGCAGCCCCAGCCTCCATCTGAACCTCGGCCAATTCCACAACCGCGACCCCCATCACTTCCTCGCCCTCCAACGCAACCCCGCCCTCCATCACAACCCCGCCCTCCATCACAACCTCATGCTCCTACCCAACCTCGACCTCCTTATACAACTCCGTCCCCTCTTACAACCTCAATCACCAGCCCAACTTTGTCCACCCGCACACACTCGCCCTCCAATACAACCTAGACCACCTGCACAACTTCGACGGCCCACCCGACTTCGACCTCTGATCCAGCCCAGACCACCTGCGCAACCCAGACCTGCGATACAACCCGGACTTCGGGTTCAGCCAAGACCTCCAGGACAGCCCAGTCCTCCAAAGACCCCAAGAGCCTCTTCTCCCAACCCCAAGACTGATGCACAGTAATTCCAGGACTAGTGCAACCATTTTTAGGTGTTGCATAAACTTGCTTAGGAAAACTTTTGTTTCACTATAGATGAGGTCTTTTCTTTTCCTTTGATGTTTTAATTAGCTTGTTCCAGTTGTTTTTAAATAGATAGACTTTTTATAAGCATTTTTATAGAATTAGTAATTTAGAATAGCTTATTTTATTTCATTGTATCCTGTTCTATTTTATTTTACTTTGCATTTATGCCATTGTTTGCTTGATTTGTTTGAAATTGTAATAAAACTTTGATGAAATAATTTTCTTGAACTGTTTTATTGGTATATGAAATTAGAGTGCACTAAAAAGGGACTGTCCCTCAATGTTCTTTTCACTCCTAGTTTTAATTACTTTTTGTTAAGTATTCAGTTTATTAATCAAAAGTTTTATTATTAAAAACAAAACCTACTTGGATATATTGTCACAAATTAACATCTCTAATGAAGTGATCTTCTTGAGATCAGGCAGGCTAAATTCTGAATAAATTGCTTTAGTCATTCCCCAATTGGCACAACACAAGAGAACATCCTAAAAGAGTATGACTATCCCTTCAACTCACAAGATGGCCACCACAATATGGCTGCAGGGGAGGGCAGTTGAGACCAATCAGGCCATTAGGGAAGTGTAGTTGGAAGGGACCAGGCCTGCAAAGTAGAGCAGTTGGGGGGACCTAGACCTTCATGAGAGGGCAGTTAGGGAGCACCAAGCCTGCAGGGGAGGGCGATTAGGGGAGACCAGGCCAGCAGGGGAGAGCAGTTAAGCGCAATAGGGCTGGCAGGGAGAGGTTAGGGGCAGTCAGGCAGGCAGGCAGATAGGCAAGAGGTTGGGAAGCAGCAGTCCTGGGTTAAGAGAGGGATGTCTAACTGCCCATTTATGGCGGATCTTGTGGGATAAGGTTTAAATGGGCTGTCGGACATAATTTGAGGCATTTAGTTGAGGGACACACACCCCACCCCCATGCATGAATTTCATGCCCTGGGACTCTACTAGGCAATATGTGAAAATTAAGAAAATATGTCCATATTGAAGACTACAAGGTGGAAAAGAGCTTCATGGAGAGTATGACTTATTTGGTCTGGCATAGGATTTGGTCTGGGAACCAAGGATTTATTAGATTCTGTGATGCCCCTCCCTACCCCCACTGGGGATAGGAACACCCATTCCCTCAGATGCTAGAAGTATGGGCAGTGAGAGTTCTCAGATGATTACTTTTCTGGGATTTTCCCTGGTCTTTAAAAGACTCTAGAATTGAATTCCATGTCACTGCCTGGTAGTCACATGTCTCAATTCCTTGCTCCAAAGAAAACCACTTACTTGGATTAAGTGTTTTGCTCTTAACCTTTTACTACACATGTATATGTTGTGTAGTAATGATAATGTTGAATTATATTCAATACATGATAATGTTGAATTATATAACACCATGTATTCTTCTTGCTTTATTTGTTCATGTTTGTAAGAGTTATTCTCATTAATAACTAATTCTAATTCATTAAGATTTCAATGTTATGCATATGCGGTAGTTTATCCATTTTTGTGTTGAGTCCTTACCTTTGAGGAGGTTCCACTTTTCTAAGGAGGTGGTTAGAAGACTTAAAAGATGCCCCAAACAATTTATAAATATACAAGAAAGAGAAAGACAGGGTGTGGAAAGTCATTGAATGTGGCACTATAGGAGAGAAGAAGAAAGCTAAGATTCAGCATCAAGACCTTGAGGCCCAATGGCGGATTGGAGTCCAAGTGCAGCATTACCTAGGCATGCCTTAAGCTGTAGAGGAACCCAGAATTCAAGGCCCATCTAGATGGCTAAATCTAAGGGCGGCCAAGCCCACCACAGGAACTTCAGAAAATGGTTTCAAGTAAAATGTTCCTATAACAACAGCCACAGCCTACTTATGATGTCAGTTGGCTCTGCCCCTCCACCTGGACACAATGGGGGTACACCTATGAAAGGAGGCCCACTGTCCTAACTGGTTTGCTCAGTGGATAGAGCTTTGGCTTCCGGCCTCAAGGGTCCCAAGTTGGATTCCAGTCAAGTGCATGTACATTGGTTGTGGCACATCCCCAGTGCAGGGTGTGGCATAGGCAGCAGATTGATAATTCTCTTTCATCTATGTTTCAAACTATCTTGCTCTCCCTTCCTCTCTGTTAATAAAAGAAAAGGATCAATAAAATGTATTAAAAATAAAATGAAATAAAGTAAAATAAATAATAAAATAAAAGGTGCACTGGCCACCCTCATGCACTCAATTGCACTGAAAGCTAATAGAAAGCATTGGTGGAAGAGTGCAGAGCCCACAGTGTGAGTGAAAAGCGAGTGTTGTGTGTGAGTGGGGAATGATTTGTTTGAATGTAGAGCGAGCATTGGTGTGAGACAGGAGAACAAACATTGGTGTGAGAGTGGAGAACACACACCGGTGTGAGAGTGGAGGACGCACACCGGTGTGAGAGTGGAGAGCCAATTTTGGTGTGAGAATTGAGAGCTAGTGTTGCTGTGAGTGGAATGTGGTTTGTTGTTGTGGAGATTGTTATGTGGAGAGTGATTGTGTGAGTGAGTGTGGAGAACACAAGGATGTGGGGGCAACTTTCCATACCAACCTGTCCTGAGAACAAATCTGGACAGGTGGCTGGTACCTGGTACTGAGGGAGACAGTTAGGTCAGACAGCTGACGACTGGCACCCAGTGATCCAACACAAAACTCTATGAGGACATGGCAGGGTGAACACCAACATGCTCCAATTGTGGTAGGGAGCTGGCAAGCAAAGAGCTAACCGGTGCCAGCAGTAAGGAGCTAGAAACTCTGAAAGAAAGGCTGTTCCTGGACCGAGGACAGTGAGCTCAGTGTGGAGGACAAGGGCCTGCTAACACCTGGCCTAGAGAAGCCCATGGGCTTCACTGCCAGTGCCCAGGCAGCCGGGCACAGTGCCACCAGGGGTAGGCCCTGTGTGCCTAAATCACAATCAAAGACCACAGGGCCATTTCACACGAGAGTACCCCCTAAGAGGGTGATGCCCATCAAGGGCCTAACCAGCAGCCAGGTGCCACTGAGGCATCTCTGGACATAACCTGATTCTTCAAAGACCACTAGATGGGTGCAGCTGAGCTCAAACCCTAGCCAGTGTTATCAGAGATGCTCTTCATAAAGAGTTCTCAGCTGCACCAATGCTGTTACCAGTGCCTTCTTGTTTGTGGTACCCAGTAAATTGGGCAAGGAGGCCATGGACTCTGGCATTTGCAACAAATCACGTCTCCCTCCATAGCCGCCCTCAAGCCAGAGCAGTCAACAAAGGACACTTTGACACAGAAAAGATCACAGTGGTGGCCATGTGGGAGGCCCTGCTAGCACATGGCAGGGCAGACCCATGGGATCAGGGATCTTCAGGTCAACAGAATCCACTTGCTACTCCAGAGGCCACCAGAGGAGCAGCAGCAGTGGTGTCAGCACTTCATTATTGAAGAAAAACAACTGATACAGCTCCAGCCACCATCCCGTCACTCAAACTCTCACTGGGGTGAGAGCAAATACACAGCATTAGAGGAGGAGTGGAGGGCCCTTTGACTGAACAGGGGGTATTGTGTGTGAGTGGGGAGCAATTTCTGTGACTGGAGAACAGTGCTGGTGGGAGTGGAGAGTGAGTGTTGGTGTGGGAGTGGAGAGCAAGCATTGGTGGGAGTGGAGTGTGATTTGTTGTTGTGTAGATTGTTGTGTGGAGAGTGATTATGTGAGTGAGTGTGGGGAGCACAAAGAAGCAGAAGCAACTTTCCCTTCAGGCAAATCCTAAAAAGCATCCCTGACAGGTGATAGGTCCCTGGCCCTGAGGGAGACAGCCAGGTCAGACAGATGACACCTGGCACCCAGAGAGCCAACCCAAACCTCTATCGGGACATGGCAGAGAGAACTCCAACGCTACTCGGGTGTAGTAGAGAGCTGGCAACCGGGAGCCAACCTGGGCCAGCAGTGGGGAACTGGCAAAACAGGGCAAGGCTACTTCTGGACAGAGGACAGTTAACTCAGCGAAGTGGGCAAGGACCTGCTGACACCTGGCCCAGAGAAGCCCATGCACTTCACTGCCAGCGCACAAGGAGCCAGGTCCAGTGCCACCAGGGATAGGCCCTGTGTGTCCAAATCACCATCAAGGACAACAGGGCCATTTCAAACCAGACTACCGCCCATGAGGGTGATGCCCACCAAGAGCCTAGCCAGCAGCCAGGTCCACTGAGGCTTCCCTGGTCATGACCTGGCTCTTGAAACACCACCTTAAGGGTACAGCCAAGTTCAAATCCCAGCCTATGTCATCAGGGACTCTGTCCATAAGAGCTGTCAGCTGTACCAATGCAGGGTGCCTGTCACCAGCCCATTATTGCTGTGGTGCCCAGCAACCTAGGAAAGGAGGGCATGAACTCTGGCATTTTAAACACATCACATCTGCCTTCTATCAACATCATGAAGCCAGGACACTTGGAGACGGAAAAGATCACAGTGGTGCTTGAAATACCAACCATTCAGGACCAGGCAAGAGAGGCAATACCTGACGCCTCCAGCAGCTGCTCAGGTCCTTAGTTTTGGGATCCAGCCTGATCCCAAAACTAAGGTGCTAAACCACACCGCCCCACTAAGGACAACCTAAAGGAACCAAGGTGGGGTGAGATGCTACCACCAAACATCACCAGCTTCATTACTGAAAGCCCAGCTCCTGGAGAGGGAGAAGATGGAGCTGCACTTGGAGGCAGTGAGGGGAGAATCCATAAAAAAAATAAAAATAAAATTAAAATTAAAATAAAAAAAAAACTACCAAGAAACCCAAATGCCCAGGAGGAGCCCAGGGAAGCTCAGGAGGAGGCAGCCTCCAGAGCCCTGGGTGCCGCAGCATTTGAAAGAGAGAAAGGCCCAGGGAGAAGAGGAGGCCCCAGGCCTGGAAGGTGCTTGGGAGGAGCCTGATTGGGATCTTCCCTCAGACCTGACAGCCATAGCACGAAGCCCCACCAGGACTTGGAAGCTCAGTTCCAGGGGATCAGGGAGCTTCAGCCAACAGAATCCTCTTTGGACACCAGAGGCCACCACAGGAGCTGAAGCAGTCCTGTTAGAACTTCATTGTTGAAGGAAACAAGATACAGACCCAGCCATTTGGGAATGGAGAGTGAGCATTGGTGTGAGTGGAGTGTTATTTGTTGTTGTGTAGATTGTGGTGTGGAGTATGATAGGGTGAATGTGGGAAGCACAAAGAAGCAGAGGCAAGTTTTGTACCAGACTCTCCTGAGAACCAACCCTGACAGGTGGTAGGTCCCTGGCACTGAGGGATACAGCTGGGTTAGAGAACTGACATCTGGCATGGAGTGAGCCAACCCACACCTCTATGGGGACATGGCAGGGAGGACTCTAACTCGCCTGGACTGCGCTAGGAAGCTGGCAAGCAGGGAGCCAACCTGGGCCAGCAGTGGGGAACTGGCAACACAGGAGGCAAGGCTGCTTCTGGGCAGAGGACAGTGAGCCCAGCGTGGTGGGCAAGAGCCTGCAGACACCGGCCCAGGGAAGCCCATATGCTTCACTGCCAGCGCCCAGGGATCCAGGTACAGTGCCCCAGGGATAGGCCCTGTGTGTCCAAATCACCATCAAAGACCACAGGGCCACTTCCTTGTAGAGTACCACCCATGAGGGCGGTGCCCATCCAGGGCCTAGCCAGCAGCCAGATGCAGCTGAAGGCTTTCCGGCCAGGATCTCGTTCTTCAAACACCACTAGATGGGTGCAGCCAAGCTCAAACCCCAGCCCATGTCATCAGGGACACTTAGTATCCAGAGCTGTCACCTGTACCAATGCCGTGACTGTCACCAACGCCTTCTTATGTTGGTGCCCTGGGAGCTGGGCACGAGAGCATGCACTCTGTCATTTCCCCCACATCACGCCTGCCTTTCATGGCTGTCCTGGACCCAGAGCAGCCAACAAAGGACATTTGAAGAAGGAAAAGATCACAGTGGTGGCTAACATCCCAACCATCAGTTGCAGGCAATAGTGGCCATACCTGAAGCCTCCAGCAGGTGCTCAGGTCAGAGTTTCCCACCCAGCCTGACGCCAAAACCAAGATGGCAAACCACATTGGCCTCACTACAGTCTACAGAAGGGCATTTGGAAATCTGGCGACCAACTCAGGATCAAAATTTGGTGAAATGCTATAACTGAGACAAAGGTTAGCATCTCACTATGAAAGACCAGCTTCATTATAGAAAACCCAGCTCCAGGAGGAGAACATGAGTGGCATTTGCAGGCATTGTGTGGAGAATCCATCGAAAAGAAGAAAAACTCCCAAGAAACGCACATGAACCGGGAGACCCCCATGGAAGCTCAGGAGGAGGCAGCCTTGAGAGCCATGGGTTCCAAAGCCTTTGAGAGAGAGAGAGGTTTGAGGAGAAGAGGAGGCCCCAGGCCCCAGTGTGGCTGGGGTGGTGCCTGATGCTGATCTTCCCTCAGACCTGCCCTCTGACTGCCACTGTGGGAGGCCCCGCCAGGACTTGGCAGGGCAGCCTCAGGGGATCAGGAAGCTTCAGGCCAACAGAACCACTGATGAGAAATATCATACATGCCCTTGAATGAAATTTGGAATGGGAAGCACTTCATTATGTTTAAAAAAAACAAAGGAAGAGAAGTGATGGACTAGCTGGCTCTGCTCAGAGAGTGGTGCCTGAACTGAGGTCAGCAGCTAGGGGATGGGCTGTGGGAAGCTGGCTGGCCAGCCTGAACCCTGATGGGTGTGTATGGGGGGTAGAACTGGCTGGAGTGAGGGGCCACAGGCCAATCTGGGGCTGATCGGGGTGGGGACAGCCATAGGCATTAATTATAGATGGTGGGATAGCTGCCCACCAGAATAGGGTGGGGGTGTGGATCGGGGGCCAGTGGCCTGGGGGAGGGGCCGTGGCCCTGATTGAAGTGGAGGGGCTGATTGGGGGCTAGCTGGCTAGGGGGAGGGGCTGCAAGTCAATCAGGGTGGTAGGGACCCATCCGGGTGGGGCCGGCCAGAGGGAGAGGCCGCAGGCAGTTGGCTGGCTGGCCCTGCCTCTGATTGGAGTAGTAGGGGCCCATCTGTGCAGGGCTGGCCTGGGGGGTGGGGCCAACAAAAGTTGGCTGGCTGACCCCACACAATGATCCAGCGGGTTTGCTGGCCCCAGTGGGCATCCTTACAGCATTCTGTCACTGGCTTTTTATATAGAGATAAACTCATAGCCAATAGCTAATCCTTACTCCTTCAGAATAAAGCCAACTGTGATTTAGAGAAGTTAAGTAACTTTTCCATAACTTTGAATGTAGCTGATGTATTTTGATTGCCCAAGATTTTTCTCCACTTAATTGATAGGGTTCTGTGAGAATCAAGTCTTACATGAATCCATACTCCTGGCTACAGTGGATTGGTCCATAAGTGGAAACAAGACTCAAATGAAGCCAACAGCAGCAGCCCACTCGGTGTGTGTCCTCCTTCCTCGGGGATCTGTCTCACTTCCTGTGGCTCCACGTTCTTGGAGGCTCACCGACTTTCCATCACTCCTCCAGCTCCGCTCCAGACTGCGGTGCTTGTTCTTCAAAGTGCCCGGTGCATAGCAAGGGGCATGCTGACCTGGCTCTCCTGCTGCGCCAGGATGGTCTCTCCTTTCTCTCCTCTCTTCTCTCTCCTCTCTCCCCTCTCCTCTCTCCTGATGAACCATGACCACATGTGGTGGGTGTGCGGGCACCAGCAGTGTGTTCCTTCCTGAGGCGCCTTGGAAATGCCCATCAGCGCTGGAGCCTAGCAATGGCACTTATTCTGCACAATTTGTTTTCTAATCGTATAGATGAAGATCTGATCAACTGACCCCTGCTGTTTTCTTGTTGGCAGCCAGAAAATGTGGTCTCACATATCCACTCTGCTCCTAAGAAACATCGGTCATCATACCATCTTTAGCTTCATTTTTGTATTCTTTTCATGCTTGCATTCACTCAGCAAACATTTGGCTATGTGTCAGACAAAGTGCTAGAGCAGCCATTTTCAACCTTCCTCATCCCGTGGCACCCATAAACTGATTACTAAAATTCTGTTAGCACACCAAAATATACATTATATTTTTTGCTGATCTGACAAAAAAAAAAAAGGTACAATTTTGATTCATTCACACCAGACTAGCTCTTGTTTTCCTGTCTGTGTCGTGTTTTTAGTTGACCAGCTGAGGGAAAGAGGTCAGAGCCCTGACTAAGAATTTTCAGAACCCTGTGGCACGCTGCTTGCAGGTCACTGTGCTGGAGGCTGAGATGCTCTGGGACAGAAGCGTTCCTTGTTCTCTGATGCTGCGGTGCTGGGAGCGTCAGACACGTAACCCAGCATGCCAGTGAGCACGCGATTCTAAAAGGCGCTGAGTGCTCTGAGCCTAAACGTGCAGTCTGCTGTCACATTGTGCCTTGTCCCCTCTTATCTCCATTTTCATGATCCCATCATGTACTTTATGGATTCTCAGGGATGGATGGCTTAAGAGTTTCCCCCCAGCACATGAATGAGTGAATGAGTGAATGATCACCAGCCATAAGCTGTCCCACTCAGACTGTAACAGCAATTGCCACGTAAGTGCAAAGCATGCTCTTGGAACGTCGCCATGCGTCATTTATAAATGAATTACAACAAAAATGAATTACAGGGATAGCCATGAACCATGTTTAAAGGTGTCGTGTGTTTCAGTGGCTGGATGTTTCAGTGGCTGAGGTGCTGACTCCCTAGCACTGCCACCTGTGACAGCACTGCTGGTCCGGCCTCGCCAGGCACCTCCCTCGGCTGAAGGTGGCCATGCCCAAGGTTGAACCCATATTCAGGGACAACAGGAAACACACTTATTATTGTTTGACATTCAGATTTCTACACCTCAACTCCGAAGAGTCTGGGGTATGCATTCTGCGGCGAGGCCCAAGAACCAGCATTTCTAACCTCTGGGCTGAAGGAGGCCCGGTGGGCAGGAGCCCTCATCTAGGCTGTAATCTTGCCCCAAACCGCACGTGTAAGCAACTTGCCCATTTCTTTTGCCTTCTTACTGGAGTTTCAAAGCAGATAATTTCCACTTATTAAAAACCATCCTATTAAATCCACCTCCTTTGTTTTCCTTGGGAAATAAACCTTGCTTTCCAGTTGGACCAGTGGCAGTTAAGAGCCATCGGCTGTATCTCCCAGGCTCGTTTTGCCTGAGGCCTGTGCTCCAAATACTGGGTAGTATTCCCTGCACTAAGAACGAGTTTAAAGAGGACAGCTCTTCCTGCACGGGGTGTGGACACTGGCAGGGAGACTGTGTTAAGGTGATTCGCCCACCAGCCTGTTTGCCTGGAACTGAGAGGTCGTCGCCAGAAAAGCGGGACTTCCAGCGTGGCACTCCCGAGTCCCAGGCAAATGGAAGCAATTGGTCGCCCTTTGTTGGAAGCACACAAAAATCTAAGGGGCAAATAGACAAGTCCCTGTTTATATAGGACTGAGGGAGACACTCCCTCTGACTTCTAGGGTAAAACCAGGGTAATCCTGGGTCACCATGGTAGGCTGAAAAACAGGCCCACCCCCAATATCCGCAATCCAAGTGTTACCTTATTGGGAAGAAGGATATTCACCAATGTGACTGAATTAAGTCTAGCGATGAGGATATTGTCCCGGGCCACCCAGGTTATCATAAGCAGATAGCATATGTCCCTGTCTCAGCAGCATCAGTATGACTGGGAACTTGTTTGAAAGTTCCAATATGGATTCTTGGGCCCCTTCTCAGATCTGCAGAATTAGAAACTCCAGGGGTGGGGGCAGAAATCTGTTTGTTAACACGCCCTCCGGGGATTCTGATACAAGCTTGATCTGAGAAACATAACTGATTTCAAGGCTTAAGCCTTGACCTACTTATGGTATTCACAAGTCCTTCCCCTCTTTGTGCTGCTCGTCTGCCTCTAGCTTAAGTGAGCCTTGAGGACCTGTTGCCTGGATGGTTTCAGTAGTGTTCTAATTGGTTTGTCTGCTCTGCACTTAACCCCCACAGATGCGTTTCCCATTCAGGGTTCAGAATGTATAAAATACATTTGACCGTGTTATTTCCCTGACTGGAATGTTAGTGGTTTCCCTTTGTTTCCATCAGGAAGCAGAAGAACTTTTCATAATACAAAGGCCCAGACCTTACCCCAGTGAGCAGGGCAGAAGCAGAAGCCTCCGCCGGTTCCTACAGATGGGGTGTAAGCCCTCTAGGGTGTGCCCCTCGTCTGCTGGGGCAGTTAGTCTGCCACGGATCTGCCTGTACCATGTGCTGGGGGAATGCTGAGTGGCTTCTGTGTCTCTGTTACACAGTGTACAGGCAATAGTTAGAGAACATCCCAAATGAGTTCAAAAAGAAGTATAATTACAATTGGTCTAGTCCTGTTGTCCAAATCAGCATTATCCGTAATACATTTTTGTGTGCTTCATCAGTTTCTGATAGAAGTGTGTTAAAATCTCCCATGGATTTGTTAACTTATGTTTATAATACTGTCATTTTTTCCCTTTCTGTATTTTTGAGGATATGTTGTTAAATGCATACAAGTTTCTGATTGTTTCATCTAATTTCATTTATTATTATGAATGATCTTTATTCATCCTAATTAACGTATTTGTACTAATTTTTTTCTGTGGAGTTAGTATTGTGCTAGCTACTTTTTTTAAAAGTTTTGCCTGATGTGGTAGGTAGCATAATGGCCCTCCCAGATATGTTTATGTCCTAAACTCTGAAACCTGGCACATATGTTACTACCTTACTTGGCAAAAAGGACATTACAGAAGTGACTAAGGATCTTGAGGTGGGAAGATGGTGCTGGATTATTCCAGTGGGCCAATTGTAATCACAAAGACCCTCAAAGGAGGGAGGCCCGAGAGTCAAAGTCACAGAAAAAGGTAAAATGGCTGAAATGCAGGCTGAAGTGGCACAGTTTCTGGGAGGGGACCCTGCGCCAAGAAGCGTGGGCAGATTCTAAAAGCTGGGAAAGGCAAGAAGCGGGTGGTCCCCTAGAGCCTCCAGAGGGAACGCAGCCCTGCCTGCCCCTTCTTTCCCCTGTGAGACGCATTTCCCACTCCAGCCTCCGGAGTCGGGAGGCAAGGTTCCCATGTTTTGAGTCACTAAGCCTGTGGTAATTAGCTGTAGCAGCAACAGGAAAAAATACTTGGTCTACATATTTTTATCCCTGTGTTTCACTCCTTCCTTATTGCTCTGTTTAGGAATGCTCTAACAAAGAACATATAGGTGATTTTTTAAAACACATTTTACTTAAAAGAAAACTTTTAAATGCAATGCAACATGCATTCTGAAACATGCACACAGCTGACAAACAACAGGTCAAATTCTAGAACATTGTCAGCAATGCGCTCACAACTCTTCCTGCCATCTGAAGTCGGTGGTAGCATGTTTCTTTATTCTGCTTTTTTATCCTATCCTATGCTATGCTAAGTTGGACGCTAAAGAAAATGTTTCCATTCTTAGTGGTTATTCATTATTTTAAATGAAGCTATAGAATTCCCAAAGCTTCTCTAGCTTCCCACAACAAAATATCCCCATTTTTTCTTGTTATTCTTACCCATTTGTATACACAAAATAAACTTTTAAAAATGTCCATAATTCACTAAATTTACC
The DNA here is from genome assembly GCF_014108245.1 of Pipistrellus kuhlii. Taxonomy (NCBI): domain Eukaryota; kingdom Metazoa; phylum Chordata; class Mammalia; order Chiroptera; family Vespertilionidae; genus Pipistrellus; species Pipistrellus kuhlii. The sequence goes on along the minus strand of NW_023425416.1, from coordinate 2,198,608 downwards.
AGCGTATTTATACAACTCCTGCGTTTATCATGGTTTTATGCAGCCCTTTCCCCTCTTCCTGAAGTCCATCTGTTCTAGGTCTTTTGGTGATGGTCTGGGGATAGTGAGTTCTTGCTGCTGTTGAATGTCTTATATTGGCTCATTCTTGCTTGAAATTTGTCTTGGCTGAGTATAGAATTCTAGGGGGACAGTATTTCCTAATGGTCAGTTTCAGCTAAGGATTTACGAAGTACTCTCCATTGACTTCTGAAATCTGTTGATAATAAATCTACGCATTTTAACTAGATTTCCTTCTCAGAAAATTGACTTTTCTCTCTGCTCCTTAATATTTCCTCTTTGTTGTTTTGTTTTTTTCCCCCTAGCTTTACTAGTGGTATTTAAAAGGTTGCTACTGTGTATTTTTATTACTCTTCTCATTTTCTACTTTTCATCTAAGGACTCAGTTCTCAGTCACTATCTCTTTTTTGTTGTTGTTGTTAATGCTCACCAGAGAATATTTTTCCCATTGCTTTTCAGAGAGAGTAGAAGGAAGGGAGGGAGAGAGACAGAGGTAAACATCAATGTGAGAGAGACATGTCAATAGCTGCCTCCCACTCGTGGCTATACCATGAGACAATGAGCAAACCCAAAACCCAGGCACATGCCCTTGACTGGAAATTGAACATGCGACCCTTTGGTTCATGGACCAATGCTCTAACCACTGAGAACACCAGCCATAGTTCAGTCAATGTCTTTAGGAATTTGCATTAGCTATATACTGAACTATCTCAATCTGTTGTCTGTGGATCAACTTTTCTCTCATGGTCTCAATGCTGTGTATAAAGTTCTCCCTCCTCCCAACTGGTGGGCGGAGTTATGACATTACTGGCACCTGTCACAGAGACATCTCCAAGACATGGAGCCATCAATCAGCGCCTGCCAAAGTGTCCTGGAGCCCACCCTTTCCTGTTCTGCCCTGGGTCCAACCCTATCCAGTTCCTCTTCTTAAAAGGACCCCCAGACCTGCCACATTCTGCTGATCCTCCATGTCCAGATGGCAGCCCGGCTGGGTCCATCCCCTCCTCCCCAACTCCTTCAATTCTGCTTCTCTACCTCCATAATGAGTCCCGCTCATTACTGGGGAATAAACTTTACTTCAAAACTTTTTGGTGATCAGTTTCCTGCGCCTCAAACCTTACAGTGTGTATTTTGTGAAGGTGTCAGTACTATCTTTCAACTTACAAATGTTCTCATTGTAGAGTCACTGAGGTTATTTGTATTTCAATTATTACTTTTTAATTTGTAGAATTTCTAGATTTTCAACACCCCCCCCCCTTTTGTGTTTCCATTCCTCCCTGGAATGGAAAATTTGTTTCATAATTTCATAATTTCTTATTCTTTTTGTCTGAGCATTTTTTCTTAGGAAATCCTGAACAATTATTTTAAAGTTGGTTACATCTTTCTTTAATATTTTTATTGTGTATGGAGGGAGTGAAATTTTCTCCCAATTGTTGACCTTGTTGGCTGTCTCGGTGTTACCTTTCCTCCTGTGTTTTGGAATTTTGGTCTTCAAGGATGTCGTAAATGGGAGATTTTGTTTGATTCTCTCTCTCTCTCCCTTGCTCTCGTGCATGCTCTTGCTCTCTGCATTTGCAATTGCCTCTAAGCCGCAATCTGAGTTCTTCTTGTCCACACCATGCTTATGCTGTCCTCTCATGCTTGTCCCTCAAAGCTAGAAGGTGGGTATCATACATTCAACCCCCAGCCTGGTCCTGGCTCTAAGGCTGAGTCTGAGTCTGCTTCCTTCCACCTCCTGGGTTCTCATTCTCATACTAGGGGCCTAGTGCATGAATTTGAAAGGAACTGTGGGCTGCAGTGAACACATGGGCAGGTCTGGGCCCATGCCCCTGCCTGGCCCCTCCAATGGGCCCCTCCTGTGCAGCCCCAGGTTCCCTGTCTGCTGGTAGCCCACTCACACCCACTGATGGCATGGAACAATTGGGGCCAGTGCCAGCAGCAGATGTGAGTGGCAGCTGCTGTCCCAATCACCCCTCAAGAGGAGGAGAGGTAAAGAAGCCCTGAGGAGTGACTGGGGCCTGCAGCCGCCACTTGCACCCACAGACAGTGCCAAGAGATCAGGGATGGTGCCAGGCGCCAGTAACAGGTGTGAGCACCCGGTGGGACTGCAGCACACAGAAGCAAAGAATTTTCATAACCACCAGAGGCTCGCCCTGATGACAGCGACTGGTGCCCTGCCTTGGCTTGGCACCCCCACTCATCTACCCCACCATCCCACCACAGCCAATGCCTGCCATCTTCCACACTCTGCCGCCTGCTGCCGATGCCCACCATGTTCTATGTGCACCCCCTGGTGGTCAGCATACGTCATAGTGACTGGTTGTTCTGTTGTTCTGCCATTGGGTCTATTTGCATATTAGGATTTTATATGTATAGATAAGCGAAAAGCTGAGACCACTTGTCCTTCTCCCATAAGCCTTCTAGGCCTCACAGACCCACTTAGGGCACAATGTGATTATTTACCACATGAGTTCATGTGAGTGCCTCTCCTGCCCGACAGCAAATTTCTTGAAGATGGAGACTGTGGCTATTCATGTTCCCTGGATATTTTGACAAAGGAACCAACCAAAGTATACTGGAGGGAATGGGAAGTATACAAAGAAATGTTTTCTTACTGCTTTGAAAATATGCATTATGAACAGCCTATTTGGCAACTAGAACATGGCTTGACTCTTACAAATGCCAGGCTCCCTATCTTTCTTCTCTTTTCACAAGACCATTTGCATCAGATTTTGGATATGCAGTTACTCTACAGCTTCATGGCATGTTACAAAGTGAGTGGTCTTCGTTTTATTATTTCATGAGGATACTAGCTACAGCCAGGATATGGCAGGTAACTAACTGCTGCCCATGGCAGAACGCTGAACAGAAGCTTAGTTTTGTGGAATTGGCAAATTAGTCATGGAGGGAAGTTTATTGATGCTTCTCGTACTTTCTGAGTAAAACTGAACTCCAAGATTTCCTTGAATTTCATTTAAATAGCAGAAAAAACACTATTTTCTAGCCAGATCTGCCATAACTGTAAGAAGTTGTGGGATATTTAAGTGTCTTTGGCAAAAATTCCTCAAAAGTCAAGTGCTTAAATCTTCCAGAATTCCTGCATGTGAATGAAATTGTAGCCAGATATAAAAATGTCAGGCACAAGCTTTTTACACCAATGGGATTCTAAGTGTGAAGTGTCTTCACTCTTCTGTTTCCCTTTCAGGCTGAGCTCCTAATAACCGTTCCACCATCAGGGCAACCATTTCCATTAACAACATAATTAAAGATGCAGGCTGTTTTGCTATTTTACTTATTTATTTATTTATTTATTTATTTATTTGTATCCTGAGCTTTTTAGTTAAAATTTGACATTTTAAAGTGCTTTACTGGGAATTTAGGAAACAGAGGGAAAGATTGAAGAAGCAGACTCAGTTTCACAAATACAGATGCAGGAGCATCAGCAGAATGGCTCCCATGATGCTGTGTGCAGATGATGTTTCATCAAGTTGTATACTTGAAACTTATATGGTTTCGTGAATCAAAAAGCCAATCTATAATAATAAAAGCCTAAGATGCTAATTAGACCAGACATCCTCTGGATGTCTTCCTTCAGGACAAAGCCACAGTGGGCGGGGTTTGAGGCACAGGCTGCCGCCATAGCGAAGGGACCTTGCACAAATTTCATGCATCAGGCCTCTAGTTAAGAAATAAAAAAAATCAATGTGGTTTTCAAGATGGTGGTGGAGTCAGAGGATCTTTCTTCCCACTCCTCTCAGGACCATACTGGAAGTAAAATTAATTGGGGAACATTTGCCTGGATTTACCAACTGAGGACCAACTGAAGAGAATTTAACAAGGATCGGAAGAAACCACCTGGAGACTCACAGGAAGGTCGGGTAGTGGAGGGCAGGCCCAGCGTCCACAGTGTGGCCAGGAGTGAGGAGGAATGCCTTGGCTGCAGGAGAGCTCCCTAAGAGGAGCAAAGCCCCGACCCCAAGCTGGGGTCCCCAGCCTGGAGCTCCTGAGCCAAAAACAGCAGCCCACATACTACCAACTGCCTCCTCTCCCCCCGCCACCAGCCTGCTTACTCCCAACTGCCCCCCCCATACTGGCCTGATTGCCCCCAACTTCCCCCCCACCAGCCTGATTGCCCCCAACTTCCCTCCACTGCTAGCCTGATCACCCCTAACTGCCCACCCCTTCTGGCCTGATTGCCCCTAACCACCTCTGTTTCAGTCCCTCCACCTTGGCTTTGTCTGGAAGGACATCCAGAAGGTCTCCTGGAAGGTCTCCCAGTCTAATTAGCATATTACCCTCTTATTAGTATAGATATATAGATAGCCATAAAAAGTATTTGGGGGCCGAAACCGGTTTGGCTCAGTGGCTAGAGCGTCAGTCTGCGGACTGAAAGGTCCCAGGTTCGATTCCAGTCAAGGGCATGTACATTGGTTGCAGGCACATCCCTGGTAAGGGGTGTATAGGAGGCAGCTGGTCGATGTTACTCTCTCATCGACGATTCTAGCTCTCTATCCCTCTCCCTTTCTCTCTGTGGAAAATCAATAAAATATATTTTTTTTTAAAAAGTATTTGGGGGATGAGCCAGGAAGATTAATGAAGCATGAGATGACACCAGAAGACCAAGGTAGTGACCTTGAGTTTGGTGTGAGGGTGCTTGTGCAGGAAAGTGTCCCCTCATTGGCTGAGGGAAGCATCTGCCCCCCTCATTTATTTTGAAGCAGTCCAGCCGGAGGGAGGGTGGGGGGAGGAGTGGAGGGAAGGGCAGAGGAAGATGAAAGAAACAATGCTGAAAATGTCAACTCATAAGATTTAAGGCATCCATGAGTCAAAGAGAGAGGGTGGATTTCCCGTGCTTCCACAGGGCAATGACGCCGGTCTGAACACTGGAAGGGCTGGGTCTCTGAGCGGCCTGTGAGAATTTGTTCCGATCCCAGATATCAGAGTGAAGCTCTGGAAACAACTGCTGGTTCTTTCTAGAAACAAAGATGACAGTGCAAATACAGAGAACTCCTCACAGCAGCAACCTGGTGGTGGTGTTCTTTGTTTTAAACATCATCCATCTGCAGGGGTCGTTTCTCCCCAGGTTGCCATGAGACCTGCCAGTTACATCTCCTGGGATCCCAGGACGCACCTCCCAGGTGCTAGTGACAACACCTCCAGGTGAGGCAGGGAGTGGACCCGACTGCCAGCTGTGATTCCCAGAGGACACGGGAACTGGGAGCCCAGCAGGGCAAAGGGGAAGGAGCTACATTCCAGGGGTGGTGGGGAGTCCTGCCTTGACTTTGGTGCCAGGAAAATGCATTAACTATTATAGCCCACAGCCTGCTGACCAGGAAGAACTGGGAGCTCTTGGGCATGGTCGCTGGGAAAGCCAATAACGAACCAAAGTGTGGTAGGAGAGAATCGGCTGGGTTAGCATCCCCTCCCAGCTCCCTGTGTGAGGCAGTCAGAGGGCACACGAAGGAGAATGACAGAGTGGTTCACCACCTTTTTATGATTAAAAAAAAAAAGCAAAATAGCAATGTCCATCCATAGGGGATCGGTTAAGTAAATTTTGGTTAACAGAACTTTGCAGATATTAAAAACAATGATGTAGGTTAATATTACTTAATTACTAATATTAACATCAATATTCACAAATTCTTATTGATAAGTGAAGAACACATGATAGAACTGCACAGTTTCAGGTCAGGAAAGTGTCTGTGTGTAACTATGCAACAGGAAGGCACACCACCAGACTGTTACCCGCAACCCCATTGGAGGTACAGAGCTGTGACTTTTCTTTTCCTTCTTATGTTTCACTATTCTTCAGGCATTTTATAAAGATCCTGCGTCATTTTTTATATTGAAAGCATTTTTATTCAGAAAAGTTATTCTCTCTACAAACCCACACTATTCCCTGATCACGTGCTCACGTGAGGACACGAGCTCCTCCCCTCGGCGAGGGCTGTGGCTGTGGCTGTGGCTGTGGCTGTGGCTGTGGCTGTGGCCGGAGAGAAGCCCGGGAACCAGCTGGTGTGCATCCACATGGTCCCAGGGCTTGGAGCCAGGAGACTAAGCAGAAGCCGCCAGTCAGTCACTACCTGCCAGAGACAGGTCGGCTTTCCGCCTACACAATGAGGGCAGGCATCACTGTCACCAGGTGAGAGGAATACTATACACACACACACACACACACACACACACACACACACCGTGTTCTCACATCTCCATTTCCAAAGTGTTTCTTTTCCGCTCTGCTTGAAGCAGGCCGTGGCCTCGTCCTCAATCTCCTCAGCTGTTTTCCTTTACTATCCATACTAACATGATCAGAGGCTTAAAGGGTGTCACAGAACTGTGATCACCATTTTCTCAGGTCATCCTCTGAGGCTCTGCAATGGCCAAGCTGTCCCACTCTCCCTGCGGAGCCCGGAGCCTGTGGGGATGCACTTGGGAGGTGAACTGATTTATTAAGAAGTTTGTTTTATCATCGGGCTAGTAAGACTTTGTGAGAGATTTAAAAAAGAAGTCTCTTTGTATGGGATTTATACTGATTTACAGAGAAAAATACCATATTTTCCGGCGTATAAGATGACCCCCTAATTTTACAGTTAAAACATAGGTTTAGGCCTATATTCGCTGTATAAGACTACCCCCCACTTCCGAGGCAACACCAGTTCTTTTTTTTAATAGACCGCCTCTCTGACTCTGGCCAATCTGAGCAGGCTTTTTACTAGAACACAGTGTAGCTTCAGGTACAGAACATGTATAATTTGCATGCATAAAAAGCCTGCTTGGATTGGCTGAGTTAGAGAGGCAGCCCATTAAAAAAGGAACTGGTGTTGCCTCGGAAGTGGGGGGTAGTCTTATACAGCGAATATTGGCCTAAACCTATGTTTTAACTGTAAAATTAGGGGGTTGTCTTATACACCGGAAAATATGGTAATCTTGGGGGGGGGGGATAATTTCTGCTTCTTCATCTACTTGAGTGGAAAGAAACCCGTGTGCAGGTGCCCAGGGCAAGCATTTCTTCTTGCCATGGCTCAGAAGGCGTCAGTCCGGGCTGCTGACTATATTTCTGCTATGGCATTCTGTGCCATCTGTCGGCCTCATATTTTATAAAAATATTCTTATTGCGAGGACACTTTTACAGCTGCTATAATGAAATATTGGCAGGCTGCAGGGCAGTGATAATTACACAGAATAGTGACAGGAGTGAGTAATAGCGGTGTTGTTGAGCATGTCCCTGTGGCAAGCACTGAGCTGAACATGGTATGTGTTTCCCATTCATCCCCCTCACCCACTGTGTGCCGTCAGCTTTTGTAGATGCAGGTGGCGGACCTTCCCAACATGCCACGCGTGTCTATATATAAAAAAAATGATTTTCCTAAGTGACAGCCCTCACTAACTTTAAAATCATTTTTCCTGAGAATTTTCAGCTGAAAGCATTCAAGAACACCTGAATTGTGAGTACTATATTTCTTTTTATAATATTCATTGCAAATTGATTTTTTTAAATTAAATTCAAAATATGGCGGCATGTGGGGATGGTTTCCGTGTAGGACGGACCGCGGCAGTTAACTTTTAAACCGGCCCAGGAGGCACGGGCTGTTCCATTTCCCAGATTTCACTTCCGAGTGCAGTGAAGCCGGAGGTGCTCAGCGGCCCCAGCGGGGCCACGCCAGCTGTGCCCGGCCAGAATGCAGGCTTCCCATGGCCACAGGAGCGGAGGTCTGCAGAGACAGGAGGGGGAGGGCGTCAGGGGCGGCGGAGGAGGGGGAAGATGCCTCTGGGTTTCTAAGGACTCATCAATCTCCTGCTGACAGGTCTGTCTCCCTGTGTGCCCCCCCCCCACACACACACACCATTTGCCCCAGTAGGAATTATAGTAAGAGGAAAAACTGTTTTCATTTCAGTTTCTGGTCATTGCTGAACCCAAACATATAAAATAAAAAAATTAAAAATTAAAAACGATCCCTGGGGTCAGCCTCCTGAGTTTCAGTAAAAGAGTCGCCCCTGAAATTGGAGGGGCCCCTCCCCCGCGGCCCAGGCCCCAGAGCCGCCCCTGCGCCCGAGCCCCGCCCGCCTGGCGCCTGGCGGTGTGGCCACAGCCACCTGTCGCTGTGGCAGCTGGGACGGAGGAGGCGGCTGAGGGCAGGGTGGCTCTGAGGGTGAGCGCTTCAGTGGGATGTTCGTGTTGACTGAGTGGTACCTGGGACGCTAGTATCAGCTGGAGTTTTCCAGACTCTCCCGGCGCCCAGCACCTCCCAGGCTTTAGACGAAGCCTCCGCCATCAATAGTTTCCAGGCCAGGGGACAAATGTTCAGATACACGCACCATCCAACGGACTGTGGTAGACAGTTAGGCAGACGTGAGCAGAGCGAGGAGATGGGCCCTGACAGAAGGGGGAAAGCCCAGGGCGCCTGGCAAAGGACAGGGGTAGGGGGGACCTCACCCCCAGGCGACCTTTCCTCCCCTAGCATACCATTAGCCACTGGTTTGGAGCCCTGACCTCTCCTCCCTGGAGATAACACTTAGGCCTCAGTTATATGTCAGCTCCAGGCTCAGGAAAGCAGCCAAACCGGACCAGTGACCCCATGGCTGACCTCAGGACCAGCTGCATTAAATAACGACCCCTCTCCAGGCTCGGGCCCATTCATCAGTGGAGACCCAGACCCTGAAAGGACACCTGGAAAGCTGCTGAATATGCCATTGAGATCTTCCCCCGGGACCTCCCCTAAAATCTCACCCTTAAAACCCTAGGACGGAGAGCTCAGTGCCTCTGCCGCCCAGGAGCTCAGGGAGTCTGCCCCCTTCCCCTCCAAGCAGGTTCCTTCCTCACCTTCCTCTCCCCCAAGCTCCAACAGCCCTTCCTTTACTCAGTAACTTGTTTCCTCAGCCCATCTTCTACGAATTACTTCATCCAGCTCTGATTTACCAAATGAATGTCCTCTTATAGTTGGAGTCGTGGCTCTGAATTCTTTCCAGAACTCAACTACTGAGGTTGCTGAGCCCAGGTCCAGTATGACCCCACCTGTCTGACACCTGGTGCCCTCCCTGCTGCCTACAACAGATTTACCCACATTTTGCCAGAATCTTAAAATAATGAGGGGAGATAAAGGCCTGCAACAGTCCCTGTCTCCATAGTAACTATTACCCATCCCGTGGCCTCTCATTGCAGCACAAGGCAATTGGGAGAAGTCTGAGCTGCCTGTGTACTTTCCATCCTGCTTGTGCTAGCTTCTCTGGATGGGGACACACCCTCAAAGCTCTCCTAGTTAATAATTAAAAATTTATTTATTTACAATTTTACCGTTTTAAGTGTTACAGTGGCATTCACATTGTACTTGCACATGATAAATTCAAATATACATGTGAATAGCAAAATTACACTTTAATGTGTACTCTTTTAGAAACTTTATTGGGCACAGATTGCTTATAAGTATCTAGTCCAGGTCTACAATACATATGTGTTCTGTAGTTTATGTGCAAGTTAAGGAATTCCCAAGGGTAATTTTGTTTAATTTAGAATCCACAAATTGCTACCAGCTAGAGTTCAACTTTAAATGTGATTCATAACTGGATCGAGGTAGCAGCTGTTTTTCTTGGTTCAAATTTGCGAAGCTCCGTCCTCTTATGTTAATATTGCGTGTCCGTCCCCCTGGGAGGCAGACTCTGCATTACTCCAAAAACAGACTTCGCTCCCGCTGGGCTTTCTGAGCCACCTGAAGCTCACCGACCTTCGAGCTTCCTTCTGGTGCATCCCCGGTGTGGAGAATTGTGTGTGATGTAGTTGCACTGACACCAGGGAGGCTGGGTTCGTTTTCCTACTCAGATCATAGAAGAATCTCTGTAAAACACAGTGTGCTTTTGTCACTCTCCCATGCTTTGAATCTGTTAGGAGCTCCCCAGTACTCCCAGAATGAAGTCCAAACTTCACAGGAGCAAGAATTATAAACTCCGCACAGTCTTTGCTTCCTCTCTCAGCATTTCCCTCCTTGTATTCTGTTCTAGCCAACCGAACCCTCGTTCGCTCAGTCCTCCAGGCTTGTCCACAATGCCGGGGCTTGCCCCTGCTGTGCTCTCTGGCAGGAATGCCTCTGGTGGTTTATCATCTTCAACACGGAGCTCAAGCACCGCTTCCTGAGCGGCCCTTCCCCCTCCCTGAGCCACACTCAGCGCGCCTTCCTTGCACGCACCCCAGTGTCTTTTTATACCTCGTGGAGCCGGTGATCACACATCATCACCCTCTTTCAGGCTGTGAACCCACACATGCTGAGCCAATGCTTTCTTTTTAACCTTTGTAATCCTAGGACCTAGCATCATGCTTGAACTCATGATTCTGTAAATCCTGACTAAGTGAAGAGATGAATATCAGACAGAGGCATAACCGTAGAAATCAATGGCATAGGTGTTTTTGACCAGATGTCCACAGATAAAATGCAAGTTTCAATGACTTTCCTCTAAAACAAATGCTAAATTGTGATCAATCTGTGTGTGGACATTTGTGCCCAGAGCATCCATGATGTTCCCAAAGGAATTTATGACACAGAGATAGAGTTAAAAATTACTCATATGATTTGATCTCTGTCGGAAACTCAAGTCCATCTTTCCTCTGCTGAGTGACAAAGCAATGAAAACAAAGTCCCGGGAATGGAGGCTTCCGAGAGAAATGAGCCTGGGCATGAGCATCCCTGAGGAATGACGTCACAGGATGCTCTCCTCTCCGTCCGAAGAACTGGAATGTTCCAAACATCAGTGCTTGGGAGGGTTTAGGTCGCACGCAGTGCCAGGCCAGGGTTTGTTCACTCACTCCCTTGCCTGTGGTGGAGTTATCGAGTGACAGGGGTATGGGTGGTGCCAGCAAGGTGGCTTTTTCTTCCTTCCTGTTGAGTGGTCCCCAAATGATTCCTTCACGATGTTCACAGAGCGGGGAAGTGGCATTCGTTTGTGGACTCCTAGTTACTAGAAATCTGGCTAAGGTACAGCCCCACTCAACGTGGTTTTATTTCCTCTCTCTTTGGCTCAGAACCGTCCCTTACGTTTTCAACTGGGCGAGTTAGGTGCCGTTTGCTCTCCTAACCTGGTATTTGTGCATTGTCATTGGCAAAGGGTGATTCATGCTTCCTGCCGCCCCAGGATCCCTGCAACTCCACACACTGGGGGTGACCTGTCACTGTGGCCTCTGAAGCGCCACTGGGCGGCCCTGTGGGAAAGGCAGAGTGGCCTGGAGGAATCTGTTGGCATTGTTATCTCAATGGAAGCAAACGATGCAGATTGGAAACCCTCTCTTTACCAGAAATGAGAACAATCGGAAGACCCGCTCTGGGCATGTTTGACCTAACCATGCTCTGGGACCAAATTATTGAGTGGGGGCCATGAGGACTCGACAGAGGGAGTTGGCCCACATTTATTTTGCCATCTCGACGAGTTTTAGAAGGGGTGAGGCTTGGTAAGCACTGTGTGTTCCCAGCTTGGGGGATGGTTTGCACCCTAGGAAACCTGACGAGAGTTCGCGTGAGCTGAGGTCCACGAGCTTCTCTCTGGATAGTTCGGGTCAAACATGACCTGTCAGCACAGTGCGTGGTGGCTGACTTCCTGGAGCAGAAACTGTTCCAGGCCCGGTGCCAGCTCTTTACAGACATCATCTCGTCATGCTGATGAGAAGAAACTTTTATTATCCCCTTTTACAGAGAGGTAATCTGAGACAGAGAGAAATCAAGTAACTTAGCTAAGTTCACATAGTTAATGGTTAAGTCAAGATAGAAACACATTTATCTGACTCCAGAACCAGAACTGTTAGTATGTGCAATACTTTCTTTTTCTATCACCAGAGCTTTTATTTAGCAGCTCATCGATTACTTAGACAAATATTTATTGAACAGCTGCTATATGCTAGCGTCTAAGTTCGAAGAACAAAGTGAAAACAAAGCAGACATGGCCCTGCCTTCCAAGACTTGCATCCTTGCATCTCTAGTGAACTTGCTAGAACTAACCGGAAATGAAACTCTGTTGTACTTTTTTATGCATTCCACTGCATCATTCTTGCCATCTTCCTCCTGATCACCATCATCATCATCATCATCATCATCATCATGAGTTACTTCGGTGCTGCAGGGACCATTTATCTCTCAGGCCTGTGAGGTGAGATCTCATCCACATGCGGTAAAGAACCTGCAGGCCACAGACTTGCTGACTGGGCCCATGCCCCCAGCTAGGATACGTGGCGGAGCCAACAAGCAGAGCCAGGACCATCTGATTCTAAAGGCTCGTGTTTAAATTACAATATCACCTGAAGACCCTGAGGTCACTTTAAAAAACTGTCTCCTGAGGGATTTTCAGAAGCCGCTGTGAAGCAATGGGGGTAGGAAGCCCAGGAAGAGCGGAAGGGACAGTGCTGAGTCCGTGGGCGCTGCGCCCTGTCCTAATGAACTCGCTTCCTGCGCCCTGGGGCCCAGCAGAGGGGTCTGGTGCTATTTCTGTTTTGAAAATGAGGAAACAGACTGCGAGAGATGAAGTAACTTGTTCAAGGTCTACACATAGCACAAGTGACATTTAAGCCAAGATTAACTCTAATGCCCCATATTTTACTGACAATGGCACCCAGAGATGCGAGAAATGCTCATTTTCTGGAGGAACACCGAGAGCGCCCTCCGAAAAGCAGCCCCAGGGCTGCCTCAGTGCACCCACTGCTGCTCAGGCTCCACTGGACTAGGACCTGCCCTCCCCCCGATTCCCTCTTACCCTGTTGTTGAAACACCTCTTGTTTCCCCTCCCTGTGTAATGACAGAATGGTGTGTGTGTGTTTTGGGATGGAGAAAAAACAGGGAAGAAGGACACTAAGTGACAAGGGGGCTTAGAGAATTCTGGAAAGCCAAGTTCATTGCAGTGCTCTGGGCCTGGCCTGCCCTCCCTTCCTCTGCTAATAATGGCCCAGCTCTGCAGGGCAGGATAACTGGGTGGGGAGTAGTGTTATGGCGAGATGTAAAGAGAAGAAGAGTCTCTGGCCAAGTCAGTAAAACCTTTTCACCTTATACAGTGTGTGCAGTAAAGGGCAAAAAACCTGCTTCCCCCAGCTTCCCCGGGACCTCACTGCCTTCCAGGTTCCAATTGCCCGGGACCTCACTGGGTTCCTGGTTCCGATTCCCTGGGACCTTGTAGGGTTCCTGGTTCCGATTCCCCGGGACCTTGTAGGGTTCCTGGTTCGGATTCCCCGGGACCTCGCTGGGTTCCAGGTTCCGATTCCAAGGGACCTCGCTGGGTTCCTGATTCTGATTCCCCAGAGCCTTTCTGGATTCCTGGTTCCGATTCCCCGGGACCACGCTGGGATCCTGGTTCTGATTCCCAGACAACTTGGTTTTCTGGTTCTGATTCCCCGGAACCTCGCTGGGTTCCTGGTTCTGATTCCCCTTATCCTACCTGGGTTCCTGGTTCCGATTCCTCGGGACCTTGCTGGGTTCCTGATTCTGATTCCCCAGAGCCACGCTGGGTTCCTGGATCTGATTCCCAAACCACTTGGTTTCCTGGTTCTGATTCCCCGGGACCTCGCTGGGTTCCTGGTTCCAATTTCTTCGTACCTCGCTGGGTTTCTGGTTCCTATTTTCCGTGAACTCGCTGGGTTCCTGGTTCCAATTCCCTCGAACCTCTCTGGGTTCCTGGTTCTGATTCCCCAAAGCCTCGCTGGGTTCCTGGTTCTTATTCCCCAGAGCCTGGCTGGGTTCCTGGTTCTATTCCCAATATTCTCACTAGGTTCCTGGTTCCTATTCCTTGGGACTTCGCTGGGTTTCTGGTTCCGATTCCTGGGACCTCTCTGTGTTCCAGGTTCCGATTCCCCCGAACCTCCTGGATTCCTGGATACGATTCCCCAGATCCTCGCTGGGTTTCAGGTTCCGATTCCCCGGGACCTCGCTGGGTTCCTGGTTCTGATTCCCGGAACCTCGCAGGGTTCCTGGTTCCAATTCACTAGAGCCTCGCTGGGTTCCTAGTTGCGATTTCCTGGGACAGTACTGGGTTCCTGGTTCTGATTCCCCAGAGCCTCGCTGGTTTCCTGGTTCTGATTCCGCAGGACCTCGCTGGATTCCTGGTTCCAATTCCCCGGAACCTCTCTGGGTTCTGGGTTCCGATTCCCCAAAGCCTCGCTGGGTTCCTGGTTCTAATTCCCCAGAGCCTGGCTGGGTTCCTGGTTCTATTCCCAATATTCTCACTAGGTTCCTGGTTCCGATTCCTTGGGACCTCGCTGGGTTTCTGGTTCCGATTCCCGGGAACTCGCTGGGTTCCTGGTTCCGATTCCCAGACCTCACTGGGTTCCTGGATCTGATTCCCCAGAGCCTCACTGGGTTTCTGATTCTGATTCCCCAGATCCTTGCTGGGTTCCTGGTTCCGATTCCCAGACCTCACTGGGTTCCTGGATCTGATTCCCCAGAGCCTCGCTGGGTTCCTGATTCTGATTCCCCAGATCCTTTCTGGGTTCCAGGTTCTGATTCCACAAGACCTCGCTGGGTTCCTGGTTCTGATTCCCCACAGCCTCGCTGGGTTCCTGGTTCCGATTCCAGGACCTCGCTGAGTTCCTGGTTTTGATTCCCCTGATCTTCCCTGGGTTCCTGGTTCCGATTCCCCGGGACCTCGCAGGGTTCCTTGTTCTGATCCCCAAGAACCTCACCGGATTCCGGATTCCTGTTCTCCGGAACCTCGCCAGGTTCCTGGTTCCGATTCCCCGGAGCCTCGCTTGTTCCTTGTTCCGATTCCCCAGAGCCTGGCTTGGTTCCTGGTTCTATTCCCCATATTCTCACTAGGTTCCCAGTTCCAATTCCCCGGAACCTCGCTGGGTTCCTGGTTCCGATTCCCAGGACCTCGCAGGGTTCCTGGTTCTGATTCCCCAGAGCCTCGCTGGGTTCCTAGTTGGGAAACCCGGGACCTTGCCGGGTTCCTGGTTCTGATTCCCCAGAGTCTTAGAGGGTTCCTGGTTCTGATTCCCCAGAGTCTTAGAGGGTTCCTGGTTCTGATTCCCCAGAGCCTCACTGGGTTCCTACTTCCGATTACTTGGGACCTCACTGGGTTCCTTGTTCCGATTCCCAAGAACCTCACTGGGTTCCTGATTCTGATTCCTCAGAACCTCGCTGGGTTCCTGGTTCTGATTCCCCAGAACCTCGCTGGGTTCCTGGTTCTGATTCCCCAGATCCTTCCTGGGTTCCTGATTCTAATTCCCCAGAGCCTGGTAGGGTTCCTCGATCTGATTCCCCGGGACCTCGCAGGGTTCCTGGTTTCAATTTCTTGGGACCTCGCTGGGTTTCTGGTTCTGATTCTCCGGGAACTCACTGAGTTCCTGTTTCCTATTCCCCAGAGCTTAGCTGGGTTCCTAGTTGCGAAACCCGGGACCTCGCTGGGTTCCTGGTTCCGATTCCCCAGAGCCTCGCTGGGTTCCTTGTTCCGATTCCCCAGAGCCTCGCTGGTTTCCTGGTTCTGATTCTGCAGGACCTCGCTGGGTTCCTGGTTCCGATTCCCAGACCTCACTGGGTTCCTGGTTTTGATTCCCCAGAGCCTCACTGGGTTCCTGGATCTGATTCCCCAGAGCCTCACTGGGTTTCTGATTCTGATTCCCCAGATCCTTTCTGGGTTCCTGGTTCCGATTCCCCAAGAACTTGCTGGGTTCCTGGTTCCAATTCCCGAAACCTCACTGGGTTCCTGGTTTTGATTCCCCAGAGCCTTGCTGGGTTCCTGATTCTGATTTCCCAGATCCTTTCTGGGTTCCAGGTTCCGATTCCACAGGCCCTCGCTGGGTTCCTAGTTCTGATTCCCCAGGACCTCGCTGGGTTCCTGGTTCCGATTCCAAGGAACCTCGCTGGGTTCCTGGTTCCGATTCCCAAAGACCTCGCTGGATTCCTGAATCTGATTTTCCAGAGCCTGGCTGGGTTCCTGGTTCTATTTCCCAGATGCTCACTAGGTTCCTGGTTCCGATTCCCCGGAACTTTACTGGGTTCCTGGTTCCGATTCCACAGGACCTCGCTGAGTTCCTGGTTTTGATTTCCCTGATCTTCCCTGGGTTCCTGGTTCCGATTCCCTGGGACCTCGCAGGGTTCCTTGTTCCGATCCCCAAGAACCTCACTGGATTCCTGATTCCTGTTCTCCGGAACCTCGCCAGGTTCCTGGTTCTGATTCCCCGGAGCCTCGCTTGTTCCTTGTTCCGATTCCCCAGAGCCTGGCTTGGTTCCTGGTTCTATTCCCCATATTCTCACTAGGTTCCCAGTTCCAATTCCCCGGAACCTCGCTGGGTTCCTGGTTTCGATTCCCGGGACCTCACAGGGTTCCTGGTTCCTATTCCCCAGAGCCTAGCTGGGTTCCTAGTTGGGAAACCCGGGACCTTGCCGGGTTCCTGGTTCCGATTCCCCAGAGTCTTAGAGGGTTCCTGGTTCTGATTCCCGGAACCTCACTGGGTTCCTGGTTTTGAATCCTCAGAGCCTCGCTCGATTCCTGGTTCTGATTCCCCAGAGCCTCTCTGGGTTCCAGATTCTGATTCCCTGGAACCTCTCTGGGTTCCTGGTTCCGATTCCCCAGCGCCTCGCTTGGTTGCTGGCTCTATTCCCCATATTCTCACTAGGTTCCTGGTTCCGTTTCCCCAGGACCTTACTGGGTTCCTGGTTCCGATTCCCTAGAGTCTCTCTGGGTTCCTGGTTCCGATTCCCCAAAGCCTCGCTGGGTTCCAGATTCCAATTCCATGGGACCTAGCTGGTTTCCTGGTTTTGATTCCCAGACCACTTGGGTTCCTGGTTCCGATTCTTCGGAACCTCGCTGGGTTCCTGGTTAAGATTAACCATAGCCTCGCTGGGTTCCTGGATCTGATTCCCCGGGATCTCGCTGGATTCCTGGTTCCGATTCCCAAGAACCTCGATGGATTCCTGGTTCCAGTTCTTTGGAACCTCTCCGGGTTCCTGGTTCCGATTCCCCAGAGCCTGGCTGGGTTCCTGGTTCTATTCCCCATATTCTCACTAGGTTCCTGGTTCCAATTCTTGGGAACTCGCTGGGTTCCTGGTTTCGATTCCCGGACCTCACTGGGTTCCTGGTTTTGATTCCCCAGAGCCTCACTGGGTTCCTAGATCTGATTCCCCAGAGCCTCACTGGATTCCTGATTCTGATTCCCCAGATCCTTTCTGGGTTCCTGGTTCTGATTCCACGGGACCTCGCTGGGTTCCTGGGTCCGATTCCAAGGAACCTCGCTGGGTTCCTGGTTCCGATTCCCAAAGACCTCGCTGGATTCCTGAATCCGATTCTCCACAGCCTGGCTGGGTTCCTGGTTCTATTATATTTCCCAGATGCTCACTAGGTTCCTGGTTCCGATACCCCGGGACTTTACTGGGTTCCTTGTTTCGATTCCCCAGAGCCTCGCTGGGTTCCTGGTTGCGATTCCGCGGGACCTCGCCAGGTTCCTGGTTCCGATTCCCCAGAGCCTCGCTTGTTCCTTGTTCTGATTCCTCAGAGCCTTGCTTGGTTCCTGGTTCTATTCCCCATATTCTCTCTAGGTTTCCGGTTCCAATTCCCCGGAACCTCGCTGGGTTCCTGGTTCTGATTCCCGGGACCTCGAATGGTTCCTGGTTCCTATTGCCCATAGCCTCCCTGGGTTCCTGGTTTTGATTCCTCAGATCCTGCCTGGGTTCCTGGTTCTGATTCCCCGGGACCTCGCTGGGTTCCTGATTCTGATTCCCCAGAACCTGGTAGGGTTCCTCGATCTGATTCCCTGGGACCTCGCAGGGTACTTGGTTCCAATTTCTTGGGACCTCGCTGAGTTTCTGGTTCTGATTCTCCGGGAACTCACTGAGTTCCTGTTTCCTATTACCCAGAGCTTAGCTGGGTTCCTAGTTGGGAAACCCGGGACCTCGCCGGGTTCCTGGTTCCAATTCCCCAGACTCTTACAGGGTTCCTGGTTCTGATTCCCCAGAGCCTCACTGGGTTCCTACTTCCGATTACTTGGGACCTCACTGGGTTCCTGGTTCCGATTCCTCAGAGCTATACTGGGTTCCGGGTTATGATTCCCCAGAACCTCGCTGGGTTCCTGGTTCTATTCTCCAGATGCTCACTAAGTTCCTGGTTCCAATTCCCCAGAACCTCGCTGGATTCCTGGTTCCGATTCCCCAGAGCCTCCCTGGGTTCCTGGTTCTGATCCCCCAGATCCTCCCTGGGTTCCTGATTCTGATTCCCCAGAGCCTGGTAGGGTTCCTCGATCTGATTCCCCGGGACCTCGCAGGGTTCCTGGTTCCAATTTCTTGGGACCTCGCTGGGATTCTGTTTCTGATTCTCCGGGAACTCACTGAGTTCCTGTTTCCTATTCCCCAGAGCTTAGCTGGGTTCCTAGTTGCGAAACCCAGGACCTCGCTGGGTTCCAGGTTCCGATTCTCCAGAACCTCGCTGGTTTCTTGGTTCTGATTCCCCAGAGCCTTGCTGGGTTCCTGGTTCTGATTCCCGGAAACTCGCTTGGTTCCTGGTTCCAATTCTCCACAGCCTCACTGGGTTCCAGGTTCCTATTCCACGGGACCTAGCTGGTTTCCTGGTTCTGATTCCCCGGGACCTCGCTGGGTTCCTGGTTCCAATTTCTTGGTACCTCGCTGGGTTTCTGGTTCCTATTCTCCGTGAACTCGCTGGGTTCCTGGTTCCAATTCCCGGAACCTCACTGGGTTCCTGGTTTTGATTCCCCAGAGCCTTGCTGGGTTCCTGGATCTGATTCCCCGGGACCTCGCTGGATTCCTGGTTCCAATTCCCTCGAACCTCTCTGGGTTCCTGTTTCCAATTCCCCAAAGCCTCACTGGGTTCCTGGTTCTAATTCCCCAGAGCCTGGCTGGGTTCCTGGTTCTATTCCCAATATTCTCACTAGGTTCCTGGTTCCTATTCCTTGGGACTTCGCTGGGTTTCTGGTTCCGATTCCCGGGACCTCTCTGTGTTCCAGGTTCCGATTCCCCCGAACCTCCTGGATTCCTGGATACGATTCCCCAGATCCTCGCTGGGTTTCAGGTTCCGATTCCCCGGGACCTCGCTGGGTTCCTGGTTCTGATTCCCGGAACCTCGCAGGGTTCCTGGTTCCAATTCACTAGAGCCTCACTGGGTTCCTAGTTGTGATTTCCTAGGACAGTACTGGGTTCCTGGTTTTGATTCCCCAGAGCCTCACTGGGTTCCTCGTTTTGATTCCCCAGAGCCTCGCTGGGTTCCTGGTTCCAATTCCCCGGAACCTCTCTGGGTTCTGGGTTCCGATTCCCCAAAGCCTCGCTGGGTTCCTGGTTCTAATTCCCCAGAGCCTGGCTGGGTTCCTGGTTCTATTCCCAATATTCTCACTAGGTTCCTGGTTCCGATTCCTTGGGACCTCGCTGGGTTTCTGGTTCCGATTCCCGGGAACTCGCTGGGTTCCTGGTTCCGATTCCCAGACCTCACTTGGTTCCTGGTTTTGATTCCCCAGAGCCTCACTGGGTTCCTGGATCTGATTCCCCAGAGCCTCACTGAGTTTCTGATTCTGATTCCCCAGATCCTTTCTGGGTTCCAGGTTCTGATTCCAAGGAACCTTGCTGGGTTCCTGGGTCCGATTTCCCACCGCCTCGCTGGGTTCCTGGTTCCGATTCCACAGGACCTCACTGGGTTCCTGGTTTTGATTCCCCTGATCTTCCCTGGGTTCCTGGTTCCGATTCCCTGGGACCTCGCAGGGTTCCTTGTTCCGATCCCCAAGAACCTCACCGGATTCCTGATTCCTGTTCTCCAGAACCTCGCCAGGTTCCTGGTTCCGATTCCCCGGAGCCTCGCTTGTTCCTTGTTCCGATTCCCCAGAGCCTGGCTTGGTTCCTGGTTCTATTCCCCATATTCTCACTAGGTTCCCAGTTCCAATTCCCCGGAACCTCGCTGGGTTCCTGGTTCCGATTCCCAGGACCTCGCAGGGTTCCTGGTTCTGATTCCCCAGAGCCTCGCTGGGTTCCTACTTCCGATTACTTGGGACCTCACTGGGTTCCTTGTTCCGATTCCCAAGAACCTCGCTGGGTTCCTGATTCTGATTCCTCAGAACCTCGCTGGGTTCCTGGTTCTGATTCCCCAGAGCCTCCCTGGGTTCCTGGTTCTGATTCCCCAGAGCCTCCCTGGGTTCCTGGTTCTGATTCCCCGGGACCTCGCTGGGTTCCTGGTTCAGATTCCCAATAGCCTAGCTCGGTTCCTGGTTCCGATTCCCGGAACCTCACTGGGTTCCTGGTTCTGATTCCCAAGAACCTCGCTGGATTCCTGGTTCTGATTCACCAGAGCCTCGCCGGGTTCCAGGTTCCAATTCCCCAGAACCACGCCAGGTTCACAAGGAACACCAGAAGAACTGGCATGATAAGAACAGGACCATTTATTGACATCTGTTATGTGAATAATTTGCATCCATTACCTCACTCACCTTTTTCCCTGCCCTTTTGCTGACTAGGAGGTGCCCTCAGAGACCCAGAACCTTCTCCATGGTGTGCAGCTAGTGGACATAGATCTGGGATTCAGATCCAACATCAGGTTTTAAGTGCAATTTGCTTCTCTCTGCAGGACCCAGACAGCAGTCCCAGGACCTCCTGGTTACCCGTGGCTGTGGTCTGACCACGGTATTTGGGGCCCTGGCCCGTGGGTTCCTCTTTCAACACGTCATGTCCTTTCCGTTCTTTTAGCCCCTTTCTCACTGCCAATCTGAACTGGACTTGCAGGAAGGACGTCTGCCCCTCCCTCTCTCCCTTCCAGAGGATCCCCACTCCAGCTCTTCCTTACACAGGCTCAGAATCAGGTCATCTCAGCCACGGACTGGGATAGACAATTCACTGCCTAGCCAACCCATAGGCTGGCAGCTTTGCCAGGAAGCTACAAGCCTACACTTGGGGGATGTCCAGCGGGCCTAAGCCAGCAGGCAGACATCCCCTTAGCTCTGCTTTAGAGGCAGGAGAGGCTCCCGCCACCGCTGCTGCACTCACCAGCTGTGAACCCAGCTTCTGGCTGAGCGGTGCTCCCCCGGTGGGAGCGCACTGACCACCAGGGTAAAGCTCCTGCATTGAGTGTCTGCCCCTGGTGGTCAGTGTGCGTCATAGTGACCAATTGTTCCACTGTTTGGTCAATTTGCATATTAGCCTTTTATTATATAGGATGGAAAAATAAAATAATTTTCGAAAATAGTAAACTTTGAAACAGTATGGAGTATTGTTATACAAGATCTCCAAGATATATAAATTATATATAAGATTTTACAATTATTTTTGTATATGTATACATTATATATATAATTTACACATATATATATAATTTATGCATACAATATGTGTACATATAAATAATTTATATATGTATGTGCAGTCATTTCCCTGTATCCACAGAAGATACATTCCAAGACTTTCAGTGGATGCCTATATCAGCAGATGGTACCAAACCCTGTATGCTGCTTTTTTCTGTACATACATAAACTTTTTGCCTAAAGGAAGATCTTCATGGCTTCTTTTTTGCATTTCCCAATAGACTGCATCACCACACTTGCATTTTGAGATCATTATTAAGTGAAATAAGGGTGACTTGAACACAAAACTGCAATGCAATGGCAATTGATCTGATAACCCAGATGACTTCTAAGCGCCTCCTGGGTGGAAAGCATATACAGTATGGATATGCTGGACAAAGGGACAGCTCATGTCCTTGGCAGGATGGAGGAGACAGTGAGATCTCATCATGCTAGTCATAATAGCACTCAATTAAAAACTTATAAACTGTTTACTTCTGGAAATGTCTACTCAATATTCAGACCCCAAAACTGAAACAGTGGAAAGGGAAACCACAGATATGGGGGACCACGGTATGTATGTTTATATACACTGATCTCTGAACGCATAATAATCTGGCCACTCAGTGTGTGTGTGTGTGTGTGTGTGTGTGTGTGTGTGTGTGTGTATTACAGGCCCAGTGCATAAATTCATGCATGGGTGGGTCTGGCCAGCCTGGCAGGGGAGGGTACATGATTGGTTGGCTGGCCTGCCTGCTGGTCAAACTCCTGGTCGAGGGGACAATTTGCACACTAGCCTTTTATTATATAAGATATACACTGAGTGGCCAGATTATTATGCGTTCAGAGATCATAATAATTTGGCCACAGAGTGTATATGAAAGAATCCACATAATGTGGTCCCATTTGTGATCACTGCTTATGCCTTGACAGCCAAATGTACGTGCACATAAAGAGAATAGTCTGGATGGCTATACACCACAGGGTTAACAGTGAACCTCTCTGGGTACTAATAAGTTTACTTGAATATATATTTATTAAGCTTTTCTGTGATTTCTAAATTTTTAAATAATATATAAAATTTCTATATTATAGAAAATATTTAAACAATGTTAGAGCTAGAAAATACCTTCAAATGATCAGATTCAATTCTCCATTTCATACAAAGCAAAATGACTGGCTTATGACTGCAGACAGCTGATCTCACGCTAAGACCTCAGCTGGCCTTTGAGAACCACGTTACCTGTCCTTCTCCACCTCAGGCGAGCTTTCAGCAGGAAGCCTCCCAGTCACATGTGTCAATGGGCTCGTCCTACAGAGTCTCCAAACTCGGACCCAACACACTCAGATCCCCACTGCTGTGGCCTGAGCTGGAACCGACGATGAGGTTTAAAGTTAAACACAAATAAAAGTAAGTTATGCTTGCTTGGGCGACTACTAGTGTGTTGGTAAGGCATGAGATGAAGGAACAAATTCTTGCTATCAGCCAGTGATCTAGAAAGGCTTTGTGGAAAAAGAAGACAAGAAGAACAGGCACAAACACACACACACACACACACACACACACACACACACACAGGCAATACATGCTCACTGGGTACCAAAAGCAGACTGGTGATGAACATCAGGGCCACTGTGCTTAGCTGTCCAGGCTGAGGTCTGCACATCTGGGGGTTAGTGGGCCCCTTTACATTAGAGGCATAAGAGTTCATGTTAATGATGCTTCAGTGCCCAATGTGTGCAATTGGATCTAAAGGGCCTGGGTCCCATGCGTCAGGGATCACTTTGTGGTAAGGGCGTGGCCATGAGATCATTATTTCAGGATATAAGAGAATATTAAAAACTAAAACAAGAAACTCACTACAGACTGATTCATTTGCCTCTCAGCATAACCATTATTGCTTGTCTCATTTTCGGTTCTTATGAGTGTATTTCTAGTATCATGAGCTCACTCATCTAGGTGAAATGATGAACAACATAGACTGATGAACAAGAACAGACCTCGAGACAGGCAAGCATCGATCAGACTGTCAGACCTCAGAGGAAAGATAGGGGAGGGTGGGGATAAGGAAGAGAGATCAACCAAAGGACTTGTGTGCATGCATATAAGCCTAACCAGTGGTCACAGACAACAGGGGTGTGGAGGCATGCATGTGGAAGGGTTTGACATGGGAATGGGGGGGAGGGAAATGGGGGGGAGGGATTAGGACAAATATGTGATACCTTAATCAATAAAGAATTTAGCCGAAGCCACTTTGGCTCAGTGGTAGAGCGTCGGTCTGTGGACTGAAAGGTCACAGGTTCGATTCTGGTCAAGGGCATGTACCTTGGTTGTGGGCATATCCCCGGTAGGGGGTGTGCAGGAGGCAGCTGGTCGATGTTTCTCTCTCATTGATGTTTCTGGCTCTCTATCTCTCCCTTTCTCTCTGTTAAAAATCAATAAAATATATTTTTTTTTAATTTTTTTTTAAAAATCAATATTTCTAGACCTACTACATAAGAAATAGGGACCATAGTAATTATGTCACATCTCTTTATATATTCATATAATAAATGCAAAAATGTTTTTGGGGAAAAAACTATAATAATTAAAGATATTCAGACTCCTGTCTCAAATAAAGGAAACTCTCTTTAATAAAAATACATATTTTAATGAGCCCTTCATATACTCTTGGGCATATCAGGTTTATTTCTGTTGAAGTTAATCATATTTTCTTAAAGTATTACTTCATAAGTATGAGATCTATTACAGACACCCTGATGAAAATGTCTTTTCCACATTGGCTGACATAAATCAGTTTTTTCTTTTGTTTCATTGCTTAAAATAGTCACCTGTGCTTGTGAGGAATGCCTCTCTTACTTAGGAATTTCTAAGCAGAATTTTAAACTGGATATAATAGAATTACCCTCAACTTTCACGCAGAACTTTAAGACTTTAAGAGACCAGAACTCAATCTTCGTTTTTAAATAAAGAGGGATTCCTTTTCCTCTTATTTTCCTTTCCCATTCCTCTTGTTTTCCTTTCATTTTTCTTCCCTGCCTTGCTCAGCATTGTGGCTGAGCAAGTAAATAAATCAGTTTATTGTAAATAATGGAAGCCAAGTTTCTCCCTGCTGGAGAAAATATTCACCAGTGAGGAAGGAAGAAGACTAGAAAGAACCATCAGTCTTGAATTGGAATTGAAGAGATCAGTATAACCTGGCCAGTGTTGCTCAGTGGTTGACCATCAACCCATGAACCAGGAGATCATGGTTGGATTTCCTGTCAAGGCACATGCCCAGGTTGCAGTCTTCATCTCTCATCATTGATGTTTCTACCTCTCTGTCCCTCTCCCTTCTCTCTGAAATCAATTAAAATATAATTTTTCAAAAAGAAGTATAAACCATGGTTTCATAATATACTAGAGTCCTGGTGCACAAGATTCCTGCACTTGGGGTGGGGGTGGGGAGTGTCTCTCAGCCTGGCCTGCACCCTCTCACAGTCTGGGGGCCTTCGGAGGATGTTTGACTGACAGCTTAGGCCTTCTCCTCGTGGGGAGTGGGCCTAAGCTGGCAGTGAGACATCCTTAGTGCTGCCACGGAGGCAGGAGAAGCTCCTGCCACCACCACTGTGCTCACCAGCCGTGAGCCCAGCTCAGGGCTTCTGGCTGAGTAGTGTTCCCCCTGTGGGAGTGCACTGTTTACCACAGGTCAGCTCCTGCATTGAGCTTCTGCCCCCTGGTTGTTCTTCTGTTTGGTTGATTTGCCTTTTATTATATAGGACTAGAGGCCCAGTGCATGAAATTCATGCGCAGGGAAGTGTGTCCCTCAGCCCAGCCTGCACCCATTTCAATCTGAGATCCTTCTGGGATTGGGCCTAAATGGGCAGTCGGACATCCTCTCACAATCCAGGACTGCTGGCTCTTAACTGCTTGCCTGCCTACCTTCCTGATTGCCCCTAACCACTTCTGTCTGCCAGTCTGATCACCCCCTAACTGCTCCCCTGCCAGCCTGTTTGCCTTTAACTGCCCTACCCAGTCACCATTAACTGCCCATTCCTTGCTGGCCTGGTCCCCCCCAACTGCTCACCCCTGCAGGCCTGGTTCCCCCCCAACTGCCCTTCCCTGCAGGCCCAGTCGCCCCCAACTTCCCTCCTCTGCCAGCCTGGTCACTTCTAACTGCCATCTCCTGCAGGCTTGATTGCCCCCAATTGCCCTCCCTTGCAGGCCTGGTCCCTCCCAACTGCCCTCCCCTGCTGCTTATCTTATAGTGGCAATCTTGTGGCCACATGGGGGCAGCCATTTTTGATCACATGGAGGCAGTCATCTTGTGTGTTGGAGTGATGGTCAATCTGCATATTACTCTTTTATTAGATAGGATAGAGGCCTGGTGCACAGGTGGGGGCTGGCTGGTTTGCCCTGAAGGGGGTCCCGGGTCAGGATGGAGGTTCCCTTGAGGTGTGGGGCGGCCTGGGCGAAGGGCCTGTGGTGGTTTGCAGGCTTGCCTCACCCCACAGTGATCCAAGCAGTGGCCCTGGATTCTGGAATTTATTTATTTTTTATAATTGAAATTTTGTAGCCTTGAGCAGAGCCAAGCCTCCTGCTTGCTCTGTGGCTGCAGCCATTTCTGTAGGAATTTATTTACCTTTTATAATTGAAACTTTGTAGTCTTGAGTGGAGGCCTGGGCTGGCCAGGGTGTGCAGAAAGCTTGGTTTCCTCCATTGCCAGGGAAACCCAAGCCTCCTGCTCTCCCAGTGACCACAGCCATCTTGGTTGGGTTAATTTGCATACTCGCTCCTGGTGGGGGTAGCTTGTGGAGTATAGTGGAGTGGTGGTTAATTTGCATATTATTCTTTTATTAGATAAGAGGATATGCACAGAGGGACGTAGTTTGTTTATACACTGAGTGGCCAGATTTTTACGCATTCAGAGATCATAATAATCTGGCTACTCAGTGTATTTTCTAGCTCTGTCTATTGAGGTCCAAAAGCAATGACACCCCAGTGAGTACACTGAGCATTCATATTTTGGTCTCTAAATACCATCCTTTCTAAAACAAACCAGGACTTCTTGGAGAAGGTGGCGGAGTACTAGTAAGTGGATGTTACTCTGACATGTTCCCAGGACCAAACTGAATTACAACTAAAATACAGGGGGGAGAACCTGAATAATCAACTGAAGACTCACTGGAGAGAGCCCTGTTACCCCAGGACCGAAAGTGGAACCCGCATGGAGACTGGTAGGAGGGGCAGAGGAAGGAAAGGGCTGCCGGCTCCCACAGACAGCAGCTGAAGTTCCAGGGGATTATCCCAGCTGTGGTGGGTTCCCACTGAGGACTCTGGGGTCCAGTCCCCAAGGGGGGCTTCCCGCAGGGAGCACCGGGACTGAGGAAGGTGCCTGCAGAGCACTGGCCTGTGACGAGCAGCAGGGCTGTGATCTGCCAGGAGAGACGGCTGGAAATGCAGCCACACATTTCCCCATGCAGCCACTCATCTGCAAAGGGTTCACACTCAAGTACACAAGGAGCTCACACAACTTAACAGAAGGAAGACAAACAATCTAATTTAAAAATGGGCAAAGGACCTAAATAAACACTTCTCCAAAGTGTTTATACATACAAATAGCCAAGAGACATATGAAAAAATGCTCAAAGCTGCTAATTATCAGAGAGATGCAAATTAAAACAACATGAGAGATGCAAAATAAAACAACCTCACACCTGTTAAGATGACCAACATCAACAAATCAACAAAAGACAAGGGCTGGCGAGGATGTGGAGAAAGAGAGCCCTCATGCACTGCTGGTGGGAATGCAAATTGGTTCAGCCACTGTGGAGAACAGTATGGCGTTTCCTCAAAATTTAAATATGGAACTGCCAGTGATCTCACTTCTAGGAGTATATCCTAAGAAACCAGAAACTCCAATCAGAAAGAATACACCCACCCCTGTGTTCATAGCAGCACAATTTACAGCACATGTGTCAAACACAAGGCCCGCGGGCCAAATCCGTCCCGCCAGGCCTTGCAATGTGGCCCGCACCGCGCTGTCATCACTGCACTCCGCTGTGTTTCCATCTGTTTCCATCACAATGACAGTTTATGACTGTTCAGTAAACCATTTGGCCCGCGATTTAGGTTGGATTTTAGATTTTGGCCCCTTCTCTGATTGAGTTCGACACCCCTAATTTACAGTAACTAAGATCTGGGAACAACCCAAGTGCCCATCGGTAGATGAGGGGATAAAAAAGCTGTGGTACATTTACACCATGGAATGCTATGCAGCAGTTAAAAAGATGAATCTCTTACCCTTTGAGACAGCATGGAGGGACCTAGGGAGTTTTAAGTTAAGCAAAATAAGCCAGTCAGAGAAAAGTAAGTATCACATGATGTCATTCATATGTGAAATCTAATGAACAAAATACGCTGTTGAAAAAAATAGATCCAGAGACATAGGAGCATAGAAGAGATTGTGGAGTCTCAGAGGGAAGGTGTGGAGGGTGGGTGGGTGGGAAGAGATCAACCAAAGAACTTACATGCATGTATGCATAACCCATGGACACAGACAATAGGGTGGTGGAGGCCTGGGGCAAAGGGGGTCAATGAGAGAAGAAAGCGGACATATGTAAAACTTTGAACAATAGTAATTTTTTAAAAAGATACATATGTTATGTCTTATTGTGCTGGAACATAAGGAAATGCTCAATGAGTAATAAATTTAAAAATGCAAGAGCCAGCTTAAAGGAACCCTCATTACCAAATAGCAGAGCATTTGGGCATCAAAATAAATAAAGATGATAATAGATCATGCTCTATTGAGTAAAATGGAATCTATGACTCAATACAGACATGAATAAGTAAATAGATGGGAACAATGATGGAAGATTCAGGTCAGAAGGATAGTGAGCAGAGATTTGATGACAAATGGGATTTGGGTGTAGTTTCCTAAAACCTCCTGCAGAATACTAATTAATTACAAAGAGACTAGTGAATTTAAGGTGTAAAAGCCTTAGACAGCAGCCTGACCAGATGACAGAGGTTAGCACCCTCAGTGAGGGACACAGGGACATCCCGCACCTCCTGGGAAGCGCAGAGAAGAGCAGTGTTCCTGGGTGATCCTGCCAGAATGCATGGCCAGCCTGCGGCCCTGGACACACTGAGTGGACGCAGATTGAGGTTCACTCATTCTACAGGATAAGAAGCTTGCAGTCCTTACAGGCAAAGGACATGAAATGCAGGAAAGACTGAGAGACTGGTCCAAAGGGGGGGAACCTGAGTGACACTAGGTGATGGCTAAATACAAAGCATACCCCGGTGCCCGGAAGAAAAGAAGCTGCTACTGAGACGCCGGCGTCTGGAAAGTGATCTGCCTCAGACGTGGTTGTGCTGACGGGGAGGTTTAGATGCTGATGTTGTAGGAGAATGCCCTTGTTTCAGAAGCACACCTGACTGCTCAGGGAGGATGGAAGACCGTGTCGTCATTATCATGACTAATGACAACAGGAGAATGCGTGGAGAGCACGGATGACGGAGTAAATGTAAAACGCTTCCAATGAGGACACCCAGGAAAAGGGATTCATGACACTTTGTACTACTCTGGCAACGTCTCCTTAGGTTTGCAATTATCATTGTTTAAAGTATTGTCTTAAATTTAAACAAAAAGTAAGGGAAAGGGAGTATGGATTTTGCATTCCATAATAAAAGATAAAATATAACAATATTATCTTCAATGTATTAAGTGCCAAGCACTAACCGTACCTTATCTCCTCTCCTTAGAGAAATCATCTAGACCAGAGAGAGATTTCTGTTCCCCTCTGAAGAGAAGATAAGGGAGGTGAGCAGAGATTAAGTTACTCGCCTAAGCTACTCCTCAAGTTAGAAGCACAGACTGGTTTCAAGTGGACAGCTCGGTCATCCAGCCCCACTCTGCCCAGGCTGCGTGTGGTGATCACAAAGGTACCATCTTACCGGTAAGAGTTCTCGTGGGCCGGACTCTGGGCTAAGTGCTCCCCACAGCGGTCCCTTGTCTGAGCTCTCACCTTCAAGGTTTCTATCTTGCCCTCGGTTCAGTGAGGCCCAGACAGGTTGGGTCACGCAGCTGGGACCTGTGGGAGCTGGTGTTTGGAAGACCGCACTGTCTGGCCCCAAGCTCCTCCTCAGCACCCCAAGAGAAGAGGGACTTCTTGCTGCATGGTAAGAGCAGAATACACACCGAGGGGGGCAGGTTTCAAGTTTTGGGGCCCAGGCTTTGTAACTATGCTAATTCTAAAATGCCTTGGAGGACAGACTTATTGATCAACTTATTGATCGACTTACTGATTGGGCACAGTGGGCATTTAGGAGCCCACCAAAATGTTATCACTTATTTATTTTTTATTTTTTATTAATCCTCACCCAATGATATTTTTTCCATTGATTTTTTTTTAATTTTGATTATTTAAAAAAATATTTATTGTTGAAAGTATTGTATCTGTCCTCTTATTCCCCATTGACCCCCTCTAGTTCACCCCCCCACCCTTGCCCTATTTTCTGTGTCCATGGATTATGCATATATGCATATAAATTGTTTGGCTAATGTCTTTCCACCCCCCTCCACCTTCCCTCCAGAGGGAGAGGGGACAGAGAGAGAGAAAAATGGACGTGAGACACATGGATTGGTTGCCTCCCCCACATGCTCCCACTAGGGCTGGGGATTGAACCTGCAACCCAAGTACATGCCCTGGGAATCGAACCAGAGACCTTTTAGTGTGCAGGCCAATGCTCTCTAACCGCTGTGAACACTGGCTGGGGCTTTTTATTATTGTATTTCTTATTGTTTGATTTGAGAGCGAAGAAGAAAGAGAGAGAAACATCGTTTTGTTGTTTCACTTACTGATGCATTCATTGGGTGATTCTTCTGTCCTGGCTGGGGTCAAACCTACCACCTTGGTGTATCAGGACAGTATTCTAACCACTGAGCTACCTGACCAGGGCTATTTTAAAAGCAGATTGAAAAAATTAATATAGTCCAGCTTGGATTATATTTTTCTTAATACCAATGTAGTGATAACATGAATTTTTAATCTTTTTTGAAGGAAGGGATTTAAGAAGGCAAAAAGAGTCCATGAAAGTAACCAAGTGGCCCAGCAAGTGTGTGTGTGTGTGTGTGTGTGTGTGTGTGTGTGTAAGTGCCTTCACTCAAGAGAGACTGCATTAAGATCTACTGCTACTGCCTGCAAGGGAAAACTATATTATATTTACTGCATGAAGTTGAAAGTAATTAGCCACAGAGAAAACATATCCCTCTGTGGGGAGAAGACATTGAAGTCCTATCTCAAAGCAGCAACAAGATAAAAGTAATGATGGGCTTATGGCTGGGAGAGGCCATTAGTTGTGTTTTTGGTGTCATGAATTATTCTTGTATAGATCTTTTAGTCTTTGCATGTAACAAAATTTTACATGTTTAGTGGATGAAGATTTTTTTCCTTTTAATTGTGTGGTTTTCTTTGTCCATTAGAGATATTTTATTTTATTTTATCTATATTCCTGCAACCAAATTATTATAAGCCAGGAGGATGATTAGAGTGCTTAAAAAGACTAATTCTTACAAAGTTTTCTTCAATTACCTTAGCCTTATTGGGGGTGAAGGTGGGGGTGGGGCAGACATTCTGTCATCCTAGGAACCCGTGCACAAAAGTAGGCCCTCCCCACAGGCCATTTAAAGGTGGTGTCAAGTCCTTTGCCTGGGTTTTCTGTCTACCTCTGTACAAGCTGCGGATGGAGGGGAGAGATCCCTACTGGAAGGTCAGCACAGAAAAGGCAGCTCCTGTGTCCACACGAAATCAATGGGCCTTCCTGCCGCTCCCAGGCTCCCGGCTCCATCCCTCAGTGATGCTGCTCTCTGCAGGAGATGCTGGAGCACAGGGCCCTGCCTTGAAAGAAAGGCAGATTCTGGTCGGGGACCCTCGGTCCGGGCACAGTGCCTCTCCCAGTGGCGGAGGGGGCACGGGATTTTAGGAGGCCCCTCCGCAGGGCACTCCCTTTTCCGGTGTCCGGACTGCCCACATTTATGGCAATTGCCCGAAGGAGCCCTTTTGGGCTTTTCTCACGTTGGCATCATCGGCCTCTGCCCTTGTAGGGCTGAGAGAAGGAGGGCCTGCCTTTTCTCTTTGTTTTTCCCTTTCTGACGCCCTCTCTCCCTCCGCTTGATCCCTGCTGTAAAATACGGGAGATGCTACTTTTAGCATCCCTTCCTGGGGGCAGTTGGTCCCATTTCTGATTTCTGTAGCTTCCTCCTGACAGGTGGGTCCGATTGGCCATGAATCTGTCCTTAAGGACAATCCCTCCAGCTGGTCCTTGGGACCCAGTGGTGCACTTCCTTGCAGCTCCCTGCCTTCTGTGGAGGGGGTGTGGGGTTCCTGAGCACCCTGCTCTGGCTGCCAGTTGTTACAATTAACCGGCTACTTCAGGGAGGCTTCCACTCCCTGCAAGAGGCCAGAAAGGCATGTGACCTCAGGCCCATCTCCCATCCTCCGAATCACAGCCCCAGTTAGGGTTAGAATAGCGGGTGGCCTCCATTCCTGGGGGAGCTGTCCTTTAGCGTATGGACTTCATTTGCATGGGCCAATGCTTTTCCCTAATGTCACCATTTTCCAAGGTGGTCAGGGCCTCTTGGGGGACCAGAATAATATCCTCCAGGGTAAGTTAGGGAGAGCTTTCCCCCTTCTTGGGTAGATTTGCCAGGGTCATCTGTGAAATTCCCCTGCCTGTGCTTCATGCCCATTGATCTTGTATGCTAAATGGAGCTGGAATTCTTACTATTCTCCCCATGTGCTGGGGCTGCCCTTAAAGGAAGACTTGAGGTGATATTGTTGGGTTTTGTTTGAAATTTATTGTTTTATTTACCCCCTCCCCCATTTATTCAGTACAGGGTAGTGCTAGTTCTGGGGCAGCTGGGACTGAGGCAGTCGCTGTGGCTTCCATGGGCAGTCACCTCAGGATGTAGTTCTTCCTTTGCTATGGCTGCTAGGAGCACATGACTTACCTTACAGTTTTTGCACATTTTTTAGTTATTCCTTAGGAAGACCTGGACATAAGGTCTTCAACAGAATAAGTCTAATTGTAAGATTATATATATTATAATTTAGGCTTCAATTTCTGGGCCAAAATTTCCCATCTCCTAATATATATTGAGGCAGACCTGTATTGGAAAAGAAAGTTAACCTTTTTCTTTTTAAGGTCTGAGGGTCAATTTCCCCCCAGTTCTGTAGGATGGTCCCAGAGGTGTGTCATGTGGTCCTGGGTTTTGGTTTCCCATCTGGGAGGGGGTAGAGGAGGTCATAGGAGAGAATGGGTGTCGCCGTTCCTTCTCTGATGTCGTTTCCACCACCAGGAGAAGGCTCCTCCTCAGGCGTGGGTTTCCAGATTTAACTAGTCTTACCATGTATCCAAACTCCTGGCTCAGTCACCCAGGATGTGTTTACCCCGCGCCCTGAGGGTGACCTCACCAAAGACCAGGATGTCCTGGGAATGGACGTTGCCCCACTCAGGGGACTCAACTCCACGCCAGTCTCCTGAGTCCCTTCTGATGCCTATTTTCCCATTTAACTTAAAACTTCCTTTGTCTTGACCCCTTCTTCTCGGTACTAAGGAGGGAGGTCTTATAGCTTCCAGGTTAACTCATGTTTTTAGGCTACAATGCCACCAGTTTCTGACCTGTTTTTCCTGCCAAAGATCCTGCTAGAGCAAAAATTGCAGTATTTGTAGTCCTGCCAGCCTTTGTCAAGACAGGACCCTTCTAGGTTCTTACAATATTCTCATTCCTCAGAAGCATTTGCTACCCAACATATTTGTCCACTGGAGTGTCTGAAAACCTGTATTCCTGCCTGCTCCCCAGTCTCCTGGGTCCTGCGGAGCCATGCATGACAGATGTCTGAACAGAGCAGGTAATCCTTCCTTTGTCCCTGTCCACACAGGTAATTTACTGATATCCCCTCCATTTGGGTAAGTTTCAGTAGGACAAAGCCAGCATTCCCTGCTATGCCTGTCAACCTTTCAAGATATTTAGCAAATTGCCTTTGAGTTCAAAGTCAGGTATTAGAGGCCGGAGTATGTATATAAAGAAGGGCCCGTGATCCCATCCATCCCATAATTGGCACAGAACCAGCCTCCGATTAATGGGATGGAGTAAAGGGCCCTGCTCAGCCTGGCAAAGAACCTTAAGATCTTAGCTTCCATTTGTTCACCCAGAGTGCCTGCCGCCTGTGCTCTGCTCACACGGCAGTAATAGCTGGCGTTAACAGCTTCCGGCCAGTGTTGTGCCTCACAGTGTTTGTGTGAACAAGCAGGGAAGGGCTCTCCTCCCACCTAGGATAACATCCTGCAAACCTGTGGGGCCCCCCATTATGTCCGCACTGCACAGCAAATTTCCCCCCTGCAAGCCCTCCGGAGAGAGTATAAATGCAGATAAGGAGGCCAAAAGCATGATGGGACAGAGGATCGGGGGCTGAGCAGGCAAACAGTGGTTCAAACATTGTTTTAGTCATCATGTCTGTGAACAGATGTAGTCGGTCTCTGTGTTGTTTGTGAGTGGGGTTCCCCAAACCTTTACCCTCTCATTATCCCATATTCTCTTACATGTCTTGGTTTCTCGTCTGGTCACCTAAACAACTTGGAGGGCCTGGCCAGGGTGGCTCATTGATTGAGTGTCATCCCATGCAAAGAGAGGTCATCAGTTCAATTCCTGATCAGGGCACATGCCTGAATTGCAAGCTTGACACCCTTTACGGTCATCTGATTGATGTTTCTTTCTCATCTATGTTTCTCTCTCCTTCTCCCTTCCTCTTTATTTTAGAGAATTAATAATAATAATCCTACCTAATAAAAGAGTAATATGCAAATTAATCATCACTCCACTACATCCACCAGCCACACCCACCAGCCAATCAGAGTAAGTATGCAAATAAACCCAACCAAGACAGCTACAGAGACAGAGAGCAAGAGGAAGGCTTGAGTTTCCCCAGCAATGGAGGAAGCCAAGCTTTCTGTCTGCCCTTGCTGGCCTAAGCCTCCACTCAAGGATACAAAGTTTCAATTATAGAAGGTAAACAAATCCAAACAGAAATGGCTGCAGCCACGGAGAGAGCAGGAGGCTTGGCTCCACTCCAGGCTACAACGTTTCAATTATAGAAGGTAAATAAATTCCAGATTCCAGGGCCTTCACTTGGGTCACCAGGGGGTGTGTCTGGCCTGCAAACCATCACAGGCTCCTTGCTCAGGCCACCCCACGCCTCAAGGGAACCTCCACCCTGATCTGGGACACTCTTCAGGGCAAACCAGCTGGCCCCCACCCATGCACCAGGCCTCCATCCTATGTAATAAAAGAATAATATGCAGATTGACCATCACTCCAACACATAAGATGACTGCTCCCTATGGTCAAAGATGGCTGCCCCCAAGTGGACACAAGATGGCCACCACAAGATGGTCAGCAGGAGAGGGCAGTTGGGGGCAATCAAGCCTGCAGAGGAGAGCAGTTAGAGTGACCAGGTTGACAGAGGAGGGAAGTTGGGGGTGACCAGGCCTGCAGGGAAGGGCAGTTAGGGGTGATCAGGCCTGCAGTGGAGGGAAGTTAGGGGCAAACAGGCTGGCAGGGGAGCAGTTAGGCATCAATCAGGCTGGCAAGAGAGTGGTTAGGGGGTGATCAGGCTGGCAGGCAGAAGTGGTTTGGGGCAATTAGGAAGACATGAAGGTGAGCAGTTGGGAGCCAGCAGTCCTGGGATCGGGCTTAAACAAGCAGTAGGACATCCTTCGAGGGGTCTCAGATTGAAGAGGGTGCAGGCTGGGCTGAGGGACACCCCCTACCCCCATGCATGAATTTTGTGCACTGGGCCTCTAGTAAATAAATAAAGTAAAACAACCAGGAGGGGTGAGAGTTCTGGTGATCAACCCTTAAGCATGTGAACCCAGACAAGCCAGTCAGTTAATTACAGTGAAATGGAAGTCCCTTTGAGGTTACTGCACATCTTAGGGTTCAACCCAGGCACCTCTGCAAGGCCCTTACTCATTAAGGACACTTGAGACTCAAACAAGAGGGAGGAATTACCTCTTTTCTTCAGACCCTGGCAAGCTTAAGTGCTCCTCTTTCTCCTGCATGCCTGTCACCGGACATGACCTTACTCCAATTGCCTAATTCCTTATGCCTCTGCTCCCTCTTTTCCCCAGGAAAACTAAAGCACATGCAGAAAGGCTCCCTGTCTGGGAACAAAAAGTTACTGCGTTGCTGCTGTTGTTGACATGAAAGGAGGTGAGTGAACGGAGGTGACCCCGCTATCTGGGTCAGGCCCCGAAAGATGTTCCCGAAGAGCCACCTGAGACAGGGGGCTCGTCCCTCCTCAGCTCTTGTCACTCTCTCGAGAAAGAATTCAGACAAGTGGCAGAAAGCTGTGTGAAAGGAAAGCAAGAGAATTTATTAAGGAGGCAAAACAAGCAAATTTCTTACGGATACACTTGGCAATAGGGGACATCTGTAATAGCGTTGACAATAAAAAATAACCCAAAAGATACATATGCTAGGCATAAAGCACAGGTGGGCAGCACAGCGAGTCTGAGTGCCGGTGAGGGTTCAGGGGTTCATACTTTTTCTCCCGGTTAGTTTCAAGGTTCCCCCTGCAGGATGGACTAGTTTTCAAGGTTCCCCTTTCACATTGTTGTGGCATTTCCCAGAATTTATGAGAACATCTGGGGATTTTCTCTTGGCAAGTCCCCAGACCGCTGACTCTCCGTTCAGCGGGTGAGATAAATCCCCTTCCCTCCTCCTGCCCTAGCAGTTCTCTCTCCTGCTTAACAATTACACTCAAAGTCAGAAGAGATGGTTCTTTAATAAATAAATTGTGAGGAGACTAGAGATGGGAGAAACCAAGAATTTTTAAAAACTGAGGCTTATTAACCAAACTTAATATATGGATCTTGATTCAAATCTTTAAAAAATTACTATAAAGGAACTGCTCGAAATTTTAACATAGACTAGATACATAATGATAATAACAACTTATTACTGATTTTATTATTGAGTTATTGCAATTAAGATTATATATTTAAAAGTCCTTACCATTTAGAGAGATAAACTAATATTTATGAAGTGATGTGAGATGGTGTGTGGGATTTACTTAAAAAATATATCAAATTTGCCCAGCTGGTGTGGCACAGCGGTTGAGCATTGACCTATGAACCAGGAGGTCATGGTTCAATCCTGGTCAGGGCAAATGTCTGGATTTCAGGCTTAATCCCCAATGTGGGGTGTGCAGGAGACAGCTGATTAATGATTCTTTCACCATTGATGTTTCTATCTCTCTTCCTCTCCCTTCATCTCTGAAGTCAATAAAAAATATATATTTTAAAAATATGGCAATTCAATGGCTAATGTTTAATGTTATAAAAATATTTTTAAAAAGTAATGAAATTATAACAAATTAAAATATTATAGAAGCTGGGTGATGGGCACATGGAAATTAATTAAACTACTTTTCCAACATTTTATTTTGTTCAAAATTCTTCATTATGAAACACTTAAAAGAAAAAAGACAGAGATGCCAAGTACTAAGAGGTATTCAAAGACCCAGCTCCTCCAGGTCTTTGTCTGTCTGCAAGAATCTTAACCCTTAAACATCACACTAACCTGAGCACCCTGTGGCCAGTGCAAGTGGCCAGCTGGGAGTAAAAAGAACATTCGACTGGGAGCAAGACCCGTGTGTGTGGTAAGGTCTACCTTGTCCAACAGAGCTGTGACTCGCAGATGTTTCCCTTCGTGCATTCGATTTCTTCACTTGTAAAATGAGGGAGTTATGCTGAATCGGTGGTTTATCAAACTTTAAAAAATGGTAGTAATAGAAAATACTTGTTTTCCAAATGAACTCTTCTACAGCAGAGCAGTCTGACATCTGAAACAGATAGAAGCACAGCTGCATGATTTGAAAGGAACGATTAAAAGATAGCAATGGGCGGGGGACCCCACCAGGTGGCTCAGTTGGTTGAAGCATCTTCCCATTCACAAAACAAACAAACAAACCAAAGGTTGAGGGTTCAATTCCCAGTCAGGGCACATGCCTAGGTTGCAGGTTTTCTTCCCTTGGCGGGGGGGAGGGGAGGCAATTCAGGAGGCAACTGATCATTGTTTCTCACATCAATGTCTCTCTCTCTCTCTCTCTCTAAGTCAATGAATATATCTTTTTCTTTTTTTTAAGATAGTAATGACCCTCACTCAGCAGAGAGGTATGCAGGGGTTGGGGTAACCCCCCACCCCACCCCCAAAGTCTCTGAGCTCCTGGTCACCCAGGAGAAAAGCCATAGGCTGCATCACGATGCCGCAGATGGCATCAACAGTAGCTTACGTTGTGCTCACTGTCCTTGGGCTCTGTTAGGCTCACCGTGTACATGTTACTGTCCCTCATACGAACCTGAATGAGGGAGATGTGACTTTCATACCCAGTTTATAGATGAGCAAACTGAGGCCCAGGGAGATTCTGTGTCTAGTGTCACACAGCCAGCAACGTGGCTGAGCCCTGGCCTCGAACTGTGCCCACCACACAGCCTGGTTCACGAAGACTCCCCCTCCCACCCCTCACCAGCCTCCAATGCTTTACCTTCCACTCTCTCTCTGTTATTCACTAGTTCCTTTGTTCCATGAAAACAGGAAGTGGCTTGATTTTTTATACTGTTTCTGTCTCTCTTCCTCTCCCTTTCTGAAATAAGTAAAACACATTTAAAAAATAAATAAATAGATAGATAGATAGATAGATAGATAGATAGATAGATGATAGATAGATTTGGAGGAAAACCAACATGTCAAGTAGAGTTTTAAAGCACCAGCAATTACTCTTGCTGTGTGCGTTTCTGAGAACCTCGGCCTGTGCGCCGTCTGGCCATCCAGTGGGCGTGAGCGAGGGCGAGGGCACGGCCATTGCTACCTGCAGGACTGGACAGTGTCCCGGAGCTCGAAGGGCTGGTTTTCGCTGTAGAAACCTTTGGAGACATCATGCCGTCTGACTATGGAGGAGGGCCCTCGAGGTCAGCCTGAGCCAGTGATTCCGAGGTTTTGGTGTTTGGGACCCTATGAAGCTTCCATACATGGGGCTGACAAGAGGCTGCAAAAGCAGACATTAAACACACACATGAATGTTATTTATTACGATCACTATTTCATCAAAGCAAGGATATCTCAATATTAAAAATAAAGGGGTAACCCGGCTGGTGTGGCTCAGTGTAAGTGTCAACTTATGAACCAGGAGGTCATGGTTTGATTCTGATCAGGGCTCTGCTGGGGTTACAGGCTTGATCCCCAGTGGAGTGTGGGGGAGTGCGGGGCTGGGGGGGGGGCGGCATTCAGGAGGTAGCCATCCAATGATTCTCTTTCATCATTGATGTTTCTAACTCTCTCTCTTCCTCTGAAATAAATTAAAAAATATTTTTAAAAGAGAAAGAACAACGTTTTCAATGAATTGGATTTTAACTTAATGGAAAATTCATTGTGTGTTTCTTTCCCAAAGGACAGGGCAGTGACAACTGTTAAGCCGCTGCTGTGAGCACTCTCCCTGTGCAAATTGCTTATCCGTGTCTGACCCAGGGGCTGAGGGGCTGGCGGGTGTCCCCACAAGACCCGGCGCACGCTGGAACACACACACACACACACACACCCTCCCCCCCCTCCCCCGCCGCCTGCTCCCCGGGGGCCGCTTGCCTCTGCCCCTGGGAAAAGGCCACATTGCAGGAAGCAGGGAGCCATGTCACCTGCCCGCTGGCACTGGAGGAAGTGTGCTGGGTGTGGAGAGGAAACAGGGTGAATTGCAGGAAAATATAAATCCTGATCATGCTCCAGGGTGGGGCAATGAGTTCCCGACTCTTCCCCCCGCCCCCCCAACCGCCACCCCATCACCCAGCCTTCCCTGGTCGCCCTGAGCTGGGGACCAGCCAGAGAGAGGCAGTGAGACCAGATGCTACCAGCTTATGAGCGATTCCGCTCTCCTGCAGGCGTTCTCTGGCCTGAGCCAGGAGGGCTGAATCTGGGTGGCGGGGCCACGGCAGGAGCTCAGGGTCCATGAGCTTTCGGTAAGCTTGCTAGGCTCTTTGGAAGGCTCCAGATCAAGCTTTCTCTCACACATGCTACACGCCAAGGTCAAGGCTAGGCCATTTCGTCTGGGCGACCTCCAGCAAACTGCTTAATCACTTCACACCTCAACTTCAGCTACAAAAAGGGGGTAACGATACTTCAGGAGAAGGTCACAAAAGGGAACTTAGACCTTTTAAAACTCACTGCTTCCCATGGACTGAAAATTAGATTAGAATTCCTGGACCTTGGTCTCCAGGCCCTACATGGCCTGGCCTTGGCTTCCCTCTCCCACCCCATCGCCTGTCACTCTCCCACCTGGTTAGCTGGGTCACACGAGCCTCTTTACAGTCGCTTAATTATGCCCACTTCCTTCCCGCCCCAGTGCCCTTTTGTTTTCTATTTCTCAGCCTGGAATGTCCTCTCCCCACCGCATAGCACCAGTTTCACCTCTCACCACTCAGGACTCAACTCAGAAGCTGACAATCCAGGAGGCCCTACTGCCACCCTGGGCCCCTCGCACTGCTCCTGCCTCGTCTCCTCTGCACCAGGTCCTGCTCCGTACTCTGTGTACCCGTGTTTATTGTTTGCCTGGCTCCCAGAATCAGGCCTCCCCGAGGAAGGTCCTCGGCTTAGTTACCACTATAGCCTCAACTCCTAGCACAGCACCTGGCATGCTTGTTGAATAAAATTGTGTCCTTTTTATTGCAAAGCAGAGTTCCTGAGCTACCATTTAAAACACAGTGTGCGGGGGAGAGAAGTAGGAATAGTAAAGTGCGTTGTAAGCTTAAGGGAAACAGGGCGTCCAACCAGAACTGGAGGACACTAAACCCGAAGTGCTTCCTCCTGACCCTTACTCTTATTCTGTTGGCCGTTCGTGGTGTTTACAGGAAAGGGAGAGGGCTAGCAAGTTGGCTGAGATTTCGTGTCTGGCACAAATTAATCATAAATTGAACCGAAATTATAGCAGAATTTAATGATTGTTATTAGACATTCGTGAAGCAAAAAAAGAAATGATGAAACACCATAGTAAATTAATATTTTTAAAAATTCTCACTGACGCAAGTACATTTACAAGGTGGGCCAAAGCAGGTTTGCAGTTGTGAGTATATGAAACACAGCTTATTCTTGTATTATTATTTATTAATGATTATATTATTTTCCATATGAACAACTCTAAACCTGCTTTGGCCCCACTCTGTATATTATCATAATTAATCTCACAATATGGCATTTGTTTATTGAACCCATTATTTAGGATATTTAGAGAAAAATTTCAAAATGACTATTTTATTTTTCTAAAGGGTAGAAACAATCAGTTTCTGCTGCAGCATGCAGCAGTAAAGTCGTAAGCATTGTTTATATTTTGGCATACATTTGTCCGGGCTTTTGAAGACAACTTTTAGCAAGATGGGAATGTGACAAGGCAAAAATATCAAAACTCATCTGATACTGCCATCTGCCGGTCAAGTTCCAAAATGCAACTTTGGGTTTATTTCTTGAAAATGTAATTCAGAGTTCCAAATTCCTCTGAAATTCACTTAAAATCTGGGATCCAAAATATATTTATGTTTTAACATTAATTTAGTATAAACAAAATTTTAATCTATCAAAACATTTGAATTACGATTTTCCTGTAATGCTGAAGGAATATCAGATTATTTTTAATCGCATTTAAAATCACCATTATGTGTAAGCTTCTTCAGGGGTTAAATCAGCATATTAAAGAGCCCACACCCTTGTTTCTGTGCAGACCAGACTTGGTCAAGTACCCAGCATAGTGTTCCCTCTTTATTCCATGTGGAACTATTAAAAATCGACAAGTCTAAAATAAGAAACAATTTTTCTCAGCCTGATGGGGCCCCCAGGTAACTCTGGTCTTTAGTATGTTCTATTCTGCATCTGCTTCAAACATGCTCATCAGCAGCTCAGCCCTACGCCCAGGATGTTCAGGCCACTTCCTTGATTGACAGCAGAGGGAGCTGGCCCTTCCTGGGTGGATCCACATGGTCATGCAAAGCAGGACCTGCAGGATGGCCAAGGGGCCACCCCACCCCAGGGTACACCCCAGCCAAATGGGCTCCTGCCTTGAGACCTTCCCTGAGTCACAGGCAAATGCACTTTCCCAACGTTCGTGGAGTTTCATTGACAGTTGTGATGATCTTTCTTAGAGTTACTAATCTGCAGTCTTGGCACAGCATGCTGTCCAATTTAATCTGATGTGCTTGGGCTTGAATGGACGGCCATTAATGCTGGTGATCTTGATCCGGCATCTAGAAGGATACAGGAATCTGGAGAAGGGCTGTGTGTAAATTAATCAAGAGTCCAGAGACAAAACTAAGTTCTCCTTGTCTCAAGACCCCTTGCTTTTATTAACACAAATTGTCCTAAGGCAAGGCGGAGATATACACATCAAAAACCAGGGTTTGTATACAGAAGTATTGTCAGATATATTTGGGAGAAACTGCCTTCAGCTGTTCAGGTGTTTGGCCAACAGGAGGCAATAACATGTAGATTAAGATGCCCTGAGCTGTCTGGCAGCAAGCAATCATCCTTTTCGGGTTTGGGGAAATGCCTTTACCCATTCCCAACAAGCTAACATATGTGACTCAGCCCTTGTTGAGTCCCCAAGTCCTATCAACCTTTCGATGAAACTCTTGCAGTTATGACATGCTGGAACTGGCTTCTGGCAGGTCACTTCCCAGGAAACATGTGGTGTCACCTTCAAGCAGGTTCTGAGTGAAGCAGATGCTGGCTCCTCACCTGTAGCTGCAGATTGCTGCTGGTGGTGGGGACAGATGAAGGAAAAGCCATGAACAGAGTACCTGGTGCCTGTATATGTAATTCTGGATGTGATCAAAATAGAGATCAAACAATTACTAAAAATAAGAGCCAGAGTAAATGTAATCTGGATAAAGGGCTTGAGTTTTACGTGGGACTGGTTATCTTCCAGTTCACATGTTGTGAGGAAGAACGGGACATGGTTGGAAAGTCTATAAGGAGGATTCTCTAAAAGGTCAGAAGCCTCTAGGGGAACCTTGCTGAAGGGCACAGACTCTGCCTTGACTTTTCCAAAGAAGTCTGAGCCCCCAGGTATTTTACTAGAATCTTTATGTTTAGACTTCAGATGTCCTTGCTAAAAGGCACTGCAGATTCATGTATTTTCTCAATGATACTTACCCTGATGATAATATCTAG
Organism: Pipistrellus kuhlii; assembly: GCF_014108245.1. Classification (NCBI taxonomy): domain Eukaryota; kingdom Metazoa; phylum Chordata; class Mammalia; order Chiroptera; family Vespertilionidae; genus Pipistrellus; species Pipistrellus kuhlii. The sequence goes on along the minus strand of NW_023425416.1, from coordinate 2,156,080 downwards.
AAGTTAAATTTTTGTTCAAGCTGTTGCTTCAATAAAACCCTAAGAAGGCAGGTGAATGGGGCTGCCTGATTCCTTTAGCCAGGCAGTCCCTTAGTCCTCTCTTTCATAGCAATGTGTGTCAGAGTAATCACTCATCTGTCGCTCAGAGTCTGCTGGTCAGCCATGGCAACATGTAACTTCATATTTGGACTTATGGGGTTTCCTGAACACCCCCTGAAAGTGTACATGCTGTGTGTGAGTGTGAATCTTGTGGTTACATATTAATACATTTTTATTCCCAAAGTGTCCCTAAACTATCGTGAGATTTTCATAGCGGCAGATAACTTCTCCCTACCCCCAAACAGTTAAGAATTTTCCATGATTCTGCCATTAAATGAAAATTTTAACAACAGTGTTGTGTGGGGACAGATGAAGGAAAAGCCATGAACAGAATACCTGGTGCCTGTATATGTAATTCTGGATGTGATCAGAATAGAGATCAAACAATTACTAAAAATAAGAGCCAGAGTAAATGTAATCTGGATAAAGGGACTTGCTTTGAATCACGTAATGACTGGCCATTCTCTGAGTCCAGTGTACACGTCATATGCCAGACTCCAAGGCTGCTACCGCAATGGCCCTGATGTTGCTGCTGCTATCGGCATCATTGCATCTTGCATGAGGATAACTGAGCTGTAACCTTGGTGAGGTTGTTTCTTTTTCTTTACCAGCAATCCAAGATTTCCAGCCAAAGAAAGTGCTTCCAGGTCAAAGCAAGGGCTCCAGGATGGCTCTCGGGGTTTACAGAGTTCATCTTCACCCATGTGCTTAGTGAGGAAATGAAGTCTTGATTGGATGCCTACTGAACATTAGTGCCCACCCACCATTTCATCTTGGAAAACAGTTTAATGAAAGGAATTCAGCCCCACTGAGCTAAGTAGGTTTTATCTGATGACCAATGCTGACCAAAGTTCTATTTCCAGAGTCAGTGGAAGCAGGGTTAGAGGGCAGGACTGATTGGGAACCTGAAGACTCGATTTTAAATTCCGCCTTTAGGATTGCCTAGGGGTGTGAGTTCATGGAAACTGCCTAGGACTCCAATTCGTTATTCAGAAACGGAGGATTTAAAATTAATTTCTGGCCCAGCCGGTGCAGCTCACTGATTAAATTCCCGGTCAGGGTGCATGCGGGGGTAGTGGACTCAATCCCCAGGAGGGGGCGTGCAAGAGGAAGCCGATCATATTGATCTTTCTCTTTCATTGATGTTTCTCTCTCTCCTTTCCTCTCTCTAAAATCAATAAATATATATTTTTAAAATTAAAAATAACAGAAATAAGATTAGTCTCCACCTTTTCTATTATTTTTATAAAGACTAAGCGGAGGTGTAATTACTGACAACTTACCTTTAAGTACGAATTTATTTTTCCAGAATGAAGTATAGAGGACAGCACTTCTGCATGTGATAGCTGAGGTGATCTCTCATCGAGGGGTTTAAACAGCCCCGAGTCACTGAGTCACTGAGAGCACCTGGCCCCCGGGCGGCGCTGTGGGTGGCAGCCGGGTGCCCCCTCCCGCACGCACCCTGTGGGGGACCGGAGGGCAGGGAACCTGCTGGAATGTCCTGCTGCGTTCACTCCTTTACCGCCGCTCCGGTCCGCGTCAGCCGCTGGGCTGCGGGCTGCGGGCTGCGGCTCCCGGAGCGGGAGACGGCGCGGCGGAGAGGGGGCGGCGGGCGGGCGGGCCGGCCGGGGCGGGCGCACAGCTGGGCTCCGGACCCTCCGGGGTGGCGGCCTGGGGCGCCGGCGGGGAGGGCGCGGGCCGGGCGGGCGGGAGTTGCTGCGGGAGCGGAGGCTGCGTTACGGAGGGTCAGCCCCTCTCCCGGGTGCGGGGGGCGGGAGGGCTGTCCAGGACGGTGCGAAACACCCCGCGTGTGCCGAGGGAGAGGTCCCCCAGAGGGGCACCCAGAGCGGCACCCAGAGGGGCACCCAGAGGGCAGGAGGAGCCACACCTGCTGCGCCGGCCCCCGCCCCGCCTTCAGCGGGAAAGCCCGGGTCTCCGGGCGGCCCCTGTGCTCCCAGGACCGTCTGGCCGCCATCCTCCCCGCTTCCTCACCCCAGGTTGTGGTGAATGGTGCTCCCCCAAATGTGCCCTTTGTCACCTCTGGGGCTGTGGGCTGCCTGTGTGTGGAAGGGTTTGAGATGTCATGAAGGTAAGGATCCAGATGAGGTCTCCTGGGTTTTCAGGTTCAACCGGGGTTCGGACGGGGGACGCCCCGAGAGGAGGCAGAGGGGGGCGGGTGCCCCCTGAGGAGCCAGGGGGGCTCAGCGCCTCCGGGATCCCGGCGGAGAGGAGGCGCTAGGACGCCCGAGGCCGGTGCGCACCCACCGCGCTCCTCCGGCTCCCCGCCCGCTGCCCTCCCTGCGCCCCGGGGCTGGGGCGCAGGCACCACCTCAGGGCCCCCCACACCTGCCTCCCCGCTCAGTACGTGAACAGCACTGCCCTCCGGCTGGTGGGAGGAAGGGGAGCCTGGAGAAGACCCCGAGCCGCAGGGGTCCAGACGCTGCCACCTCAGCCACACACAACCAATGACTAACACATGTCACGTTCTTTGTCACGCTGACGAGAAATTGGTATAATTTTGATTCATTCACACCGGATGGCTATTGTATTGGCTGTTTTCATTTTTTTTTTTAATTTCACATCTAAGGGAAAAGAGGCCAGGGCCCAACTACATAGCAGGGGCTGCCTGTGCGAACATTATTTGTGGCCACCATGTGGAAATGGGGGGTTAGTGCACGGATGTCAGAGGGCTTAAGGAGCTGAAAATGCACCCGCGGCGATAATCCAGTTTTACCCGGAACTAGTGAGGCAGAGGGAGGAGCTGGAGATGATCAGAATGGAAGGAGCCGAGGGGCACAGTGGGCCTGGCTGGGCCTGGAAGGACAGCAGAGCCGGAGGCTGGCCCTGCTGCCCGGCGGGCAGGGCTCTGCTGGGCACTGGCGGGAGATGGGAGTCCCGGCTCCAGCACCTCCTGTCCTCGCTTCTCTCTGCCTCCCAAGCTCCCTCCCTGCGCCCTGGGAGAGGGATTAATAGGAAGCCGTCTGGAAAAGGCGGTGTACCACCGGCGTGCAGAACACAGGAAGTGGGTCGAGAGCTGGGATAATAGCTTGGTAACTGCTCCGTGGCCAGGCATCAAACACGTAGCAGGACCGGCCCCTGCAGCCCATGCATGTGTGCATTTACATAATGACTCCTGAGTGTGACTTTGCCTAATGTCCGGCTTCCTTACTGGACTTCACACTCCAGTGTTTGCTCTCTCCCTGCATAGCCCAGAGCAACAAGCATGGAGCTGGAGTCTCCACCCCCTCCCCCATCACCTGTCCACACCCACCCCTTTCACCACTCCCCCAGCACCTGTCCCACAACCCACCCTCTTCACCCCTCCCCCAGCACCTGTCCCACAACCCACCCTCTTCACCCCTCCCCCAGCACCTGTCCCACAACCCACCCTCTTCACCCCTCCCCCAGCACCTGTCCCACAACCCACCCCCTTCATCCCTCCCCCAGCACCTGTCCCACAACCCACCCCCTTCACCCCTCCCCCAGCACCTGTCCCACACCCGCCCCCTTCACCCCTCCCCCAGCACCTGTCCCATGCTGCTTCACTTGCCCCAGCCCTGTAGCTATAGCCAAAGTAATTATTTCAAAACAGCTTACAGCTCTTTTCCCCAAACTGTTTGCATAAAGGAGTGCCGCCGGCCATAGGAGTGGACATGGTAGCTTGCCCATCTGGTCCTGCACGCCCAGGACTAGTCCTGTGGCTGGCTAGCCTGTGGCTCAATGGACCCTTTATTCTGAGTAACTTCCAGCTGTGAAAGCTTTTGTTTAGCAACGTGATTGATTGTTCCTCCAAAGACCCTGCAGGATACATGACCCCATGTCATTGTAAATGAGGCAGCCTCGGACAGGAAGGGGAGAGCCAGGCCAAGGTGCCAGGCCAAGGTGCCAAGCCAAGGTCACCAGGCTAAGGTGCCAGGCCATGGTCACCAGGCAAAGGTTGCCAGGCCAACGTCGCCAGGCCAAGGTCGCCAGGCTAAGGTGCCAGGCCAAGGTCACCAGGCCAAGGTCACCGGGCCAAGGTACCAGGCCAAGGTCGCCAGGCTAAGGTCACCAGGCCAAGGTGCCAGGGCAAGGCATCACTTCAGGCAGCCTGTCTCAAGGCCTGAATATGCAGCCATTCGGCTCTATTAACTTCTGCTTAAAGAGCAGTCAACACAAGTTCATGAAAAGATAAGGAAAAAGTTGGGCAATTTGCACAGGTGGCATTTGTATTGGCTAAAAACACAAACAAACTTGTTTTTAAGAGCACAAGCACATAACCCGTTCTGCCGGAAAGGCCACACGTAAGGAGCAGCAAGCAAGTGCTGTGTGCAGCCCCCTGCGCGGAATGGCTGCCTGCAGTCTGTCAGCCTGCACCAACAGCCGCCCTTCCCTCACCCCCCTCCCCCTCTCTGAAAGGTGGCGAGGCCTGGAGGCAGGAATCTCCAGGAAGCCCAGGACCAACAATTCCCTCCTGTGTGGCCTCCAGAGACTTGTCTCATCAGAGGCTTAGCTCTGGGGCCAGGATTCCGCAGAGCGTTTCCTTGACAACAGAAGGATACACAGGCCCTGATGCTCCTCGCCTTCCGCTGTGACTGCTCAGAGCACCTCTGGCTGAGAAACAGGGTTGGGGACAAAAGCACTGCCACCGCTGGCCATAATAAAGTGAAATGTGCTTGCTCTGGCTAAACATCCCGTTCCATTGGATAAAAAAGATAGCAAACTACTTAAATAAGCAAGTAAGAAGGATGTGGAGGCCTGGAGATTCCCGCCTGTGATGAGAGCTGGTGTCCGGTGACGCTGAGCACCTGGAGTCACACAGGCAGAGAGGAAAGCACAGCTGCGGGCAGCCACACAGGGGAGTGGCAGCTTAGACACAGGGTGGTTCCAGGATTTCAGAGTCCTGCTTCTCTTTTTAGTCTTCTTTCCTAGGAATTTAAGAAACAGGACAACTTTGTGATTTAAATGATGAATTAATAAGTGCCTTCTACAAAACAGCACAGATCCCATCAGCACTGGATCATGGCAGCTCCTGCTGCTTCTGAGCAGCCTCTTTGCACCAGGTGATAGTCAAGCACGCTGCTTCACTCAGCGCGAACCTGCAGCTGGTTCTTCCTCCACTTGCTCCTGTGGATGGAGCCACCACCCTCCGGCTGCTCAGCTGGGCCAGGCAGCGTGCTCGCTCCTGGGTCTGCGTCTGCGGAGGCTGTCTGAGGAGCACAGTGGCCACGTACGTACCTGCCTCTGACCCAGGGGCCCACGCTTGGGCTGCTTTCAAGAACAAGACGTGCCGTGGAGAGTAGTTTATTCACTCGAACAACTAAAGGAGACGGGATGACAAAGCTATACAAAGGGATTACTACAGTATACAAAGCTCTGATCCCAGCCGAGACTGGTTTGGCTCAGTGGATAGAGCGTCAGCCTGTAGACTGAAAGGTCCCAAGGTTTGATTCCGGTCAAGGGCGTGTACCTTGGTTGCGGGCACATCCCCAGTGGGAGGTGTGCAGGAAGCAGCTGGTCAATGTTTCTCTCTCATCGATGTTTCTAACTCTCTCCTTTCCTCTCTGTAAAAAAATCAATAAAATATATATTTTTTTAAAAACACACACACAAAGCTCTGATCCCGACAGGGTCTTAACTGTTGCTTACATACACTAGTCCAGTCGTCGGCAAACTGCGGCTCACGAGCCACATGTGGCTTTTTGGCCCCTTGAGTGTGGCTCTTCCACAAAATACCACATGCAGGCACAAACCTACAGTGCAATTGAAACTTTGTGGCCCATGCGCAGAAGTAGGTTTTTGGCTCTCAAAAGAAATTTCAATCGTTGTACTGTTGATATTTGGCTCTGTTGACTAATGAGTTTGCTGACCAGTGCACTTGTTAATTCTTTGTTGATTTCTTCTTTGCAGTTGGCTACACTTACCTGGGTTCCAGTCCAGCTCATCTCGTTACAGTTGCATTTGCAAAATATTATGTTACATTTTAGTATTTAACAAGAGTAGCATTTAGGAAGAATGGCTAGACTTAGAGGCTCTTATCCTATCTGACAATTCCCTTCTGAGATTGTTCACTCCTAATTTCTTTAAATAAAAATTTTACTTGACTTTTAGAGAAAGAGGAAGGGAGTGGGCAGGAGAGAGAGGGGGGAGGAGAAAGAGAGGGGGAACAGAAATGACAGCATGACAGCAAAACATTGATTGTCTCCTGCACATGCTCCAACCGGGGCTCGAACTCACAACCCGGGCATGTGCCCTGACTGGGAATCAAACTGATGACCTTTCAGTGCATGGGAGGATGCCCAACCAACTGAGCCACCGACCTTGGCTCACTCCTCATGGTTGAGGGAAGGGGGATGAAGGTCTCACTTCTGTAACTGCTTCCTGCTGAGCATGGATGGGATAGGTCTTTGAGACAGAGGGGTGAAGTTCTCTGGCTGCCTGACTGACGCACATCTTGGGGTCCCTGGGTTCTGGGAGTCCTGAGTGTGCAGAGAGAGCACCGCCCTAACAGGACACAAGCTCTGCAAGAGGGGAGGCAGCAGCAGTGGTTCGCCAAGGAGACCGGATCCCGCTCTCATAAACACTCCACTGGGATCTAATGAGCAAGGGGCAGAGCGACAGCTCCCTGAGGACAAAGATGCCAGCAGGCACTCATCCCACCCCTGGGTCTGTCCAGGATGGTGGAGGACAGTAGGATCGAGGCAGGAAGTGACTGCAGAAAGAGTGAGCTTGAGGAGGAAGCACAGTCCTGGGGGGGAGGGATGGAGGGATGGAGACAGCTGTGATCGTTCTGTACACATCCCATCGCTGCCCCAGGGTTCCCCAGCACAGGGTGCTTGCATGTGACTGAGGAAGGGCTGCATGTCACAGGCACCTTGGCCTGGGAGGCAGCAGTGCCAGGGAAGTCCTGACAGGACCCTTGTGGGACCTGCTCTCTAGGGACCTGTATCACAAAAGCCTCCTGAGGTGGCAGCAGGTACTCCTCCTGGGGAATCCACGTGTGTGTGTGTGTGTGTGTGTGTGTGTGTGTGCTGGCCACAGCCCAAGGCCCTCTGTGACCTGAAGTCCTCTTAGTGGCTAGCTGCACAGCTGCAGCTCAGACACTAAAGCCATTCGACAGCATATGGGAAGCACCACTCATTCCCTACCTCTGTGTCCCCCAAACCCACTGCCCAGTGGGCGCTGGGACAGCCTTGAGAGGAGCAGATGGCCTAGCAGGAGTCCTCAAACTTTTTAAAGTGGGGGCCAGATCACGGTCCCTCAGAGAGCTGGAGGGCCGGACTATATGAACTACTAATTCCTACTGTAACACCTCGGCTGCGCTCACTGCCCAAAAAACCTGGTGGGCCGGATCAGACTCCTCTGCGGGCCGCATGTGGCCCGCGGGCCGTAGTTTGAAGACGCCTGAAAGGGTAGTGGCGAGGGGCGTTCTAATGCACAGCGGGTGCGCAGGACAGGGCGCGCCCTTCCTCTGTCACCGCAAAGGGTCGAGGGCCACTTCTGAGAGTCCACGTGGGCCACATTGCCTTCCGGGCCAGCACGCTGTGCCCTTTGCATTGCCAAACAAGGCCTGGTGCCCCCTGCTGGCGCGAGGCATCCTGGCCCTCAGTTCATGTATTTGGATGGTTTGCATCAGAAATCCCAGGGTGGGCTCAGTAAAATGAAGAATACAGGCCCTAGCCAGGTTGGCTCAATGGATAGTGTGTCGGCCTGCAGACTGAAGGGTCCAGGTTTCATTCAGGTCAAGGGCACATGCCCAGGTTGCTGGCTTGATCCCCAGTAGGGGGCGTGCAGGAGGCAGCTGATCAATGATTCTCTGATCATTGATGCTTCTATCTCTCTCTCCCCCTCTCCCTTCCACTCTGAAATCAAAAGACATCTTTAAAAAATAAAAACAAAATAAATACAATTACAAATGCACAGTTGCCAATCCTGGAGAAATCAAGTCAGTAATTCTGGTGCGGGGCTCCTGATTTTCATTTCCCCCAATTTTTATTATTATTTGCAGTCAGAGTTTCCAAGTCTCCTCTCCTCCCAGCGAGTGCTTCTGAGCCCCTTCTCTTTCATCTCTTTTTACTTTTCGGTACCCATATGGGCCCCAAGGGCCCAAAGTAGTCGGGGCTCTGGAGAGAGGAGGGAGGTCCCAGCCACACGGATGCCGGGCCCACGGGGGAGAAGGAGGCATGTGGAGGGGGGGGGGGGGCGCCAATGCAGTGGACTGCAAGGAGACAGGGCCACTGAACAGTGGCCCCAGGGAGCTGCTGCCGACAATGAATGAAGGGTGCAGTGTCCCAGCCAAGGTCCTCCTGCCAGGCCTGTTTTTCATTCTTAAACTCCTGGGTAAGTCGTACACATGTGAGAATCACCAACCTGGGTACTCTCATCTGGCGATCCTTTCCTCTGAGCCATACTTTAGCGACCAGTCAGCTAGGTCTTCAACTGAGATACTAGTCATCATGCCTAATATGTGCACAATTTGTCCAAGTGCTTTGTACTCAGTCCTCACAGTCATACTCTCACGTTGGCTGAGCAGTACTTACTGTTCCCATTTCACAGATGTGGAAACCGAGGTGGAGAGTCTCATGCACAGTTCCCACAGCTCTCCCTGGGCGCAACCAGAGCTGGGTTCCCAACACCTGGCATTCATCTACGAGGACTTTCCTGCCTCTGAACATAAAACCAGTCTCATTATTCTTCTGAGGCACCATTTCTTCTTTGTTTCTACTCCGGAGCCTTACTCTTTCTTTCCTTCCTTCCTTCCTTCCTTCCTTCCTTCCTTCCTTCCTTCCTTCCTTCCTTCCTTTTCTTTAACCTTAAAGTGTTGGCTTCTTCTCAAACATCACCATTCCATTCTTCTTCTTCATTATTGTAGTACCTTTGTAACCAGTCTAACAGAACATCAGGGTGGCGTGGTTTTACGGGCAGCTGTACGCTGTACACTGAAAGCTCACACATCCATTGAGAGAGGGAAGGGAATGGGCTGCTTTATCCATTGAGACATGAGAGAAGCAGGCTGGCTTTGAGGTCACGGACTCTGGGGAGGTGCACAGGCACACCGTCCCTGTGGTAGGGCTCAGTCAAGGTCAGAAAACTCCTGAGAGCCCACTGGCTCCCCTCTCGCCTCCTTGGGTGGAGGGACGAGGTGTGAGAGGGGCAGGGGGACGTGAAGGCGGGGCCGGGCGAACTGAGAGAGCTCCTGCAGGCAAGATTAGGTCTTCTAAGCTGTGTCCCTCCTTGGGGATTGCCCCCCTCAGCCTAGGCACAGGCCCTGTGGCTTCAGGAGTCTGTTGGCTGGCAGGGCAGTGGGCTGCTGGCTGGCAGTGCAGTGGGCTGTTGGCTGGCAGAGGAAAGGGCTGTTGGCTGGCAGGGCAGTGGGCTGCTGGCTGGCAGAGGAAAGGGCTGCTGGCTGGCAGTGCAGTGGGCTGTTGGCTGGCAGTGCAGTGGGATGCTGGCTGGCAGAGGAAAGGGCTGCTGGCTGGCAGTGCAGTGGGCTGTTGGCTGGCAGAGGAAAGGGCTGCTGGCTGGCAGTGCAGTGGGATGCTGGCTGGCAGGGCAGTGGGCTGTTGGCTGGCAGGGCAGTGGGATGCTGGCTGGCAGTGCAGTGGGATGCTGGCTGGCAGGGCAGTGGGCTGTTGGCTGGCAGTGCAGTGGGCTGCTGGCTGGCAGAGGAAAGGGCTGCTGGCTGGCAGTGCAGTGGGCTGCTGGCTGGCAGAGGAAAGGGCTGCTGGCTGGCAGGGCAGTGGGCTGCTGGCTGGCAGTGCAGTGGGCTGTTGGCTGGCAGAGGAAAGGGCTGCTGGCTGGCAGGGCAGTGGGCTGCTGGCTGGCAGAGGAAAGGGCTGCTGGCTGGCAGTGCAGTGGGCTGCTGGCTGGCAGAGGAAAGGGCTGCTGGCTGGCAGAGGAAAGGGCTGCTGGCTGGCAGTGCAGTGGGCTGCTGGCTGGCAGAGGAAAGGGCTGCTGGCTGGCAGGGCAGTGGGCTGCTGGCTGGCAGTGCAGTGGGCTGTTGGCTGGCAGAGGAAAGGGCTGCTGGCTGGCAGGGCAGTGGGCTGCTGGCTGGCAGAGGAAAGGGCTGCTGGCTGGCAGTGCAGTGGGCTGCTGGCTGGCAGAGGAAAGGGCTGCTGGCTGGCAGGGCAGTGGGATGCTGGCTGGCAGAGGAAAGGGCTGCTGGCTGGCAGTGCAGTGGGATGCTGGCTGGCAGTGCAGTGGGCTGTTGGCTGGCAGTGCAGTGGGATGCTGGCTGGCAGGGCAGTGGGATGCTGGCTGGCAGTGGAATGGGCTGCGGGCACATGCCCTGCTGTGGAAGCAGCGGGTGGAGCAGTTGAGCTTTGTCGGCAGAGGCAGCCCTGGAGGTGAAGGAGCAGACACTGCACTGAGGTGTGAGCTGGGAGACAGGTGCGGGAGCCACACCACCCAGAACCTTCTTTCTGGCAGTGGGGTCTGAATGGTGGCCGGTGGGCCACACTGCTAACTTGAGCATCCTGGGCCTGTCCCCACCTCCCGCAGCCCATCTGCCTGGACGAGAGAGGCCTCTTCAGCCGTCTTCTCTAGGAGCCAGGTGCCAGGGCTGAGAGGGGCCGGGGCTGGGGCTGCAGTCGGGGGACTGCTAGTGTGGCCACCTGCTCCCAGAGAAGAGGGGAGGCTGGGCGGGGCCTCCTGTGAGCAGCCCTCGGGGCACCTCCACCAGCACGGCACCGGCACCGGCATTGGCACCGCATCGCTGACTCTCCTCGCCTTCCTCTCCTGTCTCTTACACCAGCTTGCAGTCTTGAGTCCTGTTGTTTTCACGCTGGGGAAGCAGGTAGAGGGCCACAGGCTAAGAAAGATGGAAACGGGGCTTGTACAGATAGGCGTCTTCAAACTACGGCCCGCGGGCCACATGCGGCCCGCAGAGGAGTCTGATCCGGCCCGCCAGGTTTTTTGGGCAGTGAGCGCAGCCGAGGTGTTACAGTAGGAATTAGTAGTTCATATAGTCCGGCCCTCCAGCTCTCTGAGGGACCGTGATCTGGACCCCACTTTAAAAAGTTTGAGGACCCCTGTATTACTTTGTGTTTGGGTGGAAGCGGCACAGCACACAACTAACCATTGCAGTGTCTGTAAGTCAATGGCAGTTACTCTGTCCAGTTCCACATACATGGAATCTTATTTAGTCTTCCAGATTTCTGAAGGTAACGTATTTGTTACCTGCATTTTCACGCTGCAGACGGAAAGCTAGAGGGCTTAGTAACTTATCCATGGACAATCAGAAAGGGATGGCGCTGGGATTCAAACCCATGCGAACCCGCCAAAGCCCTTTCTCATACATGAGGGGAAGGAAGGACCCCAGGATTCCCCATTTCTTGGGAAATATGGAAACAGAATGGGGACACGGAAGCTTTGATTCCATAGCTTGGTCTGAAATCAACAGGTATGAGGCCGTACCTTCCCTCCCCTGTCCCGTTCCCCACCTCCAATCGGTTGCCGACCTTTCTTAAGGATGCCAATCACAAGTTTAAATTTAACCACAGGGAAAATCAACTGGTTGACCCTGACGTATCTCCCAAGGAAGGGAGAGGGAACCTTCTGGATGGTAGGTGGACCTTGGAGAATGACATTTGACAGGATCTCCTGTCTCAGGGCCCGTAGGATCCAAGCAAAGTAGGCCCCTGTCTGCTGACTCCAGGGAGCAAACGCCTAGGTATGAAGCCATTGACTCATTGCCACAGACATTTTCTAAAGTACCGGGGCCGGACACCAAGCAACAGGCCAGACGGGCTGCCCAGGAAATATGAGGACACGTGGTCACCCAAACGCCAGAGCTGTCACTGGGGAGCCGAGAGCCGTCCCGAAGCCGGAGGAGCAGATGAGGTGTCCTGAGAAGCAAATGAGAAATACACAGAAGACAGAAACTCAATTGGGAGCAGCCAGGCTGAGGGAAGTAGCCATGAAAATGCAAAGGTAGGAAAGGATAAGGGAGTGAAAGTAAAGAAGTACACAAGGAAATACAGACCCGGCCCAAGCAAATCATCTCAACCCTCCAGCTCCTACGAAATAAGCAGAAATAGAAACCTCCAGGGAGCCTGGAGCAGACGAGTGGGGTCTGACTCGGTGCAAGAGGAAGTGCTCTGAAGCTGGAGCAGAAGCTAAATGGAATCAGATGACTGAGGAGAAGAAAAGCCAGCAGATGACTCACACAAATATCCCTTGAAAAGGAAAGCTAACAGAAAAACAGAGACATCCAAACAAAGTGAACTCTGCTAGTTCAGGGTCTGGTCCAGCAGGTCTCGTGAGCTGTGAGGTCAGACACAGGAGAGAATCCCAAATCCTGCCCCCAGCAGTGCTGGCTCCATTGGGCTGGTGTGTGTGTGTGTGTGTGTGTGTGTTCCTGTGTGTGCATGTGTAAGTGTGTGTGTGTGTTCCTGTGTGTGCGTGTGTAAATGTGTGTGTGTTCCTGTGTGTGCGTGTGTAAATGTGTGTGTGTTCCTGTTTGTGCGTGTGTAAATGTGTGTGTTCCTGTGTGTGCGTGTGTGTGTGTGTGTTCCTGTGTGTGCGTGTGTAAATGTGTGTGTGTGTGTTCCTGTGTGTGCGTGTGTAAATGTGTGTGTGTGTGTGTGTGTGTGTGTGTGTGTGTGTAGTTGATTGAGACAAACTCTGAGCCTTCTGGCCCCTCTCTGCTGCCTGTCTGGGCCCCAGGGAGTGCCCCAGACTGCGGGAGCCTGAGTACGGCCGGGCCGGGCCGGAGGCTCTGCGCTGGGGCAGGAGGCAGGAGGCTGCGCAGGACTGACTGTGCACAGCGAGGCCTTGGCGGCGCAGAGGATGGCGGAGCCCGGAGTTCCTTCAGGATGGGATCCTGCGCTCTCCCCTGGCGCTGGAGCGAGGCAGGAGAACACTTGGGAATTGTAGCGCCCCCCACCCCCAACTTTCCTTTTCACCTCCTGCCTTCTCTCAGGATGCGGCTCACGCACCCCACAAAGAGCACCTCAGGACGGTCTGGTCTCCCATTTCCTGGGGGTCCGGGCGTTTTCCTCTCGCTCCTCAGCTGACTGTCCTCTGCAGACAGCGCCGCCTGGCTGGTACCTGGGGCTGGACTGGTCCTCGGGCCTCCCAGGGCTGTAGGGGTGCCCTTGCCCATAATAGGAAGGTGGTTAAGACTCAGGAGCCGATCGGAACCAAGACGGCGCTTTTCCTTTCCCTCCAGCCGAGGCTGGCCGGCCGCCCAGTGCCCGCAGCCCTGGTCCGCAGCTGGGGGGCCTGGCCACGCTCTCTGCTCGGACTTCCTCCCACACTGGAAGCTGCTCCACCCCTGCAGGACGCCTGCCAGGGGAACAGGGTGTGGGCGGCTTACTATGCCTCTGGCAGGCCCCCCAGGAAGGTCAAGGGTCAGTGCGGACCTCCCCTTGCCCCAGGTCTGAGTTGAGTTCCCAGCAGGCCAACGCCCTTTGCCCTGGAGGTAACCTGTGGCTCCAAACCCATATCCACTCTCCCCTTTGGGCCGCTCCCTTCCCTGCTCCTGGCTCCCAAAGAGCCGCCTCCCCGGCCTTGCCCAGCCCCACTTGGGGAGCCCAGCTGGACACTGTGAGTTCTCCACCTGGCTTTGCTCCTGCCCTGCTCTGGGTCTGCAGGGATCCTGGCCTGGGGCCTGTGTGCAGAGGCCTGTGCAGGAGCAGCATCGCCTGTGCAACAAGACCAGCAGACCGGCTCCTGGGAGGCGCTGCAGGCCTTTGGGGGTGTCCTGTCGGGCAGGGTCCTCATGGGGAGAGGGAAGGCACCCAGAGGCGGACCCCAGAGTCCTCAGACCAAAAAGAGAGAGAGACACCTGGGCGGCTGGGTGCGGGCTGAGGGGGCCCAGAGCAGGTGCTGCCCTGGGAAGGAGGAGCAGGCTGGGGAGGAGGAGTGGGCGGGGTCGGAGAAGCTGGGGAGGGGAAGTGGGCCAGGGAAGAGGAGTGGGGCGGGAAGGAGGAGCAGGCTGGGAAGGAGAAGCTGAGGAGGAGAAGCGGGCTGGGAGGAGAAGCTGGGGAGGAGAAGCAGGCTGGGGACCTGAGGCAGAGAAAAAGCTGACTGCCTGGCCCCACACGGAGAGCTTGTAGCAGCTGAGGGAGGAACTCGGTCAAGCCTGGGTGGTGCTCGGAGGCCTGGCAGCAACCCCCAGGAGGGATTCCCACGGGGAATGTTTAATGAGACTTCCGGAGCAGCACTTGTTGAGAGAGACACCTGCGTGGACTGGAATATTAATGATCCAGGAATCAAACAGGAAGCCCAGGGGTCCTGCCCAGACTGACATGCTGGGCGCTGACATGCTGGAAGGTTCCCTGACGTGCCTGGAAGGCCCACAGGGAGGCAGCAGCCCAGGGTGACCCTGGGGGCTGGGAGGGGCCAGGCGGGGTGACCCTGGGGGCAGGGAGGCAGCAGGCCGGGGTGACCCTGGGGGCAGGGAGACACCAGGCCCGGGTGACCCCTGGGGGCAGGGAGGGGGCCCCCCCCAAGGCCCCCCCCCTCCCTGCTTGCTGCTGTTAGGAGGGTGTAAATCTGCATTTGGCCTCAGGCTGCTGGGCGTCTTCCCCTTTCTTCTTTCAAGGTCCGAGCTGCTTTGGTGTCAGGCCCTGGATAATGTTATGGTCTCCAAGGAGGAACACCCGAGGCCAGAATGGTGAGGGATTAGGAATTTATTTGCGCATCCGTACACCAGGTGGCTGAGCCCCAAATGGCTCCAGCCCCAGTGGCCTGGGTCAGGGGTTTTTAAAGGACCTTGGGCGGGTTTTTCTGGCAGGGAATTCTCTGAGCAGGTCGGGAGGGGAGAGACCATTATTTTAGCAAGTAAAATACGATCTCTGGGAAAGGGAATGTCCATTGGGAAATGGCCCGAAAGTCAGGTCCTGGGGGAGGGATAGCCACCCAATCGCTCGATCGAACCTAACAGGTGACAGCAGCAGGCACAGCAGCACACTCTGAGACTGCTGTGTGCCACGCACTAGGCAGAAACATGATCACATTTGCAGCCTCTGAGCTACATCTCCTCTGTCCCCACTTGTCAGAGGAGAATGCTGAGGCCCAGAGTCTCATTGCAAGTGAAGGTGGAAACCAGGATTTGCCATAAAGTCTTCGGAAAAATCTTTGGGCCTTGAGTTGATATAAGGAATCAAGCTTTAGACTGATTTACAAAACCTTCTGGTTTCAGGTGGGATGCAATTCAGTGAACTGGAAGCTAGAACTTCAAGGATGAGAACTAGCAAGTGATGGGAACAGCCAAGTTCATGCAGCAGCGCCAGCACAGAGCCACACACCTCACACACGACGTCTGTTATCTCTTAAGGCTGTGCTGACCTGCGCCCCATGAGGGACGGGTCACCCACTGTGTGCTCCCTGCATGCGGGCATGGGGGCGGGGGAACAGGGGGATTGATATATCAGGTTCCCTGCCAAACAGTTTGAGTGTCCATATGACATGTGGTCAAGATAAATAGTCAAAGAACCGGAAGTCAGATAACATGAAAGAAAGCAAGGCAGAGGCGCTTCCTCCCTGTGGACCGGCGGAGCGTTTGTGTGTGCTCCTCCAAAGTCAGAAGTGAGGGTATCTGGAGCTACAGGAACATAGCAGAGCACTGTATGTTTTCACCAAACAGCGCACAACAACATAAAATGAAAATTATGCCTCTCCTCGTCTTACTGCCTAGACAGACGGCCAGTTATCTGTCACAGTAAATGCTAGTAGTGTGTCTATGCCGTCAATCTTTTTTTTTTTTTTTAATATATTTTACTGATTTTCTTATAGAGAGGAAGGGAGAGAGATAGAGACATAGAGATAGAAACATCAGTCAGCCGCCTCCTGCACACCTCCTACTGGGGATGTGCCCGCAACCAAGATACATGCACCTGACCGGAATTGAACCTGAGACCATTCAGTCCGCAGGCCATTCTGTCCACTGAGCCAAACTGGTTTGGGCTATGCCATCGATCTTGACTTAGCACCTTGAGAACACAGCTGGTCTCCTGTGAGCTCCTTGTTACCCACCGAACCTCCAATTTCTGTGAACTTGATTTTTTCAGGTTTTCCTTTTTAATGATTAATTTTGGGACTTTGAGTAATATATGCAAGTTTTTACTTTGAACATAAAATTTAAAACATTTCTTAATTTTTTTATATTAAAAAAAGAGAGAGAGAGAAAACTGGCACACTTACATTTATTCCTCCTCCCAAGTCCAGCTTCCTCTCTCCTATCACTCACAGGTCAAAGTTCACCCCGAGGGAGTGAATGCTGGGGAAGCCAGGCCCGGTGGGCAGGCATTGGCCCATTGCGCCGAGCGGGTTGGGCCGAGACCGCCACTGTGTCTGTGAAACTGGGAGGCCCACAGAGTGGAGGCTGAGCATCGGCCGCAGTGGTATCACCTAGTACTGTCTTGTTGCCCTTTCTGATGCATTAATTTCTCGCTTTAGGTATAAAACGTTCTCTTAAGTATTAGTAAGGTTAATTACTTTTTGTTCATCGCCTCTGCTCCTCGAATGAGTCTCTAAATGTCTCCTGGCGATTCAATCCTGCTGTTTAATTTGATTGGGGACTGAGGACGTTATGTGCCTGTGGGGACCAGGGCTAGTCTGCCCCATTCCCCTTCTCCCCTTCTCCGGCTCCTTCTCCGTCTCCCTCCGGTGCCAGATGGAGGAAGCCTGCAGTCAGGGCCCAGGCGGTCCTGGTTCCCCACCAACCTGCTAGGCTGAGGCCGGCGTTGTGGCCCTGAGCCCCGAGGGCCAGCATAGGCTGTTTGAGGAGCCCCCTGGACCCTTAGTAATCCCCCAACAGGTCCTTATAACCCCCCTCCCCCCCCCACACACAAACCACCTTGCCGGGAGGAGGGTGGACTTGGACTCGGGGAGCTGGAGGCACCCTGTGCTGTTCTCTTTTTCTGAGCGGCCACAGCAGTGCGGGCCCCTCCTGCCAGCGTGTACTGGCTGGCAAACTCTCGAACATCTAAGCCACCGCATACACACCGCATTTGAGTACATTTTGTTGCTATATTGTTACTTGAAGCTAATAGAACCGTAAGTAAAACAGAGTGTCCAGCAAACAGCGGAGCCGGACTATGTACGTGCAACTCCCAGCCTCGGGCGCCATTTCTCCCGTGTTTGCACCCATGCTTCTAAAATGATATGCTTTTGTTGTTGTTTTTCTTGACTAATCAATTTTGGCAATATTTATTGACTGGCTTTTGAAGTAGATGTGAAGTTCACATTCTTAAATCTTTTCTTCACTTTCCCATAATAAAAGCGTAATATGCTAATTAGATTGGCCAACCTTCTGGACTAATTGGGAGCTGCAAGAGTCGAGGTGACCACTGTGGCAGGTGGGGCCAAGGCGGGGGGGGGGACAAGGGGAGGGTGAAAGCAGGAGGGAAGGGGGGCCTTGCAAAGGCTTCTAGTTACAAAATACTTGGTTAAATTGTTATTCTATAATGACATAGATATGATCAAGTAAATACTCACTGGGGAGGCAAGTTGTTAATTTTGCTTGCCGATTTCTTTTTTAAATGTAAGAAAAATGAAGTTTTCAATTACAGTTGACATTAAATATTATTTTATATTAGTTTCAGCTGTACAAGCATAGTGGTTACACATTTATATTGAATATAATTTAAGAAGTGATCCCCCAATAAGACTAGTACCACAGGGCACAAACACAGTTATTACAATATTATTGACTATGTTATTAGTCACAATATTAGAGGCCTGGTGCATGAAATTTGTGCACGGGGATGCAGGGGGCAGGGGTGTCTCTCAGCTTGGCCTGCAATGATGCCAGCATCCTTTGCCCCGGCCTCTGGCCAGAGGTTCCTCCCCATCCTCCCTGGCCAAGGAGTAGATGCTGGGCTCACTTTGCTGCAGTTACACCACCAAAATCTGCTCTGGCCACTATGGGTGCCACCATTTGTGTCACAGAGTGATGGTTAATTTGCATATTACTATTTTATTAGATAGGATCCTAAGGTGACCAGATTGTCCTGTTTTGGGCTGGACAGTCCCGATTTTCAACAATTTTTCCTGTGTCCTGCAGCGTTTGAAAAAAGTCCTGATTTTTGGAAAGATTGGAAAGATTCTTTCCAAAAATCAGAACTTTTTAAAAACTCTGCAGGACGTGGGAAAAATTGTTAAAAATCGGACTGTCCCGCCAAAAGCAGGACGATCTAGTCACCTTAATTGTTGACATCCCTCATGACTTTTTTGTGACTACCAATTTGTACTTCTTAATTCCTTTACCTTTTACACCAGCCCTCTCCAAACGTGCCCCTTGCACATCTATTTGCTTCTTTTGTTTGTTTATTTACACTCTTCTTCAGATTCAACGCAGAAGTGAGATTATATGCTATTTGTCTTTATCTGTTTAATATATTTCACCTAGCAGAATACCTTTAGGTCCATCCATTTGGTCTCAAATGGCAAGATTTCTTTTTTTAATTTATGGCGGAGTGATAATCTACTGTATATATACCACATTTCCTTTATCCAGTCATCTATTAATGATCACTGGGGTTGCTTCCATTATCTTGGTTATTGTAAATAATGCTGCAATAAACATAGATGTGCATATATCTTTTCAAATTAGTATTTCAGGTTTCTCCAGATATATACCCCAGAAGTGATATTGTTGAGTCAGAAGGTTGTTCTATTTTTAATTTTTTAAGGAACCTCCATACTGTTTTTCACAGTGTCTGCACCAGTCTGCATTCCCACCAAAAGAGCTTGAAGGTTCCCTTTTCTCCACAAACATGCCAACATTTGTTTGTTGATTTATTGATGGTAGCCATTCTGACAGGTGTGAAATCATATCTCACTGTGGTTTTAATTTGCATCTGATGATTAATGACTTTGAATAATTTTTCATATGTCTTTTGGACATCTGCATGTCCTCTTTGGAGAAATGTCTATTCAGGCCCATTTTTTCTTTTGTTTTGTTTTGTTAATTCTCACTCAAGAATATTCTACTCCCCACCCCCACTGATTTTAGAGACAATGGAAAGGAGATAGGGAGAGGAGAGTGAGAGAGAAATATCAATGTGAGAGAGACACATCAACTGGTTGCCTCCTACATGCACCCTGACAGAGGCCAGGGTTTGAACCTGAAACCCAGGTATGTGCCCTTGATGGGAATCAAATACAAGACTCTTACATGCATGGGGTGATAGTCTAACCATGGAGCAACACTGGCCAGGACTCCTCTGACCGTTTTTTAATCAGATGGTTTGTTTTTGGTGATAAGGTGTATGAGTTCTTTTTAAATTGTGGATATTAAACCCTTATCAGATGAATCATTGGCGAATATCTTTACTCATTCAGTAGTTTGTCTTTTTATTTTGTTGATGGTTTTCTTTGCTTTGTAGAAACATTTTAGTTCGATATATTTCCATTTGTTTATTTTTTTCTTTTGTTTCCCTTGCCCCAAAAGATATTTCAACAAAAATATTTTTTAAATATTTAGAGAGAGAGAGAGAGAGAGAAGGGAGAGAGAGATGGAAAGAGAACGTCAATAGGCTGCCTCCTGGGACTGAGATATGCAACTCAAGAGCGTTCTCCGACTGGGAACCAAACCAGCAACATACTGGTGCCTGGGAAGACGCCTAACCAGCTGAGCTTTCCTCTTAAGGCCTTCTTCTTCCTCCACACTGGCCAGGGAAGGGCGGACAAAACATTACTAAGAGCAGTATCAGAGACTTTATTGCCTATGTTTTCTTCTAAGAGTTTAATGGCTTCAGGTCTTACATTAGGTCTGTACTTCATTTTGAGTGTATGGTATAAGAAAGTAGACCAGTTTCACTTCCTTCCTTCCTTCCTTCCTTCCTTCCTTCCTTCCTTCCTTCCTTCCTTCCTTTCTTTCTTTCTTTCTTTCTTTCTTTCTTTCTTTCTTTCTTTCTTTCTTTCTTTCTTTCTTTTTCATATATCTGTCCAGTTTTCACAACACCATTTACTAAAGAGACTGTCCTTACCCCATTGTATATTCTTGCCTCCTTTGTCATAAAGTAACTGGCCATATAGGCATGATCTATGTGTGTTTTTATTCCAGCACCATGCCATTTTGATTACTATAATCTTATCATGTATTTTGATATTACAAAGCATGATATCTCCAACTTTGTTCTTTCTCAAGATTGCTTTGGCTAGTCTAATTTTTGTTTTTCTTGTGTGTGTGGTCCTATATAAATTTTTGGATTACTTGTTCTTGTTCTGTGAAAAAATGTCATTGGTATTTTAATAGGGATTAAAATGAGTCTAATGATGTTAATTCTTCTAATTCATGAGCATGCTATATGCTTCTATTTATTTGTATTTTCAATTTCTTTCTTCAATGTCTTATAATTTTCCAAGTTCAGGTCTTTTACAACCTCAATTAAATTTGTTCCTAGATATTTTAAGGTATTTTATTTAGATACAATTGTAAATGGGATCATTTTAATTTCTCTTTCTGATAGTTCATAATTGGTATATAAAAATGCAACTGATTTTGAATGTATTAATTTTGGATACTGCTACTTTATTGAATCCATTTATCAAGTTTAGTAATTTTTTGGTAGAATACTTTAGGGTTCTCAATATAGTATCATATAATTTGCAAATAATGACAATTTTACTTCTTCCTTTCTAATTTAGATGCCTTTTATTTCTTTTTCTAGTCTAATTGCTGTAGCTAAGATTTTCAATACTATGTTGAGTAAAAGTGGTCAAAATAGACATCTTTGTTTTGTTCCTGATCTTGAGGAAATGCTTTTCACTTTCACCATTGAGTATGATGTTAGCTGTGGGTTTGTCATTTATGGTCTTTATTATGTTGAAGTATATTCCTTCTATTCCCACTTTGCTGAAAGTTTTCCCCAAAAAATATGTTTTTATTGACTTCAGCGAGAGGAAGGGAGAAGGGAAACATGACTGATGAGAATTATCAAATGGCTGCCTCTTCCATAACCCCTACTGGTGAGTGTGCCCTTCCATAACCAAGGCTTGTGCCCTGACAAGGAATGGAAATGGTGACCTTGGTTCATGGGTAAATGCTCAACCACTGAGCCTCATTGGCCTGGCTTATTCTTCATTTTGTTTATGTGATGAATCACATTGATTTGTGGGTATTGAAGTGACCTTGCATCCCAGGAATAAGTCCCACTTGATAGTGATCTTTTTAATGTATTGCTGAACTTGATTTTCTACTAAGTATTAAAGGTTTTTACATCTCATCAGGAATATTGGCCCTAAATTTTTTTTCTTTGTAATGTCTTTTCCAGGTTTTGGAGTTAGGATAATGCTGGCTCATAAAACACTGTATTTTTCCGTGTATAAGACACTATTTTTTTTTTCTAAAATTGTTAGATTGAAAATCAAGGGGCGTCTTATACACAGAAGTGAGCCCAGGAGGGAGCCGTGTGGGTGTGTAACCGCCCATATCTTGTCAAACAGGCTTCCTCCAAACACAAGCTTTATTGTTACTGACGTCAACTGATGCTGTAATTGGAGGTGGAGGTGGAGAGTGCAGATGCAACAGGGACCTGAGCATTCTGAGCCCATGAAGATGTAAAAAAATAAAAATATAAATAGCAGTAAGTGATTGTCTTACTCTGCAAAGTTCAAACTGAATGTAATCAGATCTGCAAAAGAACATGGAAATAGGACTGCAGAGACACAATGTGGACCTCCTCCCACTGAGAATATGACCAGACAGTGGAGAAAACAGGAAGAACAATTCCTTAAGATGCCAACAAAGAAGAAGGCCTTAAGAGGAAAACCAGCAAAATGGGCAAACTTGGAGCAGAGGCTTAAGACTTGGATTATGGAGCAGCGCCGGAGTGGCTTATGTGTGTCAACCAAGCTTATTCAATGTCGGCAAGAATGTTTGCAAATGGAATGACCATTGTTATTTTACAGGAAAGGCAAAATAGTGCTTCAATTAAATGAGGAGAGAAGGGTTGGCCATAAGAAAATGAACAAAATTAGCTCAGGAAATGCCACCAGTTTATGAGGATGATGTCACATATATAGACAGTGATTCAGAAGACAGCAGTGATATGATAGAAGTTGGAGAAATTGATATGGCTGGAACTAATAGTGATGAAGAAGAGAACAATGATGCAACAGAGACTGAATAAAGTGATATGCTGCCTAATATTATAGTATTGGTATGTAAACATTACTTGTGGTAATTATTGTACTAAATAAAAATGTCTTCTGTTTTATGTCTAAATATTGATTTCCTAATTTGGGGTTGGAAAAGTGGGGGGTCTTATACATGGGGGTGTTTTATATATGGGGTCATCTTATACATGGAAAAATATAGTAAGCTTAGGAGTCTTCCCTCCTCTTGAATTTTTTGGAATAATTTGGAAGGCTAGGTGTTAGTTAGTTCTTTGAATGTTTGATAAATTTCACCCATCTGGCCCAGGACTTTTGTTTTTGGGAATGTTTTTTTATTACTGCTTCAGTTTCATTAATTGTAATCTGTCTATTCAGATTCAGTGATTCTTCCTGATTCAGTTTTGGAAGATCATATATTTCTAGAAATGTACCCATTTCATCCATATTGTCCAACATGTTGGCATATAATTATTTGTAGTATTTTTTTAAATAATCATTTGTACTCCTATGGTGTTAGTTGTCACTTCTCTTTCATTTGTTATTTAATTTATTTGGGTTTCTCTCTATTACTTTTTTTATTCTGGTTAAAGTTTTATTTATTTAATTTCTTTTCAAAGAACCAGTTTTTTATTTCATTGATATTTTGTGTTGATTTTTAGACTCTGTTTCATTCATTTTTACTCCAGTCTTTATTATTCTTTCTTTCTGCTGCATTTGGGCTTTGTTTGTTGTTCCTTTTCAAGTTCATTTAGTAAAGCTAGTTTGTTATTTGAGATACATATTGTATTTTTTGTTTCTTGAGGTAAGCCTGTATGAGTTATCCTCTTAGAGCTGCTTTGTCTGTGTCCCATAGATTTCAAGTCATTGTGTCTTCATTTTCATTTTCTCAGAGATCTTTTGATTCCTTCCTTGATCTCACTGTTAACTTACCATTGTTTAGTAACATGTTGTCTATCCTCCATGTGCTTGTATTACTCTTTTCCCCCAGTTTTCTTTTCGTAATTGTTTCTAGTTTCATACCTTTGTGTTTAGAAGAGACCATTGATATGATTTCAATCTTAACTTTATTGAGAGTTGCTTTGTGGCCTAATATGTGGCCAAAATGTTTCATATGCATTTGAAAATAATGTATATTCTCCTGTTTTGGGGTGAAATATCAATTACAATTTATTTGCTCTAAAAATATCAATTAAATCTATCTGGCTTAACTCCTGTTTCCTTGTTGATTTTCTAGATAATCATTGATGCCAAAAGGACTTTATCCTACAATTACTGGCAATTTCCTTCTTTCTGTTCATCAAGATTTATTTTGTATTTTTAGGTGCTCTTATGTTTGTGCATAAATGTTTACAAGGATGATATCCTCTTGTTGAGTTGATCCTTTTATCATTATTTAGTGTCCTTCTTGTCTCTTGTTATGGCTTTTGTTTTAAAGTTTATTCTGTCTGATGTAAGTATTCTGAACACAGCTTTTTAAACATCTTCATTTGCATGAAAAGTCTGTTCTATCCCTTTACTTTCTGTCTCTGTGTGTTTTCTTGTGTGAAATGAGTGTCTTGTACACAGCATATGTATGGGCTTTGTTTACTTATCCATTCAGACACCCAGTGTTTATTGGTGAGTGCATTTAATCCATTTAAAATTACAGTGATTAATGATATGTATTTTATTTTGAATATTTATTTTCTTTTCTTCTTTTTCTTAAAAAAGTACCTTTAACGTTTCTTGTCATTCTGGTTTGGTGGTGATGCATTCCTTTTCGTTGTCTGGGAAACTCCTTATCTCTCCTTTGCTTCTCAGTGATAGCCTTGCTGAGAAGAGTAATCCTTGCTGCATGTCCTTGCTTTTCATGAGTTTGAGTATTTTGGGCCAATCCCTTTTGGCAGACTGTTTCTGTTATGGCAGTTCCATTGTAGGTAACAAACTGCTTTTTTGTTTTGCATGTTTTTTGTTGTTGTTTATTTGTTTATGGAGGTTTTTTTTTCTTTCTGCTTTTAAAATTCTCGCTGTCTTTAACCTTTGGCCATCTAACTATGATGTGCCTTGGTGTGAACCTCTGGGTTTCATCTTGTTTGGGACTCTCTGCACTTCCTATAATTGTATGTCTATACCTTTCTCCAGGTTAAAGACGTTTTCTGTCATTATTTAATCAAACAGGTTTTCAATCTCTTGTTTTTTCTTTTATCCTTCTCATACACTATGATATGAAGGTTGCTATGCTTGATGTTGTCCCAGAGGTCCTTTAAACTATCCTCATTTTTTATTCTTTTCCCCTTTCCTGTTCTGATTGGGTGTTTTCTGCTACCTTGTCTTCCAAATCACTGATTAAGTCCTCTGCCTCATTTAATATGCTGCTGATTCATAATAGTGTGTTTTTCATTTCAGTTATCATGCTCTTCACTTCTGACTGGCTCCCTTCACCACTCAGTGAGCACTCTGCCCTGAGATGTCCCACCCACTTCTCACCTGTCACAGCTGCCTGTAAAGCCAGCTCACTTTGAGTCTCCTCCCCTCCTATTGGTCTCGACATGGCCTCTTCTTTTTCTCCTTATTACAGCAGTTCTGTTCAGCAAGTCTTTAGGTGGTTCTCAGTCTAATTGTTCTATAATTCAGTGGCAATTGTGATGTAGTTATGGGATGAGGCAATCCCAGCACTTACCTACTTTGACATCTTTCTCTCCTCTTCCTCCTTTTTCTTCTCATTCTCTTTTTTCCATTTATCTTTCTCTTCTACCTCCTTTTTCAGTATAATTTTTCTATCGCTGTATTGGTTTTCTTTGCAATTATGAGGTGTTTCTTTCATCCTCCTGCTGGACAGGTTTTTATAATAATCTCCATTTGAAAGCTAAAATCTTAGAGCCTCCCCTTTCCACTGCAATGATAACCAATATTTATTGCATGTGTACCTACATCAATACTGAGCCCTATGTTCATTTAATGCTCCATGGTGCTTACTATTGTCCCCTCTTTATAGAGCACAAAGTTAAGACAATAGAGTTCAACCAACTTACCCAAGATCACAGTGCTGGGGAGATGGGCAGAGTCAGGAATCAGACCCAAGTCTTTCTGATCCCACAGCTCACACACACCTTGACCCTCTTAATTAGGGGTGAGGAGTAAGAAAACAATGTTGCCAACATATATAAAGTTCAATGCAGTGCGAGAATGAGCAGACATAATGGAAATTGGGCTGACAGTTTGTGGCTTTTGTTGTTGTTGTTTGTTTTTACTGCCATTGTATAGACAAACCTAGACCTTTTGTTTTAAGTTAGAAGAAGGGTAAATGACAGTGGATATAGACCTTCATTTTTCAAAAAAGAAAAGTTGAATTAAGCAACTTGCCAATGGTTGCCCAACTAAATGGCAGAGAGAGGACCTCACTCAAGGTCCCCAGCATCCAGAGCCCAGACATTTGGAACCCTGGGGCCTTTTTCATGGTTGTGCTCTCAGATGTCCTGCCTCAATTATCTGTGAGGCTCAGAGAGGACCTCTTCCAAAATGAAATACACACACAATCCAGAGATGATGTAGCTAGTTGTGTATGCCAGTGGTGACCTGTGCGATTACTTGGGTTGCTCTGATATTGACATTTTCTTGAAAGAGATTTTTAAAAAATATATATATTATTGATTTTTCACAGAGAGGGAGGAAGAGGGAATTAGAAACATTGATGAGAGAGAAACACCTATCAGCTGCCTCCTGCACAAACCCTACTAGAAATGTGCCCCCAGCCAAGGTACATGCCCTTGACCAGAATCAAACCTGGGACCCTTGAGTCTGCAGGCCGATGCTCTATCCACTGAGCCAAAC
Source organism: Pipistrellus kuhlii (assembly GCF_014108245.1). Lineage (NCBI taxonomy): Eukaryota > Metazoa > Chordata > Mammalia > Chiroptera > Vespertilionidae > Pipistrellus > Pipistrellus kuhlii. Next base: position 2,130,121 of record NW_023425416.1, on the reverse strand, counting down.
CAATTAGGGGTCCTTGATAGAGATTTTTATTATGGAAGGGGAAGACAACAGGATCTTTCAAATCGAACTGTCCCAGAAAAATATGGAGAACTTTCACCAGAATAGAGATATTAAAAGTAATCCTATATAATAAAACCCTAATATGCAAATCAACCAAAAGGCAGAACTATGGGCAGAATGATGGTAGCTATGATGTGCACTGACCACCAGGGGGCAGACACACTTGCATTGAGTGTCTGCCCCTTCCCCAGAGGGAGATGACTGGTGGCAGAGAAGGGGCAGGGCTGGCCAACAGGCGATGCCAGGCACCAGTCAAAGGGGGTGCCAGCAGGGGCCCTTGATTGCCCTGCCTGCTAGTCGCCCCACAGATGGCCACCAGGCCTAGGAACCCTACCCTATATATTGGGAACAGTCTCTTAGCTTTAAAAATTAAAACCAGGCAAGGCTACTCTAACACTGAAAAAACAGGATGATGCAATGATGACATGCATGGACTCTGGCTTACACATTTTGTGGTTATCCCTGATTCTGACACTTATAATGTGTGATAAAGCCAATTACTTAACTTCTCTTTGCTTCAGCTTTTTCACCCATAAGATGGGGAAATGCTACTACTTGCCTCAGAGGACCATGTTATGTACCACATTTTATAATCAGGGTGAAAAAGTGTAGCTGCCCACACAACAGCAAGATGCCTTTCACCTGTTTGAAAAGTATGCAGCATCGCAGATTGATGTCCCGATCAGGCCTAAACTGGCAGTCGGACATCCCCCAAGGGCACAGGCCGGGCTGAGGGACCTCCCCTTCCCTTGTGCACCAGACCTCTGGTGAGATTAATAATGAGACATTAATGAAATAGTGGCCTGCCTCCTGCCCATTGAGTCAGCGCCTTCCTGTGTGTAAATAAATAATGAATAACAAGGCTTACAGAGTATCTCTCAGCTGCTTGGAAAAGCTGTCTCTCCCCAAGGATCAGTCCGAGGAAGATTTTAAAATTGTCTCCAGTTGCTGAGATTGCCAGTTAGTAGTGAATAATCATTTCCTACTGGCCTCTCAAACGTGCTTAATTATATTCGGAATAACTGGCTTCAGCTTTAAAAATAAACTTGGATATTGCCTAAGTCCCTTTTAAAAATCGCTCTGGGAATATACCACGAATATAAATGACATCGATGTCTGCACAGTGCCCAGGCAGCATGTGTCTTGCTCAGTGTATGAGATGAGCAGGATAATGCTCTCCTCTTGGGGCTCCGGTGAAGGCTGAGGCTGCTAATCACAGCTGACCACAGACCAGGCTGTCTGGTGCTTGGTACTCATTCACTCACTGTTTTCCTGAGGATAGGAGGTGGGTACTGCCGCTGTCCTCAGAGACAGGGATGCTAAGCACAGAGCAGTTAAGTCACTTACCTAAGGAGCACACAGCCAGTGCAGGCTAGACCTGGAGTTTTAAATCAGGGGGTGTGACCACAGAACTGGGGTTCTGGGGAACAGAAAGAAGGTTGGATTGGTGTAGACCAGTGGTCGGCAAAGTCATTAGTCAACAGAGCGGCAAACCACGGCTCATGAGCCACAGTTTGCAGACCACTGGTATAGACCGTTGGTGATAAGCCCCATGGGAGGTCAAAACAGTGGCCTGGAGTAGGAAAGGAGGGAGGCCATGGCTAATGAGCAGTCCAGCTGCCGGGTCTTTAGAAAGTGGGGTGAGAGCTAAGAGTGCTCTCAGCATGAGGAGAGGCCTGGAGGTCTGTGTGCCTCTCGCACCTCGGGGACCTACGCTCCCTGGCTGGTTGTGTCCTGGGTGGGTGTAGGGTGGCAGACATTAGAAGGTGTGGTTTTGTGGGACATGGGAGAGGCTGCACCCAGACACTTGTCCCAGGAGCTCTGGCCACAGCAGCACCCTCCACCGGCTCCCCCCCTGCCCTTGCTGCTGCTCAGCAGGGCCTCAGAGAGCCTCCTGCCAGCCAGGCGGGCTTGTGAATACGAAGCCCTGGACGGCCCACCACCAAGCAAGCACGCATGTGCCTCCTCAAGGTTTCACTCCATAAGAGCCCACACTTTTTTTTTTTTTAATAAGTTTTTATTGTTCATATTATTACAAATGTTCCTTTTTTCCCCCCACCATTGCTCTCCTCCACCAGGTTCCCACCCCACCCTCTGCCCTTTCCCCAGTCCCCATTGTCCTCATCCATAGGTGCACAGTTTATGTTCAGTCTCTTCCCACGCCCCCACTCCCCTTTTCCCCAAGAATCGTCAGTTCACTCCCCTTCCATACCTCTGATTCTATTATATTCAACAGTTACTATTGTTCATCAGATTTTTTTTTAATTTCCTTGGTTTTTAGATTCACTTGTTGATAGTTATGTATTTGTTGTTCATAATTTTTATCTTTGTTTACTTTCTCTTCTGAAAGAACCCCCTTCAGCAGTTCATATAATTCTGGTTTGATGTTGATGAACTCCTTTAGCTTGTTTTTATTAGTGAAGCTCTTTATCTGACCCTCGATTCTGAGTGATAGCTTTGCTGGATAGATTATCTTTGGCTGTAGGTTCTTACTATTCATCACCTTGAATATTTCTTGCCATTCCCGTCTGGCCTGCATGGTTTCTGTTGAGAAGTCAGCTGACAATCGTGTAGGTGCTCCTTTATAGGTAACTACCTTCTTTGCTCTTGCTTCTTTTAATATTCTCTCTTTTTTTGCTCTTGGAATTTTAATTATGATGTGTCTTGGGGTGGTCCTCTTTGGATTCCTTTTGTTTGGAGTTCTGTGCGCTTCCTGGACTTGTAAGTCTAATTCTTTCACCAGGTGGGGGAAGTTTTCTGTCACTATTTCTTTCAGTATGTTTTCGATATCTTGCTCTCTCTCATCTTCTGGGACTCCCATAATTCTGATGTTGGTTTGCTTGAAGTTGTCCCAGAGGTTTCTTACATTATCTTCAATTTTCTGGATTCTCTTGCCTTCTAGCTTCTGTGGAGGAGTGTCCTTTGGACGAGCCCACACTTTTGAGCAAGCCAAGAACAGAATTTCTGAGAGTTTCACCCGCGGAGGGGTAGCCATTGAATTGAACTAATTTTTAAAAGGAAGAAATAATACAATTTCAGTTGGGGATAGAAATGAAACATGATGGACTGTCAGTTAATAATGTTTGAAGCTGGATAAGAAGAACATGGAGGTTCCTTATACCATTTTATCTACTTGTTTCAGTCTTAAATTTGATTATAAAGAGATTAAAAAGGAAATGTGCTATTTCTTTCCCACCTGAGATTGTGGCTGCGCATTCTTATTGGTAAATCAAAACTGAAGGGAGCTACAATCTGAGAGTCCTGCTGTCTGGTTCTGAGAGATGGAGACACGCGCCCAGCCAAGTAGCCGTGAGCACACTGAAGCTGAAGCTTCCCCTGCGACAGCAGGGCCCCTTTGCTCACTTCAACAGCTGGCCTTGGTGCCAGGACTTCTGAGGACACAGTACACCTCCTCCTAACTGATTCTCTCAGCTCCCCCGTAGCACGGAAACATATATTTCAGGGTAAAGTTCCAAGGTGAAAATCCAGATTGAGAGAGAGCTTGTGATTTCCCAAACCTGTAGGGCAGAGTTTCCCAAAGTGTGGTACGCGTACCCCCGGGGGTACGGGAGGAGTTTGGTGGGGGTACGCGTTGCACAAGAGTTTGGTGGGGATATGCACTGCACCGTGCTTAGCTGTGCCTAATTCTACGTTCTCATGAGTACGAGGGGTACTCAGCGTTACAAAAATTATAGAAGGAGCACACATATGTCAAAATATGCTGTAGGGGAAGCGAAGAAGCAGAAATCAAATCTCTAAAACGCTGAGTGCCATTTGCTCTCCTGGCCTCTCGGGAGCACTGGGCACCACAGGAGTCATCGGGCCCAGTCTTTCCTGGTTGGCCAGCCCCAGTTGTCTTGGGCCATTTATTTAAAAATATATAATAATAATAACATAATGTGTAAATCAACCGAGCAGCAGAACAACTGTCCGGACCACACACTATGACACATATTGGTGCCAGGCCAGCCTAGGTGGGTGCGCTGTGATTGGTCAGGGGGCCCCGCCATTGCCCCACGATTGCCCGGCAGGGGGAGGTCAGGCCACCGGCCAGGGGCACTCGATCCTAGAGCCCCAGCCGGGGGGGGCGGGCCTCACTCTGCAGGCCATCGATCACGGGGCTTCCACACTGCGAGAAGTCTCAGGCTGGGCTGAGGGACTCCCACTCGAGTGCATACTCTCATGCACCGAGCCTCTACTAGTTAAATAATAATAGATTATATAAGCATCTCATTTTGTAGTTCTTTTTTTCAAAACTACCTCATTACTAAATGGCACTCCCTTTAAAGCCAGTGCCCTGCAGAAGTCCAGAGAAAGGACGGCGCTGAGACTGTGCAGGAACATGGAGGGGGGCAGCTGTGAAACCCCGATGCTTTCGCTCCAGTGTGGGGGCCGAAGGGGCCTTGGCACTAAGGGTCCCTCTGGCTATGGCAGCAAATAGCATCTAGTGTTTGCGTTTGACACCTCATTCTTAGCTTCGCCAAACATTAAAGGAAGCAGTTGCTGTGCGTGAACATGTGTGTGTGTGTGTGTGTGTGTGTGTGTGTGTGAGAGAGAGAGAGAGAGAGAGAGAGAGAGAGAGAGAGAGAGAGAGATTGAAAATGAGCATAGAAGATGCCGTCCAGCTTTTACTTACTGTTGTTAAGCCTTACCTGAAGATATTTTTCCCATTAATTTTTAGAGAGTGGAAGGGAGGGGGAGAGAGAGAGAGATAGAAACATCGATGTGAGAGAGACACATCATTTGGTTGCCTCCTACACCCACTCTGACCAGAGACAGGGATCAAACCTACAACTGAGTTCTGTGCCCTTGACCAGAATTGAACCCAAGGTCCTTCAATCTACCACGAGACAAACTGGCCAGAGCTGGCTACCATTTTTATTTTATTTTTTAAATATATTTTATTGATTTTTACAGAGAGGAAGGGAGAGAGATAGAGAGCTAGAAACGTCGATGAGAGAGAAACATCGACCAGCTGCCTTCTGCACACCCCCTACCGGGGATGTGCCCGCAACCATTGTATATGCCCTTGACCGGAATCAAACCCGGGACCTTTCAGTCCGCAGACCGACGCTCTACCGCTGAGCCAAACCGGTTTCGGCAGGCTTCCATTCTTAAATGTTATCTTCTCTGAATTTTCGGAGGTTTTCTCCTTAAACAGAGCTTTTGAAAAACAGAAGTTTAAAATGTTCTCTTACTCTTACTCTTCCATTCTCTGCTCTACACAGAAGTGTGTCGCCCATTACATTCCCATCCATGCCTAGATGGAGGGAGGGAGACAGATGCCGCTTCCTGAGACTCCGCCAGGGGTTCTTTTCACAAGAGGAAGGCCCTGCAGCCAAGGCACCGCATGTCGGGGGACCTCTGTGCTGGCCGGAACCCTGATTGGATTCGGTCCACGCAGTCCTCTTTATTCCTGCGAACTTCAGCTCTGGCTGCAGTTACAAGGACTTATCACTGATGAGCTATGTGGAGTTCATTTTCCACCCTGTCCTCCTCCCTCTCCTCCTTCTCCTTCTCCTCTCTTACCTTCTCCTCTTTAAATAAATTCACACCATTTTAGAAAGAATGCAGGGTTTGCTGTGGCCAAGTTTCTCTTTAACTTGTTCATGGCATCTAGTTGGGAGTTGAATAAGCACAGCTATTTAATAGTGACGTTCAAGGGCACTGTATTTGGAGTTGGTTGTCCTACACGGTAGAGTTGGTTTGACTTTTGTGGGTGTTTGAAGGAGATCAATGAGTAGCACTAGCTCCCCCTCAAATTCATAACCCAGTGAAAGGTGGATTCACATGCCACAGGAGAAGATAAAAACACAGGGTTTTTTTGTTGTTTTTGGTAATTGGCAGCCACTCTGGACCCTGCGTTTGGCCCCAGTCTAGACCTTGGTGCCTCTCACCTGAGCAAGAATTCCTATTCATAGGATTGCTCTTTGTCCTCTGCCAGGGACAGAGGAGAAAGATAAACCTCTGAACCTGATTCAAAGGAAGTCCTGGGTTCAACTCTTACATCCTGACTGTTTGGAAGGAGGAACAGAGCATTCGCCGCCCTCTGACTGCGGTGCAGGCCAACCCTGCGCCCGGAGGGAAAGGGGATGGACAGGGCAGCGGTTCTTCCGCCAGCTCTGGCCGGGCCTTTGTGCTGCCGGCGCTCACCCTGGGAGCCATTCCTCCGGTCCTCGTGTCGGCGGGTGAGGAAACATCATGCCATCTCCTGTCTGAGCCCAGGACGCTCGGCAACACAGAGATGACATATGGCGTTACTGGGAAGTCGTGGACTTGAACCCCACCTGGCCTCAGGTGTTCACTCTTAACTATTCCCCAAAACTGCTTCAGAAACATTTCTTGTTTCTTGGGGAGGAGAGAAGATGAGGGAGGAAAAGAGGGCTGGAAGTGTACTTCAGTGAGTTGCTAAACAGCATGAGGAGAGATGAAGGTTCCATTATCATCACTGATGGACTGCGGGGCTGAGAAAGAGCTGGAGACTTCTCTCCTGTCCTCAGAGGGGGGTGTCAGGGCGCTGCATTTGTGACATGCAGCTACTCGCTCCCCTCTTTCCACAAAACAGCACTGAAGATCAATCACAGCCCGGTTAGCGAGGCCTGAATCCTGTGCAATTGGAGGACTCCTTTAAGAAAAAGAATGCAGCCGAAACCGGTTTGGCTCAATGGATAGAGCGTCAGCTTGGGGACTGAAAGGTCCCGGGTTCGATTCCGGTCAAGGGCATGTACCTTGGTTGCGGGCATATCCCCGGTAGGGGGTGTGCAAGAGGCAGCTGATCGATGACTCTCTCTCATTGATGTTTCCAACTCTCTGTCTCTCTCCCTTCCTCTCTGTACAAAATCAATAAAATATATTTTAAAAAAAAAGAATGCAAAAATCACAAATACAAAAGTTCTGTTGCAACGTGCATATATAGTAGAATGAGAAAAAGGGGAGTTTCGGACTCAAATTATGGAGTTTCTTTTGAGTATGCTCAGCTTCTTCGGATGCTCTTTCTCTCCAAATTTGTTTGGTTCTCCTTCTGCAGACCTATTAGACCCGCAGACCACGTGGGTCCCCTCTGATGCTTTACGGTCATGCAGAGCTCAAGACAAACTCCATGGTGTAAAGAATGGCCTTGGTGGAGAAAGGGGAAATCGCATAGGCCAAGGTCAGCGAGAGAAGACAGGAGTTCCACACCCTCTCACTTCTCCGCAGAAGCCCACCCCAGGGCCCTGTGCTGCCTTCTCTTCTGTGGGGAATTGGGACTGGGAGTCAGCCATTTACAGTTTCCCGGCAATACCAGCTGCCCAGCACCTGAGAACTAGGACCTGTGGGATGTTGCAACGTTTCTCACAAGGGAAAGGGAGCCCCTGGCTCAGGAGAAGCTGAGCTCAAGTTCAGCCTCTTTCAGGAGAAGCGGTACCACTGACCTTCTCAAAGCTGCGTGTTGTCCACTTAGTCTGCATTGAATACAGGGTCATCTCCAGAGATTGTTGCTCATTGCACCACACAGCTTCACATTAACTGATGCTTTCAAATGGGTCACTGCACAGTCTACTGTGTATTGAGCACTTGCTACATGCTCATTAAAAAGGTCCTATTTTATAGCATCCTACTAAGGCTGTGGGATAGCTATATGTCACCTCCATGAAGCAGAGAGAGGGACAGAGGCACAGAGAGGTGTGTCTTCACCATTGTCACACCTAGCTCAGGGCACATGTAAGAATGACTCTGGTGCTAGAGCCAGTGTCCTTTGGGGCATACCTTCTGGCTTGTCAGGGAGGGAAATCCAGGAGGAGAAAACTGAGTGCTCCCCGGCCTTGCTCTGCCCGCCTTCAGTGTGCGCCTGTAGGCAAGTCACCTCACCGAGGCCTGGTACATGGGGCCATGGGCCAGCCTCACGCGCCAGCCCTGGGGAGCGGGTGAAAGGAGGTAATTTTCTCAATGGTAGAATTACTAAAATGTTAACACGAGATTGTGTCTTCATTTTTGGATCTTTGGTGTCTGCTGGGTACTTAATATTAAATGAATGAATGAAATGAGAATTCCTATTGGGTCAACATCTAGAATTTCAGCACCAGTTAGAAAACAAAAGTAAAAAGGAAACAGATAAAGTGAATTCAATGATATCCTATTTTAGCTTACACATCTTTAGTAATAACCCAATGAGGAGAAAATACCACACACACACACACACACACACACACACACACACACACATACACCACACTATTCACTCCAAATGATTCTCAAGCCTCAGAATAAGTAGGTAGATTACCTGGCAAAACTTTCAAGAACACTGAAGGACTTCTTTTCAAATGGTCACTGACATCACACTACCAGATTAATTTTTAAAAAATTGATTTGTCTTGGATGTATCTGGGAGATGTATCCTTCCTCACCTTTCTAGTGTAACTTTCAGGTACAAATATAGATTGAAGTGTTGCTGTTCTTACAGTGACATACTTGCTCACATAGGCTAAGATTAGAGGGCTCCAGAAAAGAAATTCACAAGCGTGGGGTACAGTCCAGGAGCCCCTTTACTGTTAACTGTGCAACATAGTAAGAAAGCAATCAGTTCACCTGAGTTTACCGAGCAGCTGCGATGTGTTGTGGGTGAGTCAGAGACATCATAGGGATGTTCTGCCTTAATGTGCATTTGCAATGTAGTTGAAGAGGTAGGCATAAACTAGGCAATTTCACTAATGGTACAGTTAGTGAATACTAATAAGGACCCATAACTAATAAAGGCTTAAATAATAAAATAATGTAATTAACTACATACAAAGGTGTCAGGGGATTAGTAGTCTCCAGGTTGATTGAGTCCTGCCATTTTAGGGTAAATGTCTCTGAATAGTCTTAGTTAGTATGTAAGACATCCTCACATGACTGTTCAAAAGCAAGAAGCTCTCTAGTGAGAAAGCTCTCCTTGCATACCTCTCTCTTTTAGCATTTAAATAGACATTTGTCCAGAAACCCTCCCAGCAAGCATACAAGGACATGCCTGGCTGCAATGGAACATGACAATGGAAGTATCTGGGTTTTCCAGGCTCTGTGATAGGAAGCAACAAAGAAGTAAAGGATGGGAATTGGCTATTGAAAAGTCATCCCAGATAGTCTTTGAAATTATTGGGTTTGGGTTTCTTTGGATAAATACATGGAAGTGGAATTGCAGGGTCACAGGGCAGTTCCACTCTTAATTTTTTGAGGAAACTCCAAGGTGGCTGCACCAATCTGCGTTCCCACCAACAGTGCACTAGGCTTTGCTTTTCATCACATTTGCACCCACATTTGTTAGTTGGTGACTTATGGATGATAGCCTTTCTGACAGGTATGAGGTGATATCACCTGCATTTCTCGAATGATTAGTAACGTTGAGCATATTTTATGTCTGTTGTCCATCTGTGTCTTCTCTGGAGAAGTGCTTATTCAGGCTGTTGACCCATTTTTTACTTGGATTGTTTGTTTTGTTTGGTGTTGAGTTGTATGAGTTCTTTATAAATTTTAGTTATTAATCTCTTACCAAATGTTACATCAGCAAATATCTCCCTCCATTCAGTGAGTTGTCTTTTTCTTTTGTTGATAGTTTCTTTCCTGTAAAATTTTTTTAGTTTGTTATAGTCCCATTTGTTTATTTTTTTATCTTTTGTTTTCCCTTCTTGAGAAGATATGACAGGAAGCATATTGCTAAGAGAAATGTCAGAGGTTTTATTGCCTATGTTTTCTTCTAGGAGTTCTGTGGTTTCGTGCCTTACATTTGAGTCTTTAATTCATTTTGAGTTTATTTTTGTATATGATGTAAGAAGGTGGCTCAGTATCATTTTTCTTTTTGCATATATCTGTCCAATTTTTCCCAACACCAGTTACTGAATAAACTGTCTTTACCTCATTGTATAATCTTTCCTCCTTTGTCAAGTATTAATTGACTGACCACTATGCCATTCACCTGAAACTGTTACATAATAGGATTGAATGTAAATCTTAATTGAAAAAACAATAATGAAAAAGAAAAGACAACCCAAAGTCAGAAACAATGATTAGCTGCCAAATAAGTGGCACCGAGTTAGCTTTCCGATAGGATTTCCTGTGATGATGGAAATGCCCTGTATCTGTATATCCAACATGGCTACTGAGTATGATAATGGCAGAGAAACTGAATTTTAATTTTATTTAAATTTAAATAGGCACATGAGGCTAGTAATTACATACTGTACATTGTAGGAAAATGAGAAATATTTTCTTGGAGGTCAGAGGCGAAACAGACTTTAGGCCAGAATAATTTGGTGACTTCCATGGGGGATGATGAAAAATGGATTTGAAGGGTAGTTGGAGTTTAGAAGTTTCTAAGAGCATAGGCTTATCCTGAGTCAGGAAAGCAGAAATAATAAGGCATTCTTAGGAGAGGTTAAGAAGATCAGTTTGGCAAAGTTTTTTGTTTGTTTGTTTTTTGTGGAGGAGTGGGCAAAAACCTCAAAAGCAGGTTTAAGTCTAATGGAGAAATTTGGGTGTCTAATGGAGAAGCTTGGACTGCGTGCAGTAGGCAACTTAGCTTGTTGAGAGAAGAGTAAAGCATGAAGTGTTTTCCTGGGAAACCATTAACCTGATCATGGTAAGAAAGATTAACCAGGTGATGGTAAGAAAGATGGCTGCAAGGCAGGAAATTCAGTTACAACAGTGTTTTCCAAATCTCTCATGTTGTGGTACATCTGCAAAATGATGCATCTATTGCTCACTGGGGCAAATGGATGCGACAGCTGCTGCTGGGAAGTGACCCGCCCAGAGACTCCAGCTGCTCTGGGCATTCATCTCAAATCTGTCAAGTGAGGATCACTGTCTCCTCACACCTATAACCTTTTACTGCCTGGCAGTGAGCTATAGCACAGCTGGGATCCGCTTAGTTAGCAGACTCTCCTGCGCTAAATAGGCTTATGAAAGAGAAAGGGAAGAACATGAGGTATTTTACAGATGAAATGGAAAACAATTAGGAACTCATTAGATGTAGGTAGGCCAGATTTTGGAGTTGACAGTAAGTCCCACATTTTGAGGATGGTGGTACCAGAAGTAAAAATACAACATAAGATTGTTTTGAAAGCACATTAGGATTTCAGTTTGAGATGTGAGGTGAAAACTGGACCCCTAAGGTGGACTGTCTTATTGGTGGCCTCTGTAGCCATGTCCCTGTATAGTCCCCTCCCATATTGACTCTATTTGACCATGTGACTTATTTGGCCAATGAGACATTAGCATAATGCAGGCAGAGGCTTAATGAGTGATTGCTATTGAGGTTGTCCTCTTGGAGCAGCCACCATGATGGAAGGAGGCTCAGGCTACCCCACTGAATGGTGAGATGCAAGGCTGTGAGCTCATCTGCACATTCCAGGCCCATCTCCTAGATGAGTGGAGGATAGGAGCAACTTCAGCCGAAAAACCACTCACTGAACTCAGTCAACCCCAAATATTAATAGATGAGAAATAATACACTATTGTCTTAAGCTCTGGGTATTTTGTTGGACAGCAATAGGTGATGGAAGCAGCATTCAAATAAAAATGTTCACTAAGTCCTTGGAGATATGGACATGGAGCTCAGGCAAGAGATCTGGGTCTTAGATCTAATTTTGCAATATATGTGTGCTTCTGTCATAGCAGTTAGAATTATATTGACTGCTTTCTCTTACTAGACTATGAACTTTTTGAAGACAGGCACTGTTGGTTTGTGTGTTTGGTGTGTGTGTGTGTGTGTGTGTGTGTGTGTGTGTGAATATTAATACACTATGCCTCTTTCAAAACAGATGCTTAAGAGATCTGTGCTAAATAAATAATTGAACAGGGGAATGAATATGGTGAAGGGCAGTGGAGAGGGAATGGGCCTTGGAATCAGAAAGACCTGGCTTGAACTCCAACCCTCCCCATTCCCAGAAGCAAGATCTTTAGGAAGCCACCAATTCTGACTGTAAAATGTAGGTACCTCTCAGAACCTTCAAGAGGAGCAAATATCTAGTACACACTCAATAAATTATAGGTTTATTATTGATGATGAATAAATGACCATTGAAATGTGAGAGCAAATGAAATCAATAAGGGAAAGTGTAGGAAAAGAAGAGCTGTGAGCCTGAAGAAGACAAGTAAGGAAAAGAAGAAAGAAAATGGGAGAGAGGGAGAGAGAGGGGGGGGGAGGGAGGGGGAGGAAGAGGGGAACAGAGAGAGAGGAGGAGAGAGAGAAAGAGAGGGAGAAAGAGAGAATAAGAGAGGAAGCAGCACATCAAATGGAATATCAGGAAAAAGAACCAAGAGACGGTATATTTTACTGGCTGAAAAAGGGCAGAGATTTAAGGAAGACCCAAATCAACATTGCTACTTTATGGGGTGTACTTTTCTGTGTTTATTAAATTTCAGACTGTCAGAAGGGAACTCTTCAAAGAAAAAGATTAGGCTCTCTTGAGTGATCTAACTGCATCATAACTATAGACAGTGGATAGATAAGGCAGCTTCTGAGGTCTCTTCTCTTTGTAATGACAACTGAGTGCCTGGTGGGTGATAAGAAAGTTTGAACTTTATGTGGTTGGGCTTTCGGTGTCCAGTGGAATCACTGGTAGGAAGGAATTCGTGGAGGATTAAGAAACAGTCCAGGAAAAGGGAGCACTATTCACATTAGGCCTCTTGGGAGAGATTAACCTTCAGAGATCCCATGCTCTGAAGTCATTCATCCCTGGGAGACAAACAACATAAAGATTAAAAAGATACAGTTCTTTGAAACATTGCAAAACACACACAATAAAACCAATGGCTCTAAAACAGACTCATCAGTTAGGCAAATATCTCTCCTTCTATTGCCCTGGAACTGGAAAGAACTTGGGCCAGACTCTTAAGGATATCAGATTTTGAGGGTGAGAACTCTGATGTTTACATTTGTGAGTTTTGCTGTGCATTTTTCTTTATTGGATACTGGTGTCCTGATTTTGTTTATATCTTTGGATGAAGTTGATTTTACTTCCCCTCCATCCTCTGCTCCAGAAGTAGGTGTGTGTGACAGATACCTAGACAGCAGATTATCACATCCATGTACCACGGTGATCCAGTCAGACAAGAGCATTTACCTGAAGCCAAGCCAATCCAGTCCAGTCAGAGATGATTCTGACATGTTGCCTGAGCTATTTTTCTTTTTCTTATTTTTTCTTTCATTCATTTTTAAAAGTTATCTTTATTATTGAGAAAGCATTACAGACATCCTCTTTCTTCCTCATTGACCCCCTCCACCCTGCCCCTGCCCCTACTCGGGCCTTCACTGCACTATTGTCTGTGTATATAGGCTATGAATATATGCATATAAATTCTTCAGTTAATCTCTTCACCATACCCCCAGCCTTAACTTCCCTCTGAGATTAGTCAATCTGTTCCATGATTCTATGTCTCTGGATCTAAATTACTGCTCATCATTTTATTTTGTTCATTAGATTCCACGGAAGAGTGCAATCATGTGATACTCATCTTTCTCTCACTGGCTAGCATAATACTCTCCAGCTGTCTCCAGGCTGTCTGAAAAGATAAGAAACCCTTCTTTTTTTTATAGCTGCATACTCTTCTATGGTGTAAAAGTACCACAGCTTTAAAAAATATCTGTTTTTAATGATTTCAGAAAGGAAGGGAGAGGGAGATAGAGAGATACGAATGATGAGAGAGAATGATTGGCTGCCTCCTGCATGACCCACACTAGGGATCAAGCCCACAATTGAGGCATGAGCCCTGTCAGGGAATCAAACTGTGACTTATTGGTTCATAGGTCGATGTTCAACCACTGAGCCACAAGTGAATTTTTTATCCACTCATCTACTGAAGGATACTTGGACTATTTACAGAGCTTGACTATTGTAAATAGTGCTGTTATGAATATAGCAGTGCATATATTCTTTCTGATTGGTGTTTTGTGATTCTTAGGCTATATTCCTAGAAGTAGATCACTGAATCAAATGACAGATACATTTTTAAGTTTTTGAGAAAACTGTTTTCCAATTGGCTGCACCAGTGTGCATTCCCACCAGTAGTGTACTAGAGCAGTGGTTGGCAAACTCATTAGTCAACAGAGCCAAATATCAATAGTACAACGATTGAAATTTCTTTTGAGAGCCAAATTTTTTAAACTTAAACTTCTTCTAACACCACTTCTTCAAATAGACTCACCCAGGCTGTGGTATTTTGTGGAAGAGCCACACTCAAGGGGCCAAAGAGCCGCCAGTGGCTTTCGAGCCTCAGTTTCTCAGTTTGCCAACCACGGTACTAGAGTTCCCTTTTCTCCGCATCCTTGCTACACTTATCGTTTGTTGATTTATTGATAGCAATTCTCACAGGTGTGAGGTAATATCTCATTGTCATTTTAATTTGCATCTCTCAGATGATTAGTGACATAGAGCATTTTTTTCATGTCTCTTGGCCATCTTTATGTCCATGTTGGAGAAGTGTCTATTTGGGTCCTTTGCCCATTTTTAAATTGGATTATTAGTCTCCCTTTTGTTAAGTTGCATGAGTTCTTTATATATTTTGGAAATTAATTCCTTATTAGTTGTATCATTGGCAAATATGTTTTCCCATACAGTGGGCTCCCTTTTCATTTTGCTGATGATTTCTTTTGCTGTGCAGAAGCTTTTTAGTTTGATATAGCCCCTTTGTTTATTTTTCTTTTGTTTCCATTGCCCTAGGAGATATATCAGCAAACATATTGCTATGAGAGATATCTGAGGTTTTGCTGCCTATGGTTTCTCCTAGGATTTTTATAGATTGACAACTTACATTTAAGTGTTTTATCTACTTAGATTTTATTCTTTGTGAATAGTCTAAGTGGGTGGTCTAGTTTCATTTTTTTTTTGCATGTATTATACTGTACCTGTCACCATTGTACCTTAACACCATTTATTGAAGACTGTCTTTATTGTATGTCTTTGCTTCCTTTGTTAAAAATTAATTGACCATAATGGTATGGGTCAATTTCTAGATTCTCTGTTCTGTTCCATTGACCTATATGCCTGTTTTTGTGCCAGTACCAGGCTGTTTTGATTACAATGACTTTGTAGTGTGATTTGATATCTGGTATTGTGTTCTCTCCAACTTTGTTATTTTTTCTCAAGATTACTATGGCTATTCAAGATCATTTTTGGATCCATATAAATTTTTGCAATATTTGTTCTAGATTTGTGAAATAGGGATTGCATTGAACCTATATATTGCTTTAGGTAGTGTGGACATTTTGATGATGTTAATTTTTCCAGTTCATAAACATGATATATTCTTCCATTTGTTTGTATCTTCCTCTATTTCTTTTTTCAATGTCCTGTAGTTTTATGAATACAGGTCTTTTACCTCCTTGGTTAAGTTTATTCCAAGGTATCTTTTTTGTTGCTGTTTTTGCAGTGGTAAAGGGTTTGTTTGTTTGTTTGTTTGGTTTTGGTTTTTATGTTTTGTTTTGTTTTTTAGTTTCTCTTTCTGAGTGTTCATTATTGGTATATAAAAATGCCCTCAAATTCTGGATGTTAATTTTGTATCTTCCTACTTCCTTATTCCTTTATTAAATCTAGTGGGTTTTTTGGTGAATTTTTTTTCACCATCTACTTTTTAAAAATATATATATATTATTGAGTTTTTACAGAGAGGAAGGAAGAGGAATAGAGAGTTAGATACATCAATGAGAGAGAAACATGAATCAGCTGCCTCTTGCACATCCTCTATTGGGATGTGTCTGCAACCAAGGTACATGCCCTTGACTGGAATTGAACCTGAGACCGTTTAATCCGCAGGCAGACACTCTATCCACTGAGCCAAACTGGTTAGGGCACCATCTATTTTGAATGATAGCCTTGTTAGATAGAGTAGTCTTGTTTTCAGATATTTGCTTTTCATTATCATAAATACATAGTGCCATTCCCTTTTGGTCTGTCATGTTTCTGTTGAGAAATTAGCTGACAGCTTTATGGGAATTCCTTCTAAGGTAACAAGTTGCTTTACACTTGCTATTTTAAGTCTCTTTTTGTTTTAATTTTTGGCATTTTAATTATGATGTATCTGGGAGTGGGCCTCTTTGGGTTCTTCTTGCTTGGGACTCTGTGATTCCTGAATTTGTGTGACTTTTTCTTCACCAGGTTAGAAACTTTTATGCCAATATTTCTTCAGATTATCCCTTGCTCACCTTCTTCACCTTTAGGTACTCCCATAATAAAGATGTTGTTACATTTTATGTTGTCTGAAAACTCCCTAAAACAGTCCTTCTGATTTTTTATTGTTTTTTTTTCTTTTTTGTTCTCTGTTGAATGATTTTTTCCTACCCTGTCTTTTTAATTCACTGATCTGATCCCTGGATTCCTCTAATCTGATGTTTATTCTTTCCAGTGTACTACAATAGTATTCTTAATTTGTGCTGTCATTCTTCATTTCTGACTGGTTGTTTTTTATAGTTTCTATATACTTATTCATGCAGCTGAGCATCCTTATAATCATTACTCTGAATTCTATACATGATAAATTTCTTATCTCTATTTAATTAAGCTCTTTTTATCCTTTCATTTAGGGCTAATTTATTTGTGTCCCCATGTTTGTGTTTGTTTCTATGTATTAGGTAGATCTGCTGTGACTCCCAGTCTTGTAGGGTGTCCTTATGTAGTGTTTAATCTGTGAGACCTAATGAGAGATCAGCAATCCTGGATGCTCTAATAATGTCATTTGTGCATATTGCGTGTGACCTCCATTTGTAATTCAGTCTTGATTACTCTTGGCTCATTCATGCCTGGTCTTGACTCTCAGGCTCAACCCACAACACAGTGTGCAGGCTCCTGTGGAGGGGCTGTTTACATGAAGTGATATTCTCCTCTGCAGTGTTTGCCAGTATCTTCCTGCACATACATGCTTGTGGAGCTTATTGGGTCCTGTTCTGTTGTTGTCTGAAGTTGGCCACTGGATTTATTGGTTTGGGGCTTCTTCCTAGGATATCTCATGCTGTCCAATGTCAGATGCTATTTGTGACTGGTCCTAAGTATGATGTTTGGAGCTATCAGCAATCCACAGCTTGTGGTTCCAACTGCTGTGGCTTGGTGCATTTGGAAGGAACCAGGCTGTACACCAAAGTCTGCTTTTCTTAGCCCAAGTCCCAGAGGCAGTTCAGGCAAAGACTCTTACCACTCAGAGATCCACCTCTGCCTGCAGACTGATTATTAGTCTCAGTCACTTGATGAGCCTCAGGCTGTTGAGCTGAGCCAAGCATACACTCCACAGGGTGAGGTGAGAGGGTTTCCAATGGTTAAGGCAATTTCTTTCCCCCAGGCTAAAGTTGCCTGGATGTGTAAAGTTATGCCTGAGAAAGGTGGCTTCTTTAGAGTGTGAGAGTGACTCAGCACAGGGATCCCAGCATCCTCTCTGCTTCTTCCAGCAGGGCCACCAAGCCCAGACTCCCCTCACACAGCTCTAGTCCACTCTGCTTTTCCACTGTCAGAGCACAAAGTGAGTGGCTGTACATGAAATTTAATGCATTGACCCTTTAAGGGATGTCTGCATTTCTAGTTGTCCCTCCCTGTGGACAGAATTCTAAGTGCTTTTCACAGCTAGATGTTATATGGGCACCTTTCCCAGTTCTGGTGCTCTGGGCTGGAGAGCCCAGTTTTGCATTCAGACCCCAGACTTCTCAGGGGGAATGCCCCACAGCTGAGATATCTCTCTGGAGCTTCAGGTGCCGCCTGCGGGAGCCCGGCCCGCCCTCTTGTGCCTCCGCACTTTCTAATAGTCTTGATGTTGTCTCCTCTTTCCATTCTTGGTTATAAGGGTTCTTTGCAGCTAGTCTTCGGTTGTTATTCAGGATGATTTTTCTACATTTTAGTTGTAATTCTAATTTGGTCCTTGGAGAATGTCAGCATAGTTTCCACTTAATACACCACCGTTGTGAAATCTCCCTGACCTTCTTTTCAAGCATAAACTTGAGATGATGTAAACTTGAAGCTGCCAGATGCCACCACTGGAAGAGAATTGTCTGACAATATCATCAATAAGGTGAAAAACAGCGTGGGAGAATGGAGAGTGATTGCTCCCGACTGACAGTGCCTAAATCTCAGAAAGCAGCTATGCCTGAGCTTTAGGACTGTACATGTTAACAAATATCCTTTATTGTTGAAGCAGGTGCAAATTATATTTTATTACTTGCAATGGAAAGAGTGCTGACTATTAAACTCTAAGAAAATGTAAATGCATTAGTGTATGAGGACGGAAGAGCACCAGATACTTATTTTCCAGCACAATGCTCAGTGCTCTTAATTGGGCCCACTAACACTCTATTTTAAAGAGGAGAACTCTGATGCTAAGAGGAATAAATTAGTTAAATTTCAAAGAAGGAAAAATGTCAATTAAACTAAATTATAGAGAAGTTGACAAGTTATTGCAGAATGGCTAAATTCAGTCCACCACTTGTTTTGAATATTAGACAATTAGGTATGGTTCTTACATTTGTAAATGGTAGAAAAAAAATAAAAAGTATTGAATAAATATAATTTCATGACCCATAAGAATTACAGTAAGTTGCCACTTTGGAAGATAGTTGGGTGATTTTTTTTCAGAACTAAACATCTTTTTATCTTACAATTGGGCAATCAGGCTCCTTGTATTTGCATAAAGGAGTTGAAAATGTACACAAGTGCTTACAACATCTTTATTTATAATTGCCAAAACCTGTAAGCAACCAAGATGCTCTTCAGAAGGTGAATGGTAAATCTACACGATGGAGTATAATTCAGCACTAAAAAGAAATGAGTGTACAAGCCATGAAAAAACATGGGGGAAACCTAAATGCATATTGCTAAGTGAAATAAGCCAATCTGAAAAGCTACATACTGTATGGTTCCAACTATATGACATTTTGGAAAAGGCAAAATTATGGAGACAGGAAAAAGATCGGTGGTTGCCAGGACTGTGAGTGTGTGAAGAACAGGCGGAGTGTTTTCAGGATTTTTAGGATAGTGAAAACACTATGCATGTAATTATAATGATGTATAATCACATTACACATGCCAAACCCATAAAACGTACACCACCAAAATGAAGACTAAAGTAGATGATGACATTTTGAAGACTATATTGTGTCAATATAGGTCCAGAGAACTTTCCAAAGAGCTTCCTGAAAAGAGACGTAGAAATTCTATACACCATCTCAGAAATTCTTCTTTCTTTTCCTTGTAAATAAATCATGTGGCATCTGTAAAAATTCAGATGCCACAGAATAAAGTTTCCTATGGCCTGTGACCCAAAGTCCTCCACCTGCATCCCCAGAGGTGCTAAGTGGCCAGTTTTTGGTACATTTTCCAGAGATAGCATGTGTCCATCTATCCTTTTTTATACCAAAGCCAGAAAACCATGCACACTTGCCATTTTCTCACTTAATATTATTATTTGAGCATATCACATGATATCTGAAGACACAGAGTGATCTAAGTAGTTTTATTGTCTGCACAGTATTATTTTCATTGAAGGATAGCTAGGTTACTAACCAGTAATGTGATATGCATGTATGTGTGTCTCAATGCACATGCATCCATTTCAGAGAGCTTTAAATTAATTTTTTGATAGTGATGGGAACTTGAATTATGAATTCTCTTCAGACATTTTGTTTTTCAGGTTTACTTGTTTGGATTTGGAGTACAACAAGTGTGTTTTTTTTTAGGAAAATAAAGTGCCTGAAATTTTTATTTAAAAATTTATTTAATAAGAAGAGTTATACTTATTCTTATTTTTCAATTACATTTTACATTCAATATTACTGTGCATTAGTTTCAGGTGTACAGCATAGTGGTTAGACAATCGCGTACTTTCCAGAGTGGTCCCCTCAAAGTTACTGACTGCTTACTATGGGCTATGCTAATGGTTGTGTCTAATTTTCCTTACCAAACCCTCTGTGAAGCGACTGTTCTTTTCTTTATTTTGCAGATGAGGAAACTGAGTCTGAGAAGCGACATGAGCCACAGGGTTCTCATGGACTGCAAGCAGCAGGATTGGATTTGAAACTTCGTCTCCCATTTTCAAAGTCCAGGTTCATCCCATAAGTCATGGTACCAGAGTCTTCACAACTACTCTGGTGAGATGTTGGCTCCATGCTTTCAGGGCTAGATTTTTAAACCCTCCAGTAGGAGTAGGTATAGTAACCCACAGGCTTCTCTTCTTAGCAAGGCAGCGAGGAAACGGGAGGAGGAGGGACCAGAGTCCCTTTATTCTGAGATATGAACAGAGAGGTGAGGATTAATCATGTAAGAGGGCTAGGAACAGAAACAGTAGAGAACAGCCATCCTAACTGAATCTCAGGTCTGCTCATTACCTCGGTCTTTCTGAATTTCTCTCCTTGACAGAACCAATCAGCTACATCTCATGAAGAGACTTATAATCTGACAAGCCTGAAACCTTGGTAATTGGGAAACTCCTCACTCTCACTCATCTAGAAGCAGCTCAGACTGGCAGGCAATTGTCAGCTTCAAATTGGCCACGGGTTCCCGAAGCCTCTCCTCCTGTCAGGAGAAGGGGGCAAAGCTGCAAATCCGGCCCTTCCTTCAATGGATTTAAATGGGATTCGAACGAAGTTAGGGGCCATCTTACCAGCTGGGGCTAAAAAATCTACCCTGACCTCGGGCATCATGGTTTAATTGGCAGACGCTGCGCACTCAGTGCTGCTGTTTCCCCGCACAGTGTGAGCCTCAGCGAGGCCGCATTCGGTACAGAATGCCGGGGTGGCAGCACCCAGGGCCCCAGCCCATGGCCTCAGAGCCCTTCTCCGCACCAAGCCCTGAAAGCTCCCATGGGGAGGATCTGAGGCGCTGTCCCAGCTCCAGGACTCCTCAACGGGCTGACATCCTGTGTGCAGTTTGCCACCCTCGTGTCAAAGCCTACCTTCCACCGATCTGTTGAGTCCCTTCCAAAAGAACTAGGGATTAAGTGTACAGCGCTTAGTCGGAGAAATGGCCGGGGCAGCTGTCAGATCTCACACTGTCCCCTGTGCGGAGAGGAGGCTGCTGAGGGACCCGGCAAGGCCCCAGGAGGCTCCATGCCAAAGCGCCATCGGAAGAGCCCCATGCCGGCGTCTGCCGCGCAGGCCCTGGCCAGGGCACAGCGAGGTGTGTTGTTGTCCAGCAGGGGGGCACAGCTGTGCTGCTCCTTCCCTTGGAGGTTCATGTTCCCGGAGTCCACACCCCCTCTTGGCACATGAAGAGAGCGGGTCTCATGGACCTAGAAACCTGCAATCACGTGTGGCCATCGAGGCCCAGGGAAGAAAGACTGAGGAAATGGCAGGTGGCATGGCCAGGCCGGACTCCCGTCGTCAGCAGCAGACAACCTGAGTTGTTGGGATCTGCCTCCCAACAGGCTCATGATGGCCACTGGCCAGGTGTGCACGGGGGGAGTAATTTAGGGATGTTTTCCACCTAAATGTGTGCAACGAGATGAGAAGGAATCAGAACCAAAAGCAGTGTTATTATTGGGAAGGATTCCAGAGCACTGACCCAGCGTATTCCTGTTCTTCAGGGGCTCAGACAAAGCTGCTTTACCTTAGTAATTACGTTAGGAGCTACAATTAGCTACTGCACTAACAACAAACACCATTGATCACATCCATTAAGTACTTCTTCTTACGCAATGGGTATTGAAAACAGTTCTTGACTTCAGGTTGCCTACAACAGAGTTATAGCATAAGCAAATTCTACCAGTGTGTGCTGCACACACACACACACACACACACACACACACAAACTCACACACTCACACACACACTTCAGAAACATTTGCACAAAGTAGCCCTAAGTCAGTTCCTTCATCTGCTGTGCCATCAAAGAAGCAGAGATTTGCTTCCAATGTGAGATGCTATATTTTTAGACTCTAGATACTGTTTTCCCCAAATTCAAGACATAAAAAGCTTCCTATTTTGAATGCATTTGTGTCATCATGGCTATAGATCACTTAGATGATTAAAAAGCTTCATTTGCTGTGTTTAGGACAAACACCAGTCATTTACACACATCCTTTGTGGGGCGTTCCTTTGAAAGGCTAGTGATGACAGCTGGTTTGAGGTGTGTAAAGCCTGGGATTGTCTGTCCTCTAACTCAGTTTGTGGTGAGCTGTGTCTTTCCCTACATCCCAACCTGAATATCTGAGGCAGTGGTCAGCAAACTGCAGCTTGCGAGCCACATGCAGCTCTTTGGCCCCTTGAGTGTGGCTCTTCCACAAAATACCACATGTGTGCGCGCACATACAGTGCGATTGAAACTTCATGGCCAATGTGCAGAAGTCAGTTTTGACTCTCAAAAAGAAATTTCAATCGTTGTACTGTTGATATTTGGCTCTGTTGACCAATGAGTTTGCCAACCACTGAGCTAAGGGATAAACAGCACTAGGTTGACTCCGGGTTTGGGTTAGGTAGACTAACTAATTAAGCTTCAATACTTTGTGAATCTGTTACCCATTGAACAGGTAGCACAGCTGTGTTAGAGAAGGAATTCCCATTGTGCCATGAGTCATGAGGCCATGCTAGAACATAAGCATTTGGCTTAATCTGTGCTTGTGTGTGTTTCATTGTATGCTTCATCTTGTCCAACCTCGCGTAGCTGGAATCAATCTACACCAAATCCGGCCAGTGATCAAAGTCCTGGGCAGAGGAGCTGCCTTTGTCATTGACCTTCCAAAGCGAAGTCCAAACGCGTTGCCATTGTTTCTTAACGACACCACTTGCTTTGTTCAAATCCACTGTCTGAATCTAAAAGGAGTAAGGGAAGGACTATGGATCTTGAAGTGCTTTCTGCCTGCCTGGTAATTATTGGGAAATAAGCCAATAAAGAGAGGTATTCTGCTTTCAAAAAGATGGTGTGAAGAGCAACTGAACATATAGCAAGAGACTCCCTGGAAAAGGAGGGGTCCTCAAATGACAAACACTAACCTGTTGCTCACTCAGAGCTAATGTGTCCCTTGAACAAGCTAACACTTCAAAAGCTGCACACTATTACAAGCGTGGCCACCTCCCTCCATCAGCGCTAACGAGCATCGCAGGGACCGGCTTGGCCACATTCCCGTCGTCTCCGGAGTGAAGGACGTGGCACATGGGAGCGCAGGCTCTCCCTCCCTGGCAGTTGCTCCATCACATTGGCTTGGAGAGAGTCCTAACTCTTTTGTGATAATGAGATATTGATTAAAGCACTCTGATTTCTAGGGTTTGTCCTAGAAATTAGAGTGCTTGGCATTTTTTTGTTTGTTTGTTTAAATACTAAAAATAGAAAATATTTTATATAAACCCACCTCCTGAAGATACTGTATCTTCTAATCATTATATATAAATGTTCAATATATGCTTCTTAATTGTTATTTTTTCAAATGTGTAACTCCTGGGATTTCCCCATTAGCCTTGACTATATTAATTTTACCACAGTTACAAAACCAGAAAGAAAATAGTGCTCCAGTTCTTATCTTCCCCAGGATCATCTTTAGAATTAAGAAAAATGTATCGTAAACATTTAAAGTATTTGTCTAAAGAATGTTATTTTCACAAAGAAATCAAGAAATCATTTTACATTTATCTTAGAGATTATCATGAGGGGGGAAAATACTTTCCTGTGTGCTCACACATTCTCACACATCTTCAGAGAAACCTTTATTCATAACCTCAAACACATCTCTCACACACCCCCATACACACCCTTATACACATATTCTCATACAAACCCTCTCACACCTTCATAATACACACCCTCTCACACATCCTCAAAATACCCTCATATATAACCCTCATACACACCCTCATACACACCTTCATAATACAGCCACTCATACACACTCTCTCATACACACTCATACACACCCTCATAATAAAAACCCTCATACACACCCACTCTTACACACTCACTCATACACACTCATACACACCCTCATACCTACTCACACAGCCTCACCATCCTCTCACACGCCACGTATGCATTCCCTCTTATGCATGTTCTTCATCATGTTATCTAGAGTATACTGTATATATTCATAGCTAAGAAGTGATTTTCTTTTGTATTGGTCCAATCAAAGTGCTTTTTAAACAAATATTTTCAGGAGACTAATTCCATGGTATTTAAATAGGTTTTCTAAAATCAGTGTGTTGTGTATGTGTGTGTATGTGTGTATGTTTTGTGCGTGTATGAGTGTGTGTGTGTGTTTCATGGCAAACACATTTGAGAAATTTGAGGTCAAGAAAGCTCAGTGGGTCTATGGATAGGCTTGCTCAGAGCCTGCAATGAACTGCTGTGCTCTCTGCGGCCCCCATGGAGACGTGCCTGTGTGCAGGGCTGTGTCCTGTGGTGACCACTCCCCATGTGTGGCCGTTGAGGCCTGACCAGGTGAGTGGTTTGTCTTGGGAAATGCGAAAGTATAAAATACACAGTGCAGAGGGAAAAGGCCAAAATCTCACTAATAAATGTTTGCCATTGATTAGCCTTAAAATGATGATAACTTAGATATGTTGGATTAAATTCATTATTAACCGGCCCCCACGGAGATGTCCCTGCGTGCGGAGCTGTGTCCTGTGGTGACCACTCACCACATGTGGCCATTAAAATTCATTTTATTTGTTTCTTTTTACCTTTTTTTAATGTTACAGCCAGAAACCTTAAAACTACACATGTGGCTTGCATTTCCAAACTTCTTGACGGTGAGAGTTAATTTTCATATAATATCTTTTTGGCCTTGGACTTGAGAGTACCCTGTTGACATTAAGACGGCGAGGTCAGCTTTGGCATCAAAGGTGAAGGCTGTTTTGCACTCACCTGGGAGTGCTGTGGGTCTGAGCTAATCACATATGTGCAGTATTTTTCTGACATGCTGTATGCGCCCGGCTCTGTGCAAGGCCCCGCATGTAGACCGTGAAGCCCACACACAGCCCCAAAACACGCAATAAAGACCAGCAAGCAATTGCATGCCTCTACCACAGTTACTCACACCAGGCAGCGGGTACTCACACTAGGCCCTGGCCCTCAGCTTGCTGACCCTCTCGGCCTGAGGCCCTTCACAGCCAGCAGGACCCTGAGCGCGTGGCCGTGTAACTGCCTAAATATTTCATCATCTGCTGCAGCCACGCCAGTGCACAGCGGGCGCCCACGTCATTCTCTTCCGGACAGGCCAAGGCTGACACGCTCCTGTGATAGATAGCATCAGAGTCCACCCCAGGCTGCAGAGTGGGAGACAAGCCTGGATCCCCAGGACTATTTGGTTCACAGCACGGTGGATTTGAGACATTCAGGAGACAGTTGGAAAGGCAACCAGACTCAGGTGTACCTTGCACCTTTTCTCGGAATTCCTCCTCATGGAGTGAACTGGCATTAATGCATTCCCCCTCTCAGCCAGGATGTTCAGTTACTCCTGACAATCTGATCAGACTTCCAGTTTCAGGGGAGGAAAGACATTTTCCTTCTGGTTTTTGATCTACATCAAGAATGAGTGTGTTTCTCTATTTTCCCAGCCCAGACGCCAGCCCTCTGCAGCTGCCATGAGCTTCCTCCTCCTCCTCAATCGGCTCCCCTGGCCAGTCTGCATCCCGCATCGCCGGGCATTAAGCCCTGTTTTTAAAACTTTTTATTTCAGCCATCCTGCTCCAGGATGGAGCCTCATCCCTGGATAGAGGTACAGTCTGCATTCTCCGCTTCTGAGGCGGGAAAGGGAGTTGAGCCAGGACATGCCTGTGCAACGGGATGTCCTATGTGTCTCTGTGGTGATTGTGGGTGGCAGACTGAGTTTGCTTTTTGCTTGCTCATGCAAAACCCCAGGCATACTTACTTGGAACAGGTACAATTGCAAAACAACCCTTAGCAGGCGTCTGCATAGGAAGGCAGCCCCATCACTCCTTGTGAGAACTTGTTGAAAAGAGCATTTACTCTTTTCAACACAGCAGGCAGGAGTGATTACTCAGTGCCTGGGCTGTGGTGAGTGCACCCACAAACCGGACCGTCTCTATACATTGTATGTGGAGGTGGATGTGGATGGTAATGATGTTCACTGGGGTAGATGTGATTACTCAATTTCTGAATCTAGTAACTCTGCTTTTTTTTTTTTTTAATGACAGGAATTATAAATGGGATTCAAATAATAGTGCTCATATGATGACCATGAACGCAGTATTGGCACTGTTCATTGTAAACAAGAGTACATTTCCAGATCCTTCCAAAAGCAGGCCAAGGCCATTCCTATAAAAACAACAACACTGAGTGGGTTGTTGCTAATTTGAAGGTTATGCTTTGTGTTAGTACATCCACTTCACGGAGAATCCATTGACTGCTCAAATGTGCCTCCTGGCCTTGATCTGCAAGACCTTCCCCCGCCCAGCTCCCTCCTATGGCTCCTCCACTGTCCTCAGTAAGAACCTTCCTGGAGGGACGGGCCAGTGAGGAGCAATCCTCACTGCAGATACAGCAGTGCGTTTCTACACTCAGAGAGAATAGTTCACTCCTATGCCTTAACTTCCCCATCTTAAAATGGAGACAATAGCATTTATCTTAGGAGGCTGTTTTGGAGATTAAAGGAGACAACTGATTAGAAGTTTCTCACTGCCCAGCATCAGTAATGTCAGCGATCACCATTGTGCTCAGTCCTCTCCGGGTCAGGGCCGAGTAAACCATCAGGAAGGGAGACCAATGAACAGATTAAACACCAGGGAATGGACTAACCAGCGTCCTATGCCAAGAATCCATAACTGAACAGCCCTCACACATGTGACTGGCTGATGCTAACAGGAAAAGGCTATTACTTCTAGAAACTGAGACTGAAAGGTCAATATGTAGAAGAAAGATCACACTGGAACAATGACAAACCACAGGGAAGCTCAGCTCCGAGGGCCCTCTGCCCTCTGCCCTCGGCCCTCGGCCCTTGGCCCTTGACCAGCACTTACCGGACTATCTGATTTACTCTTTGTTATACATTTTTTATTTGGAATGTGCATGTATTGCTTTTGTGTCCTTGCACCATACAGGCTCCAGACAATCACTCTAGGTGTCTCAAATGGGGGATTTCATATAGGGAACCATTACAAAGGCAGTGAAAGAGTGAAAGAATGAAGCAGGATAGGAGATTAGCAACAGGGGGAGCTAGCCCTGGGACAGGAGGGAGAAAGGATGGAAGTTGCCAAAATCCTGGATTTGGGACCATCTGCTGAAAGCTGGAGCCACACTAGGCAGCCAGGCAGGACCTGAGATGAGGGAGAGGGGGTGATCCTGCAGAAAAGGGAGGCACAAAGGAGGTCCAGCTAAGTCTGTTTCCCAGAAGCAGAGAGAAAAGTATCGGCATCTGCCTTCCTGTCCTTCAGCCCTGCACTAGTGCTTCCCGTTGGTCAAACCACCTGCAAGACAGAGGCAACAGGCCCTGAGGACTGTGGCTCCCTGAGGAATGCAGCTGAGAGCAAAATGGCCCCTGACCAGCCAGGACCAGCCAGGACCAGCCACACAGGCTGCTCCGTGTCGTCCAGGGCACTGCCGGGTGTTTCTCTGGAATTGCTAAAGCCACACTTTTTGCGGAAGATGCGTATTACTGCCTCTGAGTGGGCTGTGCTTCCTCCTCTGAAGGTGAGAGCTAAGAGAAGGGGATCACTGAAATTCCGCAGGCACATTCAAGAGAACAGGCTTAAAGTAAAAGGATATTTTTAGACTCCCAGAACTCCGCAGCTCCTGCCTGAGGGTTTCTAGCTACAGCCGAAGACTGCTGACTCAGAGGCTATTTTTTGGGTTTGTTATAGCAAATCCTGATTGTCAACGTGGTCAGCCCTCTCTCCGGATCTGGAGGAAATGCTAGCAGGAGGCCATCTGTGAACTGGGCTAGATAACTTTGCACTTGGAAGGGATTTTTTTTTTTTTTTTTTTTTTTGCATCCTTAATCTCAAGGGTTTTAAAAACAGCATAAATGTTTGTGCACAACCTATGTTGGTGATGGATTTTGAATTTTAGGTAATATTTTATGTATTGCTTTACCATCTCTCCAGTCACGCTTATGTGTGTGTTCTAATAGCATCTGACTAAAGTATCAAAGCTGTTGAAAATACCAGGCAGTTCTCAAGTTGTAAAAGGCTATTTTTACCCATTTATGTAGTTTCAGGAACTACATGCACTTGCTGAGTTACGGGGTGACAGGCTTTGCCATCAGCGTCCTGCCATTGTGGACGCCAACGAGGGAAGTGCTAGACTTCATCAGCACCTGGAACCCCAGGGGGTTCCTTCCACGCCTGGCAGTAACTCATCCTGACACTTGCTCCTTGGCTCATGCTTCGCCTTGAGGAGTTCACCAATAGTGTATTTATTTTTAAACCAGTCCTTGCAAGGGCGATCACTTTACTGACAAATAAATCAAAGACTTACTAGATCTGGGGCTGAAAATATCCCTGCCTGTCCCTGGGAGCTGGGATCCCATAGCCGTGACCTCTGCCGTTTGTAATATAGCTTGCTGCGGTTCGCACATTTGTTTCTGGGGTCCCCCCCCCCCTTGTTTGTAAAAATATTATCCTTCCTGCCTATCACATGGAATCAGCCCAGCCATGGAGATGTTTTGGGAGACCCTGAAGAGGTCTCATAACTCTCCACACTTCCGTTACACAAATCTGTGCACCAGGCCTCTAGTATGCATATAAGACCTTTGGTTAGTCTCTTCCTTTCCACCCTCCTCCCCACTTCCTTCTGAGATTCATCAGTCTGTTCCATATTTCCATGCCTGTTCATTGAGCGTCTGCCCCTGGTGGTCAGTGTGCGTCACAGTGAATAGTCGAATGTTTGGACACTTAACATGTTAGCCTTTTATATATACTAGTGGCCTTGTGCATGAAATTCATGCTCATTAAAAGGGGTTTAATTAGAGGAAATGTTTTAATATTGCTAGTTGCCCTTTCTCTCTAATAGAAGTGTCATAGATGAAAGAAAATTAGTAAAATATATATAAAAATCTTCCTCCTGTCAGAATCTGGGGCACACCACATGACCCAGAGTTGAGTCCTCCCACCTACATGCACCTCAAAATCACACAAGACCCAGATTCAACTCCTCCCCCCCAAATTAGGCTAGATCCAGACCTAGCCAGTCCCAACCTTGTCAAGCCCCACTGGGTGGGGGGCATAGCCTCAGATCCCTGGCCCAGTGTCAGGGATGGGAGCACAGCCTGAGGGCCCTTGTCAAGCCCCGCCAGGTCGAGGGTGCATCCTCAGGTTCACCATCAAGCCCCACCAGGCAGGGCGTGTGGCCTGAGGTCCCCCATCAAGCCTTGCTGGGTGGGGGCATGGCCTGTGGTCCCCAGTCAAGCCCTCCAAGTTGGGGAGCATGGCCTGAGGTCCCCCGACCTGGCACTAGGGTGGGGGGTGCAGCCTGATGTCCCTTATCAAACCCCATGGGGGCAGGGGAGGTGCAGCCTGAGGTCCCTGCTGATTGCTCATTAAGGCTCATTATGGGAACTAGGCCTCTGCTGTGGGTGCAGCCATCTTGTATTATATTACGGAAACCCCCACCTTCACTGTGGGCACCACATCTATGTGGCAGAGTGATGGTCAATTTGCATAGTCTCTCTTTATTATATCGGAGGATAGATTGCTGTACAACAAATTATCCAAGACATAGCAGCTTAAAATGGCCAACACTTATTAGCTCACAGAGTTTCTGATGGTGCTTGTGGCTCAGGGTGTCTCATGGGTGTGCAGGCAAGATGCTGGCTGGAGCTGGAGGTGCACTTCCCTGCGGGCTGCTGGCAGGAGAGGTCAGTGCTGTGGGGTATGACCCTCCACCATGCTGTTCACATGACAGGCAGCAGACTTCCTCCAGAGCTGAAACAGAGAGAGGGGTGGAGCTTAATCCTCCTTTTGAGTATGTGTTGAATTTAGTGATTCTTCCAAAGGAAAAATATGGAAAGGGAAAAACAGAAATTATTCAGTGGTGAAATATGGTAAATGCCAGCTTAACCAAGCAGCCAAGGTTAACATCACCGGTGAGAAGTCCTGGTGATGTCATGTGCTCCTGATATGACGTGATGACAAGGTCCCCTTGCTCTGTGTTGCTCTTCAAAATCATAGTCCCAGGCTAGTTCTGAGAAAACAGCAGACAACCCCAAATTTAGGGACATTTTTACAAAATATCAACAAGTGCTTTTCAAAAGTTTTAAGGCAATTAAATAAAAAGACTGAGCTACTGTCACAGACTTTGGAGATTTCAGATACTAGATGAATAAATACAATTCGGTATCCTGGATTAGAACCTGGAACATAAAAAGGACATTAGTATAAAACTCATGAAAACTGAATAATCTATGTTTAAACTAATAGAATTGTTCCAATGTTAACGTCTCAGTTTTGAAAAACACACCATAGCTACGTCACCATAGAGGAAGATGGGTGAACAGGGTATGGAAATGCTCTGTGATATACTTGCAACTTTTCTGTAAATCTATACTTACCCTAAAATTTTAAAAATATATATTTTAAAAACTTAAAAATCTCCACCAGAACTAACCAAACAAATAAAATAAAAAGCAAAATGTAAAATGACAAGCTCTGGGTAGGACCACCCGCCATAGAGAGATCTGTTCCTGGATGTGAGTGGAGGGGATGTTCCAAGAAGACTTTTCAGAGAGAAAGAGGGCCTTTCCATGCAAAAGCCAGCAAAGAATACTGCTGCAGCAGCATGAAATGTTCAGATGACTTCTAATAACATCATGCAGGCTCCACAAAATGGGGCAGTGGTGGTAGATGGGGTGAAAAACAGTAGAAAGAACAATGCTGGGAGCTAGTCCTGAGTTCTTTGGGTAGCACTGACTTTCTCTAGGAGATTGTCCTAATCTGCTCACGCTGCCATGAAACGTGATACCATAGTCCAGGTGGCTTAAACCACGGGGACTTATTTCTCGTAGTGCTGAGGCTGGAAGTGTGAGATCAGCATGCAGAATGGCTGGCTCTGTGCGGACCCTCCTCCCGGTTTGCAGGGGCCTCCTGCCCACTGTGTGTTCACCTGGGGAGCAGAGACGGGGGGAGCTCTCTGGTGCCTCTTCTTATAGAGCACTAACCCCATCCTGAGGTCCCTACCCTTGTGACCTCATCTAAACCCAATTTCCTCCAAATATACATCCCATAGGGCAGTGGTGGGCCAACTCATTAGTCCACAGAGCAAAATACTATCAACGGCACAACCATTGAAGTTACTTTTGAGAGCCAAATTTTTTAAACTTAAACTTCTTCTAAGGCCACTTCTTTAAAATAGACTCTCCCAGGCCGTGGTATTTTGTGGAAGAGCCACACTCAAGGGGCCAAAGACCTGCATGTGATTCTTGAGCTGAGGTTTGCTGAGCACTGCCATAGGGCATCAACTTATGAATTTAGGGCAGGGAGGAGGAGAGATACAAACATTCAGTCCATAGCAGGTATCTCATGAGACAATGTTATATCCTTCAGCTGTGAGGAGATAAACCCCATGATAGACTTGGAATGCTGAGGTTATAAAAATAGATATCTCTGCCGAAACCGGTTTGGCTCAGTGGATAGAGCGTCGGCCTGCGGACTGAAAGGTCCCAAGTTCGATTCCGGTCAAGGGCATGTACCTTGGTTGTGGGCACATCCCCAGTAGGGGGTGTGCAAGAGGCAGCTGATCGATGACTCTCTCTCATCGATGTTTCTAACTCTCTATCCCTCTCTCTTCCTCTCTGTAAAAAATCAATAAAATAGATATTAAAAAAAAGAAAAAAGTTAAATTATTTTTAAA
The DNA here is from genome assembly GCF_014108245.1 of Pipistrellus kuhlii. Taxonomy (NCBI): domain Eukaryota; kingdom Metazoa; phylum Chordata; class Mammalia; order Chiroptera; family Vespertilionidae; genus Pipistrellus; species Pipistrellus kuhlii. The sequence continues at coordinate 2,098,352 of NW_023425416.1, read as the reverse complement.
AAATAGATATCCCTATATCCCTAAATCTCAGTGGTTTAATAAAGTTTTATTTCTCATTTATGTTCCATGTCCATCACAGATGGTGGGTGGGGGCTGTGTTTCTGTTATCCTCTTTCAGGATCCCAGGGTATAAGGAGCCACCACCATCAGCAATTGCTGTAGACAAAGGAAGAGATTGTGACAAATCACAGGCTTCTGCCTGGATGTGACATGCATTGCTTCCATCCCATTTTGTTGATCAAAGCGAGACACATGGGCAGGCAGCACTTTGAGGGTGTGGCGGCTCAATCTTATCATGTGATGGAGGAAGGAGATGGGATGTTGGGGAACAGTCCTAATGGTTACTGCTGGAAGGGACCCTGCCGCCTCATGGCCCTGTGCTGCCTCACCCCTTCCCACCTCTTCCCTTCTTTTTACTCCCTTCCTTCCTATATTTTTAACTTTTTATTCTTTTACTTTTCTTTATTTTCTCTCCTTCCCTTTCCTTAAACAATTATTTTCTAATCACAAAAATGATAGATTTAAACTGAAAAGAATTCATGACACTGAAACAATAAACATTTGCTCAGGTCTTTTTTCCTACTAGAGACAATCATTCTTTGTTTTTTTAATTTTTAAATTGAATTTATTGGGGTTACCTTGGCCAATAAAATTATATAGGTTTCAAGTGTACAATTCTGCAATACATCATCTGCATATTGTATGATCACTATACAAAGTCTAATTTCCTCCTTAACAGGTAGGGTAAGAAAGATAATCCAGATCATTTTTATTCAATGTAATTATTAATATTACAGTGTTTTTAAAATTACAAAAATAAGATCACACAATATGTAGCACTTTACAACTTGCTTTTTTATTCAACACTATATCTCGGATACCTTTCCTGGTTTTAAACCAAGAAACAACTAGAAAAAGATTAATAACAATCATTTATTGAACACGTTGGCTGTGTCTCTCACTGTTCTGTGGATAGAAAACCCACGGTCAAATGAGACACTGTCTTGTCCTCAGAATTTTATATTCTACTGAAGAGAGATCTGCATTTGGTCCAACTTTATCCCTAACAGTTGTGAGAGCTTTGCAAAATACTTTGGCATTATTACACTTGTGTGTGCTTTTGTTCAACAACAACAAAAATCAAGGAGTGACCCTGGCCGGTGGTCAGTTGGTTGGAGCATCATCCCATACACCAAAAGGTTGCATGTTTGATTCCCTGCCACAGCACATACCTAGATTTCTAGTTCAATCCCCAGTAGGGGCGCATGGGTATGGGAGGCAACCATTTGAGGTCTCTCTCTCTCTCTCTCTTCTCTCTCCCTCTCTCTCTCTCTCTCTCTCTCTCTCTCTCTCTCTCTCTCTCTCTCTCTCTCTCCCCATCTCTTTCTCTCTCTCTAAAAATTAATTTAAAGAAACCATATCCTTTGGTGAGAATAAAAAAAAATCAAAGGGTGGACCATATGTCTTCACTATATCTATGGATTTAATTCTAACTATTAGAATTTGTGTGGCTGTTGCAAACAGTCACTGACTCTCACTGACTGACACAAGAAGGAACTAATTGGAAGACTTGTGTAGCTCAGAGACCAGAGGAAGAACTGAACAGTCATTTCTGAGGAGGAGCAGGACCAAGGTTCTTGGGTGATCTCGGGAGCAGGGACTCGTGGGCTGATTTTGGAGGGGGATGCCACTGGATGACTTGGCTCCAACAGCCTTCCCTCCTAGGTTTCTCCGTAGGAGCTTTGGATTTGTGGGAAAGAGAGGCTTACTGCTCTAGCTTGAGCCAGCAGACTACTCCTCTAACCAGGGGGAGCTGGGCACTGCTGACTGACAACCACCCCAATACCACCTGCACTGGAGGGCGGGCAGCTCCCTAAAGACAAAGGAAGGTGCTCCTTGAAAGAAGAAAGGAGGTTGACTCAATGAAAACAGATGTCACTGTACCAGTGTCCTCCTTTCCCTCATTCTGTCTCTAACCTTTCCTCTCTCTTACCGGCTGTTACGAATTTCTCAATTTTGTGCTTTTCTTCTGCCTATCAATGTCGTAGGTTTGGAAGCCAATGACAGGTTTTGTTTAAGTTTTCAAAAGCCATATGTATGTGTTGTGACAAAATGAAACATTACAAAAATGTGTGATTTTTGAAAGTAGAATTTATTTAAAACTCCTCATTCAGTCCTAGTAATAGCTGCTAATGGTTTAATCTATATATACCACCTCTCTCTCACAAACTATTCCTTAAATAAGAATAGAAGTAACATACAGTGTACTGTCTGCAATGTCCTTTTCTTCATGTGATGTCTCTCTTGGACCTCCTCTGCCTGCAGAGAGTTCGCGGTAAGAGTGCATCATGATTCATCTCCAGCTCCCATGCCATGGATCCAGGTTTTCAAAATAATGAAAAATATTGCAAATAAAATTCTTGTTTATGCTTTTTTTTTTTTTTTTTTTTTTTTTGCACCTTTGTGAGAGTATTTCTGATGTCTAGACCCCTAAAACTCAAATTTTTATTCTGAATTTCCAGCCAGGTGACTGATCTCATTTCTTGGTGCCTCTGTGTGCTCTGAGGCAGTGGCAGCACACAGGGAGTGGCTGAGCCAGCAGTGGGCGCGGGCGCTCAGGTTCCTGCTTGGCTGAACAGCTTACATGGTAAGAAAACATGCATTTCTGCCCTAACGGTTTGGCTCAGTGGATAGAGCATTGGCCTGTGGACTGAAGGGTCCAGGGTTTGATTCCGACCAAGGGCATGTGCCTGGGTTGCCAGCTCGATCCCAGTAGGGGCCATGCAGGAGGCAGCCAATCAGTGATTCTTTCTCACCATTGATGTTTCTTCCTCTCCCTTCCTCTCTGAAATCACTAATAATATATATTTTTAAAAAGAAAACATGCACTTCTGAGTCCGCAGCAGACAGCATGTTTGCTTTGGTTTAATTGTCAGTCAGAGGAAAACACTGTACAATGCAACTCAAGGTACAACAGGACACGCCTGAGCAGTGCGTCCTTGGACGATTTCATTGTTGTGCAAACAGTATAGCGTGTGCCTCCACAAACCTGGGTGATGCACTACTCCTGTAATTGTATGCGCTGTGCTTTCAGACCACTGGCAGCGCAGTGGGCTGTTTACATCGGCATCACCTCAAACGTGCGAGCAATGTGTGTGTTAGGCACTTACCACAACCACAGTGCCACTAGGCGGCAAGGGTTTTTCAGCTGTTACACTCGCACAGAATTACTCCTAGATGTGGTCCCTTGTTGACTGAAATGTCAATACCCAGCACATGACTGTAGATCCTGGAGAGATGGTCTCCACCCATCTCCTCTTTCAGTCTCTGAAAGAGAAACGAGTCGCCCAGTGACTGAGGGGATCTGAGGATCAGCAAGGATGTCACTCAGCATGACTATGTTGTCAGTGAAAAGAAGAGAAGCTCTTTCTTTCTTTCTTTTTTTTTTTTTTAAATCAATCTTTATTGTTCATATTATTACAAAGGTTCCTCATTTCTTCCCTCCTCCACCAGGTTCCCACCCCACCCTCCGCCCCCTCCCCATCCCCCATTGTCCTCATCCATAGGTGCACAGTTTATGTTCAGTCTCTTCCTCCCTCCCTTTCCCAGATAGTAAATCCCTTTTCAGATAGTAAATCTGTTACTTAGCATTTTCTCATATCAATAATAACTTCACATGCCCAATGATACACTTCACACAAAAGACATTTCCAAATAGGTCAACCAGCCTCATGTAGGCCCCACCCAAGGCATTCACAGATCAACACCCCAGCGCTATACTAACTCAACACATCCAGATCTAAGCCTTCATCACTTGATTCAGCAGACCCTCAAGTTCCCTCAAAAGTTTCCAGCCATGTCTGAGAGGCATCCGTGGGGCAGGGGCAGGCGAGAAGCGAGCTGTTCCGGTCCTGGCTGCTCCGGGACTGGCCTCCGTTGCTCTGGTTCGTTCCACAACCAGCTGCTCCGGGTCTGGTCACCGCCGCTCCCGACCTAGTTGCTCCAGAGAAGCTCTTTGTAAAACCTGCTTGCTTTTTGTTATTCACAATATTTGGATTAAGACACTAATGGTACATTTGGCTTTCATTGTGTCAAATGCTATTTATCTTTCCGTTCCTTTTCTGTAGAGACCTGCCCCCAACTAAAGAAAGACCCTACAGGTTAAAAATGTCCTCCACAGACAGGGATGTTTATAAAAAAATAAATAAAAAATAAATGTTTCCATACAATGGGACACTATATATTGATAAAAAATAAATAAACCAAACTACATACAGTATAAAAAATGAATCTTTATCTGGAAACAGCCACGTGCCCATCTGTAAATGAGTGGGTAAAAGCTGTGGTTTAATACCATGGAATACTATGCAGCAGTGAAAAAGGATCTCTTGCCCTTTGAGGCAGCATGGAGTGAGCTGGGGAGTATCATGCTAAGTGAAATAAGTCAGTCTCAGCAAGACAAGTATCACACGATCTCAGTAATATGTGGAACCTTGTTAACAAAATAAACAGATGAAGGGAGTGGATCCAGAAACATGGAAGCATGGAATAGAGTGTGGAATCTCAGAGGAAAGGGGGGGTAAGAGGGTGAATGAGTGGAAGGTAATAAACCATAGACTTTGTATGCATATATGCATAACCCACGGACACACAATAGGATGGTGAAGGGCTGGAGTGGGGCAGGTTGGATGGGGTCAGTGGGGGAAAAGGGGACATATGTAATACTTTCGACAATAAAGATTTTTTTTAAAAGAATCTTTAAAAAAATGGGTAAAAGAAACAAATACAAAATAATTAATACAATTCCTGGTTGTTTATCTCTTGCTGCATAACAAATTATTCCAAAGCTTCTTGGCTCAGTACAGCAGGAATAATGGATTACTGCGCTTGGTTTCCCTGGGTGAGATAAAGGAGTGGCTGGGACAGTGCTGGCTCAGGGCTGCTCCTGAGGTTACAGGCACATTGGAGCCACAGTCTCTGGGGTGACTTGCTGGGAGCTCCAGGTCCCTGTGCTTCATCGGGAGGTGGGCGCTGGTGCTGGCTGTGGGTGGAGGGCTCACTCCTACCCCGGGCCTCTTCTCAGGATGCTTGGTTTTTCTGCTGCTCCCGCCAGAGCGAACAACCTGAGAATTAGGCACAAACGGCAGCAGACATTCATGAAAGCCTTACCGGCTGGTCACACAGAGCTGTCCTGACTCAGGGTAGGAGGTGACCCCTAGGAGACTATGATTTCATGTAGGTAAGGTCCAAAAATAAGCATAAGTGCCTATATTGCTTAGGGGGCATACGTATGGGGGGAGGGGGGGGGAAGAAAAAAGAAAGAAAGAAAGAGAAGGCAGCAATGGGTTTGGCTCAGTGATAGAGCGACGTCCTGTTGACAGTGGGTCCTGGTTCAGTTCCAGTCAAGGGCACGTACCTAGGTTGCAGGCTCCTTCCATGCCCAGCCCCTGTGGGGGTGGGTGCAGGAGGTAACCAGTTGATGTGTTTCTCTCACATTGTTGTTACTCTGTCTTTCTCTCTCTCATCCACTCTCGCTTATAAATATTTCTCTCTTTTCCATGTCAAACGGCTAGAAAGAAGTCCAGTTCCTGAGTAGGGGCAGCTGGGGATGGAGGAAAATGAAAGAAAGAGACAAGATACAGAGATAGAAGGAAAAAGCTGGGACCGGGTGGGACCGCTGCCCTCTTCTGATAGAGAGACAGTGACCCAGAGCCATGCCTCGGGTTTATTTTATACCCCAAATACCAGGAAGCTTTCCATTCGTCCCTGGTGCTCCGCTGGATTTACCGAAGAAAACCTGCATTTGGGCTGAAATGAAGGTCAAACTGATAACACTTCTGCCTTTTGGCAGACTGTGTTTCCAGGGCGTGGCTTTGCCGACCATAAAAGAAATGCCAGCGTGCCTTCCCAGAAGCGCTACACTCCCTAAAAATCAGTGGGAAAATGTCCCTGGGTGAGGATTAACACGAAGAAAAGAGGCAATGGTTACCACAAAAGTCTTTATATCTTGGAGGGAGGAAGTCATGAGTGGATAAGGGTCATTACTTTTAAAAGAATACGCTTAGGCTTTATGCACTTTTCCAAGGTGTAATATATTTTATAGTTGCAAAAATTTTTCTTCTTTTTAAAAATCCTCACCAGAGGATATGTTCCCATTGATTTTAGAGAGTGAGGAAGGGAGAAGGGGGAAGAGAGAGTGATAGAGGGAGAGAGAGAGAAAGAGAGAGAGAGAGAGAGAGAGAGAGAGAGCGAGCGCTCATCGACGAGAGAGAGAAATAATGATTGATTGCCTCCCATACACACCCTGATCAGGGAAGGAACCTGAAACATGGGAATGTGCCTGGGAATTGTGAAGGAAAAGAGCCACAGGCTGACCTGACAAGCTCAGGGGAGGCCTGCATGGCAGTCTTGCAAACTCAGAGACCTAACATAACCACAAAAGATGGTTTGAAAATTAAATATCTAACTACAAACAGGTTATAGTGGGTAGTCATGTCCTAGGCTGATATTTTCCCTGACAAAGATCAACTTAGATCTTCTTTACTGAGCCCATCTGCCTTCCTGCCTCTAAGATAACATATCTGTGAGATGTCTGGGTAACTTGTTACTTCCCTTTTTCAGAAGCCCCTGGGGCACAACCAAATGTGGTGGGCGCCAGGACAGATGCTTCAAATTCATTGTTTTACTTTTTATCCAATCCCAGGGGTTTCCCACTGCTTTGCTTTCTCCCGCCTCCTTACTCCATCACCAATGAATTTCATGTAACCCACCTATGTCCCTCCTTTGATTTCAGTGTATAAATAGAAATGTAACCCACCATTCTTCGGAGCTGAGGTTCTGCTTCCCGGCACATGTCCACAGTTTGACTCAAATAAACTCACTAAAATTCTTTACAGGTTTCAATGGTTTTTTTGTTTGTTTGTTTTGTGTTTTTTTTTTTGGTGTTTTTTTTTTTGTTTTGTTTTGTTTTTTTTAAAACAGAATCAAACCTATGACCTTTAGGTGTATTGAAGAACTTTCCAACCTACTGAGCCACAGTGACCAGGGCCAAAAGTTTCTTTTTGCACTGGATGGTTGCTAAATGGTTAGAGTATCAGCCCACAGACTGAAGGGTTGAGGGTTTGATTCCCGTTAAGGGCATGTATCTCGGTTGCAGGCTTGATCCCTGGTACTGACTGGGGCACATGCAGGAAGCAACCAATTGATGTGTCTCGCATTGCTGTTTCTCTGTCTCTGTCTTTCTCCCTCCCTCTCATTCTCTAAAAATCAATGGAAAAAATAGCCTCAAGTGAGGATTCATAACTACAAAAAGTTGCTTCTTAAAAAATTAATTCAAAAGAGAAATGTTACATGAGAAACATTAATTTTGTCTTTTCTGCCTCAAACATACCTCAATAGATCAATGGGTTCCTAAAAGCTAATTTAAAGTGTGGTCGAAGAATCAGAACAACAACAATCAACATGGATGATATAACATTAGCCAAAAGTTCTTAGGCGTTCCAGACAAAATAAAGCAAAGTGCTTTACACCAATTTCTTTATTTAATCCTCACAACAATTTGGTTCAATTATTCCCTTTTCACAAATAAGGGAATTTAGAATTAGGGCGACTGAGGTATCTTACTCAAGGCCCCAGGACTAATAAATGGAGCCAAGGTTTGACGCCAGCCAGCGTGCCCTCCATGGAGGTCAGTGTACCGGCACACGCTGTAACCCTCTTTCCTTGTGCCCGAATCGAACCGCCTTTGGAAACTTTTCGCTGGAGCTGTCAAGCGGTTGTAGGTACTAAACAAATGTTTTTTTTAAATAAACAAAGAAACAGAGATGTATTTAGTTTATAAAAATCTTGCATGGAGTGTATCATGTGTCAAGCACTCTTCCATGAATTTTACAAGCATTAATGCCTTCAGTCCTCCACCCAGCCCGGAGGCCCACTGTAACTCATCTCTCAGACCCAGGTCCCTGCGGACCTCCCCCTCCGCCCTCGCCCTGAGGAGGCTGGCGGTTTCTGTTTGTTTTCTGTTTCCCTGGCTGTTAGACTGCTGACCCCTGGGGCTTATATTTTAGTATTACTTTGGCCCATCAATTCAGCAGCAGTACATGGAGCCCTGACCCCTGCTGTGTTCTAGGGCGAACAAAGATGAATATATTTTCATCCGTAGCCTGGCAAATGAACCCTCATCTTCTAAAACTTTCTGACCACTCTCTGTGTTAACATGGAAGGGGACATCAAATCCCTGAGGGCTGTCCCTGTAACCTTCACGACCGGAAATGTGCACGCATCTTGGCTCACTTCAGTGTCTGATTGTAGTTCCTTTAATAAGTGATAGATGGGATCCACTCAGTTATTTTCCAGCATATTCCTCCAAATCACCCACCAGCGAGTTTGAATGTGTCTGCTGCTTCTCAAGACGAGATCTCAGCCTCCTTATCAGCAATGCCACTGGAACACAGGCTAAATTCTACTCCGATAAATCAATTCAGACTAAGAGCCCTAGTGATGGAACCGTTATTTTGTTTAATCAATATCTGACATACCAATGGACACTGGAAAACGTAGTAAAAATCCCATGTTCATTTGTATTTTTAGTCTATCATTACAAAGAGGAAAAATGTGAGTTCGCTAGAAAACACCTTTTTTTTTTTTTTTTTTTTTTCCTGGACGGCTAATTCATTCATTTGTTCCACAGACAGTTATTGAATACTAGAGGCCCAGCCCTTTAAATTTGTGCATGGGGGTAGGGGATAGGGGAGCAGAGGAGGGGGGCGGAGAAGAGAGGGGTCCCTCAGCCCAGCCTGCACCCTTTCAAATCTGGGACCCCTCAAGGGATGTCTGAATGTTATAGGCCCAATCCCACCGGGATGGGACCTACTGGCAGTGAGGCATTCCTCTCACAATCTGGGACCACTGCTCCTAACTGTTGACCTGCCTGCCTGCCTGATTACCCCTAACTGCCTCTGCCTGAGGGCCTGATTGCCCCTAACTTGCCCCCCTGCTGGCCTGATCATCATGTGTCCATGAGTTATGCCTCTGCCTTGTCCCTCAGCCTAAGCCTCCCTCTGTGAGAGGTGACCTGGCAGATCAGGGGAAGGTACCGCCCCATTACTCCACTGCTGTTGCTACTGCTAGCCTGAGCCTGGGCCCTTTGAAGCCACTGTTGCTTTGTCCAGAAGGACATTCAGAAGGTCTTCCAGAAGACATCTGCCCTCATTAGCATGCTACCCTTTATTAGTATGGATGTTTCACAGGCTGGTCCCAGCCCCCGGGGAGCTCTGGGCTTGGAGTCACAAAGTCCACACCAGGGTCTAACCACTCTTCCTCTGTTACTGTCCACACCGGGGTCTAACCACTCTTCCTCTGTTACTGCCCACACCAGGATCTAACCACTCTTCCTCCATTGCTGCCCACACCAGGGTCTAACCATTCTTCCTCCATTGCTGCCCCCACCAGGGTCTAACCACTCTTCCTCCATTGCTGTCCACACCAGGGTCTAACCACTCTTCCTCCATTGCTGTCCACACCAGGGTCTAACCACTCTTCCTCCATTGCTGCCCACACCGGGGTCTAACCACTCTTCCTCTGTTACTGCCCACACCGGGGTCTAACCACTCTTCCTCTGTTACTGCCCACACCAGGGTCTAACCACTCTTCCTCTGTTACTGCCCACACCAGGGTCTAACCACTCTTCCTCTGTAGCTGTGCAGTGACAGCCACCTGTTGTCACCAGCCTGGTTTGGGGCATCATGAGCCACCAAAAGCATTTGTTTGCTTTGAATCTTTTCTTGACCAGACTTCAGTCAATCTTCTCTGAATTCTTTTCCCACATAGGCCTTGACTATTGGACTTCTATTTCCCATTGACCAATTTTAACAAAAATCCAAGTCAGTTTAGCCAACACTCCCCACTCCTGACATCTGATCATCTTCCTCATCCCCACAACCCCAGGCAATATCTGAGGACCACAGCTTGCCTTTGGTGAGATCATCTTACTAGGTCAGTTTAGCAAAGAATTATATTATTCTTTTAGTACTTTCCTACCCTCAACCGCCTCCCCCAATTCTACTTTTTGGCTATGAACCCCCAACCTTTCCTTGTATTCGGAACTGAGCCCAATCTGTCTCCTCTGCTGCAAAGCCCATGGCAGTAGTCACCATACTTATCCCAATATTAAGTTGGCCTCAGCTCTTCAACAAGTGTCAGAATAATTTTTTAAAATAATTCTTGATTGTTGAAAGTATTACATATGCCCCTCTTTTCTCCCATTAACCTCCTAGAGCCCCCCCACCCCCACCCCAGGCCTTTAATACCGTATGGTCTGTGTCCATGAGTTATGCATATATGCATACAAGGTCTTTGGTTTATTACCTCCCACCCACCCAGCCTCCCCAGCCTTCCCTCTGAGATTCCACACTCTGTTCATGCTTCCATGTCTCTGGATCCACTCCATTCATCAGTTTATTTTGGTACTTAAATTGCACATATGAGTGAGATTATGTGATACTTACCTTTCTCTGCCTGATTTATTTCACTTAGCATGATACTCTCCAGGTCCATCCATGCTGTCTCAAAAGGTAAGAGATTCTTTTTTTCTTACTGTTGCATAGTATTCCATGGTATAAATGTACCACAGCACTTTTATCCACTCATCTACTGGTGGACACTTAGGCTGTTTCCAGATCATAGCTATTATGACTTGTGCTGCTATGAACATAGGGGTGCAAACATTCTTTCTGACTGGTGCTTTAGGTAGAATAATGTTTTAAACAGCTTTTAACTAGGTAAAACCATCCCCCAAACTCCTGCTCATTTCTTACCCCAGGTGGCTCTTCAGTTTGGCTCTTCAGTTTCTCCGTCTAATCAGCTGTGCTTGAGACCTGTCGGATTTCCATTCCTAAGGTCACTTAAATCTCACTGCAGGTCTCAGCCAGCCTCTCCTTAGCCGTTAATGTCGTTTATACCCAGGCCCCAGCTTCAGGAACTGCCCCGGACTATTAGTCAACCATCCTCTGTCCACCTTGCTTCTCACCTCTTTGGCACCTCCTTCTTGTTGTGCTTTCTTTCTGCCTGGCTTGGTACCATCCCTTAAATGGTGGTTCTAATATTTCCACGTGTCTAACCACTAGCCAAGAAGCTTGCTGAAAATGCAGATTGTCAATCCCCACCTTTCAATATTATGATTTAGTACTTCTGGTTCTGGGCTTGGAAATCTGCATTTTCATGGGCACTCCAACAAAACGTTGATGAACATGCTTCATGGATAGCACTTTGAGAAGAGCACACCAGTTTCCTCTGCTAGTCTGCACAGCACAGAACACTCCTCCCTCCCTCCTCCAGAGGCTCTAGGCAGCCGCAGTCTATAGCACTTGTATGAACAATGTATGTGGTAGACTGTGAGGCACATGGGTGAGGTACAGTGGGTGACCAGAGTGCTCAAGGGCACCTCAGAAGTTGCAAATAGCATTTTGAATATGCTCATTTTCTTCTAGTAAGAATGTCTACAGCTCTCATCAGCTTCTTAAAGGGATCCAACAGGTTAAAAAGTCCTACATAGCCACTAAGTAGATGTATGCCTTGAAAATCAATGATCTTCCCACTTGACTGTTTCATGGCTGAACTTGGCACAACTTATGTTGCTTTCTTGGGGCAGACCCATGTCTGGGCATATATTCTACCACCTTGGCACTCATAGGAAGGACATACTAGTGTGCTCAGAGAACTATGCAGAAAACTTGCCTCTTGACACCTCCTTCCCTCACCCCATCATCTTTTTCTCTTAGCATTTTTATGTTATTTATATTGTTCTTCATATTGTTCTTCATCTGGGCCTGTCTCACCATTTTTTTAAAATAACTAAATAGCTTCATTACTATTGAATCTGGTGTTTATTAAGATATATTTCAAGGAAGAGAAACAAAGTTGAATTTGTCTTAAAAAAAAGAGGGTGATGAGGAAACTATGGGTTTGGCACACAGAACTGAATTTATTGCTGTCAAGAAGACTGACAAATAGTTTTATGTAGTTATCTTTAAAAAAAATTTAAGTCTCTAAAGTAGTGAGAGTAAAGGATACTGAATGGCTTTGGGTAGAGTTTGGGCACAAAATCTATACCCACCAATCGAATCCACCCTTGACCTCAGACTAGGAGGGGATAAGTGGGCGGAGGAGCTGGAACTTTGTACAGTCCATTTTGGTGGATGGTGGCTGTGGCTCTATTCATTTCCCAGAGGCAGCATGTCACCAGCACGCTGTGTTCTGTCACATCAGAGGTGCAAGCTGTGATGTGAGTACATGCGAGGGCACCGGTGGGCACTGGTGGGCGGCTCCCTAGCCCTGTTCCATGACATGGGTTTTGGAGTTGTTCCTGTTTGCGCAGGTTGTGCTGTCCCTCCGGAAGGTCTGTGAGGTTCTCAGTACACTTTCGGCAACTTCCTTTCTAGTTAAATCAACCATAGTCAGTTTCTGTGGGCTCTTTCCTCTAACACACCAAGTGCAACCCTGCTTCTATATCTCCCTTTTCTCTTTTTTAATGACATGCCTTGTTATCTAATTTTATCAGAAAGTGTACCCCATTTTTTTTAAAGTGTCATGACAGTTTCCTCTTTTTCTCACTTTTTTAAAGTTTTATTTTGTGTCATGGAAAATTTCAAACATACACAAAAGTAGAGAGAGTAGTATAGTATATTTCCATTAGATATTACCCAGTTTCAACATTTTACTTGAACAGGTAAGAACTTCAGCTAAAAAGATAAGTATAGTACCACTATAACAACTAATAAAATGAACAGTGATTCCTTAATATCACCTAATTCCAGCTCACGTTCATACTCTTTCGTTCTCTCCAAAAAGAATTCTGAAAATTGGTTGTTCAAATCATGCTCCAGAGAGTCTACATATATAGGGTGTCCCCCCAATATGTATACATACTAGCTGATAGGTCTATTTTGAAAATGAATTGTATTTTAATAAACACTATCTTTACAATTATTCAAAGTGTATATATACATTTTTAGGATATCCTGCATACTTGAGTGATATGACTTTTTTTGAGTTCATTTTTAAAGTATGTTTTTTAATTGATTATTTTTTGAGAGAGAGGAAAGGAGAGGGATAGATAGAAACATCAATGAGAGAGGAACATCATTGATCAGATGCCTCCTGCACGCCCCCTACTGGGGATTGAGCCTGCAACCCAGGCATGTGCCCTGATGGGCAATCGAATCAGCACTCGATTGGTTCCTGGGTCAACGTTTAACAGCTAAGCCACACTGGCTGGGTCAGTTCATTTTTTACAATGAGATATAATTTATATTTCTAATGTGTCTCTTAAATCTTTAAAAAGCCCTAGGCGTTCATTCTTCCTCTTTATTTCATGCTATTTATTTTTTTGAAGAATTTCTCAATGTCTTGTGGAATTTCTCAATTTTTGGGTTTGTCTGATTGCATCCTTGTGGTATTATTAATATGTTCCTCTCTCAAAAATGTTCTGTAAATCATGGATGGATCTAGTGGCTTGATTAGATTCTATTTTTATGTTTTATATCCTAATTTTTTTCTTTCTCTTTCTTTTTTTGTTTAGCTCTAGATTAGTCCCTTCTCCCCTAAGAATTCTTGACTTCCTCACTATCACTGCCCTGAGTTCTGCTCCTTTCTCAGACGCTCATGGCATTCCCCCTTCCTGTCACTTATTTACCCATTGAAACAAGGCCTGCACCACGCCTTGAGTGCAGGGGCCATATACGACTCATCACTGTGATTTCCCCCATACCTAGCACAGAACATGGCCAGCTCAAGGCAGGTGCTGCATAAATAGTTGTTGAGTTAAATGGATATGAAAGTACAAATCATACACCAATGATCTGCGGATCAGCACTTGTTGCGTGATGCGTGGTTTCTCATTGTGTAGCGAGCTTTGACTCGGCTCCGGGACTGTGAGTCTCTGGAGAGCTGTAGTCTAGTACCCAGCACATGTCTGTAGTCTGGTACCCAGTACAATGCATACCCCTATATTGCGTATGTTCATGTATGCTAAGATGGGAACCTTGCCCATCTATCCTTGCTGGATTTTTTTTTTTTAATTTTATTGATTTTTCCACAGAGAGGAAGGTAGAGGGATAGAGAGCTAGAAATGTTGATGAGAGAGAAACATTGACCAGCTGCCTCCTGCACCCCCCCTGCCGGGGATGTGCCTGCAACCAACATACATGCCCTTGACTGGAATCAAACCTGGGACCTTTCAGTCTGCAGACCGATGTACTATCCGCTGAGCCAAGCCAAACCGGTTTCTTGCTGGATTTTTATGAGCTCAGATAAGACGTGCACGTGACAAGCATTTGTAAAAAAGTAAAAATATTCTATAAATATAGGTCATATTACTACTGTGTTTCCCAGAAAATAAGACATCCTCCGAAAATAAGACCTAGCGCAACTTTGGGGAAAAAAATTAATATAAGACACTGTCTTATTTTCGGGGAAACAGGGTAGTGACAATGATTATAATCTCTAGACATTGCTTTTGTGCTTTTACTAGAGATAGTCCTTGGTTGAAATGCATGGAGTTTTGACTTTAAATCACCTTGTTTAAGAAGAGGTATCTACTCCTGTTAGCAAAGGGGAGGAGGTCTTGTCCTGCCCATTGGGGTGGATTTCTTGTGAGATCGTGAAAGAAAGAGGTTTTTTTTTTCCTCCTGAGATTCGAACACTAGGACGCGGTTTTGTAGAAAGCTTTATTTCTATGGAATGAAACTCCTGAATTTCCAAGGTTTCATTTTCCTCAGTCCCACCATGGAAGAAGTCCCATTTTGCCTGTAGCAGGATTTTAGAATTTCCTTTCCCTGTCTGCACAGTCCAATACAACATCAGACTGGCTTAATTTGTGTTTCCCCACTGCAGCACATCAGTCCATTGCATGTGCAGTCTGTGGGTCCACATGGCTGTGGAGGAAACACCGGTGAATGCAGGAAGCCAAGACTGAGCAAAGAGCACGAGAGAGAGAGAGAGAGAGAGAGAGAGAGAGAGAGAGAGAGAGAGACTCCTTTGTTTGGAAGATTATATATTTCCAAACTTTCAATCTGGCCAATGACCTCTGTTCTTGGGTGTGACTGACAGTCAAGTGCTTTCCCCATGTAACCCCGATTTTACTGGGCACGTGTTACTTCTCTTTGTTGGATCCTTTCCCCCAGGGTTTTTCAAGGGAGAAGCTGGCGGTTCCCTGAGGAGCACAAAGTTGCATCTTCCTGGTGAAGCTGCCCAAATGACAAACCTATAATGTGTGGCTTTCCCTTTGATCCTTTCCTTATTAATAACTAGCTAATATTACAGTGCTATCACTCCTAGAGTTTAACTCATTAATGAAAAGGGATCACAGGGCCAGCTATCAGGTGGCAAACTTCCACTATGGGGATAAATGGTATGGCAGTGCATAGAAACTTTTCCAGCAAAAAAGGAAAAAAGTTCTTTTGGTTTATATATCTGTAAATATCTAAGGATATCTTATATTGTATAGCTGTTGATGCTATCTCATTCGCTCTTACTTTTTATCAGCTTTCCTATGTAGCCACAGTAATTAGCTCTAAGTTTTCTTCTAAGCCAGCACCATGCTTCCAGAGATCAGACAGTCTTCCCAGTTGTCCTAGCAGAAAAGCTCAAAGGACTTCTGCTCATGTTAGGGTCCTATGTCCAGTCCCAAATCATTGTGGCTAAGGCAGTGGTAGGCAAACCGCGGATCTCAAGCCACATGTGGCTCTTTGGCCCCTTGAGTGCGGCTCCTCCACAAAAAACCATGGCCTGGGCAAGTCTATTGTGACAAAGTGATGTTAGAAGAAGTTTAAGTTTAAAAAGTTTGGCTCTCAAAAGAAATTTCAATTGTTGTAATGTTGATATTTGGCTCTGCTGACTAATGAGTTTGCCAACCACTGGGCTGAGGTAATGGGGCCCACTGATTGGTCAGGATTAAGTCACAAACCCACCCCCATTGGGTAGCAGATGGCACTGTAATCAATAACCCTGACATATGTAATGGAAGAGAACTTTCATTGAACCAAGAGTAGGGTGGGACAAGAATGAAAGGTGTAGGGGGGAAAGCTACCTGTGTGTACCTCAGGACAACCTCAGCTCAGAGCTCTGCATTCTAGGGATATTCTGGAAGGTACACTTTGTTGGAGGTAAGTTCAGGAGTTGTAGCTTTTTTGACAGGTTCATCCTGGTAGGTTTGGTCCCTTAGAGCAGGTCACTCTTTGATTTACGGGTGACATAATGAATTGTTTCATTACAGTTCAGAGGTTATGAACTGCATTTCCAAGATGAAGTCTTTGATAGTCTTCAAGGAATCAACAGGCCAAAATTATGTACAAAATCTTATTTACATCTATATGGAGAGGGTCCATAGCTTTCCTCTGATTGAAAAGCTTCTGGGGATTAGGAAGATTAAGAACACCCCAGTGTTTCTCAACAGGGAAATCACCTATATTGGACAAGAATGATTGTCATATCCTATATAATAAAAGGCTAATATGCAAATAGACTGAACAGTGGAACAATCAGAACAACCAAACAACAGGTCACTATGATGTGTGCTAACCACCAGAGGGCATGTGGGGAACATAGTGGGCATTGGCAGAGGCAGGCTGGTGGAACAGGTGAACAGGGGTGCCAGACCAAGGTGAGGCACCATTCGCTGTCATAGGGAGAGCCTCTGGTGGTTAGTAAAATTCTTTGGTCCTGCGCATTGTGGTCCCGCCCGGCGCTCGTGCCTGCTGCCAGTGCTGACCCCACTTGCACCCACAGCTGATGCTGGCCCTGATTGCCCCTGAGGGCTTATTTACCTCCCTCTGCTCCTGAGGGGCAATCAGGGGCAGCAGATGCCACTGTCACCCACTGCTGGTGCCAGTCCCAATCACTCTGCACCATCAGCAGGAGGAAGCAGCTGTGGTAGGAGCAGACAAGGGACCTGGGGCCTTGGTGGGAGGGGCTGAGCAGGGACTTGGAGGATGGAGTCCAAGCCTCACAGCCTCACGGCCCACAGTTCCTTTCAAGGTGCACAAATTCGTGCACTGGGCCCCTGCATAGCATTTCTAGTTCATAGAGCTGAAATGACTGTAATCCCCCTAAGTCATTGTGAAAATCAAGACTGCCCCATCCCATTTTCAAGCACCTACAGCTGAGAATTTAAGTTGAATGTTCTCTTGTGTGTTACCTTTCTGTTTCCTTCTGGCAGAAAATGATATCCTCAACTCTTTTTCTTTTTAGATATATATTTTATTGATTTTTTACAGAGAGGAAGAGAGAGAGATAGAAAGCCAGAAACACCCAGAAGCAGCTTCCTGCACAGCCCCCACAGGGGATGTGCCCGCAACCAATGTACATGCCCTTGACTGGAATCGAACCCTTTCAGTCCGCAGACTGATGCTCTATCCACTGAGCCATACCAGTTTTGGCATATCCTCAACTCTTAAGGTCGGTCTTTTCTGATGTAAAATTAAAATGTTTCACCGTGAGGCAGAACGGGCAACTCCTGGAAGATGCCCGCTAATAGTCTAGCCTCCTTCGGGTTTTCTCCTGAAACGATCATTTAGTTTATTAACTCTGAAAGGAGAAACTCACAGATCAAATTCTGGTGTGAAAAGAGTAGATTCACTATTCAATAAATAAAAGAATGGCCATTGAGCAGCATTTTTGTAGATCACAAATCACTCTCCCTTGCTTTTGACCTTGCAACATCTTCCGAAAGGCGTTTGCCAATCTCCTCTTTTACAGATGAGGAAATTAGGCTTCTAGGAACCCAGTGACATGCCCAAGATTACACAGGGCTTTGGAGAAGGACTCCAGGTCTTAACTTTCGATGCCGCGGACTCTGTGCTGGCTCCTGGGCGCCTCAAGGCACTTTTAGAAACACTTTTATTGCTGAGCGCATTGCTCAGAGAAGGAAGACAGGACGTCCTGCTGGAAGTAATCAGTGAGGGCTGGAAGCGAAGACAGCCGCAGCCCAGCCTGTTTGTCAGTTACCTAAGCGGGTGCGGGAAGCTCGGGGGTGGGGTGGGGGGTGTGTGTGACACTTTTACAGTTTACTGCCCCGCAACGTCACTCCTGAAATGTTAGGACAGTCTCCTCTGGACGCCCAGGCGGCTGGGAGATGAAAGACAGTCAGGGAGGACGCTGTTTTGTTCTCTGCGCCTTTTTAAATGAAGGGGACCACGGGGCGCCGCTTTAGTCAGAAGTGAGATTGGACGAGGGGAGCTGGATGACAGTCCTGCAAAGCTCGGCTGATTGTGGCGAGGACTCGCAGGAACCCCTGGACAGCCAGGTTTTCCTCCCCAAGCGGAGGCCAGTCGCCCCGCTCCGCCAGCCCGCGGGCCAGTGCGTTTGCCGCAGCGGCGCTGGAAGCAAACAGGCTGCTGGGCATCCTTTTCGGTTAAGGCAGGCTGAGGGCTAAAACTTTCTAGTGCCAAACCCTTCGCTGTTGTTTTTTTGGTTTGTTTCAAATAAGGACTTGGTGTTCCCTCTCAGACGTCTGAGCTGCGAGGAGGGGTGACGGTCGGAGAGCCGGCTGGGTCCGTCCTAATTAATATTTAATGGGCAGGTCTGTACCCTTGAGGCGAGAGGGAGCCGCTGACATTGACAGGGATCCCGAACCGGAGCTGCCCGGCGGGGTCCGGCTGGCGGCCTCTGCCCCGCGGGCCGCTGGGAGTTGTAGTTCCCGCGGGCCCCGCGAGCCGGGGAGGCCCCGCCCGGCCGAACTACAAGCCCCGGCGGCACGGGCGGCGGCCCCTCCCCGGCGAGTGCGAACCCCCGGCGCCGGGCGGCCGCGCGGGCGGCGGCGGGCAGAGCGGGCGCTGCGGGCGCGGACCCAGGCCCGCCTCCTCCCCTCGCCCGGCTCGGCGCTCGCCCGGGCGCCGCGGGGACGGAGCCGCAGCCATGCAGTCCGAGTCGGGCATCGTGCCGGATTTCGAAGTTGGGGAGGAGTTTCATGAAGAACCCAAAACCTATTACGAACTCAAAAGTCAGCCGCTGAAGAGCAGGTGAGGGGCCGCGGCTCGGCGCGGAGGGCGGGCGCCCGGCCGGGACAAGGACCCCGCGCCCTTGCCGCGCCCGCCGGGGGCTGCGCCGCGCCGGGGACCGGGGCCGGGGCTGCGGCCGAGGCGCTCGGCGGGCACAGGCAGCCGGGGCTCCGGGCCGGTCCCTCCGGGCGGCCGGCGGCGGAGGGCGAGGGCGGAGCGGCCGGGCCGCTGCGGGCGGGAGGGGGCCGCGGCAGGTGAGCCCTTCCTGGAGCGCGGGCGGCGGGGCTCGGAGGCCGCGGGCCGCGGGCGGGACCCCGGGGGAGCCGGGCGGGCGCGTGGCCTCTGGAGCCGCCGCTCCGGGCGCCGCCGCCCAGGTGCGCTCCCGCCCCGCCTCTCACCTGCGGGCGGGGCGGGTCTCCGTGCGGCCCAGCCCGCGGGCCGCACACCCCGAGGCCCGGCTCCCGGGGGGCGGGGGGCTGGAGGGCTGGGGGGCCCGCGCGGCGGCCGGCGTCCCCCTGGCCGGGCGGAACTTTGGGAGCGGAGCGGAGCCGGGTCCGCCGTGCACACCTGGTGCCCGCGCCTGCACTCCCGCCCGCGTTCTGCCGGAGGGCGGGTCCTCCCATCCGCTCCGGGCCGCCCCTGCGCGTGCGGTGTCCGGAGAGGAGGGGGTCAGGGCGGTGGGAGCGGGGGGTCCCGCCCTCGCAGCTGAGGGTGAGGCAGGCGGTGTAGCGGGGCGCCCGGTGCCCCTCACCGCAGGGGGTGGGGCTGGCAGGGCCAGGGGCCCAGCATCCAGGGAGATGGAGGAAGGGAGCGAGTCAGGGGCCCTGTGCCCGCCCCTGGGTGCAGGGGGCCGGTCGGGCACTGGGCTGAGGGCTTGGCAGCCCCGGACGGAATCCTTCAAGTTGGGGAAGAAAGTCCGATGCCAGCACCCCGCTGGCCGCCGCGGCCGCCCGCCTCGCAGATGCCCGCGGAGACTGTTAGATGCCTGAAGCGGGCCCGTGGTTGGCGATCCCTCCTCATAATGGCTGTCTTGTGTGCGAGACGGATTGTGTGTGTTGGGGGTTGGGAGTTTGGGTGATATTGTGCAAAGGGTATTGTTGGTTATGCTCATCGGGGCTGTGTGTGCGCTCCCTGAAGGGACCAGTGTGGTACGGAGCAGCCTCTGCTGCTGCTGCTGTGAGCAAACGCTCCCTGGCCAGAATGAGGGGACAGCGTGCGTGTGTGTGCGTGTGCATGTGTGTGTGTGTGTGTGTGGGGGGGGAGGTCCTGAAAGAAATGAATTAACCGGACTGTTTGGAACATTTCTGATGGTAGCCGATACATAATTAAAGGAGTTTGAGAGAGTGAAGAAAATACCATCTGGAAAACCCACATGAGTGCCACGGAGCTCGTGCCTGTTCTCGCTCAGTCAGTTGCTTGCCAGGTGAACGAGCGTGCTGGGGAGCTGGCGGGCACGTGCCAGGCGCCTGTGGGATGGGAAGAAATGGCTGCACATCAAAGTTGGAAGCAGGTGGGGGACAGCACCTGGGTGGAGAGCAAAGCTAAATCTAAAAAGTTGTCAAACTGTCTGTGGAACAGACACACATGCTCTTTGAAAGAAAGCAGTTAAATAAAATCTGTTAATAAACATATGAGGCTGGCAGAATTTCCCTATACTGTTTTTCGTCGGTGCCTGCGGGCTTGTCATCAGCATCTGCTGTGTGTCTCTAAAGGGACCACACATTGTGCAGGGCCTCCTCGTGGCTCTTTGACGTCTTCCACAGGCACCTTCCTCCCTTTAAGTATGGATTGGGAAAAGTTGAAGTGAACGGTCAGGACTGCTGTAGCTGTTTGTCTCTCACATCTCAGGAGTGTGTGTTAGCGTAGAAAATACATCCAGAATCTGTCCACTTCCCTTCAGCTCCTCTGCTACCACTTGGGTTCAAGCCCCCTGCTGCCCTCCCTGGGCTTACTGCAGTCGTCTCTTACCTGGTCTGCATTCCACCCTTACCCACTTTCATGGGGGTTCAACCCAGCAGCTATGCCGTTCCTGTTAAAACTGATTCTCAGCCCAGGGGTGATTTTGCCTCCCAGTTGATTAGCAATGGCTGGAAACATTTCTGGTCACCACAGCAGAGGGAATCATGCTGGCCTCTGCTAAGCAGCCTGCCTCCGTTCTACAGGGCACAAGGGAGCAGTTATTTGGCCCCAGATTGTCACCACCGAGGCTGAGAAACCCTATGTTAAAACTGTCACATCATGTCGTACCCTACTCACAAAACCTCCAGTGGCTCCTAGTTTTACTAAAACTCCAGAGCCAGGGGGCCTGCACGGTCAGGCTGCCTTCAGCTCTGCCTTGTTTCCTTCTGCCACTCCAGGCTCCCTCTGCTCCAGCCAGGCTGGTCTCCTGCTCCTGGAAAAGACCCCACCTCCTCAGGGCCTTTCAGTGGTTCCTGCTGGTCCCCTGGCCTGGACTGCCCTTTGCCAGAAAGCCATGGGGCTCCCTCTCCCTTTATAATTAATTAGTTAATTAGTTAATTGATTTATTTGTTGTTGTTACTCCTACCAGAGGATATGTTTTCCATTGCTTTTTTATTTTCTATTTTTTTAATGTATTTTCATTGATTTAGAGAGGAAGAGAGATACTAGAAATATGATGAGAATCATCCCTCGGCTGCCTCCTACACATTCCACATGAGGATGGAGTCTGCAACCCAGACATGTGCCTTGACCAGGAATCAAACCATGACCTCCTGGTTCATAGGTGGATGCTTGACCACTGAGCCAGCCTGTCCTGGCTCCATTGTTTTTTCAGGGAGAGTGGGAGGGAGAGAGAGGAAGTGGGGGAGAGAGGAGCAACATCGATGTGAGAGAGCCACACTGACTGGGCTGGTCACTTTCTACAGGCACTCTAACTGACCCAGGATGGGCAGTGAACCTGCAACCCAGGTACATGCCCTTGACTGGAAATCGAACCCATGACTCTTAGGAGTATGGTCCGATGGTCTAACCACTGAGCACACCTGCCAGGGCTCCAAGTCTCCCTTTAAATGCCATTCATCAAGCCTACCTTGACCACACTATTATTTATAATTGCTAATCTTGCAAACTCCCATCTTCCTCGCCCTGCTCTGTTTTTCCATGGTATTTATAACACATTCTGCAATTTTCTGATATGATGTGTTTATGGTTTTCCACACTGGACTGCAGGCTCCAAGGGAGCAGGGCTTTCTGTCTCTTCCTTGTTTACTGTCGTGCCCCAGAGTCAAGGACTGAGTTTCTCAACCTTGCACCATTGACATTTTGAACTGGGTGATTCCTGGCTGTGGGGGCAGGGTGCCTGAGCATCGCCTGGTGGTTAGCAGCGTGTCCCGCCTCTGCCACTAGAGGCTAGATAAATCCCTTCCCCACTTGTGACAACCGGAAACGTCTCCAGACATTGCCAAGTGTCCGTGAGGGGCAGAGTCACACCTGTTTTGGAACTACTGGCCTAGAACAACGCCTGGCACAATGAATGTTTGGTTTTTGTTTTAGCATTCAACATTGCATTCCTTTGAAGACAGACACCGCCAGGGCCTCTCCGAAGAGGCATTTAGGCAAGTGTGTCATGAAGAAGGACACGTGTCTTCCTTAGCCAGACTGCCTGCCTTCAGGGAGGGGGAGCCGGGGGTGTAGGTGATGGCAACTGCATCTTGGTTCTGCTCCCTGGCACAGCTGTGCCACAGGAAGCCACGTGCCACGAGCAGAGCGAAGGTTCTAAGGAAGCCTGGTGAGCAGTTTGGTTCCCCAACAGGTTTGAAGCCTCTGTGCGTGGTGGGGATGCGCTCTGAATGGGTGGCAGAGGAAAAGTGCCAATGTCGTGGGTGAGCCTAGAAGCCACACCAGCAGTCAGGTCAGGCTGCTGAATGCGCTCCTAGGAGCCGGGAAACTGTCAGTCTTCGGGACCTGAAGAAAACATTTAAAAATATGTAGCATCTTTGGGCTCACGTTTCTTCAGTTTGGTTCACTCAGTCCTGTGGGCTTGTAGTGGCTAGTGTAGGTTTCTTGGGCAGACTTCAAAATGGACTTAATCTAATTTCAGTTGTTTTCTCTTCTCAGATTTTTAGTGATGTTTCAGATAACTTCCTACAAATTAGAAATTAGTTTTTAATGGGACAGGATATAGTCTGGTTCCTAAATGCTGGCTCATCGGTGTGTGAAGTTTTCACAGGTTGGTGGTGCAGTGTTATCTGTAGTCATGTGAACATGCTTGGTATAAGGCCACTGCCACTTCATGGACTCATTCTCAGGTATTCCCTCCTGTCTTCCTATTAAAAAAGCCTTTTATTTCATGAAGTGATTAGAGGCCCGATGCACGAAATTCGTGCAAGAGTAGGCCTTCCTTCCCCTGGCTGATGGCACCGGTTTCCCTCTGGCACCTGGAACCCAGACTTTCCTTGCAGCTGCGGCTTCATTCTGGAAGGTCTTCTGGTTTAATTAGCATATTACACTTTTATTATTATAGATAGCCATTCTAGGAAAAACAAAACTGTCAATATTTTATTGGTTTCTGAGAGTTTCCTTGATTTTTGTGGTCTGGTCTGTAGGGACCCATTAGCATGAGGGTTACCAGCATTGTCTGCATCGCTATCTGTCCCTAACTGGCTGAGTGACCTTTGGCAGGCTCGCTAACTTCTGACTTCAGTTGCCTCCTCAGTCTTAAGAACATTAAATGAGGAAAAGTATTAGCATGGAGGCTGGTACATAGGAAGTGCTCAGTTGACAGATGTAGTTCTTGTTATTTTATTCCTTAGCTGTGAGACCTGACATTCCAGAAAGTGTTTGCATTTGTTGACTTTGGCTTTTTTCTCTAAAGCCAGTGTTATACAGTAAAACTATTCCAATTTTAATAAATTCTTCTTTGCTTTCATCCTAATGAGGCGTTCAGACAAATTTTTTAATTTTATATTTTTATTCCAATCTGCAATGGTTTCTTTAAGGTAATTTAAGAAAAGCTGTTGTGGCATCAGCACATACATAAAAATTCATATTCAATGGGTACCTATTGAGTTCTAATGCAAATCAATACCAATAATGGTAGCTAACATTTATTGAGCTTATACCAGCCCCTGCTCCAAGTGCTTTTTAAAAAAAAAAAATTATTTATTTATTTTTTTTTTACAGAGAGGAAGAGAGAGGGATAGAGAGTTAGAAACATCAATGAGAGGGAAACATCGACCAGCTGCCTCTTGCACACCCCCTCCCGGGGATGTGCCCGCAACCAATGTGCATGCCCTTGACCAGAATCGAACCTGGGACCTTTCAGTCCACAGACCAACGCTCTACCACTGAGCCAAACCGGTTTCAGCAAAACTAATGACATTTTAATTATAATTGTAAAAACAAGTAACGCTTATATAGTGCTTGCCAGGAATAATTCTGAATATTTTACTTATATTAACTCAGATAATCTTCACTTCAACCTTGGGCATATATATTTTTATCACTCTCATTTTACAAAGAAGGAAACAGAGGCATAGCAAGTCGATGGACCTGCTTCAGTGAGAGGCCACCTGGGTGTAGCCCAGGCTCTTGTCCATGACTCTGTTTCATTTCAAGGGCTCTGTGTGTGACTGTGGGAAAGGTGCGTCATGCCGTGCCTTCTCCAAAACTCCCCTTGTGGGTCGGGAGGGGAGGTGTGGATTCAGCTCAGCATACGAGCAAGAGTGTCATCTCCTCCGGGTGGCCACAGCATTGTATATTTAATAGAGGAACAGAAATTGGGGGCAGTTTTGTTAATAGGGGTATTTGAGTTTGAAGGTCAAGCATGCTCAAACATATTTTTCTCCCACATTAGATAAAGTGTTAGATGCCTTGGAAGGCATACTCTTAAAACAGACTTTTAGGGTGTTTGGTTACCCTTTTAACTTCCAACCAGAGTGCCAAGTCTTCCTCGTGGTCCACGGGCACCTGGTGGCTGAGAGGCTGGCTGGGATGCATGCGGACAGGTTCAGAGGGAACTGGCTGGAGGGTTGTGCCCTTGGCTTCGCCACTTAACTGCGATGTCTGTGTCCAACTCTTGACGTTTCAGTTTCTTTACCTGAAGATAGGACCAGAAGATCTGTCCTCTGAGAGTTGTAGAAGTTTTAAAGTTGTGATAAGATGTGTAAAAGCGCTTTGCAGAGTGCTCAGCCCAGGCTGGAAGGTGATGACAATCCCTTCTTTTCTGTTTTGTCTCGATCACAGTTTCCCTCTGCAGAGCAATGTCCTAGTGGTGTCTGAAGCAAAATGGACAAAATTGAAGCACTTTACCTGGCAGATGTTCAGTCTTGCTTTGCAGATGACTTGTGTGGGTGATTAGTTGGGAAGCTTGATTAAAGTGGGGTTGTAAGTGTGGTTTTGAGTGTTTGCAGATTTCCTTTTCCCAAGTACTGCTATTTATAGGAAAGATGAGAGTGTATGTATGTATGTGAGTGTGTTATTCCCGTTGAGTTCTGCAGTGCAGTTTGCACAGGCTGATGTTTATATCTGCTCCAGTTGTGCAAGCAGTGGAAAATATCCTTTTTTTAGAACAGTCACGTGCTTACTGTCAGGAATAGAACCTCAGTGTAAAAAAAAGTATCTTGGGACAAATCAAAGTTACTAAATTTCTCTCTCTAACTGCTTTGTTTCAGAACTAGCAGCATTAGGATAAATAATAGGAAACAAATCCTTAGTTAACATTTTTGGGGTCATTTTTCAGGGACAGTAAACAAGAGTTTCATTTGTTTTGTGTGCATGTGGTTTAAGTATAAAATATATTATGCTGTTAGGTTTGATTCATCGAAGTAAATTACAAAAATATGTTTGACTTAACTCCAAGTATGCATTATTTTGGTAAAATAATCCAGAAGATGGGTCAAAGGCAGTGAGGACGGTCACCCACACGTCGCTGACACTGTGAGGGCAGGGAGGACGGTCACCCACACGCCTCTGACACCGTGAGGTCAGAGAGGACGGTCACCCACACGTCGCTGACACCCTGAGGGTAGGGAGGACGGTCACCCACACGCCTCTGACACTGTGAGGGCAGGGAGGATGGTCACCCACACGCCGCTGACACTGTGAGGGCGGGGAGGACGGTCACCCACACGTCGCTGACACTGAGAACAGGGAGGACGGTCACCCACACGTCGCTGACACTGTGAGGGCAGGGAGGATGGTCACCCACACGCCGCTGACACTGTGAGGGCGGGGAGGACGGTCACCCACACGCCTCTGACACTGTGAGGGCAGGGAGGACGGTCACCCACACGCCTCTGACACTGTGAGGGCAGGGAGGATGGTCACCCACACGCCTCTGACACTGTGAGGGCAGGGAGGATGGTCACCCACACGCCGCTGACACTGTGAGGGTGGGGAGGACGGTCACCCACACGCCGCTGACACTGTGAGAACAGGGAGGACGGTCACCCACACGTCGCTGACACTGAGAACAGGGAGGACGGTCACCCACACGTCGCTGACACTGAGAACAGGGAGGACGGTCGCCCACACGCCGCTGACACTGTGAGGGCAGTTTGTAGGAGGCTTTGCACGCCCATGGAAGTGTGTGCACAGGGCCAGAATGGCCTGGCTGTACTGCTGGCATGGCTGCGGAAGGCCCCACACCCACTCTGTTCCTGAGGAATTGGGGAGGAGGACCAGCTCCCGTGTCTCAGGGGTGGGTCTGAAACATGGCTTCCCCATTTCTTCAATACCTCTTCCCTCTGCCACCTCTCACATGTGCCCTGAGGAATGAAGACACCTTAGAATGTCCATACAAGACAGCTGTCCTGAGATTGAGGCTCTTCTCTTCCGTGGCAGCATTTCTGTGCTGTGCATGGTAGGCACTGCGCTGGGCACTGCTGGGCATCTT
Organism: Pipistrellus kuhlii; assembly: GCF_014108245.1. Lineage (NCBI taxonomy): Eukaryota > Metazoa > Chordata > Mammalia > Chiroptera > Vespertilionidae > Pipistrellus > Pipistrellus kuhlii. The sequence continues at coordinate 2,071,505 of NW_023425416.1, read as the reverse complement.
GCAGATGGTCGCTCACTGGCTGGTGTTGAGCTGGGGCAGGTGTGGGCTGTAGGTTCTGAGAGTGGAGACCACAGTGAGAGAAAGATCCCCAAGGAAGGACATGGAACCTTGAAGTCATGAGGATTCTGTTGACCTCCCCAGGATGCTTCTAAATCATCGCTCAATCAGTTGAAGCAGAGGCAGGACTTTGGTGTCAGCAGGACCTGTTGTTTATTCCTCTACTTTTCCTTCCCTCCCCCCCTGAGCTCTTCTTACAACACTTTTAAAAAAAATATATTTTATTGATTTTGTACAGAGAGGAAGGGAGAGAGAGAGAGAGAGTTAGAAACATCGATGAGAGAGAGTCATCGATCAGCTGCCTCCTGCACCCCCCCCACTGGGGATATGCCCGCAACCAAGGTACATACCCTTGACCGGAATCGAACCCGGGACCCTTCAGTCCCCAAGCCGATGCTCTATCCATTGAGCCAAACCGGTCTCGGCTTCTTACAACACTTTTAAGTGCCTCTAGCTGCCACCTCTGCTGGCCATGAGGATCAAAGGTAGAAGGAGACAGGTGAGGGTTCTGTGCATCCTGCTTCCATCTTGGAGGTGGAGACGCAGTTAATAATTAACCAGAGTTGAGTGAGATAACTTTTTTAAAGAGATTTTTTTTAATTTTTATTTTATTTTTTAGAGAGAGAAACATCAATAAGAGGGAAACATCCATTGGCTGCCTCCTACATGTTCCGCTCCCTACTAGGGATTAAGCCCACAGCCCAGGCATGTGCCCTGACCAGGAATTGAACCAGCAACTCTTCAGTGCACAGGAAGACATCGAACCAACTGAGCCACACTGGCCAAAGCTGAGTCAGATAATTTTTGGTGTCATGAAAATTAATAGAGGAACAGAATGTTATTAATAGAGTGTGACTGGGAAAGAAGGGGGCTTTATTAGATTGGGTCATTAGGAATGAGCTCATTCATGGAGAAAGGGATTTGGAGGCAAGACCTGAATGTCTAAAATAAATGTGCAAATTTTATCACTACCACTCAGTAGCTATGGGTCTTTGGATGAGTTACTCAACCTCTCACCTCCATTCCCTCTTTTGTAAAATGGGGCAGTACTCCCTTGCAAGGCTGCTATGAAGATAAAAGGTAAGGCATGTAAAGCAGCTAACTTGAAGACAGCTAGGACTAGGTAAAGGCAACACTATTTTTAATCCATGGTTGGGGCTGGCAAAAGTAATACCCACATTGTCAACTGTGTCTGAGTAGTGGAGAAGAAATACAGACATTAATCTTCCCTCTAAGTGTTTATAACTTAGTCTTAAGTGTTTTCCTAATGCTGAGTGACTCAGAGATTTATGCTTGTCTGGATTAAAAATGCAGATGGGTCTTGTTATTTTATTATCCTTTCTTTCCTCTAGGATTGTCTTATGTGAGTTGTTGCCTAGTTCATCTCACTGTTGGTTGATTGAGATCATTCATGTCTGAACATGATTCCCTTATGTTTGGCTTAAGAATGGTTTTTGGCTGAATTTTGAATCACTTTTTGATATAAGGAAGAGGTCCAAGTAACCTAGGATTAAACAGTAAAGCCGAAGTTCTAACTGGTTTGGCTCAGTGGATAGAGCGTCGGCCTGCAGATTCAAGGGTCTCAGGTTCGATTCCAGTCAAGGGCATGTACCTTGGTTCATCCTTAGTAGAGGGTTTGCAGGATGCAACTGATCGATGTTTCTCTCTTATTGGTGTTTCTAACTCTATCCCTCTCCCTTCTTCTCTGTAAAAAAATCAATAAAATATATTTAAATTAAAAAAAGGAAAGCCTAAGATTGATTCAACAAATATACACACACACCACAAATGAATAACTCCTTAGAACTCCTGACTCCCAGTCCTATGTGTCGGCCCTGTATCACCCTTCCTGCGTGCGCTGCTGTGAAGATGTCAGTGCTGGTGCAGAAAAGGAAGAAGCCTCTCCCACACACCGCTTCAAGCTTTTATCAGCCTGGAGACCCACAGCAATGGTGTGCTTCAGTTCAGTCATTTACAAAGAGTCTTCACAGCGTTTTAATTTCAGTAGCTGGGTTCTTTAGTTGAAGTACACATGGAGTGGTAACTTTCAAAGGGAAAAGTCCTGAGTTGTGTGGGAACAAATATTTAAAATTCAAATCTAGTGAGTTACAGGTCTAGGGAGGGCAAGGGTAGAGTCCTAGGCTAGAAGAAAATTGTGGGTTATTGAGCAATTCTTGAGGAAGCATCTGTGGCCTTTGCCCTCCCACTCCACCCCTTCCCCAAAGTGGGATAAGTTGCTGAGTCACTCTTAACCGGCTTCCATGGGAAGAGGATTTGAGGTAGAGAACAGCCATTTAGCCTGATGGCAGAGATCATATGTGGGATTATGAAATGACAGATAGGAATGCTATCTTGTCTTTGGTACCTTTACTGTAATATGCTCCCAAATACTAACTGGTTCTAAAAAACATGTTTTTCCCAATATACCTTTTATTTTTATAACTGGAAATTTGAAACGTTTTGAAAGGAGAAGCATATAAAAATCCTGAAGATGGTTTTCCTATTTAATTTGGAACCTGGCACCATCCTAATGAAGTCTCCAGCAGCCCTCACAGCTGGAGACGGACACACAGATATTGTAGCGGCCCTCTCTCCATCAAAAGGACTAGCTACATTTTTTGAAGTTCTTTAGCTCTGTTGTATTACTGAACCTACATAACAGCATCATCTAAATTTAGAACATTGGCACCTCGGCCAATGGAATTCTTTGCAGTGAACTTACAATGCTTTTGGCAAAGAATGAGGATGAACATTCACATAGTATTGGCTGGTTAGGATCACTTACTGCAACGAGAAGAGAATGGCACCAACTCTGCATTATTGAAAATATTCTATTTATTTTTAAAGGAAGATTTTACAGTAGCTTATGTAAACATAAGCAACAGGCATGATTCCTTGTCCAAATAAAAGTTTGTCCACTTGCTGCTAAGAGGTGTGCATGGAGAGAAGCTCATGAGAGATGGGCACTGGCTAGTGGTGTATGGGACATTGACTATGTAGACTTTTTGGAACCTCCACATCTTGCATAATGTAGATGGTCATTTGTCCAACTGGTCTTTGGGTAGATAAACATTAATAATGTTTTAACTATAATAGATAAATGTTAGATATGTAAGTGCTAAATGATGGGATCCTGGAATGCGATTCTAATGATACTGATTATATACGGAAGCTTTAAATCTTTGTTGGTGCAGAGAGGAATGAGAGGGTTTTACGGACCTTCTTTGGTCATATATTATAGTCACTTAAATTTACCTGTGGGGCCTGCATGGCAAGGACAATGAATTGGGGATTCACTTTTGGAGTCAGTTATACCGTATTTCACCTTGCTGGCCTAGTGTACTCCTCTTTTTCACTTGGGTTCATGTACTTGACATCTTTCTAACCAGTCCTTGCTGGCAGCCAAATTCCCTTACCATGTATATTTCCTCTAGTGGACATTTTCACTTTGCCTACACAGTCTCCTTTCCAAACCTTGTACCACCCCCTTCCTCCATGCTCAGCTCACGTGCTTTAGGGGTAGAGAATTTGACACAGGCCGAGCCACATTTCTTCCTTGCAGGGATTAGGTTCAGTTAGGTACATGTCGGCTCATGAAAATGAATCTCAGGGTTTTGCTCAGGTGCTATCAGGAAGAGATGCTCCCTTTATTTCCATTGATCTTGAACTTGGGAAGCTTGAGAATAAACTGCTACCATACCTTGGAGACAGTGAAAAACTAAGTCTTTATATTAGGTCGTCATATCTGTAATAAATAGTTCCTGGTTGGCAGGAAGCTTTCCATATGCCAAATCCAGAACACAGGCTCCTTCCACCTTCTGGTTCTGTCATTGCCTAGATCTCAGGAGCCCTTGTGACCAGTGGTGGAAAGAGAAAGATGAGTAGAAGGTATACACTGAGGTCCAGACGTGACTGGCATCCCTTCTGTGCTGCTTCTGTTAGTGAAGACCAGTCTCATGTCCTTTTTTTTTTAATTATTATTATTAAAATCACCACCCTGCTTCCCATCCACCATCACCACTACCATCTTAGTGCATTGGTTTTCAAAATGTGGCCTCAGACCAGCAGCGTCAGCATCACTCAGCAACTTGTTCGAATATATTGATAATTCTCAGACCCTACAGTGAGGCACCTGGAGTCAGAAATTGTTGGAGGTGTGTTCTGGCAGACTGTGTTCTAAACTCCACAGCAGATGGTGATGCCCACAAGTTTGAGAACTGCTGCCCTAATGCTTTTACCATAAGCCCCATGTCCCCGGATTGAATTATCCTTATAGTACTGTTCTAGAGTGAAACATTTTCTGGATTACAATACATTTAGTAAAGAAATGTGTTGCTGATCACGGTCAGGCCAGAGGTAATCACTGACAGTAATTCCTTGCCGATTAAAAAAGAGAAAAGGAAAACCCCCTCTAGAAAGTCAGCCCTCAGCCGGCCTCGGTGAGACCGGGGTGGCTCCTGGTTGCCCAGATGTGCTCGCTGAGGGATTTGGCATTAGCCAGCTTTGTCACCATAGCAGCCAGCCCAGTTCGCACAAGAGGCTTGCAGTTTAATCTGGACTCACACTTGTGAAATGTGAAGCGTACTGTAGTCACTTGACTGAGAGACTTGGTTGAGAAACAGGGTGATCGTGATTGTGAGCATGCCCACATGACCAAATTTGTTTTTCTCAAAACTTCTGCTGAATAAAACTTGAAATATGACTGTCAGCCTGTTTTCCTGTCCTAATGAATTCCAGACAGTTTGTAGAGTGTGGGAGCTTCCAAAACAGAGGAGTGGAATGACTGACCAGCCAGCATCTGTTTTGTCAGACGTAGGGCTGAGCTGACCGAACAGTCATCCCTCCCGAATCTTCCCAGGCTGCTCACTGCTGTGGAGGGAAGGCACGGCAGTGTGTGCCCACAAAGGAGCCCGTGGAAAAGCTCTGGACTTGTTCCTCGCCAGGAGATTCACCACCTGTGATTAGTCCACTGAGGCTGAGAACCCAAGCGTGTGTTTTTCTGCATCTGACCTTCTCCAGAGGAAAAGCCCTGATGTTTTTGGACAAAGAATCTGCTCTTATTGTAAACTGGTTAAGAGCCGTAACCAGTCCAATCAGCATAAAGTTCTGGGTTTAACCTTTTGAGTAAGAAGGGTTTTTAACTTAAATTTCAGTTTGACTACCTACATGCTCTTTTATCATTGGGCAAATTATTTTGTAGTCTCTGTTTCCACAGTGGACTGAGCAGGGCTCCTGGGTAACAGTGGATTTAAGTCAGGAGGAGCCGTGTGCATTCCAAGCAGTGAGTCGGAAGAGTGCTCAGCCCAGGCCTGGCCTTGGTCAGCGCTCTGACACCGCCTCCCTCACTGCGGCTCGCTCTGTATCCATGACTTCAGCAAGGCTGTTGACTTGAAATGCATTTTTACTTTTAGACACTTGAATAAAGAGAAAGAGCACAAAGGCAGCCAGCAGGAAAAGAAGAGGTTCTGTAGAGAAGGGATATGGGACAGAGTGGTCCCCAAACCGGACAGGCAGCCTCAGGATCCTTGGCAGTGAGGCAGGTCAAGTAGTGCTGACCTGTAGGACGCCCGCAGGAGGTTCTGAGATGGCACGTGCTGCTACAGGTAAGGCCTGACTTTTGTGGCCAGAACAGTCTTCATCCCTATCACATGCTTCCTTTCATCATAATTACAGACTGCAGCGAGGCAGAGGAAGAAATAACATGATGCGTAGCTGGGTTTCACAATACTGCACGCTGGAGCAGCTGAGCTCTGCCGCCCCCATGCAGGCCTCCGTCATTCCTAACTGTTGTGTGTCAGCTGGCCTGCAGTGGCTTCCGCTTTAGCTTTTCACATTTAGCACGGCAGTCTATAGTTAACTTTACCTAGTAAAAGTCATTATACCTATATTATCGAATCTTAAAATCCTTACAACTTTCATTTTTCTAAAGGTTTCCCTTCCATTATAGCTTTTTTTTTTTTTTTTTTTTTTTTTTTTTTTTTTTTTAAAAGACTGGAACCTAAGTTTCAATCCACACCAATACAATAGCTTGCTTTTCTTTTTTCCAACTTTGTTGAGGTCTAATTGCCAAATATGAATTGTATATATTTCAGGTGTATAATTTGTTTTGTTATCTGTGCACAATTGAGAAGTGTTTACCACAGCAATACTTGCTTTTTTTGATTGTTAAAAGTTTCATCCCTAAATCTGTGGTTAACCAGGTCACCAGCAAGCACCAGGGGATTAGCCAGAATGATCACCCTCTTAGGATAGTGCCCCAGATCATACACACACACACACACACACACACACACACGCATATCCATCAAATACAGCCTGGTCCTGGTGCATAGATGCCTAGGGCTCCTGCCTCACAGATTGCTGTGAGGGTATAGTGAAGTCAGAGAGCACTGCCTGTGCACGGGCCCAATTCTGCCTGGTGGCTGCCACTCCTGCTGTGCCACCCGGCTGCCCTCTTTGGGTTCAGTGCCACTAGAATTAAGGAGTTTACATGAGAGTAAGAGTGGTTAATCTGGGCACGTACTGTTGACTCTACCATTGTGTCTCTATTAAGTAAGTAGATAATTGATTTTCTAGAGCTGAAAAACATCCAGGCATAGAGTCTATTCTCCAGTGTTTGGGATATATGTAGCATGTTTTCAAATGTGCTTACATATATCCCAACTGTCAGCTGCTGTGTGCAAAGGGATGGGAGCAAATTTGATTACCAGTTAATGGGATACATCCGCCAGAATCCATACGTACTTTATACTAGCACAGAGTGGTTTTCAGAGCACTAGTTGCCATTCTCTTGTATTGTCACGACTAACCAAAACTAGACTCTGTTACACAGTTCCTATCCTGGAATTTTGTAAAAAAACACAGGGAAAATGATGTTTTCCTTTTTACCTGTGATTGAAACATACATTCACATAATCAAAACACGCATCAAATTAGATGCCTTACAGTGAGAACCAATATACTTGGAGAATAAATGAGCGCAGGAGAGAATGAGCGATGGCCAGTTTGATGGGCTTCTGACTCTGCACATCAGTGAGAGGACAGGATGAATCATCTGTGTAGGCCGGAGTTGGGAGTTAAGACACTCGTAACTAGGGGAAGAGGAAATGGACAAGACCGTTTTGGAAGTTTTCAGAACAGATTTATTTCTTAGGCATCTGAATAGGTGGACATTAAGAGATCTGACTCCCGCCGAAACCGATTTGGCTCAGTGGTAGAGCATTGGTCTGTGGACTGAAAGGTCCCAGGTTCAATTCCGGTCAAGGGCATGTACATTGGTTGCGGGCACATCCCTGGTGGGGGGTGTGCAAGAGGCAGCTGGTTGATGTTTCTCTCATCGACGTTTCTAGCTTTCTATCTCTCTCCCTTCCTCTCTGTAAAAAATCAATAAAATATATTAAAAAAAATTAAAAAAAAAAAAGAGAGATCTGACTCCTACTTTCTTAGCGTCATGGTTTGGGAATTATTTGCAAGATCCTTGGGCAAGTTTTTTTTGCCCGTGAGGTAAAATAATATTCAGAATATATCTATTGAGTCTACTATGGAGTCAGAAAGTAATGCGAACAGAAAGGGTCAGCACTACTCCACTGTCACTGTCAGCAAAGGGGCAGCTATGGAGCCTACATGAAGTCAGAGCTGATCAGGAGCCAGAGGACCTCTCTTCTGGGGGAGGGAAAACGCCCCCTGGTGGTCATATTACTTACATTGCAAAATAAACAGTATTTATTTATTTACTAGAGGGCCTGGTGTACGAAATTCGTGCACTCTACACCAGATTGTGAGAGGGTGTAGACCAGGCGGAGGGACCCCACTGGTGCGCAATTGGGGCTGAGGAGGATCACAGGAGGTTGGCCAGTTGGGGAGGAACCTGGGTGGGCTCCAGGGCATGTCTGGCCCATCTCACTCAGTCGCAATTGACCAGACCCCAGCAGCAAGCTAACCTAGTCCGAGCTTTAGCATGTCATAGTGACTGGGTGACCTGTTGACTCTGATCCCTGGTGGTCAGTGCACATCATAGCAATTGAGCAGCCTTAGCATATCATTAGCATATTGTGGTCTAATTGGTTGAATGGCCTACTGGACAATCGAACACTTTGCATTTTAGGCTTTTATTATGTGGATTGGGAGTGGTACATTATTTAAAACAATACATCCAACATATTACCAAGTCAATATAGGTAATCAATATAGGTTTTTTATTGAGGTAAAATCGACATATAAAATTATGTTATTTTTATATATACCACATAAGGATTTGATATTATAAAATGATCATCATGCTGTCTAGTTAACATCCATCTCTGTACATAGTTACAGAATTTATTTTTCTTGTGATGCGAACTTTAGGATTTACTCTCATAGCAACTTTCAAATATGCAATGGAGTATTAACTATAGTCATGCTGTACTTGCATCCCCAGGACTTATTTATTTAATAGCTGGAAATTGTACCTTTTTATCCCCTTCACTCATGCCACCAACCCCATCACCCACCAATCTATTCTCCATATTGATGAGCTTTTTTTTTTTTTTTCTTTTTTCCATTTTAGATTCCACATATAAGTGATCATATTTAATGTAAGAGATCATATATAAGTGAGAAATATATATTTAACTTATATTCACTAATGACAACTTTCAGTTTTAAGAAATCAAGCATCTTCCTCCTATAGATAGGCTAGTAGGAGACTTATTTCATTGTCTCTCAGTCCTCACTTGAAGGTGGGCTCACAGGAACAGGGAACATGTTAGCTCACTGGGCATCTCCAGCATCCAGGATAGTGAGTGTCCAATAAATGTTTCTTGAAGAAAGAATGAGAAGAATGGATGGAGTGTTGTTTCTGGTGTGCTAGAAGGGATCAGTAACTTTGGGGAATTCTGTTAAACTCTACCTCAACTTTTCTTCTTATTAGTGATGGTCCCTTGTTACGGTTTTGTGAACCTCAGTTTTCTCACCTAAACTATGAGAATAATATTTCCTTCTTGGAATAGCTGTGAAGGTTTTGGAGGATAAGGGTAACATTCCTGGTGTATGAAAACTCGATCCATTAGGCTAGTAGGGGCAATGCCTATTGTTACTACCGTGTTTCCCCTAAAATAAGACATCCTCTGAAAATAAGACCTAGCGCATGGAAAGATAAGACATCCCCTGAAAATAAGACCTAGCACAACTTTGGGAGAAAAAAATAATATAAGACACTGTCTTATTTTCGGGGAAACAGGGTACTATTGGTCCAAAGAGATGAAATAAAAATACACTTACTTTTCATTATTTGTGGTAGTTACCACAAATAATGAAAAGTAAGTGTATTTTTATGAAGTCACATGGATATTTAATTAGGGATTAGTGAACTGTGGCCCCTAGGCTAGGGGTGTCGAACTTAATCAGAGAAGGGGCCAAAATCTAAAATCCAGCCTAAATCGCAGGCCGAATGGTTTACTGAACAGTCATAAACTGTCATTGTGATGGAAACGCAGCGGAGTGCAGTGATGACAGCGCGGTGCGGGCCACATTGCAAGGCCTGGCGGGACGGATTTGGCCCGCAGGCCTTGTGTTTGACACATGTGCCCTAGGGAAATAAGATTAGGTTCCTATGAGCCTGTGGTCACATTTTTGTCAGCTGGTTGAAATATAACCTTATCTTATATGTGTTTCTGGTTGAAGACATTTTACTTAGGGTATATATTATAGGTTTATTAACAATGAACCCCCGGCCAGCAGCACTGTCAGTCCTGTCTGAAGGAAGCTTTTTGATACCTGCATGTTCTCCACAAGGCACAGCAGGGCCTTCTTGTGCTGAGGTGGGTCCTGGAAGCAGTGAAGTCCCGCCACTAGCACACTGGTTTACTACGTAAGAGCTGACACTGGAAGGCAGAGTGTCTGCCTTCCTGCTCTGACCTTACTGGGGAATGCATTTTTCACTTTTCTGTTTTCAGATGGCTGCAAAAATACTGTGAACTCTGATTTTGGTTACAAATAAATTTTAGCAAGCAGGTGAACTCGCAAATAGGGAATCCATCTATAATGATGTTTGGCTATTAATTTTTTTTTTTTAATCTAGCTGTCTTTCTCTAGCAATCCTTTTCTGATTACAAAATATGCTCACTGGGAAAACATTTTAAAACACTGTCTCCCCAACACTGTTATGGGTTATATATTGTAAATGAAGCCACTATAGTACATCTTTTTCAGGGACCTGACCTTCCATTTTTAGTTGTTTATTAACCAGTAAGAATAGCTCATCACTTTCAGATCTTTAAAATTCAGTGGGACAGTTCTGATATGCTTCTCTTTCTTTTGCTATAATTTCTCTGCTCTTAGGGTGTGGAGTGTAAGAATGGTACCTAGGAAAGAGGTCAGAGGGATTATGGGACCTTGCTGGAGAATCCAGCAGAAAGCAGTGGGTGCTGGGAAATTCTTCTGTTGGAAGTCTTCGAAATAGGCTCAATTTACGCATAACTTACAAGATAAAGATGAAGATTTTGACTTCTCAGTGCACTGAAAATTAGCATATTGTAACTGTCAGCGTAGCCATTATTGCAGATATTAATTGAGCACTAGTTGGGTGTGCGTGGGGGTCTTTTAGGAGGAGGGCAGAGAAAGCTTGTGTCAGTGGCTGTAGTAGTTTTTAGTTATCTATCAGATAGAGCCCACAATTTAATAACAAGAAAGAAATACAGACAGCAGTAATAATAACAGCAGCATCTACCATTTTTAAAGCCCCCTTTAACAGGCTGTGTTTTGTGCTAGGGTTTTACTCTGGTTTATTATATGTTTAGGAAACTGAAATTCACTGGGGTCGAAGTAATAAAAGTTGCATGTCACTGGAGTTAAAGTATCAAAAGTTGCATTTTTTTCTGCCTTGCACTTGCAGCCTGCCATTTGCGTTTTGCACTGCATCCTTGTGCACTATAAAAAGAATGGCTTGTTTAGTCTGTATGTGTCTATGCATGTTTCTGCTTGTGTGTATGTGTAGCTATCTATTTGTCTTGGTTCTAGGATAAGGAAGGTACCTATGTAATCTTCCCCCCGCCCCCCCCCCCCCCCAAATATTTTTCCTGTGCTAGAAAAGTCAAGAAGCTGAAATAGCAGAAATGAATAATTCAGATCTAGTTGAGTTACAAACATTAAGGTAACTAATATCTACCAGGAACTGTATTAAGTATTTCAAATGTTTTATATAGTAATTTAATCCTCATATGAGGTAGGTAGGATCCCACTTTATAAATGAAGAAACTGATGCTGGGCCATCTTAAATCACTTGTCTAAAATCACTCAAATGAGGGAGGAACCAAGACTTAAACTGAGGACTGTTTGACTTCAAAGCTCACGCTCTTATCTATTATATTTGCTGTGATGGCTGCTGTATATATTGGGGTACCTAGGTGAGTCAGGATATGAAGTGATTAGGAAGACAACTCATGTTGATTTTGGAATAGAAAGAGGACTAGTTTTCTGATGAAGTAAAGACAAGAGACTCTGGGTGTGGTTGAGATCTGAATCCAAGATAAACAGGTCTATCTATTAAAGGTGCTCCTAGCACACTTGGCTGCACAGTCCTTTGTTTTCAAAGCTGTTTCTGAAGAAGGAAGGGAGATAGGTTGTCAGGGCTCCTGGAAAGGCAGCAAAGATGAGATGGTGGGTAATCATTCTAAAGGGTGTGGTGTGTAAGTTGTACATTTTCCTCATTCCTCACTAAGGATCTTTGTTCCTAGTTGATGATATCTAGAAGTCTTGCCTACAAAGCCATCCTTGTGGTTCACCACTGAACACATAGCTCCAAACATCTTGATGCTTTTCACTCCCCTCTCTCTCTTTCACCCCTAACCTGACTTGTTAATTGCTTTTCTTGTGTGTCTTCATAAAGTTGTAGCCAGTCTGTTCCATTTTGGACTGTTTATTTTTGAATGTCAAAGGTCTTGAAACATAATGTTGTGTAATGAACATAGCTTCTGCTTTGATATGTGTGTTAAGAGCATTAGTCATTGCAAAGCATTGAGTTAAAGGGTTTTCAATAAAAGGATATAATGATATAATAGGAAGAAGTTATAAAAATACTTAGTTGATGGCTTTAATGATGAGCCATATTCTTAGTGGGTTCCATTAGTGATGAGTTAGAGATTCACAAAATGAAGTAAAAGCATTCTAACTCTTATTGATGGGAGAGGAGGAAGACCAACAATTTAAAAACCCCACTTAATTTTCATACAGACCAAGCATAAACTTCCTGAGTTTTCAATGCTTCTGCTCTGGATTTGCTACCTTGTGTGTATCTTTACCATGAGAAACGTTGGCGATTTTCATGAGCTATTATCAATAGGGTCTCCTGGGCTGCATCTTGTCGGAAAGCCTGGAGCCTTGTAATGACCTCTGTTTGGCAAGCCAAAGGCATCCTTCGCAACTCCAGCAGAGAGCCAGGGGTTTTCTGAGCGAAGGAGAAGAGTCTTTGCCTGTGGAGTTGACTTTATGAACAGTTTGGTCAGTATTACTCACTGTGCAACCATGTGCCTGCTGCCCTGCTTTATCTCTATAGATGTCTCCCAGGGCAGAAGGCTGACTCCTCAGGTCTCCATGTTTCTGGGCATCTCAGGATGTCAGAGGAACAGTGGTTTGCTTCTGGCTGGGGAGTGTGAAGTAGGTATTGGTGTTCTCTGATGAAATATTGTGTAGATGAGAGTTTGGTAAGCAGTTTAACAGGTTGATGTGTTGTCTTGTTTTCGGGGGTTGCAGGTTTTAAGTGCAGGCACCATGAATCCCCTCCTTTACCCTGCCAGCAGTCTTCAGTTGTTCCAGTGAACAACTTCTGTGCTGACTGTCCTCTCCTATAGCACTTACCAACAAGGACATTGCTTTAATGTCAGAATAGAGAGCGTAAACTGCTTCTATGTGCTGGGAAAAGTTTCTCAGCACACGGGATATTTTCAAAGGCTGTCCAAGTCAAAATATGTCACTTATGGGATTACTTTTCTTTTCCAATAGGGCATCTTATAAGAATAATTATTTTCATGACCGAATTAGGAATGTATGACATTTGGGGGTTGAAGGTATGTGGAGAGATGTGTTTTCATCAGAATTTCCTTGCATCTGTGGAGATATTCCAGAAGAACGATTGATCTCCAGTCCTTGTATTATGACTTTGAATTTATTTGCCATCATTATTAACTGCATCTGGAGATAAGGAGGTAGTTTGGAATGGGTGCCAGGTAATCTGTGAGGTAGTCTGTTTCACCTTTATGATTCCTGTCATGTGCCCGCCCTCCTCCTGGCAGGGTTACATGCCATCTTCAGTAGGCAGCAATTACTGGTGGTTACAGCAGCCGGCTGCTGCTGCCAGGAGCCTATTAATTATCAGTCCATCTCTAGTTTAGCCTTCCTGGTGTTGAGGAGCGTGTGGCAGAGCTGCGGTGGCATCTTTGTAATCCTCTCCTTTCCAGGGCGGCTCCGTGGACTCCATGTTCAGCCAGAGGGCCCCCGCGGCTCCGGTGAGTGTCCCGCTCTCTGGTGGGTTGTTCGGTCAGTCAGGTTTGGTGTGGTTTTCTTCTCCCTTTGACTCTGACCTGAAGAAAAGTTAATGGTTGGCATTTATGTTGGGAATTCAGACCTATTCCTGGTCCATCTCTGAACTCAAGTGGGACATCTTCAAATACTAGTACTTCAGTGGGTTTTCCCGTGAGCTGTTTTCTCTTCTGGGAAAAGGAGACCACGGACTTGAGTCTGTGCCTGTCTTCAAGAAGGTAATGCAGGCGGCATCGCAGGAACTCAGCTTGCCGCTCCCTGCACAGCAGATGTTTTTGCAGAGGGACTGGCTTCATGTCACTTTGGATCTTTGCTTCTGGTTTGTAAGTGGCAAGACTCCTTTCTGTTTTCAGAAATGTCCAGTTCACTGGTTTCAGTGAACATTTTCAGAAGGTCCACTGGGTCGGTGATTAGGTTTGGAGGCTTACGCTTTCTTTCCCACTTTTTATGTTACTCTTGGCTGTGTTGATGTTTGAAACTGTTCAAGTCAATCTCTGCAAAGTGCATTCATTTTCCACGCTTTCGCACGCGCTCGCCAGGTGCCTTCCAGTTCCTCCCCTCAGATGATCTGCAGTTGTGGTTCTGCCATTCTTGCTGGATCACACATAAATGCTGATGTCACTGTATTTCTTCAATTTCAGCTGGAGGGGATTAACAGAAATTGTAAGAGAATACCACTTCCTCTTTTGGCTGTTTTTCTGGACTAACTATTGTCCTTTCAAGTCTGTAGGAGGGTGGGGATTTGGACGTGAGTTCTCTGTCTTCAAGTTAAAACATCAGTTTTTATTTTTCCTTTTTCTGTTAATGTTCTTCTTCAATAATAATCTCATGTCCAGGATGTTACTCTAATGTGCCCTGTAATAACCCCAGACAGACTTTCCCAGTCCTGACTTTGCACATCGCTTGTCTTCTATCCTGGGTGAAGGGTTTTGAATACTTCCCTTAAGTAAGTTTCCTTATATAGAATATTTTTACTCAACAGTCTTTCGCCAACTCCAGGCTGTTGCTGGTATTAGGTGAAGGGTTGTGATTCATTACTATTTTTTTCCAGAGCCCTTTGTTCTTTAAGGAAAGCCTCGCTCTGTCCCCATTGTCTTCTTGTTTAGTATCTGAGTGTTCTTTATGACAGTTCGGATTGCTTGACACCCTCAAACATTTATTTTTTTGGCTTTGCAGTCTTGCCCCAGCAGTTGGAGTCAGAGCCCAGGCTTTCTTGTTGTTTGTTCTCTTTGTGGTTTGGGTGATGGCGCCTGTATCTTTCCTGGGAGTTCTCTGGGCTCCTGGGCGGGCCCTGAGGCCACCTGGAAGTGAGCATCGTGGTGGCTGGGCATGCACGGGTGGCAGTGATCGAATTGCAGTCCTGTGGAAACAGAAATAGAAAGGGTTCAGAGTCTGCACTTTCCTCTGGTGGCGTTTTTGCTTATTTTGTGTATTTGGAAAAGGCAGCTGAATGCAAACTGCTGACTGACTGTTTCCCCTGGAATGGAAACCATTTGGATTATTTCAATGAGTTTTAGCTAAGATCTGTTTGTTCACAGTGTCAGTTTTGTTTTCTGGTATCCTGTTTAGAATAAGACAATAATGTGTCTTTTTACTTTATGGAAATAAGTGTTACTTGGTGCCTTGGGATTTTGCAAGCCATGGATTTGAAAAATCACCTATTTACTCCAGAGTCAAAATGTAAACTCTTTAGTGAAAGTTATAGATACATAAGTATTTCCATTTGGGGTCAATTACTTCCTTTGAAAAAAAACTTGCTTTTGTGCTAAATTATTTAAGATTTCAGAGCAGTCCCTTTTCCTGGTTAATTTTCCCACTAATTAATGTTGCTAATTTTTTAAGGAGAAAAAGAGATTAAACAGAAGAGCAGCCCCAAGTCACATGAACTACATTATTTGGTGTAAGGTGGTGACTGGTTCTTTCTCACTGTCTTTGATGACAGAGTAGATTTAGTTTACCTTGTAGTGGTAAGATTTGGACTAGGCATAAAATAGAATGTCCCTACTCTAAGAACTCTGAGCACTGGAGGGAGTTCCCAAGTGCAGTTATGGGGGTTCAGTCTCAGAGCAGGTGCCCTGCAGGACCTCACGCACCCATTGCATGTTCTGACGAGTTCTTTGAATTGGGATTTGGGACTGGTGCAGCTATCTAAAAAATATCAAATATTGCCAGGAGTTCTGGGTTGAATGCTAGTTTCTATAAGTTTGAATGAATAAAGCAGGGAAAGAAAGAATAGTTATGAATTGGTTGAATTGTTTGGGATGAAATATTTAAAAAAATGAATTCTTATATTTATTTTAGGAAATGTCATTAAATATAAGAAAATAGGAACTTAACAGCAGAAGGGAAGTGGGCATTATAAGTTAGGTATTGAATAAGCTATAAATCTCACTAAGTTGATGACCATGAATGCTTTTATTTACCATTTTAGTCCAGCCAGTGACAATATGCAGGACCTAACAGTTACTCAGTGGGTGTTTTTCCAGGCCCAGCTGTGACCAGAGCTAACCATGTACCAGGACCGGGTCTCATTTACGTACAGTGAAGGATCAGGCTAGGCCAGAGTAGTGAGGTGGTGCTGTGCTGCTTCCCCAGGACAGTGTAGTACCGAGCCTGGATGGAGTACCGGGTAGCGCAACCTGAGCACTGGAGAGCCTGGATGGGACCCTGCTGCTGTCCCCGGACAGTGCCAGGGGTCCTCAAACATTTTAAAGTGGGGGCCAGATCACGGTCCCTCAGAGAGCTGGAGGGCCGGACTATATGAACTACTAATTCCTACTGTAACACCTTGGCTGCGCTCACTGCCCAAAAAACCTGGCGGGCCGGATCAGACTCCTCTGCGGGCCGCATGTGGCCCGCGGGCCGTAGTTTGAAGACGCCTGCTGACTGTAGACGGAGCCGTGCTGCTGTCCCCGGACAGTGTAAACGGGCCACACTGCTCTCCCAGGACAGTGTAGACGGGCCGCGCTGCTGTCCCAGGACTGTGTAGACGGAGCCATGCTGCTGTCCCCGGACAGTGTAGACAGGCCATGCTGCTGTCCCAGGACAGTGTAGACGGGCCGTGCTGCTCTCCCAGGACAGTGTAGGCAGGCCGTGCTGCTGTCCCAGGACAGTGTAGACGGGCCGCGCTGCTGTCCCAGGACAGTGTAGACGGGCTGTGCTGCTGTCCCAGGACAGTGTAGACGGGCCGCGCTGCTGTCCCAGGACAGTGTAGACGGGCCATACTGCTGTCCCAGGACAGTGTAGACGGGGCCCTGCTGCTGTCCCAGGACAGTGTAGACGGGGCCCTGCTGCTCTCCCAGGACAGTGTAGACGGGGCTGTGCTGCTGTCCCAGGACAATGTAGACGGGCCGCGCTGCTGTCCCAGGACAGTGTAGACGGGGCCGTGCTGCTGTCCCAGGACAGTGTAGACGGGCCGTGCTGCTGTCCCAGGACTGTGTACATGGAGCCGTGCTGCTGTCCCAGGACAGTGTAGACGGGGCCATGCTGCTGTCCCAGGACAGTGTAGACGGGCCGCGCTGCTGTCCCAGGACAGTGTAGACGGGCCGCGCTGCTGTCCCAGGACAGTGTAGACGAGCCGTGCTGCTGTCCCAGGACAGTGGCAGATGATGCCCACTCTCTGCCCTGTGGACCCTGGAGGAGCCTTGGGGTTCCATCTCTCACCATGGAGACTGGAAGGGAAACTTATTTGCTGTCTAAGAAAACCTTCTCTCTGAAGTCCTTATAATCCTTGGTTTTGAGTGATTTTGATTTTGATACTCAGGCCCGATTACAAGTAGGAAGTATTCTGTGACGCTTCTGGTCAGCAGGTGCTCACTTAAACAGCAGCAATGGCACCGGCACACATTATTGTCTCTCCTTTTAGTCATTTTTTTCCTGGTAGATTTAGCAGATATAGATAGAACTCAGTGAATGGGTCCAGCCATATTCCTCTGCTGGATATGATATCAAGGAATGATTAGATTAACAGTTTTCCCTTCTATGCTCTGAAGTCCATTTATGCATCTAAGAAATGATTGCTTCAAACCTGCGGCCTGCCAGCCACTGCTGGTGCTAGTGGGCCGCCCCTAAGGTGGAGCTCTGGGTTCTCATACCCACAGCGGAAGGGATGTGATGCTAGGCGTGAAGTGGAAACTTTGGGGACACACGATGGAGGGAAGAAGGGAAGAGTGAAATATCCTAGAAGAAATGAAGTTTGAATTTATTATTGAAAGATGGTTGCCAAGCAGACAAGCTGAGGGCATTTAGCAGGCGGGAGGCATGGGCTGGAGGGCAGCAGATTGTGGTGCCTATGGGACCCTATGAGCTCTGGATCGTGGCAGAAGCACCAGGGAGCCAAGATGGAGCACTGGGAGTGTGGCCGGAGCACGGGGGAGCCTGGATGGAGCACCAGGGAGCCTGGATGGGGCACGGGGAGCCTGGATGGGGCACTGGGAATGTGGCCAGAGCACTGGGGAGCCTGGAAGGAGCACCAGGGAGCCAAGATGGAGCACCGGGAGTGTGGCCGGAGCACCGGGGAGCCTGGATGGGGCACCGGGAAGCCTGGATGGAGCACGGGGAGCCTGGATGGGGCACGGGGAGCCTGGATGGGGCACTGGGAATGTGGCCAGAGCACTGGGGAGCCTGGAAGGAGCACTAGGGAGCCAAGATGGAGCACCGGGAGTGTGGCCGGAGCACCGGGGAGTCTGGATGGGGCACCGGGAAGCCTGGATGGAGCACGGGGAGCCTGGATGGGGCACTGGGAATGTGGCCAGAGCACTGGGGAGCCTGGAAGGAGCACCAGGGAGCCAAGATGGAGCACCGGGAGTGTGGCCGGAGCACCGGGGAGCCTGGATGGAGCACCGGGGAGCCTGGATGGGGCACCGGGGAGCCTGGATGGAGCATCGGGGAGCCTGGATGGGGCACCGGGGAGCCTGGATGGAGCACCGGGGAGCTTGGATGGGACCCCGGGGAGCCTGGATGGGGTACTGGGAATGTGGCCAGAGCACTGGGGAGCCTGGAAGGAGCACCAGGGAGCCAGATGGAGCACCGGGAGTGTGGCCGGAGCACCGGGGAGCCTGGATGGAGCACCGGGGAGCCTGGATGGGGCACCGGGGAGCCTGGATGGGGCACCGGGGAGCCGGGATGGGACACTGGGGAGCCGGGATGGGGCACCGGGAGTGTGGCCGGAACACTGGGGAGCCTGGATGGGGCACCGGGGAGCCTTGATGGGGCACCGGGAATGTGGCCAGAGCACTGGGGAGCCTGGAAGGAGCACCAGGGAGCCAAGATGGAGCACCGCGAGTGTGGCCGGAGCACCGGGGAGCCTGGATGGGGCACCGGGGAGCCTGGATGGGGCACCGGGAGTGTGGCCAGAGCACTGGGGAGCCTGGATGGAGCACCAGGGAGCCTGGATGGGGCACCGGGAGTGTGGCCGGAGCACTGGGGAGCCTGGATGGAGCACCAGGGAGCCTGGATGGGGCACCGGGAGTGTGGCCGGAGCACTGGGGAGCCTGGATGGAGCACCGGGGAGCCTGGATGGGGCACCGGGGAGCCTGGATGGGGCACTGGGAATGTGGCCAGAGCACTGGGGAGCCTGGAAGGAGCACCAGGGAGCCAAGATGGAGCACCGGGAGTGTGGCCGGAGCACCGGGGAGCCTGGATGGAGCACCGGGGAGCCTGGATGGAGCACCAGGGAGCCTGGATGGGGCACCGGGGAGCATGGATGGGGCACTGGGGAGCCTGGATGGGACACCAGGGAGCCGGGATGGGGCACCGGGAGTGTGGCCGGAGCACTGGGGAGCCTGGATGGAGCACCAGGGAGCCAAGATGGAGCACCAGGGAGCCAAGATGGAGCACCGGGAGTGTGGCCGGAGCACCTGGGAACCTGGATGGAGCACCGGGGAGCCTGGATGGGGCACCGGGGAGCCTGGATGGGGCACCGGGAAGCCTGGATGGGACACTAGGGAGCCGGGATGGGGCACCGGGAGTGTGGCCGGAGCACTGAGGAGCCTGGAAGGAGCACCGGGGAGCCAACATGGAGCACCGGGAGTGTGGCCGGAGCACCGGGGAGCCTGGATGGAGCACTGGGGAGCCTGGATGGAGCATCGGAGAGCCTGGGTGGGGCACCGGGGAGCCTGGATGGGGCACCGGGGAGCCTGGATGGGGCACCGGGAAGCCTGGATGGAGCACGGGGAGCCTGGATGGGGCACTGGGAGGGTGGCCAGAGCACTGGGGAGCCTCGAAGGAGCACCAGGGAGCCAAGATGGAGCACCGGGAGTGTGGCCGGAGCACCGGGGAGCCTGGATGGAGCACCGGGGAGCCTGGATGGGGCACCGGGGAGCCTGAATGGGGCACCGGGAGTGTGGCCGGAGCACCCGGGAGCCTGGATGGAGCACCAGGGAGCCTGGATGGAGCACCTGGGAGCATAGGTGGCCTGATATGGAGGAACAGCACTGGGTGCCAAATGAAGAATGGGTTGGAGGTTGGCCAGGTCTAGTGTTACAGAGGCCAGTTAGGATGGTTCTAGCTTAACAGTCCTTGTCAGAAATAAGGATGCATGTGCACTATTGATCCCCAAAGAGGTTATAAGTGCAAGAGGATACGGACCTTGGCCACAGATTTTAAGAGCAACGAGGGCGAAAGGCTATACACTGCTTACCAGTGGCAGTGGTGAGGGCTTATTCATTCATTCAAAATATATTTGGGGCTTATTCTGTACCACACACCTGGGAAGCCCATATGCTAATGGGAGACACAGCCAGATAAACAGACTGTGATAGATTATTGTGTATTCTTTATAAGTTACATGAGCAAAATTCTAAATGTCTATCCCATTCACAGCCATGCCCTGCCTTGGGCTCTGCTCCCTATCGTAGGTTTTGAGGGTAAGTTAGATGAGCACTGTGCTGTATATGTATTGTATTGCACGTGCACAGTCCATGCACAGATTAAAGACATCTGTCTTTATTCCAGACATAGACAGGCACCAAAATAAAGGATATGAGGCCTCGCATAGGAAAATCTGCTTTGGGTAAAGTTCTTTGAATTTTCGATATTTTCTGAACTCTGTTATTTTATGTGGATAATCCTGGCTTTTAATTTGAGATCCAAGAGGAAACATTTTGGCTTTTGTGGTCCTTCCACACACAATTGGATATTGAAGCTGACTTTGGTGGCCACTTCAAATTGGCTTTCATGTCTATGTTCCAGGTTATTTCCACTGTTTGGGATTCCTGTGCAGAAGCAAGAATTTGCCTCAAGGCATTAAGACTGGTGGACTTTGAATAAGTGGCTTATTTTATTTAATTAATTTATTTGTTTATTAAATGTATTTTATTAATTTTTTTACAAAGAGGAAGAGAGAGGGATAGAGAGTTAGAAACATCGATGAGAGCTGAAAACAGTTTGGTTCAGTGGATAGAGCGTTGGCCTGTGGACTGAAAGGTCCCGGGTTCGATTCCGGTCAAGGGCATGTACATTGGTTGCGGGCACATTCCTGGTAGGGGGTGTGCAGGAGGCAGCTGGTTGATGTTTCTTTCTTATCAATGTTTCTAGCTCTCTATCCATTTCCCTTCCTCTGTGTAAAAAATCAATTAAAAAAAAAAAAAAAACATCGGTGAGAAAGAATCATTGATCAGTTGCCTCTTGCACACTCCCTATTGGGGATGCGCCCTCAACCAAGGTACATGCCCATGACCGGAATCGAACCTGGGACCTTTCAGTCCGCAGGCCTACGCTCTATCCACTGATCCAAACTGGTTTCATCATAAGTGGCTTATTTTAAAGAGATGTTTTGGTATAGAAAGGGAAGTAACAACAAACTCTTCTCCTAAACGCAAATTATTACATTCTCCATCCAACCTAGGCAAACCTTTTGATCATAAGGAAGCAAAATTCAGCTGGGTGGATCTGATAAAAAGTCCTAGGAAGCAATTCTAAGTTCTAGCACCATTCTTGGAAGATAATACTTTCTCACTTATTACTATGGTAACCACAGCTGGTTCAGCTGGGACAAGCACATTTTCCATTTTGCATGACTTGGACAGATATATATTATAGGACTAAAACTCTGGAATCAGGCTGTCCTGGGTTTTAATCCCTGCCATACTGATTAGCTGCTGTTTGAGTTTGGAGCAGATTACTGGGATTCAGTTTTTGTTCACCTGTAAAGTGAGGTAACACTTATGCATGTAAGTCCTTTCGTTAAACCTGCCTGGGATTAACTCTCTCTTCTTCTTCATCACATGGGGCAACCTGTTCTCTTTGTTTCTTGCTTTCCTTATCTGTAAAGTAATAATTGTAATAGTAATATTACTAATTCCTAGCCCATGTGGATGTGGTAAGACTTAAATGAGATAATGCACATCAAGGGTTTGGCATAGTATCTGGCACACAGCACACAGCACCTGACTCTGCTGGTTCCTTGCCACCACACCATTTCCCGAGCTTTCTGATGTGTCTGTGCCCCAAGTGGTGAGTTGCTGAATTCTATCTGAAGATTAAGGCTTCACAAGATAAATTCATTGCTATATGCTTTCCTCTTTTTTTTTTTTTTTTAATTGAAGATTCAGTAATATAATTTTTGGGTTTGGAGTAGGGTTGCTAGATAAAATATTGAGTGTCTAGTTAAATTTGAATTTCACATATACAAAGAATACTTTCTTAGTATAATTATGGTCCAAATTTTATGAGGTATGCATATTAAATATTATTTTTGCTAATCTCAATTAAAATTTAATTGGGCATTCTGTATTTTTATTTGGTAAATCTGGAAACCCTAGTATGGGGGTAAAACTTACCCTTTACCCTCTCATCCATTTCTTCAATCAGATATATGAATGGATGTTTATACAAAAACAGTTAATAACATCCTTGGAACTTGGGTATAGAAATAGTTACACAAATTTGATGAAATATTTCTCAGTATCTTTAGCAAATCTGTCTCCTAAATTTTTATATACCTTTGTAAGCAATGGGACCATCAAATTGAGATTATATTGATACCTGAGTATATAGTGTGCAGTTGCTTGAAAATTCTGAAAATGTTCTAGTGTTGCGTCTACCTGGAAGGACCTATTAATAATGACACATAAATGCATAGGTATGCATTCCAGAGATTCCTGAAAACCTCATCATCTTTGAAGGAAATTACCTCATCACTCTTAGAGTCGCCTGTATAGGGAAGGTTGTTCTTATGGCTGGCCTGGTTTTCCAAGTAGGAAAATAAACACACAGAGTGGGTAGGTTAATAATTTAGAGTGATGTTGCTGTATGCCCAATTTAATTTTTAAGTGGGTTTGGTCCTTAAACTATTAGACTAGTTGAAGATTTTGAGAGAATTAAGTCAAAGACTGAGATCCTCTCAGTTCGACCCATTTTTCCTGACTATTTGCTGGAGATACAACAACCTGCTAACAGGAGAGAGGGCTTGTAATGTTTGGTTCTGTCCCTCAAAAACCTTAGTGTTAAATGGAGTGGTAAGGCAAGAAACGACGACAAAAGACAGAGCAAATGCTGTTAGGGTCTAAGGCAAGTAAAGCCAGAGCCCAGATGGTTGAATGTAGGAAGCGCTGAAATCTGAAGAACAGGTAGGAACAGCTTTCTGGTGGGTCATATTTGAGAGAAGTCTTCAAAGATGAGACTCATTTCACCTGAGAAATAAAATGTTTTAGGTGTAGGCTTAAATTAACAAAAGCCTGGAGGTGGCTACATTTGGAAATGAGTATGTTATTCAGACACGAGAAGAATATATATAGCGTAGTAACTGGCCGTGACCTCTTCTCATGTGTGACTGTTGTGGTCTAGAATTTCCAGATCAGAAACTTGATTTATGTAGGTGGAGCTGGATTCATTCCATGTCAGTTTCTTAAATATTTATCATGCACCGATTGTTGCTATGTAGGTGGTGGCTAGAGAGATTAGGGCAGTGCTTAGAGCACATGTGTCAAACACAAGGCCCGCGGGCCAAATCCGTCCCGCCAGGCCTTGCAATGTGGCCTGCACCGCGCTGTCATCACTGCACTCCGCTGCGTTTCCATCACAATGACAGTTTATGACTGTTCAGTAAACCATTCGGCCCGCGATTTAGGCTGGATTTTAGATTTTGGCCCCTTCTCTGATTGAGTTCGACACCCCTAGCTTAGAGATTCTTTTAGTTGGTCACTTAAAACCAACTAAAAGTCACTCCATTTAAATTTCTTTTCTGAAATGAATATTTCTAGTGATTTTTTATTTAAGTAGGGCTAAGTCAACAGCAGAAGGATTTCATGAGCAGCTTCTGTGAGGCACTCTTTGAGTATTTGCTTAGATGACTTTGAAGGCCAGCTTAACTCATTTCCTGTGGTGATGACACTTGTTTATTGGATTTGGCCTAGGTCAGAGTTAATAGCCTTATGGCTTTGACTAGTCCCAGATGATTCCCCAGCAATATGCCATTAGCACAGGGGCACCAGCAAACACCTGCTTTAGCCATCATGGACTTTGGAGAACATCTCAGATTTAGCTGTGGAAATTCGGAATCTTGGAGAGGACAATTCATTACATGCTAAAATCATTTTCAATAGTTGTCTTCTAGTACTTTTTTCTTTTTTTGCAATTCATGTTAAATTAATGCCATTTAAAAATGACCCAGGATTCAAAACTTGTTGAAATCAATCACTTTTCCAGCAAATAAATTAAAATGAGACAGGTGTTCATGTTGCCAAGGAGATAGTAAGACACATAATGAAAAAACTTTGGTTTGGATAGCATGCCCCCCTAAGAGGGACTAATAAGGCTGAGAGTGGAAGATTTTGATTCTAAATTCACGTGTGTTGGGCTCTAAAGCTCTGAATTAGGCTGGGAATTAGCAAGGCATTTAGTGATCCTTGGTACTTCGTTTTGTAAATTAGAATTAGCCTGTGTTTTTCAAGTTTGGACAAGTACTCCTTTGTGGCTGTGTTCGCTGTTTCAGGTACTGGATGAGATATAGCATGCGTGCAAACTTCACTGGGGTTTTAAACATGAATGAGCACAGACTGTTTATGTTAGTTTGAGTTGGTCTGGATGTTATTTTTTTTTTTTTCCTTGATGGCTGGGCCAAATGTTATGTAGTTTTAATATCTTCCCTTGGTTCCTACTGCCTTGTTTTTGGCAATTCTTAATATCTTCCTTTATGTATCTGTCATTAGTTATAATTGAAGCCTGGTGGTTTTAGATTTTGAATGATGCCAGCCATGTAGGCTTAATAGCAAATGTTGGTTCATGCCAGAGTTTTTGAAATCTGGGCTCTTTTTTGGATGCTCAATCTAAGCAAGCCATCTCTTCTAGTCTAGCTGAAGGGCACTGGGAAGCCATTCAGAAGTGACTTCTGCATCTGTACATGTAAGACCATCTTGTTTCTGATAAATTATTGGCTTTCTAGGTCACTCTTCAGCCCAGAGTCACACTGCCTTAAAGGGGATTGCGTTGACAAGTATTTATGTCACTTCATTCCTTAGTTTCCTGACTTTCACACAGGCTATCAGTGAATGCCAGTTCTAGAGTGGGTACATAGTGATGGTAGATGACACCCAGCTGCTTCCCAGGGATTGCCCGACACCATCAGACACTTCATGGCTCCTGCATTCTCTGGATTTGGGCCACTTTTAAACTCCATCCACTAATCCATATAACCAGTTACTCAACTAACATTGACTATGTGGTAGTCACTCTTATTAGGTACAAGGAATACAGTAGTGAACCACGCTATTGAAATCTTTGTACTCATGGAGTTTATGGGTGGGGAAGGGGGAATGCATTCATAAGTAAATTTATAATAATACTAGTGGCCTGGTGCACGAAATTTGTGCACTTGGTGGGGTGTCCCTTAGCCTGGCCTGCTCCCTCTCAGTCTGGGAGCCCTGGGGGGATGTCCGACTGATGGCTTAGTGAGTCTAAGCCATCACTTGGACATCCTTAGCATTGCCATGGAGGCAGGAGAGGCTCCCACCACTGCTACTGCGCTTGCCAGCTATGAGCCCGGCTTCTGGCTGAAAGGCGCTCCCCCTGTGGGAGCACACTGACCACCAGGGGGCAGCTCCTGCATTGAGTGTCTGCCCCCTGGTGGTCACCATGCATCATAGTGACGGGTCATTCCACCATTCCATCATTTGCATATTAGCCTTTGATTATGTAGGATATTCTATAGATGAGGCCCTCTAGAATAATAAGAAATGCAAAAATTCAGTTAACTCATTCTCTAATTGCCCCCACTTAAAATCAAATTGCCCCCCCCTGTGGGGCGTGTGCTGCACCTCGGGAACCCCTGGGCTTGACACTTTCTCTCTGAGCTTCATTTCTGAATATACACATATACCATGGGAATTGCAATCTCTTCTCCGCCTCCCTCACTGGGTTGTCATGAGGAGGTTCTGAGATAATAAACCTAGAAATGTTCCATCCAGTAAGTGATGTCTAAATGGAAGGGATTGCTATTTTAAGCTCACCGGTACCCTCACAGGAAGCAGGTGCCGATTAGGGGAGGAGGCCATGATTGTTTCCTGGGACTGTAGCTATGGAAGCTTTGCAGAGGGTTCTGTAGGCCTCGCAGGGGCAGGCTCTGGCCAGCAGCCCTGTAGCGGTGGTTGTCTCTGGAGGCACTGGCAAAGGGAGTGGCGAGGCCGAAGGGGGAATAACTGTCAAACCTTCCCTCTTGGCACCATTCTTTAAATTATACCTGGCTGTTTCGCAGCTGTACCTGCTCAGGGCTGGGCCCCACTCTCCTGGAGGGGGAGGGTGCTGGGCCAGGGAGGAGGCAGGCTGGCTAGGAGGGCGGGTTTAGCTGTGCCCCCCAGCGAGGTTCAGTGTGCTTTCCTTGCGGAGATGGTGCTGCTGCTGGGGTGGGGGGGGGGGGGGGGAGAAAGGGTCTGACCCTGGGGGGCTGCTCAAGCCTGCCTCCACCCGGGTCTGGAGTTGTAGGGAGGAGTGGCGTGCCCAGCCCCAGTGGAGGGGGCCCGGCCGCAGTGGGCTGCTGGCCCTGGGTGTCTTGGGGGTGCTGATGGGTGGTCGCTGGCGGCGTGCTATTGTGGGCACTTCTGGTGGGGGTGGTGAGGGAAAAGATCGGGAGTTGGAGGTGTGGGCTGCAGCTACCCCGAGACTGGGTCTTCTCCCTGTCCGGCCAGCCTCTGTCCCCCCAGTGTGCGGGGACTGGGGTAGGATGTCTATGCAGGGGGATTGGAAGAGCCGCTTCCTCTTCCTTTGTAGTGTGGGCTCTTGTCAGGCCCTCTGCTCAGACCCCTGGGAACTTGGCTCCAGCCTCTTGCTGGTTTGTCAATATGCAAATTGGTCATTACTGGGACACCGTAATGGATAATTAGCATATTACTTCTTATATGTATAGATGTTAAATGGTTCTAAGTGCTAGAGAGAAAATAAAGCACTGATGGGTTTGGGGTGAGTAGTAATTTAAAGTTGGGCGATAAGGAAGGCCTCACTGAGAACGTGGCCCTTGAGGAGATATTCCAAGGATGTGACAAAGGGTGTTGTGCCATTTTCTTGGGGGAGTGGGTGTGTGGAGGCTCATCAGGCAGAGGAAGGGGTAAATACGCAGGCTCTTGATGGAAGCTTGCCCCATTCAGCAGGGGATGGATGTCCACATTGGCTGGGGCAGGCTGAGCAATGGGAAAGGTAGTGGAATGGCAGGAGACGAGGTCAGGGACGAAATAGATAGGAATGGCCCTAGCTGGTTTGGCTTAGTGGATAGAGCGTCAGCCTGCGGACAGAAGGGTCCCAGGTTTGATTTCTGGTCAAGGGCACATGCCTGGTTGCTGGCTCAATCCCCAGTAGGGGGCATGCAGGAAGCAACCAGTCAATGATTCTCTCTCATCACTGATGTTTCTATCTCTCTCACTCTCCCTTTTCCTTTATCTCTGAAATCAATAAAAATATATATTAAAAAAATAGATAGGAATGCAGTAGACTCATAGGGCTCTGTAAAGACTTTGCCTTTTTTTTTTTTTAATCCTCACCTGAATATATGCTTTTTATTGATTTTTAGAGAAAGGAAGGGAGAGAGGGAGGGAAGAAGGGTGAGAGAGAGAAAAACACCAGGCAGTTGTTTCCCCTCCCCCATATACACCCCACTGGTGATGGAACCTGCAACCCTTTGGTGTATGGGACAATGCTCCAACCAATTGAACCACCCAGCCAGGGCAAGACTTTGCTGTTTGTTCATTAAAAAAATGGGGAGCCATTGCAGATTTCCAGCTGGAGGAGTAAGGTGACCTGAGTAATTCAGGTGGCAGCCCAGTGAGGGGAAAACAGTGGTCTGAGAACTTAGAGATCATAGACCATGGATCTGTCACTTGATGGGGCAAAGTAATTCAGCATTCTCTACTTAATGTTTCCTCCTTATGAAACAAAGCTAGTGCAATAGACCATTTTTATTGACTGTCCAGATTTTGATACTACCTGTCTGCAGATTCTTTGATCCCTCCCCATCCCAGTTTGTTTGAATATTTCATATCTGAGGCATACAGCTTCTTTTTGAGCTTGCAGAGCTGTATGAATTAACTTATTGCACTTTATTTAATTTCTGTAAAGATCTCACATTGAAAACCTTGCAAACTGTGAAGTAATTTTATGTATTGACATTAAGGGTTGTTCATAGACTAAGGCAATCTTGCCTTTTCTCTTGTCTGTTCATATTGAATGTGCCCATGCTGGCCAAGGGTAACAACTGTTATTGCATATTATTGGAGATACTGAAGATGTGATTTTTGTCTGCCGCATAATTCTGTGGTTTTGTGGAACTTTATTAAAATTGACTACAAAAACCAGAACTCAGTGTCATATGCAAATCAGCATTCTTTAACTGGCATGGCCTTGACACGTTGGGCTGAAATTTATCAACTTATTTTGCTACTAGGCACCTGTTGCAGGAATATTCTTGTAAGACTTCCAGAGGTCTTACTTCCTGCCACTGCCACCTCTCCCCCTCTCACCACCCCCCCACCTCTCCCACTGCGGTGGGCGGGACAGGGTGGGGTGGGCTGGCTGGGCTCCCCGCCTGTCACACCTGTGGCTGTGCGCCTCACCTCGCATGCCCAACCTGCGCACCTGCCACACTGCCTCTGCGGCAGCGCATGCTGCCGCCGCCTCTGGGGCCTCGAGTGCCGCTGCTGGTGCTCCACCCTGTCCACACGACCTGCTGTGCCTGCCGCCCCCACTGCCTCCCGTTGCCTCTGTGGCCACGTGTCCTGCCACTGGGCACCCAGTCCTGCCCTGCCCACACGCGCTGCCAGTGCTTTCCCTCCAGCAGCCTCAGCCGCCTTGCTTTCCACTTTCCCTCCCTCTTCCTTTTATGATTGTCTTCAGTCTTCACTCCTCCCTCCCTCCTTGCATGCAAATTAACCGCCATCTTTGTTGGGTTAATTTTCATATCCACTCTGATTGGTGGGTGTGGCTGGTGGGCGTGACTTGTGTAGCGAATGATGGTTAATTTGCATATTACATATATACATATATATATTTTTTTTTTCCTCCATTTTTGTTCCTTAATTCTTTTTCAGAAATGAGCTTTAATTCTATTTAGATCCACTTCCATTCTATTTATTAAAAATTACTAGAGAACTATTATTTTTTCTTATTAGGATTCATAATGCTTTTGGGAGGATTTGTTTTGGCTTATCTAATGGAACTTTGAAGTGGGTAGGAAGAGAAAACGGAGTGATACTTGCTTCAGAAGAAAGAAAGAGCAGAGTTTCCTACTGGGTGAAAGAAAAAACAACAGTGGGCTCTGTTTATTTCTAAAATGAAATTTTTCCACATGTTCATATCACAAAGATAGGCTTTTCCCAAGCTGGGTGGGTGTTTAATTCATAGAGAAAGCATCATTGTTCTGCAGGATGCATTGTGGTTGCACTGGCTCCCAGAAGATTCGCTCAGAGGTATCTATGGGTAGTCACACCCTAAACTACACAAACTGAGCAGTTTTAAAGAGGTGGAAAGTCTGATGTGCACTGTTTCCCAGCCACTCTTGCCTCAGGACAAGATGTGGGGAGGTGGGAATGAAACCCAAGACTGCTGCTTCTGTCTGCCAGTGCGGCACTTCTTGCCTGTATGACCCTGGAAAACAGAATTAAATTCTCAGAGCCCCAGAACCTCATCTGCAAATTGGAGCAAAGCCACCTACCTCAGACTTACTACAAGTGTTTCATGGGCTAATGCATGGGCAGACTCACCATGCCCAGCACATTCCACATGCTCTAGAGCAGTGGTTGGCAAACCGCGACTCCGAGCTACATGCGGCTCTTTGGCCCCTTGAGTGTGGCTCTTCCATAAAATACCATGGCCTGGGCCAGTCTATTTTGAAGAAGTGGCTTTTGAAGAAGTTTAAGTTTAAAAATTTGGCTCTCAAAAGAAATGTCAATCGTTGTACTGTTGACATTTGGCTCTGTGGACCAATGAGTTTGCCAACCACTGCCCTAGAGAGATTTTTATTACTTGGGATGGCACAGTGGGTAGATGTTAGTGAAGTGCAGAGATTCCAGAGGCCTGGCCTAGGTTTGAAACCTGGATCATCAGCTTATTGGCTGGGCCATCCTGACCTGACCTTTCAAATATATGAAGTAAGGATATAGTGATACCTGCTCCAGAGGGTTGTTAGGAAGACTGAGCATTTGCCAGCTCCTGGTCCATGACAAGTGCTGCGTAAAGGTTTGCAGTTGTGCTGAGACCCCCGCATCTGCAGAGGATGCGAAGTCACACGCCAGCTTCCACCATGTGCAAGATGTACAATTATGAATAAGCTGCTAACTTTTTTGAGCCTCAGTTTCTTCTCTTTGTAATATGGGGATGCTTCTAGTGGTAGTCCCAAATTTTATTAGAAATCAGTGCGATAATGCGTATGTAAAGTGTTTATTTTTAACATAGGGTCTGGAACATGGAAATACTCAGTCATAACTACAGTGAATACTTACAATTATCACTACTATCACTATTATTGTTTCCATTATTTTTAATTCTATTGTTAATATGTCTCTGGCGTAGGTAAAAGTTTTCTAAGATGATTACACAAACCCTCCATGGAAATCAATATGGCTAGTATGTGGGAAATAATGTTGAGGTCTATTCTTACTTTGGGTATTTTTGTATAAATGGAGCTGTTTCAGAAAATTGACAATATTCAGTAAAATTCTTATAATCATGTATTTATAATTTCATAGGTTATAGAAGATAGAAGTTAATCAGGATCAGTTTTAGGTGGACAGCCTTACATTCATGGAAAATGACTCATAGGAAACACCAGGAACTAAAATTTCCAAAATAGAAAAACAAAAAGCCGTCACATAAACCGTGTTTAAATCAAGTCTGTATCTGTTTCATATCTTCACTGGGATTGTGTTCATAGAGTTTTGGCATTTCTTAAACTTCTGATGTTATATCTCATTTATGACTGAAAACCATGCATCATAACCACACACCATGGCGAATGAATGGATAAGCACTTGTTCTCCTGTTGGTAACATTTTCCACATTAGTCATTTGGGTCACTGTGTCTGCAGTATCCAAATTTAAACCATTGTGTTGTTTCACAATATATCCTTAAGTTCAGCTCCTCCTACCCCCCCGCCTTTTTTTTTTTTAAGAGGGTAGGGAATAAGGAAACAGTGATTAGAATTTAGGACTGTGAGAAAGGCAGGGCTCTGACTAGCACTTGACACGGTAGTACCTTGTGTTTTCAAGGAAGGTGGGAGCTTGCATTGAGCTGTCAGATGAGCAGATATTTGTACCAGGCCTAGATTCAAACTCTCAAGTTACCACATGGAGGTGCTGATGAAATTTCTAGGTTATATGTTCAGGAGAGATGAGTAAAGTTAGAGGAGAGAGACACAGGCTGGGTAGAGTGGATGTAGTGCCTTCTCATGTTAGGGTACAACTTCTACATGCATAGGAACACTTCTTCTGGGGTAGGTGCAGATATCTGCTGAGAGTATGGAATGCTTTGAAGGTTAGAACCTGGAGAGTGAATCCGAGGTTAGTGTCCTTGGGGTCATAGAATAGAGGGCCTTTTAAGCCATGATTAGAAAGATGGGCTTTATTCAAAGGCCAAGAGGGTTGTATGGAAGAGTTATAAGTAGGAGCCATAGGATCCTATTTGTGTTTCTGAAGGATCACTGTGCAAAGACCAATGAGGAACAGTGCAGACAAGGGAGGATGCTGCCTTGGGTGTACATGGTGGTGCAGAAAGGAAGAGAGTGGCGTTGAATGGAGAGATGCAATGGAGTGAAGCAGCACAGGCCTGGGTGATTATTTAGACTTAAGTGGTGACAGAGTGGGGAAGGATTGAACCCATGTGGTAGAGCAGAGATCTTACAGATACAGAACTCTGAGGAGAGAGACTCAGGCTGGATAGAGTGGGTGTTAGCGCCGCCTCATGTGTGGGGTGCAAGGTGGAACAGTGTCTCTTCACTGGGAGAGCTTTAGGGCTGGCACTCTTCTGGGGCAGATTTGTTTCAGTCGGGTTTACATTTTCATGCATGGAAGTCAATAGCCAATTAACAGTTGCCTGAACAAATAGGGATCCATTTACTCCTGTACAAGAAGTCAGAGGTCCATGACCACGGCATTCTTCTAGTGGCTCCATGAGGGGTCCTCACACTGACTTGTCTTGGCGTTTTTCTCATGGTTTTTACCCGTGATTGCAAGATGGCTGCTGCTCCTCCAGTTGCCATATCTGCTTAAGGAGAGGGTAGAGAAAAAAGGGATGAAATCTGTAGTGGGAAAACACAGGCTTTCCCAGAAACCCTCTGTGATGTCTCCTTGCATCTCATTGGTCAGAACTGGGTCAAATGGCAACTCCTCACTGGCACATTGCTGCTCTGATCAAGCAATGGTTCTGAGAACAGGAAATGGAGGAAGTGGAACTTCTATATGCAGAGTGGCCCAGTTTGCTTCACCAGGTCCTGTAATGGGGGAGGAGTAGGAAGAGTTTGAGGAATGAAGGAGTTTAATCACATGGTGAGGAGTGTCAGTGGGCACATTTTCTTTCAACTCTGCAGTCAGCCCCAAACTATAATTTCACATTAATATAAATTATGAAATGCATTTAAAGTTTGCCTATATTTTTGTTAGTTATCTTTAAATACATATAGCATTGAATTGTCTTTAAAATATACTAAACACATTTTTCTATCTGATAAAAATTCTCAACCTACAAAATATATTTTTTCAAATTTATTCCAAATCTTCCTTGTCCCTAAACTGTCAGTGGACCTTTTTGGGTTTAGAACAAATGTAGAAAATTCCACTTGGTGTTCACTTACTGATGTGTAAGTGAAAGCAGGGAATACATGATGGAGAATGTCCCACCCTTTACTGTTGTTTTTTTGTATCTGTGAAAGATGTAATGATTCTGTGTTTAAAACCGGAGAGGGGAAATGCTTCTTCACCCTTTTTGAAGGTAACTTTATTTGGGAATCATATGATGCTAATATTTGTCCTCTACTCCGGTTTAATTCAAGGTAGACTCACTACTGATACGTGCAGAATTCTGTTAGTGACTGTGTTACCTGACAGTGGTTATGAAGATAAATAATGCCAGTCCCTGAGGAGTAGAAGGAGCAGAGGTTTTGTAAGTGGCATCTGAAGCCTAGCATCCTGTCACATAATCTCAGGAAAACCCTCTGAACTGGCTTAGTCTATGGAATTGGGAGGAGAGAGCAGGAGATAATTATGTAGTCCTTACCACATGTATGTACAAAACACCTCTGAAACCTGGTGGCAGGGCTCTCGGAGGCACAAGTATAATCTAGCGGGATGTTACGTAGAGATTACTTCCTGTGGGCAGGCTTAAGAAGGCGTTGTGGAAGGTGGGTTTGAACTCCATGTTGGCGAATGAAGAGG
The DNA here is from genome assembly GCF_014108245.1 of Pipistrellus kuhlii. NCBI lineage: Eukaryota > Metazoa > Chordata > Mammalia > Chiroptera > Vespertilionidae > Pipistrellus > Pipistrellus kuhlii. The sequence continues at coordinate 2,038,088 of NW_023425416.1, read as the reverse complement.
GTTTAAAGGATGATGGACTGTGGCCCCAGGCTGAGCAAATGCACACTGTGTGTGTTTGAGGGGTTCAGGGATTAGGAGTTGTTTTCAATAAAGGACAAAATGAAGAAAGCCTTGAAAGTCTGGCTGAGTGGGTTTGGACTTTGTTCTCTAGGTGTTGGGGAGCAACCAAGACATTTTAAAAATTCATAGAATTTACTTTTGATACAAGTGGAATTTATTGGTCAAAGAATATGTATAAAGTTTCCATAGATCTCAAATGTTAAACTTTTTTTTTATTTGAGATCATTGTAGCTTATACCACACAGTTATAAGAAATAGTACCACCTGGCCAGTGTGGCCCAGTGGTTGAGTGTTGATCCATGAACCAGGAGGTCATGGTTGGATTCCCGGTCAGGACACATGCTTGGGTTGCAGCCTCGATGCCCAGTGTGGAACATGTGTAGGAGGTAGCCAATAAATGATTCTCTTTCACCATTAATTACAATAGAAGCCCCGTGCATGACATTTGTGCATGGGGGAGAGGAGAGGTGTGGGTGGAGTCCCTCAGCCCGGCCTGCACACTCTCCAATCTGAGACCCCTTGGGGGATGTCCAACTGCCTTTTGCAATTCAGGACTGCTGGCTCCTAACCTCTTGCCTGCCTGCCTGCCTGCCTGATTGCCCATAACCCCTCTGTCTGTCTGCCTGATCGCCCCTAACCACCTCTGCCTCGTCCCGCACCCGGGACCCAGGTTTCCCTACTCTCGCTGGTTGCGGGCACCAAGGACCCGGGCTTCCCTCCCTCTGGCTGGCTGCAGGTATCCAGGACCCAGGCTGGCTTTGCCTGGGCTGGCAACAGCCACGGGCACCATGGGAGGGCAGCTTTACCTGGGCTGAAGCTGCAGGTGTCCGGGGCCATGGGGTGGGTGGCTTGACCCTCTCCAGGGCCACATCCTGGCTGGTCCCCATTCCTCTTCTTCAAGCTCATTTGTGCCTGTCTGGTCTCTATTCCTCTCTTCCCAGTGTTGAGTGTCTGAGACCTTATGGAATGACAGCACGAGGGCCTGATGATCATTTGCATATTAGCTCTTTATTATATAGGATGTTTTTATCTCTCTCCCTCTCCCTTCCTCTCTGAAGTCAGTAAAAAAAACCCAAACAACAAAACAAAACAAAACAAAAACAAAAACAAAACAACCTAGAGATCCTGAGCATTTCCCGTTTTCCCAGGGTAACACATGGCACAATATTACAACAGGAAACCAGCTGAAGACTTGAGGAATGTCCATGATATGCTTAAATCCGTGTTGTAAGCGGATGATCTTAGTAGGGATGAGAGAATGGATTGGAGGCACAGAATGGAGGCCAGCAGATCCTTGGGAGGTTCCTGGAATTATTGAAGAGAGGGCATGAAGAGTGATGATGGGATTTGAAAGGAGAGGATATGCAGGTGGAAACAACAGGATTTGGCAGTCATGTGGGATAAGAGCAGTTGATGCTGTGTGCAATTGCTCAGCAAATAGGGATTTAAGGCCAGTGCTGTGCCTTGCACTCTGCTAAGCACTGCAGAGGTTAAAGACCATCTTATGGAGACTGGGCAGTGTGACAGAGAGGAGGTGGGGCGCAGATAAAACTATCCTAGATTGGAAGAGATAGGGTGAGACTACACCTGTGGAGGAGGCAACTACTTTGCTGCTGCTGCTGCTGCTGCTGCTGCTGCTGCTGCTGCTGCTGGTGGTGGTTTCTACCATGTGGTAATGTAGGTCCGAAGCCAGAAATCTAGATTTTTATGCGAGATCTCCCAATTTTTAAATGTTACCTAATACAACTTAAAAAAACAAAAACAAACTATTAGCATGCATCTATGGGCCAGATTCACCTCACAGATTAGCCTCAGCCTTTGTGATAGAATATTTAGAGCTGAAGTTATTCAATGTGTGTAACAAATCACCCCAAATTTAGTCGCTTAAAATGACCATCATTTTATAATTTCTCGCAGTTCTGAGGGTTGTCTGGGTTCAGCTGGGCAATAATTATAGGTAGATGATGGCCAGGGCTGGAGAAATATACAGGTCCATCTTGGGACCTGAGACAATGTAACTTTCTCTTTCTTCATACAGTTTGAGGGGCTCTTGTGGCCTCTCCATCTGGTCTCTCCATTCACCAGGGTAATTGGATTTCTTCCATGGTGGCTCTGAGCCTCCCAAAGTGAATGTTCCAATAGAGGATACGTGAGAACAACCAGCCTCCTTATGGCCAGGTCCAGGATTGCAAAGCATCACCTTGGCCCCTTTTGTTGGTGAAGGCAGCCCAGGCTCACTGGGGGAGGGGCGCTCATTCGAGGCCTGCCATCTTTGGAGACTGCCTGCAGCTGAAGCAGGATCTCCAGCGAGTGGCGATGTTTTCATCTAGAAAAGTTAGAAGAAGGGGCATGTTCTCCTGCTGCCAGCCCATGTTGCTCAGAAGTTTTTGGAGAAGTGCATAATACTACCGTATTTTTCGGACCATAAGACGCTCCGGACCATAAGATGCACCAGTTTTTAGAGAAGGGAAATGAAGAAAAAAAGATTCTGAAACAAATAGTGTCCTAAAATATTTTATGTGCATTAAAACCCAACATCACAGTCATAAACACATGTAATCAACTCTGTAAAGTAAACAGCAGCATTTAGAACCATTTTAGAGCCAGGCAAGCACACAGAGACCACACAGAGCCGGGCAAGTAAAAAAACTTTTTTTTAAAAGTATATGTGTAGGCTATATTTGGACCATAAGATGCAGGGACTTTTTCCTCCCACTTCTGGGGGGAAAAAAGTGCGTCTTATGGTCCGAAAAATACGGTATATTTTATGGTGACAGTGATTCTGGGGAAAGTGTGTTTTAATACAATGGAAACAACTCAATTTATAACTATTTGGCTTTTAGTCATTAAAAAAAAAAGCCTATATAATAAAAGAGTAATATGCAAATTGACCATACCTCCACTACACCAACAAGCCATGCCCAATAGCCACACCCAACAGCCAATCAGGAGCAAATATGAAAATAAATCCAACCAAGATGGCAGCCACAGAGAGCAGGAGGGAGGCTTGGTGCTTGGGTTTCCCCTGTAATAAAGAAAGCCAAACTTTCCACCTGCCCTTGATGGCCTAGGCCTCCACTCAATGCTATAAAGTTTCAATTATAGAATATAAATAAATTCCAACAGAAATGGCTACCACCAAGCGAGCAGGAGGCTTGGCTCTGCTCCAGGCTGCAAAATTTCAATTGTAAAAGATAAATATATCTCAGATACTAGGGCCTCTGCTTGGGTCACCAGGGGTGTGGTCGGCCTACAAATCACCACAGGCCCCTCACCTAGGTCGCCCTACATCCCAAGGGAACTCCCACCCTTATCTGGGACACCCTTTAGGGTAAACCAGATGGTCCCCACCAATGCACCAGGCCTCTATCCTATCTAATAAAAGAGTAAATGCAGATTGACCATCACTCCATCACTCAAGATGGCTGCCTCATGTGGACACAAGATAGCCACTACAAGATGGGCAGCAGGGGGAGGGCAGTTGGGAGGCACCAGGCCTGCAGGAGAGGACAGTTGGGGGCAATCAAGCTCGCAGGGGAGGACAGTTAGGCTGGCACAGGAGGGAAGTTGGGGGTGACTGGGCCTGCATGGAAGGGCAGTTGGGCGGGACCCAGGCCTGCAGGGGAGAGCAGTTGGGGGGAGGGGATCAGGCCTGAAGGGGAGAGTAGTTTGGGGGGGGGGACCAGGCCTGCAGGGGAGGGCAGTTAGGGGTGACCAGGTCTGAAGGGGAGGGCAGTTTAGGGGGACCAGGCCTGAAGGGGAGGGCAGTTAGGAGTGACCAGGTCTGAAGGGGAGGGCAGTTGGGGACAAACAGGCTAACAAGGGAGCAGTTAGGCATCAATCATGCTGGCAGCGTGTGGTTAGGGGTTGATGAGGCTGGCAGGCAGAAGCGGTTAAGGGCAACCAGGAAGGCAGGCAGGTGAGCTGTTGGAACCAGCAGTACTGGATTGTGAGAGGGCAGTCGGACAGCAGGTTAGGCTTAGGGTACACCCCCCCCCCCCCGCCAAACTTTTCTGGTTTGGTGAATGTGTGTTTTTCAAATATGTGACCAGATGTTATAATTAATATTGGGTCCTTAAACACGTATTCCTTTAGAAAAGGGGCCCTCAAATAAAATGTTGCCTAAGAATTACAAATCTTTACTGACCCAAGACAGGTTTAGCTGAAATGCCCATTAGCATGGACATGTGTTCCTAAGACAGAAGACCAGTCTATATAATATGTAGGACCCTGTACAAAATGAAAATGTTTAAAAATGAAGAATTTTAAGATATTGACAGGAAAGCATTAAACCAAGCCCCAGGCTCCATGAGCTGTACAGGTCTTTCACCTTTCAAGCCCACCCTGCTTAGACCCTTGAAAATATGGGCAAATATTGGAGTAAAATGTAATTTTCCAGCAGAGGGCCATTGGCTCTAATAAAATTCTCATTTCGTTTTGACACCCACATGTTTTTTTAGAAGCACTGTGTAGACACGTCAGAAAAGATGGAAGCTTTGTGCTAGGTAAGTGCTCCGTTCCGAAGCAGCACCATTCCTTTTGGCCGAGCAGTTGGTCCTGGCAGGCCTAGGCTGAGCTTTCTGCCTTGTAGCCTTCCTGAGTCCCAATGGCTCTGTCTCAGAAGGTATAATACAACATATGTATGCCATTAAGTATTTGATATCTACTGAATGTGCTTTTCTCCTTTCCCCTCAGCCCTGTTTCGGAAGCATACGGAATACATTGCTTGTCTAACTGATGGGCACTGTGTTCATTTGGAACAGACTGGAACATAGTTCATTAAGCTAAGAATCTGGGGTCAACATTTCTGGAAGGTGCTTGGTGGACTCTAGACAGGCTTCAATGTTGCACTATTTCAGGGAGTGTATTAGTCAGCTCAGGCTGCTGTACCAAAGAACCGCAGACTGAGTGGTTTAAACAACAGAAATCTATGGTCTCAGTTCTGGAGGCTGGAAGTCCAAGATTGAGATGTCAGCAGGGCCTTCATGCCTCTGAAAGTGCCGAGGAGGGAGCAGGCCTGGGCCTTTCTCCTGTCTCCGTGAGTTCCTTGGCCTGTGCTAACTCAACTCGAAATGGCTTCTCCTTGTGCGTATGTGTGTGCGCCCAAATTTTCCCATTTTATAAAGACACCAGTCAAATTGGATGAGTGGCTCACTCTCTTCCAATATGACTTCATCTTAAATCATCTGCAATACATTCTGAGGTACAGGGGGGGGGTGGTGTTTTGAGACTTCAACATATGAATTTTGGGGACACATAATTCAATCCATAACAAGGCATGTTCGGGTTATATCTGGGAATGGCAGCCCCTGGCATTGTAGAGCTCACAATGAGTGGCTGTGCACGGAAGCTCTGCGGTGTAAGAATTCGTCTGCTTTACTATTTTAGAGATGTGTTTGTGGAGGTGACTTTTTAAATACATGAGCCACGTTGAATTACTTGTTTAGGCTCCTGATTGTGGCATCATGGCTCTTAAAATTTTTTAATTATGCTTGTCAATCAGTGGATTTCAGGGCCAAATTACTCTCATACCCACATGCCTGATCCTTATAATAGAATAATAATAGCTAACATTTATTGAATGCTTATTATGTACTTATAACTCTGCATGCATTATCTAATTTTATCTTCACAACAAGTCTATTAGTTACTGTTATTCTTTCTCTTAACAGATGAGAACACTGAGATTAAGTGTGGTTATGTGACTTGCCCACAGTCACACAGCTAATTAAGAGACAGGCTATGATTTGAACCCACTTCTGTCTCATTTCCAAACCCAAGCAACATTACATAGGGTGTGCCCCATATTATAAAAAAATAAAAATAAAAATGTTTTTTAGAGAGAGGGAGGGAGGGAGAGAGAAAGACTGCAATATCAATCGGCTCTTTCCAGCATGACCCCTACTGGAGATTGAGCCCACAACCTGGATAGGTACCCTGAGTGGGAATTGAATCTGTGACCTGTTGGTGCATTGGTCAACACTCAACCACTGAACCACACAGGCCAGGCTGCCGCACATTTTTAGAGGAATACTTGTATATGACGGTTTACTGTTTAATGTCTATTCATCAAAAGTTTTTTTTTTTCCTAGATCATTCCCTGATGAAACATTCTCTACCTAAATTTATTTTTTGCAGGATTCTTAATCCTTTTCAAAGTAACCACCTCTCCTTCTATAGGTTTTTTTTTGGAAGGATTTGCACTTCTGTAAATCTAGGAAAACTCAATCTGAAGTAATTGAAATTACAAATGTAAATGGTGAGTGGGCTTATATATTTGAATTGTGTGTTTTCAGATCCTTAGGAGAACATAGGAATTAACTGATTTCTTCAACACAGATGAAAATAGAGCCCTCAAACCACCAGAGAATTTCCTACTAGTGATCAGGAAAAGTATGTTCAACTCATTTATCACTGTGCTCAGTATAATTTGCTCTGTGATGAGACCTCGACTGATTTCCTCGGTAAATACCTTTCACTTTGTTCATTCTTTGCCTGGTAGCAACTGAATCCTCTTGTCTCTCAGAGTGATAGTTCACTTGAATTCAGGCCTGTGAAGAGATAAGTTCCTTTCCAGGCGTGACACAGTGTTGGTTTGGAAGCAGAGCCTGGTATCCTCTGACGGATACCAGAAATTACATTTTGTGTGGATGCTTTTTATCTCACTTGCCCATGTGTACAGTATTAAATTGCAAACAATATGACAGAGTCATCTTTCTAAAAATCCTGATTATTCTTGACTAATAGTTCATATTGCGCAAGTAGAAAAGAAAGATAAGGTACAATCAGTGAGGACACCATCTGAGCTTCTCCCATCTCAATAGTAAGTGACAACCTGAGATGGCAGAGAAATGGATCACACTTTTTTTCACTTTATTTCACTAAGATACTTTATTTCATTAAGTATACTTAGTCGAACATGTATCTATGTATGTGAGTTATCACCTTTGTTAAAATACCAACTCAGGTATTATTGCTTTTAGTACCACAAATATTGGCTGAGGACCTCCCTTTTCTAATTGAAGTACTTGCATAGGGGCTATGGAATACTTTATTGTGCTTTTCCTGTGTCTAATAGCAATGTTTTGGGGAGCAAAGTCATCAGGGAACACATTAAAGATATGAATTCCGGGGTCCTGGATGCCAGCCCTCCGGATTTGAGGGCTCCACGAGATGCTGCCCAGCTTTGCCTCACCATAGTCTGAAGTGTGTTAACATGAGGATGAAGCTTCAATGCAGTTTCCTCTTATTTGATTCATGTTCCTCTTGCCTATCTCTCCTACTGTTTCCTTACCCCAAGTGTAGTAAAGAAAAAGATTTTAAGGGCTGTTCCAATAGCTTATTTTTAAAAATTGTTTGTGAAGAACTTTGTTAATTTTAGCAATATCACAATTCTATCTTTTTTTTTTGTGGTCTATATGAAAGAAGCCATTGGGGAAGGAGAGTGTGTGTGTGTGTGTGTGTGTGTGTGTGTGTGTGTGTTTTATGCAACAGATTTTATTTAGCATAGGTAGTCAGTCCCAACATTCAGCACAAAAAGTTTACAGAGGATAGAAAATGCATTAATAAAAGCCAGTCTTTACCAAAAGAAAACAGAAAATATATTATTGATTCAAAATATTTTACACTTGAAAGATAAACTGCAATAACTTATCTGGGCACCTACTGACGAGAGAAAGAATGAGAAGAAAAGAATGTTTTAAGAAGAGCTCAGTCTCCAGCTGGTATCAGAGAAGTTAGATGAGGTAGCTGATGGCTAAAGTCTCTTTATGTTTTGCATTGGTACTTTCATCTGGAAATGTGTACGGGGGCAGAAGACCTGCAGGTCTATTACTCCCACCGCAGGTCTGCTCCCAGGTAAAAGAGTGTTCCTTCAACAGCATTTTTCTCTGTGTACAGATTTAGGATCTGTTTATATAGTGGGACTGTTGGAATGATAACTTCATCAATATCATTTACAGGTTGTTTTCCCAACTTCTTTTTTCAGAGCAGAGCTGAGTTCTTCATCTTCTTTCTCAAAAGTTCTGTGTGTGTGTGTGTGTGTGTGTGTGTGTGTGTGTGTTTAAATCAATTTCAGCTACTTTTTGATCTGAACGAGTAACCATCTCTTCTAGATTCTGGTGACCTTATTTTAGGTCTTTCTCTGTTCGTTGCATGGCATTGAGCTTTGCCTAGGGCAGCCATTTCCTCCTTCATCCGCCATCTCAGATTGTCACTGACTGTTGAGATGAGAGAAGCTCAGATGGTGTCCTCACTAATTGTGCCATCCCTACTGGGACCAACAGTGTTCACAGGAGGCTGGGAAGGGTGCCGAGAACTTGTTGTGGCAGGATAAGGACCCCCAGGTGGGTAAGGACAGCCTGGGTAACCACTGCGATTGGAAGGGTATCTGGATGGGTATGGAGAGATTCCACTGGGCACACCTGGCCCTGTTGCCTGGTATGATGGGTAAAATGTTAAATTGTAGGTCAGGAGCAGGCTGGAGGTTCATCTCCAAACACCACTGTCATGACCTGAATAAGCCTCAACACGTCTGACTGAGGATATTTCCATTCATGTAGATAACAAAGATATATCTTCCCATTTGCATCAACATGCTCTCCTGTTTTCATAGTCATTGAACTAGTAGGCTCAACAAAACAGATAGGGGGATTATATGGGTATGTGTCCAGTAGCCACATGCATATTGGAATATTATATGTATTTCCTCTATAATGCACAGGAACTGTTCCAGTGAGATTCATCATTTCCTAGAAACTGCTATCATTAAAAACATATGAATCCAATACAGGTTGGAGATCTCTGTATAACGTAATCATATTGATAGTTTCACGCCAGTTAGGTCTCTGTATTTGTACTTGGACACCATATTCTTGAGCTGCTATCATACATGCCATGGTGGCCACCAGAGGCTCCATCTCGCAGGCAGAGGGTCAGCTACTCCAGGGCTGTCCTCACCTTCCCCCACCCCCCCTCCTCCCCCATTGCACACTGCACACCAATAGCCAGCTGCCTGCCACCTGTGTGTGTATGTGTGTGTTTACTACCTGCTATTCTCCACAGCAGATCTCGGGAAGATAGCAGTTCCATTTGAACAACATGTTTGTTCTTTCTGAGGATGAGCCCTGGGTTTCTGTGCCAGTGAGTGCTGTTCTCAGTGCTTTTCAGCAAATTATGACTCTCCTTTCTATACATCCCAGACTGTAGTGCAGATATTTCTCAAGTTTAGGGAGGCTCCTTTTTGGGGTGAGAGAAGGAAATAAATTCTTTTAAAAAATATATTTTATTGATTTTTTACAGAGAGGAAAGGAGAGGGATAGAGAGTTAGAAACATCGATCAGCTGCCTTCTGCACAACCCCTACTGGGGATGTGCCTGCAACCAAGGTACATGCCCTTGACTGGAATCAAACCGGGACCCTTCAGTCTGCAGGCCGACGTTCTATCCACTGAGTCAAACCGGTTAGGGCGGAATCAGTATTCTTTGAAAAGTGATTTTGAGGATTTCTGGGATTCAGAATAGGTAGTAATGACTTCTTGGTGTTTAGTGGCTAGGATTTTGAATTCTCTAAGTATGTGAAACAGTCACAACCAAATGTCCTAATGGATATTCAAAGAGAAGAAGTTTTTAGCTAAAACTTTCCGACAGGTGAGTTCCCATTTGTTGAGAAGCTGAATTAGCAAATGAGGCTCCTCTTTAACTCCTGGTAAAGATCTAGAGAGCAGGAATATCCTCAGTGATTCCGGTGGCTATCCTAAAGGAGTAGAAATCTAAACAATAGTTTTCGAGGGAGAGCCTTCTTTATAAACGACTTAGTAACATAGGAAAATCATAAGTTAACTGTTGTGAAGTTAAGACATTGTGATTTTCCCCCCTAAAGTGTCAGATCCAAGGTCTGGTTTCCATTGGAGACCCCAAGTAAATCTCAAGGGTCCCATATCTCAAACGGGAAAGATTGGCCTGGATTTGAGCTCCAGCACCCAGCTGGTTGGCTTTTGTTTGTTTGGGTTGGTTAATGCAAGTGAGAACCTGTTATCTTTGTCAAAGTGCTGCAGTTGGCTTTTCTTAATGGTAAAATCTCTCTCTCTGCTGTCTCTTCTATGAAAGCTTTGTACTAGCAGATAACCCTTGGCTGTGGAGCTTTGCTGATGGACATGGCTCTGAGAATAATTCAGGTTATCCTGCGAGGGGCTTGAACATTCCTCTTAGGGCTGAGGCAAGGCAAGCTGAGTCATGGCGTGCTGGGCCAGGTGTCCTGAAATCGCAGCTGCAGTAGCAACAACAATTTAATAGCAGTAGCTGGCTTAGCATTACTGATGCTTCCAAAGTGCCAGGTACTCTGCTAATTGCTGTACATGTATTATCTCACTTAAATTGGCAACAGTCCCATTAGCTAGGTACCATCTTTCATCTCCTTTTACAGATAACCATCTCAAAGTCACATGACTAGTCAGAAGTAGGAGTGGCCTTGAATTCTGATCTTCTGGCTTAAAACCATGCATTTGATAACAGCACTACTCTCTTAGACCCAAGTACACATTGTTACCCACGTTTCCACTCCTTAAATCACATCATATTCAGATTTTACTTAGTAATCCAGGGACCTGAAGACTCTCTTTTCTTATTTTTAATGAGTTTAGATTTTGAGTGAGAGGAAAAGACAACATGAGAAAGTTTAACCTTGTGAAACTAAGAATGACTTTCAGCCTAAGGTCATGTCCACCTATTGAATGGTCAAGGGAAAAACGATATCAGGGTGTGTGTGTATGAATGTTGGGAGGGAAAGGTGAGAGAGGAGATAGATAGGTGGAGAAGGAGTGATATTAAATATAATTTAAGAACTAGAGTTCAGAGGTCAGCTATGTGGTAATGTCATAGGAGGGTTTATGAAAAAAGGTTATGTGATCAAATAAATTTGGGAAACTGTACATTCTAACAATCAATTGCAGAGCAACAACAACAAAACACTCCCAGCATCTAACACTTACTGAGTGCTTCCTGTGTGCATGTTAAATGTACCAACACTTCGTGAGGCAGGCGTTATTTCAGTATCAGTTTCACAGATGAAGAAAGGTCATCCTGCTCTGGTGTTGTGTGGCTGGGATCCCAGTGAAGGGAGTTGGTCCCAGGCACCAAACTCCTTCCTGTCTTCTGCTGCTTTCCCTGGTGGCACGTAGATATGCACCAGGCCCTCTTCTGACGTCTTTCATGCATGTATGTTGACTCATTTAACCCTCTCAAGCATCATAATGTGCATCAGCACATTAAAGGCTCTGAAGTGTCCAGCAATCAGAAACTTGTTCATCTGTGTCCAGTGTTTCTCAGCTTTACTTGAAGATGGGATTCTCCTGCCTCTCTTTGGAGGGGGAGAGTTGAAGGGACAGTATCTGTCTGTGTGCACTTTAGGAAATTACTAACAGGAAAATCATCTTATTCTAACTTTGCTTCCTCTCAAACACAGGTTTGAGACATGATTTATTTTCAAAATGAAGCAGAGAGTCTGGCTTCATTCTGCAACTGCCCATGCCTGTGACCTTCATCAGCTCCACCTTGGTGCCCCAGGGACACAAATTCCTGCTTCTGTCTACTTTATGGGAATGTTGACAGTAAATGATTATAAAGCTCTTTGGGCTTCTTAGAAAAAGAAGCTACTGAAGTTCAAGGTCTTGGTAATGTCCTAATAAATATGTAGAGTTCCTTCAATTTGGTTATCATTGAAAAAATGAATGTATATCCTAACAGGACAGGTTAAGTAGTTTTAGCTTATGCCGAGAAGGAAAGAAAATTTATATGGAAAATGTTCATTGCTCCCAGGAGCCAAATCTTCAAGTTTTCATATGTGGCATTGAGATGTCATGATTGGCAACAGTCACTTAAGTAACATTAATATTGAGTCTTTATAAGACTATGGAAGCCATATGTTTGTTTCTATGGTCTTATCCTTTTGAAGTCCAAATATTTGAGGCCAGAGATCCAAATACATACATCTGGGGCATATATCCTTGGAATTGTATGTTATTTAATATGTTTTGTTTTAGCATTAGTTTTTTTAGTGTAAGGTTAAAAATCTAATCAGTTATAAGAGATATAAAATTCAACTCAAGCAAAAAGGTTTATGGGTTCATTTAGGTGATGAGTTCACATACTTTCAGAGTTGGTTTGAACTTTAGGGTTGGTTGACTCGAGGCCTAGAGTTAGTATTGTGTGTCTTGTCTGTGATCCCTTCCACTCAGCCTTCATGGTGGCCTGTCACCTTGACTCAATTGTTGATTCAACTTTATGTAAAGATGTCTACCAAGTACCCCTGGGGCTGCTTACTCCCTTCTCCACGTCAAGAAAGAAGGAGGGGGGAATACCATTGTAGGGGAGACATATTATTTCTATAAGTTATTTTAGAATAGAAAGAAAGACTATCAAATCTTTTTTGTTGGCCAGAATTGACATGTTCTCATTTGTGAGCAAGTGCCTCTGAGAGAATTGAGGCTGATTAGGATAGACAGTGGCTCCATGTTCTATTCCTTGATTTTGCGGTGGAGTGAGCTTCTCCAAAGCAGGTGTGGGTCCTAGAGGAGAATCAGGGGAGTTTGCACAATAAGTGAGAATGGCTGCAGATTTAGAGTTGACAACAAGTCATGATGCAACTTACCTGGTAGTTTTCTTTTATACCCTCACTAGAGGCCTGGTGCATAAAAATTCATGCACTGGTATGTGTGTGTGTGTGTGTGTGTATGTGTGTGTATGTGTGTGTATGTGTGTGTCCCCCAGCTCTGCCTGAACCCTCTTGCAGCCCGGGAGCCCTTGGGGGATGTCCAACTAATGGCTTAGGACTACTTCCTACTCCCTCTGCTGGAGGTGACAGGCGGGCTGATGAGGGAAAGGCGCTGGCTGGCAAGCGGCTGGCCCTGCCCCACATTGCCCCTCTGCCACCCTCCTTTCCCCTGATCACTGTCCTCTCCCTGTGCCTGCTGGCACCCACCTTGGCTGGCTTGTCGCTGGCCCCACCCCCCACCTACCTGTCATTGCTATTTGTTCAGTTTGCATATTAGGCTTTTATTATATAGGATGTTAGCAGTTACTTGTGAAACTGGCTTGTTAATGAATAAAAGACTGAGATCAGAGTTTAACTTCCAAAGAATTAAGTTTTAAGCTCTGTTCTTTCTTAGTCATACAGGCTAGATCAGACCAAATTGAAGGATTATCTTCCTTTTAGCTGGTTGAAAAGTCTTGGTGTCTTGTTTTGAATTTGTAAAGCATTAAATTGATTCTTTATCTGGCCATTGTGTTTCTATACCAAATGCCTTTTGGATGAGTGAATCTGAGGTTGCATCAAGATAGTATAAATTACCTGAACTTTATTTCTTTTTCCTTTTTATTGATCTCATGATGACTGTTCCTTGCATCTGACATCGAACTTCATGCTTTAATAAATAAAATATATCTGTATCCACATGTGTCTCCTAGGTGCCTGACATTACATAATATTACAAAAATTACAACACTAATAAAAATAAAATAGTTATTATTGAGAGGCATAAAGACCAAGAAGGATTGTAGTAGGCAGAGCTGACCTGAGTGCTGTATGCCAGGAAAGCACTATGTCAAGTGCTTTATCCGCATTGCTCTGTTCATCACAATAGCCCTGGGAAAGAGATGCTGTCATAACATCCCCGTTACAGATGGGGAAACAGAGGTAAATTTATATGCTTAAAGTTGAATGTATAAAGTTACATGCATAGACAGGAAATGGTGAAGCCAAAACACAGAACTTTAACTCTGGGCCCTGTGCCACTGCTTCCTGCATCGCAGCTCAGAAACTCGAGTCTGCTTCATCCAGTGCCCTGTTTGGAATACTTGGAAAGTCACATTGTCTTTAACTTCTTCTGATGTTAGTGCTTCTGTATACTAGTAGTGGTAGAGGATTGAAAGAGAGCTTTACTAGCTTGTGTCTCAGAAAATCCTAACCCAAGAGTTCTTCACAAATATCTGTATTTGCCCCAGTAGCCAAAATAATTTTGAAAAAGAACAAAGTTGGAGAACTCACTTTTCCTGATTTCAAAGCATATTACAAAACCATGGTAATCAAAACAGTGTGGGGCTGACATAAAGACACACTAATAGACCAGTAGACTTCAATAGAGAACTCAGAAATAAATCCTTACTTACATGGTCAAATGGTCACTAAATGTATAAAGGACAGTCTCTTTCACTAAGGGGGTTGGGAAAACTAGAATGTCACATACAAAAGAATGAATTTGAATCCTTTTTTTTCACTATATACAAGAGTCAATTCAAAGTGGATTGATGATTTAAATATAAGATTCCAAATGAAACTTCTAAAGGGAAAAATAGAAGAAAAGTTTCATGACATTGGTCTTGGCAGTGATTTCTTGGATATGACAACAAACTCCTAGGCAACAAAAGTAAATGAGTATGACTACATTAAATTTAAAAACTTTTGTGCATCAAAAAGGAATCAGAGTAAAAAGGCAACATATGTAATGGTAAAGTATTTGTAAATAATATATCTGATAAGGGGTTAATATCCAGAATATATAAAGAATTACAGTTCAACAACAAACCTAATTTAACCTGATTAAAAATGGGCAGAAGACTTGAAAAGACATTTCTCCTAAGATGACATACAAATTACCAACAAGGATAGGAATAAATGCTAACAATCTCTAATCAGATAAATTCAAATAAAAAACCACAATGAGATGTTTCCTCATACCTATTAGAATGGCTGTTATAAGAAAACATACCATTAGTGTGGGTGAGAATGTGGAGAAATTGGAAACCTTGTACACTCTTAGAGGGATTGTAAAATGGTGCAAATGCCATGGAAAACATGGTACTTCTGGGTATGTACCAAAAGAATTGAAAGCATGATCTCAAAGAGAGAGATTTTCAGCCCAGCACTATTCATCATAGGCAAGAGGTGGAAGTAATCCAAATGTCTATTAACAGATGGATAAACAAATTGTGCTATACACACACAATGGAATATCATTGAGCCTGACAAAGGGCAATCTGCCACACATGCTACAACACGATGAGCCCTGAGGACATATGGTAAGTGAAATAAGTTAGTCACAGAAAAGAAAAGTACTGAATGATTCCACTTACATGAAGTAGCTGGAATGGTCAAGTTCATAGACACAGAAAGTAGAGTGGTGGCTGCCAAGGCTGAGGGAAGAGGGTTTTTAAGTTGATAAAGAGTTTCAGTTTTGTAAGATGAGGACATTTGGAGAGGATTGCACACCAATGTGAATGTACTAGGCACCACCGAACTGAACGCTTAAAAGATGATAAATTTTCTTAACAGATTTTTAAAAAAATTGTGTTTGTCTCCTGGTACTTATGTAATACTTAATTGAATTATTGGAATCTCTGGCTGGAGGTGCCAAACACAATCTTTTGGGCTGTATGTGGTCCACAGTCTGTTTTTGACAAAATATGCGTGAGTGGTCAATATTTGCAAAGATTAGGACATTTCACATGAAGTCTCTATTTCTAGCTGCTCTTGAAGACTGGAACTCTGGGAACTGGGTGGACTGTTGAAAAGTCCTCCAAGTTGTTTTTCTTCTTCACAGTGTGGTGCTTCTTTGAGTGTCATACTTAGTTCATTTTACGAGCACTGGATTAATAGCACTGGATGAGTCATTTTTGCAAGCAAAAAAATAAAAATAAAAATATAAAATCATGTTTTCTTATTTTTTAAAACGTGCCATTTGTAAGTAAATACCTGTGTATTAGAAAGGAATTCGGAGACTGAAGGGGCTGCCCCTCCTAGGAAGCTAAGAAGAATAGTTACTGATGAAAAATATAAAAATCGTGGTTATTTGAAAGTTGATGTTGGCCCGGTGTTTTATCTGTATCTTTTATCTTATTATAACATAGTATTTCCAGATAGAGGCAAAGCACTGGAGGAGCAGCAGTTGTGCTGCGTGTGACATGTCCGTGTGTGCGGAAGCGTGTGCTTGAGGCATTGTAGAAAAGCTGCACGCTTCATACTGGGTCTGCTTCGCTTGTGCAGCAGAACTAGAAAATGCACTTCGTGCTTTGAATAAAGTAACTGGCATTTAGCTTCCAGTTCTGGGGGCTGCAGGGGGTCTGAGACCTTGGTGGTGATGAGACTTGAGTAGTAAGGTTCCTGTGCGAGCATTTTCCTCACCCTATTGCCACACAGAGTGAGGCTGCCCTGGCCGCTGCGTGAGAAGATGTGATGAGCTGGGCCCAGCACAGGCTTGTGCAGATGGGCAGTGGATCAGAGAAACCCCACAAACAGGCCACCCGAACCAAACGAGGCACTGCTGCTGCAGGGGCCTGAGAGTGAACAAAGTAGTAGATGCCTGGAGTCACTTTACCAAGTTATTTTCCTCTTTCATTCCTTAAATTGGTCAAGAGCAGCACTCGCTGGTGAAGCCGGGAACAGCAGACTCCAGTACTTGGAGCTTGCGTGATGCTTTCTTCTTTCCCCTTTCTTCTCTATCTTTATCTTCTCTTTCCTTCCCTTTATAAACTTTTTTAAATTCCAAAAGAACAATAACATATAAAGAAAAAAACTTAAGTTTCTTCCTCACCATCACCAATCCTGCCATTCTAAAAAAATCAGTATTAACAGTTTGGTTTGTATCAATGTTTTCTGCTTGTATACACATGTATGCAAGTAAAAAATTTTATTTGCTTACATTTTTACAAAAGTGGTCTCATACTATATACAGTGCCCTGTAACTTTCTTTATTCTCTTAGAATGATTTCATGGGCATCTCTCCAAAATTAGTAAATGTACTGAATTAGTATTTGTAGCTAAGATTATTATTTTAACGGCTGCAGAACATTTCCTAGTATGACTTTATCGTAATTCATTCACATAACCCCCTATTGATTGATTCAGATTGTTTATAAATTCCCCCTCTTCCCCAAACTCCCCAAATAGTGCTGCTTATTTAACTGCATTTTTGGAAAGCCTTTCCAAAGGCTTTGAAGAAGGAGGTTAAGGGCTTCTTCTTTTTCATTTACTTATTGATGATTTTATCTGGTTTTATGAGCTTAGCTTCTCTAATTAATAATTTACCTCTTGGGATCTTTGCATTTTTGATATTATGCCAGCAGGCAGGCTTTCTCAATCTTGGTGCTATTGTAATTTTGAGTCAGATAGTTCTTTGGGGGTGGAGGGGGTTGTCGGTGCATTGTAGGATATGAAACAACATCCCTGGCCTCCACCCACTATATTCTAGTAGCATGCCAACCCCCTTCACCCCCCGCTCAATTGTGACAACCTCAAATATTTCCAGACAGTTTCAGATGTTCCCTGGTTTGTGTGTGTGTGTGTGTGTGTGTGAATCAGCTGGTTGAGATAATGCATAATGAAAATTTAGTCATGTGGCAGAATTATTTTCGTATATGTTCATCTACATTTGACAACATGAGTCTAATGTCACATAGTATTATTAGAAGTGAACCTCAATATTAGGTTCCAAATGATGAGCCTCAATTGGCTCATGTGTACCGAACAGCCCTAGAGTCTTATTTAGGTTATGCCATTTTGGTGACATACTGGCCCATTCACTATGCACATGCTATCTTAATCACAGTGAGGGTTTCCTGGCTGTGGCTAGGGAGCACCTGCTCAGCCAGAGAAGCATGGGAACACCATCCGAGTCTTACGTCATTGTGTTCGAACGAGGTTCAGCACTTGGTGTGCTACGCATCCTCCTCTGGCACACTGTTTGTCTCAGGTGTGGAGGAAGCAGTGGCACCCAGATAGCTACATATCTGCTGCCTCCTTGTCTGTCTTCTACGGGGTCTCCCAGGCTTCTGGCCGAGGGCAGAACAGTGCTTGGGAGGATCATTAGGGGGCTCTCCACTTTCAATATATTCTGTAATTATTTTCTGCAAATAGATGGATTGTATAATGATTTAAGTAGTTTCATATTTAACAAGTGACTATCTGTGATTGAATAGAGCTGGGCTTCATGCCCTTAATTAGAACTGTGTCCTCTTATCAGAGCATTTTTTAAAACAACATGTCAGATTGCCTTCATTGGTTTGACTTAGTGCCTGTTTCAAATAGCTGACTGTAAAGATTACTGATGTTCCTAGGGGCTGGGTAATAAGCCTGTGTGCATTTCCCTTCTTTTGCCTTAATAGTCAGCTAAGATGATTTGAGAGTTCATATTCGTGTCCTGATTGGCATTTTAGTTTGATAGCTTTATTGTCAAGGTAACATGCAAACACTCAAGTTCACATACATTTATTTAAACAAATTAGAGGCTCAGTGTATGACATTCGTGCACTGAAGGGGATGTATCCCTCAGCCCGGCCTGTGTCCTCTTGTAGTCTGGGATCCCTTGGGGATGTCTGCCTGCCGGCTTAAGGGATCGGGCCTAAGCCCGTAGTCGGACATCCTCCGAGGAGTCCTTAGGGCTGCTGAGGCGGGAGAGGCTCCCGCCACTGCCGCTGCACTAGCCAGCTGTGAGCCTGGCTCTGGCTGAGTGGCACTTGCCCTGTGGGAGTGCACTGACCACCACAGGGCAGCTCCTGCATTGAGCATCTGCTCCCTGGTTGTCATTGCATGTCATAGCAACCGGTCATTTCACCACTTGGTCAATTTGCATATTAGCCTTTTATTATAAAGGCCTGGTGCAGGGAATTTGTGTATGGTGGGGGGAGTGTGTGTCCCTTAACCCAGCCTGCACCCTCTCCGATCTGGGATCCCTCTCACAATTTAGGACTGCTGGTTCCCAACTGATCGCCTATCTGCCTGCCTGATTGCCCCTAACCACTTCTGCCTGCCAGCCTGATCACCCCCTAACCACTCCCCTGCCAGCCTGATCAATGCCTAACTGCTCCTCTGCCAGCCCAATTGTCCCTAACTGACCTCCCCTGCAGGCCTGGTCACCCCTAACTTCCCTCCCTTGCTAGCCTGGTCGCCCCTAACTGCTTTCTCCTGCTGACCTGATTGCCTCTAACTTCCCTCTCTTGCCCCCCCCCCCCACACACACACAATTGTCCTCCCCTGCTGGCCTGATCGTCCACCACTGCCCTCCCCTGCTGGCCATCTTGTGGCAGCCATCTTGTGTCTACATGGGGGAGGCCATCTTTGAGCACATGGGAGTGGCTATCTTGTGTGTTGGAGTGATGGTCTATTTGCATATTACCTCTACTATATAGGATGATAGTCATCCAGGCTGCTTTGCATTTGTGATTTATTTATTCACTCACACACATTTACACTCACAACTACTACTACCAGATCGAGATTTAGAAGGATCCCAGCACTGTAGAATGGTCTGTGTGTTAGCCACTAACCACCTGCAAGAGAAACCATTAGTCTGACCTCTGTCACTCTTCAGTTTGCCTGTTCTTGAACTTCATGTAAATGGAATCGACCAATGCTCATTCCTTTGAAGAACACTTTCAATTAAAAAATGCAGAAAATTATCTAATCACTTCACGTTACAAAGAAATTATCTTTGGTTTTAGAAATAGTAATGAATTTTCTTTGTTTAGAAAACTTTCTGTTCATAATATTTAAGGATATGTATATAGCTAGTATGTTAAATCAATCTTACATGTTATAAATGCACATAAAATTATCAATACACAAATACACACTCTTAGATGGTCTATGATTTCTCTCTGTTTGCTCATGTCCATAAAATCTGTTTTTACAGATTTTTCTTTTTTTTAAAATTTCTGTTGTTATTTTGGGAGATTTGATTTAGTTGTTATTCCTTTGAGGATTATGGCAGCCATCCTTTTTGGTGGAAAAAGGGGATATGATCTGATAGGACTTTTTAAAACAGGATGTCAGTGCCTGTGAGGAATCTTTTGAAATAGGTAGGAAAACCTTTAATGCCTTTCCGATGCACATAGTGTGGGAAGTTGACAGATGTGCTCTCTCCCTGAGAGTTATAAAAACAAATCTGGGAGGACTGACCTGTTACTTTTGTTGGCTGGACAATAAATTAAACATTTCAGAATACTCGGGTGTCAAAAACAAGCCACGTCTAAGGATATGTCCTTAAGGCAGAAGCACTAAGACTCTTGAGCTGATAAAGGTTGCAGAAACCATTTTCACATAATAGGATTCTGACTCTGTTAAAAGTTATACACATTAGCAATGAGATATCCTTTGCTCTAAGTGTAAAATGTATTTTTAATAGCAACATGTGGTAATTTGCTCTGTATTTTAGTCTTAAGGGTGTACCTCTAATTGTTTGGCTTGTGGCAAACCAATTTAATGCCACATGTGAACAGAATACTGGACACTCCTGTCACTGTAGCTGAAGGTTAGGTTGATACAGGGAAACACAAAAATATCAATCTTTATGCATATGTAGTTTTTTAATTTTTTTTATTAGCTGTGTCCTCACTTTGTACATATTCACAGATGTATTTGTTGCATTATCTACAAATCATATAAATGAACACTTCTTTTGGCATCTACTAATTAGATACTAAAGACCATTACATAATTTTGGACAGTGAATAGATTATAGAAAAAATATTTCTTCGGGCAAAACAAGAAGGATTTTCTGTTTTGCTGGACTCGGTGGGAGACATGAAAATAGATCTGTTGCAGCAGTGGATACTTTGAAGGGGGATAGATTCAGATAGGTGAGTAATTAGGAGTTCAGGAAGCCCCATTCATTCTTTTCTGTTTTCTTGAATTCTTATTGTCTAACATTGTCCTCTTCGATTATAAGCAACATTTATTTTCAATATTGACTTTGAAATGCTAATATTTTCACTATACATTTAATAAAAAAATAATATGACTCCTTATAGGTGATTTGATTGTCAAAATAATTTCTTCCCATTTTGGTGGGAATACTCAAAAATCTCCTCTAGAACCAGGTTATCTTTCTGTGCTGTCAGTGCTGTGGTGACACATGAGCGATGCAGATCTGGGGCTCCCAGTGCTGTGGTCAGAGTCACAGTGAAGATGGGATGTGGGTTTCAGACTTCCTGCATCTTAGATGTAAGGGAGGACTCTGAACAGATTATAGATACAGTGGTGAGTCACATTTTTAGTTTGTAATTGATCAGTCTCCTAATTGAAAGGAAACCCCTCCAGACTTTCTTGTCTTCATTGGGTTTGGATCTCCATTCTGTGACTTTCTGAGGTAGAAATATTTATGTACCTAGCTAATGCCACAACTGACCTGGCTCTGCCTGAGTTTCTCCATCTGTTAAGTGGGGATGCTGTTCCCCATGTGGGAGGATTAAAAGTGCAACTTTTGGTTTTAAGATGGAAGCACAGTTCCAGATTAGTTGATATTCCTATTATTTTTTTATGATAAAGAAATTCTGTTGTATTAGTGGATTCCAGACAGACAGACTTTATTCAATTCCTGCTCCTATCATATGCCTGCTTCTTGGGGTCTCAGCCAGCTGATTTAACTCACTTTATTCAGTTTCCTCAATTGCAAAATAAAAATCCAGATATTTACCATTCAGAGTGGGGAGGAAAAAAGATAATATATTTAAAGTGCATAGCATGGGTTTTGGCATGTAATAGTATCCAGCAAATGATAGTGTTGCTGTTATTATGGCTGTTATGATAATTTTTATTATTATTTGACCATTTATTTATATAGCAAAATTTTGCTGCCATTTTTATAGCCCTCTGACCTTCTCCCATGTTATATAGGACCTGCATGACCTGGCCTTTGCCTACCTCCCCATTTTCCCAAATTGCTCCCCAAAATTCTTTCCATGATTCACCCACCACAGACTTAATTGATTTAACAAATATGTTATGCTACTTCCCTGCACAGGCCTCTGAATCTGCTGGTTTTTCTCCTTGGAGCAGTCCTGATCTCTTTTCACCTCCCTTCCTACTACTTCACTTCCCTGCTCATCTTCTCATTAAATATCCTCATGGGATCCTGGTACTTTACTTGAACTTTGTCTTGTACTTAATTATTGAAGTCACTTGTCATTTTATGCTTTTTGTGTGTGCTCTTTTAATGCATTTTAAGCCCCACTCCTAGACTGTGGGTTCTGACAGGGCAGAGATAATGTCATATCTGGGTTTCCATTGTATCTTCATTTGGTTCCCTACCATAATTATTTGTTGTGGGAGGGAGTAAATAAATGGATGAATGACTGAGATGGTAGCAGAACATATCTGGGCAACATTTGAGGAGGTTGTGGGGTGTGAGGGTCACCCCTGGGAGAATGCATAAGAAGGAGGCAGATTAGCGAATGGTCTGGCACTGAGCGGAGGAAGAGTGATGTGCTTGCAGGATGAAAGCCTGTGCGGATGAAGAAGCACAGGGAGAGAGGGAGGAAAAGGGTTAGCAGGAAATAGCTGTGGAGTGCTGGGAAGAGGAAATAACTGAGAGGTGACTTGATAGAAAATTGTTCCTGTATGTTCTGTGCTGTACTTATTTTTTCAAATGTACACATTTGTTACCTGGTGCTTTTTCTTTTTTTTAGTCTGATTTACAATACTGTGTTTCCCCACCTAGGACCCCTTGTTCATGTGTGTACCAGAGATGAGCAAAGAGCAACACAGTTTCACCTTTATTTTGTCTTCTGTCCTATGACAAACCCTCCTTCCCCTTTCTCAGTTTCTTTCACTTTCTTACTATTTCTTCTGTCAAAACAACACTTTCATGTTTTCGTGGTTCTCTGCTCTGTCAGGATTTCAGTCTCCTCACAGAGCCCGGCACCATTTCTAACTGTTAAACCTCCGCTCTCAGTGGTTCAGGCACTTACATGGGAGGGAGGTTTTCCAGGGAGGAAGCGGCGGCAGGACCACGGTCAGGTCGCAGGGCTAGGAACCACTGCATGTCTGTACATTTAGTGCTTCTCTTTTTTCAGTCTCTACCTGTTTTCTAGCATTACGTTAAATAAAGCTATAGTCCGCATAGCATAAAGCTCACCGTTTTTAATATATTCTCTGTCTTGTGCAACTCTCACCACTAATTTCAGAACATTTCCATCCCTACCTAACAAAGCCCATCTGCTGATTCGTCTCAATTTCCCTTACTCCCTGCCCCTTGGCAACCATTAATCTACTTCGTCTTCATGGATCTACTTACTAGGTACTAGTAGGCCATATACACAGTGTTGTGCACAATGGCCTTTTGTCTGGCTGCTTTCAGATCATGTTTCTAAGGCTCGTCTTTGTTGTGTGGCCTATCAGTACTCCATTCCTTTTTAATGGCCAAGTAATATTCCATTGTGAAGACAGGCATTTTGTTTATTCATTCCTCAGTTGATGGCCCTTTGAGTTTTTTCTACTTTTTGGCTGTTATAAAAAATGTTGCACATATTTTTTGTACAAGTTTTTGTATGAATATGTTTTCTGATTTTTTGTATATACCTAGTATAATTGTTGGGTTATATGGTAACTCTAATGTTCAACCTTTTGAGGACTTTTGGGCTGTTTCCCACAGCAGTTGTGCCATTTTACATACCCACCAGCAGCAGACTAGGGCCAGTCCTCAGTTTCTCCATATTCTTGACAACATTTGCTTTTTTCAGTCTTCTTAAATTATAGCCATTCTAGTGTATTCGAAGTGGTTCTTTTAAAAAAAAAAATATATATTTTATTGAATTTTTACAGAGAGGAAGGGAGAAGGATAGAGAGTTAGAAACATCGATGAGAGAGAAACATCGACCAGCTGCCTCTTGTATACCCCCTAGTGGGGATGTGCCCGCAACCAATGTTCATGCCCTTGACCAGAATCGAACCTGGGACCTTTCAGTCTACCTCTATCCACTGAGCCAAACCGGTTTCGGCTCGAAGTGGTTCTTGTGTCTGACTTTTTGGATGCTGTTTTCTGGGGGTCCTTTATTAGTTCTCTCCTTACCCCACCCTGTTTCATTTAAAAAATGTGTATTGCTCCTGTCATTTTTATGCAAACTTGATTTTGAATTGGCAATGTCTGGAGAAATGATTTTAGTCGTCACAGCTGGATATATAGGGTGGTATTGAGGTCTAGTAAATATTGTAGAAGCCAGAATGCTGCCGAACATGCTACAATGCTCAGGATAGCCCCTGCAACAAAGAGTTATCCAGCCCTACATGTCAGTAGTGCTGAGATTGAGAAGCCCTGGCCGAACCATAGACTTCTAGATAGAGAAGTAGGATTGGAATCAACTTTTCTAAATAATGTTTTTATTAGTGCTTTCCTCTTGAATACATTCCATTTCTTCATGAGAATCCAAGAAATGAAGTAAAATTTTTGACAAGTCCCTTTAGGATAGTCTCATGGCTTGTGACTAAATATGGCTTTGTGGGAGGGTGACAAGCCACACCCAGAGACAATGAAGTGATGTTGGAGCAAACGGCCATCTACTTATTTTTTCACCATTCACTTATGCATTGATTTGATACATGTGTTGATCATTAATTCTTCAGACACTTTATAAGCCCCAACTCTGAGCTAGTTGACTGTTCATAGTCTCACGCAGCTTCTATTATGCTAGTCAAACATCACTCAGAAATAGAAGGGAACATTTCTGAAATGTAGCATGAGAAGAGAAAAGAATGATTTAAAATGTGAAAAGCCAGCTATGAAGTTGTCTAATTGGTACCCACACATCAATATTTGTCTCTTTATTCCTTGACTACTCGAAGGCATTTACTTAAACCCTAGCTTCCTTTTGCTAGAGGCTTGGTTAGGTCCTGGCACTGCGTCTCCTGTTCATCTTCCCATAAACGATGGTGTAGCCCTCAGAAAGAATTTCAGTTTTATTTATTTATTTGAATAAATCTTTATTGTTCAGATTATTACAGGTGTTCCTCTCCCCCCTACCCCCCATAGCTCCCCTCCATCTGATTTCCCACCCCACCTCATGCCCTTATCCCCCTGCCACTGTCTTCATCCATGGGTGTAAGATTTTTGTCCAATCTCTTTCCACACCCCTCAGACTCCCTTCCCTCTGAGAATTGTCAGCCCACTCCCTTTCTATGTCCCTGATTCTGTTATATTCACCAGTTCATTCTGTTCTTCAAATTTTTTATTCACTTGATTTTTAGATTCACTTGTTGGTTGGTAGGTATGAATTAGATGTCTTTTTGTTGTTCATAATTTTTATCTTTACTTTTTTCTTCTTCTTCCTCTTCTTAAAGAATACCCTTCAGCATTTCATGTAATCCTGGTTTGGTGGTGATGAACTCCTTTAGCTTTTTCTTGTCTGTGAAGCTCTTTGTCTGACCTTCAATTCTGAATGATAGCTTTGCTGGGTAGAATAATCTTGGTTGTAGGTTCTTGCTGTTCATCACTTGTAATATTTCTTAACACTCCCTTCTGGCCTGCATAGTTTCTGTTGAGAAATTAGCTGCCAGTTGAATGGATACTCCCTTGTGGGTAATTGTTTTTCTCTTGCTGCTTGTAATATTCTCTCTTTGTCTTTTGCCCTTGGCATTTTAATTATGATATGTCTTGGTGTGGTCCTCTTTGGATTCTTCTTGTTTGGGTTTCTGTGCACTTCTTGAAGTTGTAAGTATATTTCTTTCACCAGGTAGGGAAAGTTTTCTGTCATTATTTCTTTTAATAGGTTTTCAATATTTTGCTCTCTCTCTTCTTCTGGCACCCCAAAAATTCGAATGTTGGTGTGCTTAAAGTTGTCCCAGAGGCTCCTTACACTATCCTCATATTTTTGGATTATTTTTTTCTTTTTGTTTTTCTGGTTGGGTGTTTTTTGTTTGCTCATATTTCAAATCTTTGGTTTGATTCTTGGGGTATGTTGGTCTACAGTTGAGTTTCTGTATAATCTTTATTTCAAATAGTTTATGCTTAATTTCTGACTGGTCCTTTTCCATTTTTGTTGGCATTCTCATTAAGATCCTTGAAGGTCTCTTCAAGTTTCTCAGTGGTTTTTAGAAGATTCTTGAGTAACCTTATAAATGTGGTTTTGAACTCTGTCATCCAGTAGTTTGCTTTCCTCCATTTCTTTTATTCATGACATGTTTCTGTGTCTCCGCATTTTGGCTGCTTCCCTGTGTTGATGGAGTGGCTTTGTGTGGTAGGTGACCTTTAGGGGCCAGTAGCTCAGCCTCCCCAATCACCTGAAGTGGATGCTCTTGGTATACCCTTTTGTGGGCTGAATGCAAAGTCTTGGTGTAGTTAAGCCTTGATTGCTGTTGGTACACTGGGAGGAATTGACCTCCAGGCCAATTGGCTGTGAGGACCCGCTGTGTCTATAATGGAAGACTGCTGCGCTGGAGACAAGCTTATGGTGCAGGTCTTGTTTCAGTGGGGCTTTGGTGCTCAGTGAATGTGTCACTTATGGATGTGAGGAGTTGAAATCTGGTGTCTCACACTGACCACTAGGTACCCTGGCTTCTAGATCTCCAATGAGGTGCAGGTCAGCTACTGTCTGCGGCCACCCTGCAGGAGCTACAGCAAGAACCACAGGGCTTGGAGGCTGTGGAGCTGTCTACACCGGGTTGCAAGTTTGCTAGGTTAAGCTGCGATAGGGAAGGCCATTCATATGCAAAAGCCACTGCTTGGAGGTTTTGCAGGAGGTGGGCTTGTAGGTTTTGCAGGGCAGGATCTCAGGGCGTCACCAGGCTAGGGCATGGCAAACAGTGATGGCTTGCCACCAGGGTAGGGCATGGCAAACAGCGATGGCTGCCAGCCATTTGTCCCTGCATTTCTGACAGCATCCCTGAGTCCAGCGTCCCAGCGCAGCAACTAATTATTCCTGCATGCAGCTCTGCAAGCAAGCCACCCTCACTTTCCAACCTGATGGTAGACAGTCCAGCTTCTCCCCATAGGAGTTTGGGTTCCCCGTGTCTCCCCAGAAACTGGATTTCAGAGAAATCAGGAGCTCATCTCCCTTTGGGTTGAAGAAAGCAACACCTACTGCCAGCCGGGATCCGCCACAAGCCCAGATCACACGCGCCTCCATACCTCAGCTTTTCAGCACTTGTGCCCTGAACGCTCTTTTCTCTTTCCTTCTAGTTGTAGAACTTCCACTCGGGCAGCTTTCCTGTGGCTCTGGGTGATAGACATTTTGTCTTTTGAAATTGTTGTGCAAGGCAGCAGTTTAGGTGTTTACCTACACCGCCATCTTGCTGTACAAAACCTAGTATTTCAGTTTTTTTATTCTCATTCCCAGTGTACATCTTTTCAGGAACTGGAGCTGTATTGATGTATGTCTCAGAAGGCTTGGAATTGAGATTAATGCATGAGGAAGGAAGGTCTTCCTTGGATATTTATTGATAATTATTTTAGTATGAAATGGTTTGTGGTAAATATAATAAAATACTCAATTTTTTAAAAAAAAGGTTCAACTCATAAAATGATTGGAATGAAGCAATTCTATTTTTTAAAAATGTGTCTCTTGATAGAAATTACTTTAATGACCATAAGGCAGTGTGCATACATACACCTTAGGGTACGTTGAAGGCTTTCATTCTCAACACTTTCTACTTTTATCCCATGAAAAAACAAGAATTGCAACTGTTAATATTATTAACTCCATTGACTCAATCATTCAAGTTTTTTTTAAAAGTAACTACAAATTTTCCCTTCTCGAGGAAGAGAGACAGCTCCCATAATGCTGGGAAGCCCCCTCTAGAAGTGTGTATTCCTCACAGGTGAGCCAGCTGCTTTGTGCTTGTTTCTCTTCTCATCTGAATAGCAGAGTCCAAGGTTTCGAGCCTGCGCTGCCCCAGGAGGGACGGCCAGCCCAGGGCAGTCTCATGCCACCGCTGGTCCCCGATGTGCAGCCAGCAGTGCCACTCTCTCACTGTGGACAGCCAGCTCCCCGTCTCCTGAAGTCCTGAAACACACTACTGTTTGTGAGGACAGATTGTGGAATAGTTTTTTTTCTTGATCCATTTTGCCAGTCTGGTTTGTCTCTCCTCCCTCCTGTCAACAATCTCTTCCAACCCTTTGCACACTTTAGGGGTTGAGGCCCCTGTGTATTCTGGCCTCTCTCTCCCCTTTTCTGTTCTTTAGCATTTACCTTTTTTCCCTGTGATTCGTCCATGACCAACACTTTATAATTTTGTGGTTAATTCTTTTTTAATAACATATGCTAGCACTTGATGTTATTCTGACGTTTATTCTTTTCACTGGCACTTTGGAAAGTTTATGTATGCAAGTGCAATTAAGAGCTGATAGTCTTAAAATCTGATTTACTTTTGTGATATATGAGGACACACTTTTATTTGCCTCTAATGTATATACTTTCAATTTCTTTTTGTTCTGCTCTCCCCCCATCTGAGCCCATCCTCAGCAAGGGTGTTGTGAATGAAGGGCAGACATGCGTGCTGGTTCTGTGGAAGGCCTGCACGAGGCAGCCCCAGACCTCACCACATGGAATCTTACTCCTTGAACTTGAAAAGCTGTGGATCAATTGTGCTCTGCCTAGTGGAGCTATGAGCACACATTATGTTACACACAGAGGTCACACATCTCTGTGCCTGGGGACTGCCAGATTCTAAATCTAGGTTTTGACCAAAGCTTGTCATATTTCTGGATGTATTATAGAGACAGATGTTGCAGGAATCATTCTCTGACTTTTCAGTCATAATTTTGTCTGCTAATTTTTATGACCTTGTAAATTTCTTATTGCCTTCTTTTTTATTGTTGTTGTTAATCCTCACCTGAGGATATTTTCCCATTGATTTTTAGAGAGTGGAAGGGGGTGGGAGAGACACACAGAGAAAGAAACATCGATGTGAGAGAGAGACATCGATTGGTTACCTCCTGCATGCACACTGACTGTTGTGCTCTTGACTGGAATCGAACCTGGGACCCTTCAGTCCATGGATCTATGCTCTACCCACTGAGCCAAACTGGCTAGGGCTCCTAGTGCCTTCTTAGCTAACCAGTTCAAATTAGAAAAAGAATTTTATTGCCATTTGTAACTTTTTATTCATAGACATTATTAGAATTTTAAAATAACTAATATTTTAACAACCATTCACTATTTTAACTAAGATTTTAATGATAACTTGTTACTTTAAAGGTACTAGCAGCTAAAAACGAGAAGCTCTACAGTTGCCTCTCGCTCTGATATTGAAAGCTTTGTACTCTGTTTCTTGAATGGAGGAAAAAAGAGTGGGTCCTTTCCTGTCACCTGGTGGCATAGCTGCCTGCTGGTGTCTGTCATGGGATTCAGAAGGTATTTGATCATGCATTTTATTTATTTTTTTCTGGACAATAATTTTTTATTATATTTGTTTCAGGTGTACAGCATAATGGTTAGACAATTATATAATTTATGAAGTGATCCCTGATATTTTCATCACACACCCGGTACCATATATAGTTATTATAACATCATTGCTTATATTCCCCATGGTGCTCTTCCATGCCCATGACTGCTTGGTAATTTCTTATTCCCTTCACCTTTGTGATGCTGATTTTAATTATTTACTTATTTGCTTGTTTATTGTCATCTCTTTCCACTAGACTTTCCATGCTACAAGGGCAGGAAGAAAGTTCACTATACCTCAGTACTTAATATATTCATGATATATAATAGACACTCAGTAAATATTAGGTAAGTGATTAAATGCATTTTTAGAAGAATGGCACATTGGTTTATTTAATGTACATGGTTATATGAAATCCAACTTGTAGAGCAAATTTTGGGTGCACTCTGCAGTACTAAACAATTTTTTTTTTAAACTGAGGGATTCATTTTACTGTTCTTTTAATTGAGAGCTTTTAAAAAAAATGAATTATTTTGATAATAAGAGGGTCCTTAACTATGAGATCAAGAACCAATTTATAATTTGAAGCTAAGGATTCTTTCCCTAGGAAAAACAATATAGCCCATTATAAATCTGTGCTTACAGCAGTAAGGTTCCTGGACCTTTACAGGTGAGCCCTTGAATCCATCAGCTAAGAACTCAGGCTATACTCTCTGAAGCTGTGTAAAAAGAACAAAACTCTGATAGTTTAAAAAATGGAAGTCTTGCCGAAACCGGTTTGGCTCAGTGGTAGAGCGTCGGTCTGTGGACTGAAAGGTCCCGGGTTCGATTCCGGTCAAGGGCATGTACATTGGTTGCGGGTACATCTCTGGTACGGGGTGTGCATGAGGCAGCTGGTTGATGTTTCTCTCTCATCGACGTTTCTAGCTCTCTATCTCTCTCCCTTCCTTCTCTCTGTAAAATATCAATAAAATATATATTTACAAAAATAAAATAAAAAATGGAAGTCTTTTACTTAAAACACTTGAGCCTATGGACTTGTAATCAAAACTGTAATTATTGTTAGATTGGTTCCATGTGTAATTAAGACAGGAAAAAAACACAAGCCAGTACAATGAGTAATGCAGGGAAATTCTGATACAGAGCTCCCTTTGGAAGAGGGTTTTATACATTCATCCCTGGCCGTCCTCTGGGGAAGATTCTTATCTCGGCTGCACAGATTGCTCACAGTTTGAAACATAAAGGAAAACAAAGTGTCTGCCTTTTCTTGGGGAAGCCTCAGGAAGTATTTCTTGCTGGGCTGTTTCCCAGCATGCTGGTTGGTGGTCTGATTGCCGAACTTCTTTTTTATTTCAGATTCCTGTGGTACATCCAGCCCTCTGGAGCTGTGTAGGGATGACAAAGCACACCTCACACCTGAGGGAAGCTGGGATGTTATTTTATTGCCTTTGGCACTTTGTGGATCTCCTACTGCTTCAGTCTGATCAATGGGGAATTCAGAACTGCAGTTAGGAGATAGTTTACCTGAACTATTATCGCTGTGATGGAATTAATGATCACAGATTGTCCAGTGTCCAAAGCAAATGCATGAAATATGTTTTTATTTTATAGTTCCCTTCTCAAATGCCATTGTTCAACAAGGCTTTTTATGTTGATTAAAGGCAATTAATAAATGAAAATATAATTTAATTTCTTCTACACCTATGGTGGTTGAATTTGATGAGTCTTGCTTGCCTATAATGATATATTAAGGCAACACCTTTGTTTACTAAGTGCAGTAATCACGTAGAATGCCTTTTCCTGTGCTTCTTAGTGGATAAACCACTCCGATATTTTTATTTGGGTCAAAGTGTTCTTCACCAGCCTTGGAAGTACTGGCCTCATGGAAACAGTTAACCTTCCCGTGACCCATTTTGGAACAGTATGGCTACAAAGGTGCTTCTCTAGACTTGATCTAAGTGTTGTGCGTTTAGTAACTAGGTTACTTGAACTGCCAGAGATTAAGAGTGAGAGCTATATATTTGCTAGTTCTCTCTGGTTAGCAGTTTGGTATGTTGGAAAGCTACTTGGTAAATCTCTTTTTCCCCCTTCATATGAATATATACACATATATAATTAGACTTTATGCTCATGAGTAATTCAGTCAATATTAACTGACTATATATTGCTAAGCAGTAGTTGCTGGGGATTCAATGATGAACTATAGTTAGGATAACCATGTAAGTTTTAGTCTGGTTAGATCCCTTTGAGACACAAAGATACCACTCTTAATTACTCTAGGACAATAGTTATGAACTGGGACTGTGCCAGGAAAACTGGGCGATGACCATCCAGTTACAGCAGGCAGTCTGTCTGCATGGAGCTTGTAGTCAGTGGAGGAGATGGAAATTAATCCAACAGTCAGATAATAAATGCTGGTTTACAGCTGTAAAAGTGATAAAGGACCAAGTAATAGGGGATGTGACCTGAAGAGGGGGGGTTCGGGAAGGCCTCTCTAAGGAGGTAAATTTTATGCTGAGATAGGGAAGGGTACGAGTAGAGTATGGGGAGAATATTTCAGAAGGAAAAAAAAAATGTGCCACAAGCTTTGGGGTGGGAAGGGAGTATGGTGTGTCCGAACAACCATGAGAAGACCCAAATGGAGCCAATATAGGGCTCAGTGCAGAGCATGGAGGGGGCTGAGGCTAGGAAGCTCGTCAGCTCCATACCGCACACACGGCGCAGGCCTTGGCTGCCCTGGCATGGATGTAGATTTCACCCAAAGCAGCATGAAGCCTTTTAGAAGTTGAAGGTGGGAGGGGTAATAGGTGGTGGTCATGTGTGGTTTTTGAAAAGATGACTTGGGCTGCAATGTGAGGAAGAGGTTGATGGGGACAAGAGTCATTCTGAGGAGAGTGTTTAGGTAGCTTTTGTGTTAGTCCAGTCAAGAGACTGGTGACTTTAGGGTGGAACAGTGGAGTTGGAGCAAACAGAAGGATTTGAAAGCAACATTCAAAAGGACTTGGAAATAGACTGTTTAGGGAAAATAAAGGGTATTTAAAATTCTTTTGTGCCACATATCTATCATTCTATCTAATAAAAGAGTAATATACAAATTGATCGTCACTCCAACACACAAGATAGCTTCCCCCATATGGTTAAAGATGAG
This sequence comes from Pipistrellus kuhlii, assembly GCF_014108245.1. Lineage (NCBI taxonomy): Eukaryota > Metazoa > Chordata > Mammalia > Chiroptera > Vespertilionidae > Pipistrellus > Pipistrellus kuhlii. The sequence continues at coordinate 2,005,738 of NW_023425416.1, read as the reverse complement.
TGCCCCATGTGGACACAAGATGGTCGGCAAGTGGGGGCAGTTGTGGGCGATCAGGCCAGCAGGGGAGGGCAGTTAGGGGCGACCAGGTAGGCAGGGGAGGGCTGTTAGGGACAATCAGTCCAGCAGGGAAACAGCCAGGCATCGATCAGGCTTGTAGGGGAGTGGTTAGGGGTGGTCAGATTGGCAGGAAGAAGCAGTTAGGGGCACTCAGGCAGCCAGGCAGGCGAGCAGTTGGGAGCCAGCAGTCCTGCATTATGAGAGGGATTTCCAACTGCCCATTTAGGCCCGATCCGGGCAGTCGGACATCCCCTGAGGGGTCCCAGATTGGAGAGGGTACAGGCTGGGTTGAGGACACTCTCCCCCCCCCCCCCCCCCGGACGGATTTTGTGCACTGGGCCTCTAGAGTATATATATAAAATCTTAAGTGACTAGATGACAGGACAGCCATATGACCGTCCGACAGCTATGATGCACACTGACCACCAGGGGCAGATGATCAATGCAGAGGCTGCCCCCTGGTGGTCAGTGTGCTCCCATGGAGGGAGCGCCACTCAGCTGACAGATGGGCACCAGACACCAGGCTTACGGCTGGCAAGTGGAGCTGTGTGAACCTCTCCCTCGGACACTCCCCCTGCGCGCTGGAGCGAGTGGCAGCGGCAGGTGCAGCGGGGTCTGGATGAGTGGGAGCGGCGTGGCACCCAGCCCAGGCTCAGGCTCCTCCTCGGCTGCCCACGCTTTGCGCACTACTTTGTGCTGTGTGGGATTGATGTGGACAGTGGGCTGGAGCCCCAGAAGCTGGCGGGTAAGGCCCGGCTGCTGTGGTGTGGAGGTCTACTGATCTCCATGCCGAGGGGCCCTGGTGGTGCACGGTTCCATGCACTGGGCCTCTAGTAATGACATACAGTTCCATTGTGTTCTGTCTGCCTATTTTATAAGTTAGTAATGGGAGCACAGAGCAGAAACCACAGGACATTTAGGGCTGGCCTCACTGACTCTGGAGACAGTCCCCAAATGACTACACATAGTTTCTGAGAAGTCACAAACCCAGAAAATATCTTCCCTTTTGGTATCTCCAGGATACCATGTAGTCTGTGGCGTAAAGAATGAGTTGGGTGTTGGGGAGAGTATGGCCTTTATGTTCTTTTGCAAGAGTTGAACTATAGTATGATCCTAACGAGTATTGCTGTGTCATTGATTTCTTACCTGATCTATCCTATTAGCCCGTAGGGCGCCGTGACAAAGGTGTCATTTAGGATGCCAGAATATTAATTTTCTCAATAACGGGTTGGAGGTGCCCTGAAGGAGTTAAGGTAAAGATTCCCAGATACTTTGTCTGTGATCAGGGTGCATGGTGGGCATTGGACCAGCTGGTTTGTCACATGGTTCTTTTATAAGGTTGTTGCTCATATTAAAGTGTGATGTAATGGAGGCTATGAATTAGAAATAAAATCCACAGGGTCACGTGCATGTGTGTAAACACCAATGAACTAAGCATATGTGTCTGTAGAACTTGCTGTTGTGGGTGGAAGACGTTTGCTTTTTGTACCTGGCACAGCATCAGGCTAACATTGCCGTCTGTGCATTTGCCGCATGGTGAAATATTGCAGATGCTTTTTTCCTAGACTCTGGGTTCTTGTTTCTCTCACACTGCCTTTATAGCTGATGTGTGTGTACACTTTTTAGCAACAGTTGAACCAGACCTATTTCTGGGATAATCTCGAAATCTTAGTACAGATATTGTACTAAGAGCATCAAAATTTATATTAATGAGCAAAATTGTTTACTTTTTAGGTATTAAATATCAATTTTATGGCATTCTTAAGATGGTATCTTGAATGTTCTTCCAAAAATACTTTCAGAGCAGAGGTTCTTTCACAGGTTTCTCTTTACTTCTTTTTTCTTTATTTTATTTTTTTCCCTTCACCATTTATCCCCCTATACCCTCTTTCACCTTCATCCACCCCTTCCTCCTGCAATCAGCACACTGTTGTCCGTGCTCATGAGTCCTTTTTCTTTTTCTTTTTCTTTTTGGTTCTTTTTTTGCTCAATCTCTCTCATCCTGAAACCCCCTCCCAACTCTTTATCTGTGAGCCTATCTCATTTTGCTTATTAATTCAGTTTGTACATTAAAATTTACATATGAGTGAAATTGGCACTTGTCTTTCTCTGACTAGTTTATTTCACTTAGTATAATGTTTTCCAGGTCCCTCCATGCTGTCAAAAGGGAAACTTTTCCTCCTGTTTACAGCTGAGTAGTATTCCATGGTGTAGATGTACCACAGCTTTTCTATCCACTCATCTGCTGGTGGGCACTTGGGCTGCTTCCAGATCTGGCAATTGTAAATAATGCTGCATTGAACATAGGAGTGCATATATTCTTTCAAATTAGTGTTTTGGGATTCTTTGAATATACTACTATTTCCAGGAATGAATTGCTGGGTCATAAGGTCGTTCATTTTTAATCATTTGAAGTAACACCATACTGCTTTCCACAGTGGCTGCATTCCTACCAGCAGTGTAGTAGGGTTTCCTTTTCTCCACATCCTTGCCAACACTTGTTAGTTCATTTATTGATGATAGCCATTCTGACAGGTGATATTTCTGACAGGTTAGGTGATAATTTTTTTGTGGTTTTAATTTGCATTTCTATGATAATTGGTGATATTTAGCTGCTTTTCATATGTCTATTGGCCATTTGTATATCCTCCTTGGAGAGTTGTCTTTTCAGGTCCGTTGCCTATTTTTTTTTTAGAATATATTTTATTGATTTTGAACAGAGAGGAAGAGAGAGGGATAGAGAGTTAGAAACATCGATGAGAGAGAATCATCAATCAGCTGCCTCCTGTACACCCCCCACTGGGGATGTGCCCACAACCAAGGTACATGCCCTTGACCTGAATCAAACTCGGGACCTTTCAGTCCACAGGCCGACGCTCTATGCACTGAACCAAAAATGGTTTCGGCCATTGCCTATTTTTAAATTTGATTCTTTGTTGTGTTTTTTTTTTTTTTATGTTGAGTTTTATAAGATCTTTATAAATTTTGAATATTAATCCCTTATCAGATGTATTAGCAAATATGTTCTCCTATTCAGTAGGTTGTCTTTTCATTTTGTTGATAGTTTCCTTTAATGTGCAAAAACTTTTTCATTTAATGTAGTCTCATTTGTTTCCTTTTTATTTTGTTTCCTTTGCTCAAGGAGAGATATCAGAAAAATATTGCTACGAGAAATGTCTGAGATTTTACTGTGCATGTTTTCTTCTAGGATTTTTATAATTTCGAGTTTAGCATTGAAGTCTGTAATCCATTTTGAGTTTATTCTTGTGCACAGTGTAAGAAGGTGGTCTAGTTTCATTTTTTTGCCCATATCTGTCCAATTTTCCCAGCACTGTTTATTGAATAGATTATCTTTAGCCCACTGTATGCTTTTGCCTCCTTTGTCAAATAGTAATTGACAATAAAGGCATGGGTTTATTTCTGAGCTATCTGTTCTGTTCACTTGATCCAAATGTCTGCTTTTATGCTAGTACCATGCTGTTTTGATTATTGTGGCCTTGTAGTGTAGTTTAATATCAGATAGCATGATTCTCCCAACTTCGTTCTTTTGCAAGATTACTGTTGCTATTCCAAGTCTTTTGTGGTTCCATGTAAATTTTCGGAATATTTGTTCTAGTTATGTGAAATATGCCATTGGTATCTTGATAGGAATTGTGTTGAATCTGTAGATTGCTCTGGATAATATGTATATTTTAATAATGTTAATTCTTCCTACCCATGAACAAGTATATACTTCCACTTACTTGTACCCTCTTTAGTTTCTTTCTTCGATGTCTTATCATTTTTCAAGTACAGTTTTTTTTTTTGTTTTTTTTTTACATCCTTGGTTAAATTTATCCCTAGATATTTTATTCTTTTTGAAGCATTGTGAAGGGAATTATTATTTTAGTTTCCCTTTCTGATAGTTCATTATTGGTGTATAAAAATGGTACTTATTTCTGGATATTTCTTTTGTATCCTGCTACTTTACTTAATTCATTTATCAGTTCTACTAGTCTTTTGGTAAAGTTTTTAGGGTTTTCTACATACAGCTTCATGTCATCTGTAAGTGACAGTTTCACTTTTTCCTTTTCAAATTGGATGCCTGTTTTATGCCAACACAGCCAAGGGTTCAGCGAGCCTGAGAGAGGGCAGTAAGGATGGAGAAAAGACAGACAAGAGAATAAGCTGGGTCTAGGTGATCTTCTGTGCTTTGCTGAGGCCACAGAACCCATCCAGACTGCAAAGCTGGTGCTTTATTTATAGGCAGGGACAAACAAGGTAATTTACAATGTTCTTGTAAGTTTCACTTGTTTTGGCAGTACTTGCTGCCCCTCCCACAGCCCACTAGCTACCCAGGAAAGATCTAGGGAGCAGTCACAAGATCCAGCTTAATTATGCTTAGAGGGATGTCCCCTCCAAGCTGGGACTTGTTTGTGACTTTGCCAGGAGGTCAGTCTGAGGCTTAACCCTATAACCGCACCCTACAGATGCCTTTCATTTATTTTTTCTGTGTGAATGCTGTGGCTCGTTCTTCCATTATTATGTTGAACTAAAGGTCCAGTGCAAGAAATCCATGCACGTGTAGCATCCCTAGGCTTGGCCAGTGATCAGGACCAATTGGGGCCTTACAGCTGCTGGCCAGGGCCTTCCTTCTGGCTGCCAGCCAAACTCCCGAGGGGACACTTTGTATATTAGTCTTCTATCTATATAGACTAGAAGCCTGATGCATGAAATTCGTGCAAGAATAGACCTTCCTTCCCCTGGCTGCTGGCACCAGCTTCCCTCTAGCACCCAGGACCTGGGCTTGCTTTCCTCCAGCTGCTGGCAGGCACCCGGGTCCCCAGGCTCGCTTCCCTTGGGCAGCCTGCAGAACCTGGGACCTAGGGTGGCTTACCTCTGGTCCAGGCTTCATCAGGAAGGATGTTCAGAATGACTCCTGGAAGATGTCAGTCTAATTAGCATATTATCCTTTTATTATTATAGACTAGAGGCCCAGTGCATGAAATTCATGCCTGGGGGAAAATGGGGTCCCTCAGCCCGGCTTGTACCCTCTTGCAATACAGGACTCCTTGGAGGTGTTCGACTGACAGTTTAGGACACCCCCTAAACTGGCAGTTGGACATCCCTCTTGAAATCTGGGATTGCTGGCTCCTAACCGCTTGCCTGCCTTCCTGATTGCCACTAACCACTCTGCCTGTCTGCCTGCCTGCCTGATCTCCCCTAACTGCCTCTGCCTGCCTGATCACCCCTAACTGCTCACCTGCCTGCTTGCCTGATCACCCTTAACCATTAGCCTGCCTGCCTGTTCACCCCTAACTACTTGCCTGCCTGTCTGATCGCCCCTAACTGCTGGCCTACCTGCTTGATCGCCCCTAACAGCCTCTGCCTCAGCCCCTGTCGCCATAGCTTTGTCCAGAAGAATGTCTGGCTGTCGGGTCTAATTAGCATATTACACTTTTATTATTATAGATGAGAGTGGGGAAAGTGGACATCTCTGTTATGTTCCTGATCTTAAAGGGAACACTTGTAGTTTTTGCCCTCTGAGTATGATATTTGCTCTGGATTTATCATACATGGCTTTTATTCATTGAGGTTTGTTCCCTGTATTTCTGTTTTGCTGAAAGTTTTTACCATAAATGGGTGTTGGATTTTATCAAATGCTTTTTCTATTGATAGGATCATGAGATTTTGTCTCTGAATTTGTTTATCTGGTTTATTGATTTGTGGATTTTGTACCAACCTTGCATCCCTGGAATAAATCCCACTTAATCATGATGTATGATCATTGTAATGCGTTGCTGGATGATGTTTGCTAATATATTATTGAGGATTTTATCATCTTTGTTCATCAGAAGTATCGGCTTATAATTTTCTTTCTTTGTCATGTCTTTATCTGGTTTTGGATTAGGGTATTGCTGGCCTCTTAAAATGAACTTGGGAATCTTCCCCCTCTTGGATTTTTTGGAATAGTTTGAGAAAGATAGGTGTTAATTTTTCTTAGAATATTTGGTAAAATTTACATTTGAAACCATCCAGTCGATTACTTTTATTTTTGGGGAGTTTTTTTTTTTTTTTTTTTTTTTTTTTTTTTTTTTTTTTTTTTCCTGCTTTAAATTCACTAGCTGTAATCTGTATATTAACATTATCTGATTCTTCCTGATTTAATTTTGGAAGAATGAATGTTTCTAGGAATTTATCTATTTCATCCAGATTGTCCAATTTGTTGGCATATAGTTGTTCACAATACTTTTTAAACAATTCTTTGTATTTTTTGGTGTCAGTTGTTACTTTTCTTTTATTTCTGATTTAATTTATATGGGCCCTCTTTTTTTCTTGATGAATCTGTTAAGGTTTGTTAATCTTGTTTATCTTTTTAAAGAACCAGCTTAGTTTCATTGTTCCTTTGTACTGTTTTTTTATTAGACTGTATTTCATTTTATTTCTTTTCTGATCTTTATTATTTCCTTCCTACTTTTACTCACGCTGGGCTTTGGTTGTTCTTTTCCTCAAGTTCCTTTAAGTGTAAAGTTAGATCTTGATGTGAGCTTCTCCTTATTTCTTTTGTTTAGCTCCTTAATCTTGGCAAATTACAGATTACTACCTCACTTTATACATAGGGATTGAATTTCCATTGCCAATCTTGTTGGTTGATTGGAGATGAAAAAGGATGTTATTGGGTTTTTTGTTTTTTTGTTTCTTTCCTTATTTATTTATTTATTTTTAAAATTTCATTTGTTATCAGCTGAGTATTCTTCCCTTTTTGGTTTTCTGCTTTCCTTTATTTGTTCTTAGCTGAGTACTCTAAGCAGACCCTCGGCTGACCAAAAGAGCTGGATATTATTTTTCAAAAGCTCAGTGTAGATTTTGATATCTTGTTGTAGGATTTGATACTGAGAATGACCGAAGCCAGTGTTCAGGTGACTTTGACTACTGCTTGCCAACTCATTACTTTACTAAGCACTGAATCATATTTTAGATTAAATGTGGTTGATTTTTTCCATTCAGTTTTTAAAACCTTACACACTGAGTTAGATATGTGGCTGGAATTTAAACTGTGTTTGCCATTGTGGGGTTTTTGGATTATTGGAATTGGATAGTCCAAATATTTATTTGATAGCAATGTACTCAGCTTTTGAAATTTAAGTAGTAGTATTCAAAATCACTTGTTTAACATACAAGTTTAGATCTTTGATTAAAAGATCAATTTTGATTAACTCCCTGAAAAGACATGTAATTTCAACATTATCCCTGTGGTAAGTGGAGCAACTGTATTGCTTAAAAATCCTTATTAGTGACAAGGAAGTAATAATGCTACTTACAAGGTCCACTCTGAGGGTAAATAAGATCATTCATTTATTCATTCAACAAATATTTGTTAAGCATCTAAATGTATAAGGCACTGCAACTAGACATTAGGGATATGACAGAGAACTAAACCAAGTCCTTGCTCTCACCGATCTTATATATTAATATTTTAAAGTGCATTATTGGTAATTAACAAATGGTAGCTCTAATTGGTGCTATCCAAATTTTTATAAAATTGTGATCTAAAATAAGTTGTTAAATTATTGTATTTAAGAAGTTTTCTTGTTTTGAATCTGAATCAAATTAGAGGGGTTGAAAAATTTGCACATTAATTTTAATGTTCTGAAACAGTGATTCTCAACTTTGATCGAACATTAGAATGACCTCTGGAATTTTAAAAAACCAAAATGCCAGGAGGCTGTCCTCAGAGATTCTAATGTATATAATTGGTCAGGGTTGGACCTGGGCACTAGTAATCTTTAAAAAGCTTGAAAGGTGATTCTGAGGGGCAGGGATGGTTGACATTTACTGCTTAAAGGTGGGAATATTTTATGAGTACTTACACATTATGTGGTTGCAGGTAGCCAGGATGTGTGCCTGGGGCGTGCCTGCCACAATGGGTCTGTGTCACTGTACCAGCAGACCCTGGTAGCCTCATCTTTAAAATGGGGTTTGGTTAAATGCAGTGAGGCTGCTGGCCTTCCTCGCATTTTGCTGAGCTGTGATATTTGGTTTAGTGCCCCAGTGTACGAATTGCTGTTACTAAAGACTTCCTGGCCAGCTGCCTCGCTCCCTCCCTTCTCTATCACCAAAGCAGTGAGGAATATCCGACCAAAGTCTGCCGGACTCGGCCAGCTAACTCACTCTTGAGAGGGTTTTAATAAATATACAAATGTTATTACACCCGAGAGACAGAAGGGTGAGGAAGAGGTGTGAGAGCACAGTGGTCACCTGGGGCCATGTGTGGACTGAGGCTGACGCACAAGGAGAGTCTAACATGGGTAGGTGTGCGTAGCAAGGCGCACTGACCCCTGGGAGAGACCCCTTGGCCAGCTCTATCTGCAGGGCCCCAGTTGGGTTTAGTTCCTGCCCTTTGCAACTGTGATGTGCCTGCTGTTGCCTTATCATTTCTTCTTCCCGGGATGCCCCTCAGTGGGCTTCTGTCCTTTGCTTTGAGTAGAACATGAGGTGTGTAGAAACTTTTGAGAAACAAATGGGACAATAATAAAAATAGGTATGGGGTAAGGTGAATAAGCAGAATAGTGCGATGTTGTGGAAAGAATGAGGATAGGAAGCTAAGATCAGAGCCCTTACAAAAATAGCTCTGACCTTACCCAAGGTGCTTCACACGACCAGGTTTGTCTAAAACGGGAACGGCGCGGTCTCAGAGGGATGCACAGGGAAAAGTCGTTGCAGTTGTAGAAATGCTTTGAAAGGTAAAGGGGCATATCTGTGAGGGGATCATCTTGTTAACAGATATTTCCAGAATACATATTTTGAGGCGTTTGCCTCCAAGACATCGATAGTAGAGAAGAGTTATAAAATATGTTGAAGGACTAAGTTTGTAAGTGTTGATTTAACTCTGAACAGAATACATTTTTACTTCTGTCAATTTTAAATTTTTGTAGCTTGTTTTTCTCCCAATGATTATTTTCAGAATTTCTAATTATTTGTTGCCTAAATCATCTTATAGATTTCTTAAAGTATATATCTTAGATATAGTTTAGTTTTTAATAAAGTCCTGCAGAATACATGGATAACATGTTCTATGTGTTATGAGTTAATGATAAAGTTATTGTTTTTCTTTGCATTCAGTGAAGAGCAAGAATTGGGTCATACATGTAAACAATTTAGTCAGTTCGTTTCTCTCTTGTCCTCAGTTGGCACACCCTAAAATGAACATGCTGTCTCCCACTAGTGGGACGGGCGGACAATTGGAAAGGCCTGTGATTGGAACAGTGAGGGTGTCGCAGTTCAGAACGGAGGCAAATCGTTGCTGCTGGGAGCGTGCTTGCCTTTGGATAGCTTGAAGCCTGACTCAGACAAGAGTTCTCACCCTTCCGCAGCCTCTTCGGTTCATTGACATAGTTGGGGAACTAGGAATGACAAGGTGGAAAAAAGGAAGGTTGGATCGTTCATTAGGTAGAATATGTATAAAATCTTTCCTATCTTTCATGCAGCTATTTGCACCAAGTGGAATAATTCCTCCTCCAGGAAATGCTGTTACATTTCCCATTATATTTGGGCATTAATGTTGGAATGCATAATGTTTACAAGGATTTTATCCTCTTGTTAGATTGATTCTTTTCTCATTGTGTAGTGTCTTCTTTGTCTCTTTTAGAGGCTTTATTTTAAAGTCTATTTTGTCTAACATTAAGTGTTAGTATCCTAGGTTTTCTTTTTTCTATTTGCACAAAATATCTTTTTCCATCCCTTTACAGTCAGTGTGTGACTTGGATATGAAGTGGATCACTGGAGACAGCATATATACACTGAATGGCCAGATTATTATGACCACCTGATGTTTGCAGGAATTATGTTAATTATACACCTGAAACTAATATAAAATAATATTGAATGTGAACTGTATTTGAAAAATTTTTTTAAAGGTTTATTTTCTTTAATTTAGCTATTAAGAAAATTCATTTAATAAATTTTACAAGTAGTTCATGATTTAGGAGAAAACTCAGAGAGATTTAGAATGAAAAGCATCAGTCATTAGTCCCACTGTTTCTCAGTCCTGTGTGATTAAATGTTAAAATTTCAGTAAGATTCACCTTCAAGTAGAAAATGACTTAAGAGAAGTATCTGCAGTTGTTCAATTGAGGAGTGTGGGAATAAAGTTCACACTAAAGATTTTTCTTTCTTTTTCTAATCTTTACCTGAGGTTATGTTTATTGATTTTACTTTATTTTTTAAAATATCTTTTTATTGATTTCAGAGAAGAAGGGAGAGGGAAAGAGAGATAGAAACATCAAGGATGAGAGAGAATCATTGATTGGCTTCCTCCTGCACTCCTTCTACTGAGGATTGAGCACGAAACCCAGGAATGTGCCTTTGACTGGAATAAAACCTGGGACCCTTCAGTCCGAAGACTGATGCTCTATCCACTAAGCCAAACCAGCTCGGGCTGTTTATTGATTTTAGAGAGAGAGGAAGGGAGGGAGAGAGAAACATCAATCAGTTGCCTTCTGTCTGTGCTCCAACTGGGGATTGAACCTGCAACTTTTTGGTGCACCAGATGATCCTTCACCCAATTGAGCTGCCCAGACAAGGCTCAAAATTTTTTAGTGTAAGTCATGTAAAAGGTCCAGGGTCTTCTCCGGTGTTAGCTTGTGTTTTCTGTAACGTCCTTCCTTCCTCCAAGTTCTGTCTGGTAAAAGTTCAGCTCCCCCGCTGTCTTTTAAAGACAGTATCTCAAAATTGGTACTAATCTGAGCCCTGCTAAATGTCCAGACGCAGCACCTGGGAGGACGGAGTTCAGAAGTTGAGTGTGTGGAATGCTTATGCGGGAGAATCTTCTTGCTGAGGTTGCAGGTCTGCTTCCAGAGGCTGGTACCTGCTTTTGGGGGGCGGTGTCCCCTGAGAGCAGGGGCCCGAGTGAGGGCGGCAGGCAGGGAAGAGGGTGAACTCGTCCACGAACTTGAAACTTCTCAGACATTTTGTCCAGACCAGAGCCATGCCATTAAAACTGGAACTTTCTAGGTTGGAAGAACAAACTCCAGGAAGCATGAGGTTGTCAGTGTTGTCCTGCGGTGGCACCAGCCATGTGTGGGTGCAGAGTAAGCAGGACATGGCTCATCCAGGTTGGAAGGCGCTCGCTAGAAGTGCGGGATGTGCACCAGGTTTTGTAGTATAAGAATGTACAATAGCTCATTACAGTTTTAATATTGATTGATGTTGAAATAATATTTTGTGCACACTGGGTTAATTAAGGTAAAATTTCACGTTTCATTTTTTTTTTTAGTATGGTACTAGAAAATATGAATTTATGTATATGGTTCCATATGTATATGCTGCTTTCTGGAAAGTCTTTATCAGGGTTGTACATGGAACTTAGTCCAACTCCAACTTCGATGTGGCTATATAGTGTGAAATATGTCAGGTCAGATATAGAATTAGAACCTCATAATTCCTAAGTTAGCTTCTTAATAACTTATAGTTGGAATGTAGCATAAAAGAAAGAAAAGGATTTTTCTTAAGTTGTAAAAGAAATTTCTAAAAACTAAGGGCTTAGCAGAACTAAAAATTCACTTGCATTGTTTTATTTTCAAGCTCTATTTTAAGTTTCTGCCAGGACGAAAATGTTCATTCCCTTTCGGGTTCTGATGGCCTGGTAAAACTCTTTGTAAGCCCCGGGGACGCGATAGAATTGGCAGAGGAGGAAATTAACTTGGGTGGAGTCCATGAGTGGCAGTGCTGTGCCAGGCGTGCAGCGGCCCTCATAATCAATCACTGCCCAGGTCCCACGTCCCACACCTGCTCCCTGGGCAGCCTGTCTGGATCCTTCCTGGAAAATCCCACTAGTGTGCGTGAGAGAGGAGCCGCAGCACAGGCACGGATACGTGTCGTTACGGGCCACAAGTTACACGCACTCAGGAAAGCTGCTTGGCGCTGCTTCGTGGGTGTGAGTTTATGGAAAAAAGTTAAATGGTGTTTTCCACAACTTTTTTTCTTCCAGCCTAATCTTGGAGTATTTTCTGACCCTCACATTTTCCCAGTAATTTAAACTCAGAACTCATAGCAATGAGGAACTTTCTTATCCAAGGTGCGTAAGAAACAGGAACCTTTTAATTCTGTCATGTGATGCCGGGTGTTATAAAATAATAATATCAAGGAGCTGGTTTTCTTCCTTTAGTTGTCAGGCTTTTAGCTGCTTGACTTTTTCCTGTTGCCACAGCCGGGAACTTGGCGCAGAGCAGTTATTCTCCGTAGCAAATGCATGCAGGAGCATGCACATCATGTGGGTTATAAATAGTATCTGCCCTGACAATGCTGGAACTTTCTCAGCTTCTGGGGACATTGAAGTCTTTGTTTTGTGGGTCACTGCCCTCTCTCCCACCCCCTGCACTTGAGTCATAAAGCCTGAAAAACTAATGAGTGTGCTGAAATTTATCTAATGTGTAGGATATACGGGATGATGAGAGATGGCAGAGAGCAGAGCTTGTATTCAAAGCGACTTCTCTGGTACAGTCCTGCCATTTCTCACTTTGCATTTTGTTTCAGGCCCTTGAATTAATTTTTTCCTTCAATAGATCAAGTTAGACTCAGATTGAAAAAATTAAATCAAAAGTTAAATAGCCATCAAGGCTGATATTAGATCCTGAGACCTCTATTAGAATAGAAACTCTATCATGAAAACAGTGGTGCTCACAGCCAATAAGGAGGGAATATGCTAATTGACTGTCCCATCCTCAAAGATGGTGGCACCCACAGCCATCAGAAGTACAAGCCAGGGTTTCTTGATAGTCCTATATATATTTGAAATATTTTGCTCTTACATTTCTGAGTTTATATATGACTGGAGGCCTGCTACATGAAAATTCATGCACTGGAGGCAGGGGGAGGAGGGGTTCCCTAAGCCTGACCTGCCCCCTCTCACAGTCCGGGAGCCCTCAGGGGCAGGAGGCGACTCAGTGATCAGGGGAAGACAGTGCCCCACTACATCTCTGCTGCTGCCACTGCTGGCAGTGCAAGCCTTGGCTGGCCCTGGTTACCTGAGCCTCAGGCGGCCCTGGGCGGCTGGGCAGCCGCCATCCAAGGCTTGCCTGTGCCTTGGGCCAGCCCTGGTTGGCTGGGCAGCCAATATCTGAGGCTTGCCTGCACCTCAGGCATCAGCTGGGTAGCTTGCCATCCGAGGCTTGCCTGCGCTTTGGGCCAGCCCTGGGTGGCTGGGGGGCTGAGGAGAATGGGGGATTCTGGAGGCAGATGTGCAGAGTGGCCGTGCCTGTCACCCTGGTGGGGTTGAGGGGACTGGGCGCTGCCATCTTGTGGCTGTGGGTGCCACTATCTTTGTAATGGCATGAAGGTCAATTGGCATATCCCCTCTTTATTAGATAGGATAGATTACAACAGGTGTTTATACACCATAAGCCACATCCAGACCTGTTCATGTATAGCCATGAAACTAGGAATGGTTTTTATAATTAGTCATTGTTTTCAACCATTTAAGGATCAGAGCAGGAGAAAAACAGAACTGGAAATGTGCATAGAGGCCATCTTCACCTGGAGACCCTCATTCTAGACTGTGCCTGCCAGACACAAAGCGTTCCTTTCCTGGGTTTGTTAGTTCTCCCAGCGGGGTTGTTGAGCATTTGGTTCCTAGCACTGTCGTAGATACTGGGGAAATAAAGTTAAAAAGGGGGCACATCTCTACCTTCACAGAGCTTACATTCCTGTGGAGAAAAAGCCCAAACCAACCAGGTTACATGGAAATCAGAAACGGAAAACTGAAGTGCTGGGCAGCCAAAGCCGCTGAGTGTGAGGCAGAGGAACAGAGGCCTGTGGCACCCTTTGCTCGCCTGCCGGACTCAGCTGTGGACGGTGACTCCTTACTTCCCGGACTTGCAGTTCCTTGTGCCCAAACCTGCTTGTGTTTCTTTGTGGTTCTCTTATTTTCTCTCTTCTTTCTTTCCCAAAGTCCTTTTCCCCCCAGTGGAGCTTTATTATCCAGCCCAAGCTTATCGAGTGCCACAGGTTGGTGTTCACAAGGTCTGTTCACCCCACCTTCTCCAGGCAGCTTTCTGGGGTCCTTGCACTTAAGGATTATTGCTTTTATGCAGCTGATAATTGGATTTTGAACTTTAGTCTTTTCTGCTTTTCTTTCTTTCTAGGAAACATGGATTATGATTATTTTATTGCTTTCAGCATCAGGGTCTTTCCCAAAACTTGTTCTCTGAAAAGTCTGTGTGAGGTGATTTGCACCAGAGAGAGTAATCGCAGATATTCGCCTGGCGCCTTGATTTTATTTTTTTAAATATATTTTTATTCATTTCAGAGAGGAAGGGAGAGGGATAGAGAGATAGAAACATCAGTGATGAGAGAGAATCATTAATCAGCTGTCTTCTGCATGCCCAGTACTGGGGATCAAGCCCACAACCCAGGCATGTGCCCTGACTGGGAAGTATACTGTGATCGCCTTGTACATAGATCGATACCCAACCACTGAGCTACACGAGCTGGGCCGGTGTCTTGATTTTGGACCGTTCCTGTTGTTGAACCCTTTGCGGCTCTCCTGCTCTCCTGATCAGATGCCTAGTTGAGTATGAGTCCCTTCTGGTTTAGAATGTGTCCTTTTGCCTGCCTTTTGGTTAGCAGAGTGACCAGAGCTTGGACCAAAGGCCACGACTGACACATACACAGACCTGAAATTATCCTATTATACTCATCATATTCATATAAATGTCTAAGCAAAGGTCAAAATATGAGCAACATTATTTATGGCTCAGTGAGAGATTGGATATTCAAAGTCTGTCATCATTTGTCAGAGGACTGGTGTTATCAAGGTCTTTGCCTGGCTCAGGACCATCTAAAAAGTGGCTTGGTACAAACTCAGAATCCAGTATAAAGAAGGCAGTTTGCCCTAGCTGGTTTGGCTAGGTGGATAGAGTGTCAGCCTGCAGACTGAAGGGTCCCGGGTTCAATCCAGTCAAGGGCACATGCCTGGGTTGCAGGTTTGATCCCAATAGGGAATCTGTAGAAGGCAGCCAATCAATTATTCTCTCTCACATTGATCTTTCTATCTCTCCTCAATAAAATATATATTTATTTTTAAAGAAAGGCAATTTCGATGCATTCCTGTATCTGACTCGGCAGGAGTTTTCCCTTATTTGTACTACCATCAGACTTGTACGCCTCCTGACAAGAGAGCTTTCCTCCCTCTGCGTCAGTTTTGTCATCTGTACCAGGGAGTACTCATAGGATAAGCCAGTACCTGTGGCATGCCTGCAAGGCGGCAGGCTGTTGGAACTTACTGAGGCTGCTTGCTATAGGGCCAGGGCCAGCTGCCTCTATTGCCTGCTCTGTGACAAAGGATCTGGACTCTGAATATTCTTCATTTGTCAGCTGGCATTGGGTAAACTTTGTCAGGAGGGGGAGCTGGAGAGACATTGCAGGGGAAGGTGTTTTCCCTCCTGGCTTCTGCAGCCTATGGCTCCATAGCAGAGACCTCTCCGTGCTCCTTTCCCACAATGCCTGCAGCTCCTCCCTCGCTGGTGCCTAAGGCATGGCCCCTTGTCCAGGACCAGCTCCCGAGCGCATGGTGGCCACAGCTGCATCTAGCAGCCAGCAGCTCCCCTGGCATCCCTGCGGGGCATTGTTGGAGCAGTGTCTCATGAGCCACCTCTCTAGGACAGTTTCCCTGGCATCTGGGGATGGATTCCAGCGCATCCCTCTGGAGCAGTCAGTACCACAGCACGTCCCTGCTCGCAGCGAGTCCGACCTCAGCCCGGGGGGAAGGCCCTCCTTTGAGCCCTGTGCCGTAGCACTAGGGGTTGTGGTGGTTCCTCACATCTGCCATTCCTGTATTCTTTAGGGCTCTGTTTACTTCTTACTAGCTAATCTGTGTTATAGTGAATAAGTTCGGATGTTAAACTTTCCCCAAACGGGAGTGTGGTTTTTCCTGAGAGGACCCTGACAGTGGCATGTGGGGTCCGATCAGTAGAATGAGGCTCTATGCTGGCATTGCAGGAAGTAGGTGAGAGTCCAGTGGATTTGGACAAGGAGCAAAAAATCAGAATGTTTATGCTATTACATATTTCTCAGCATTCTTCTGATTGAATGAACAATTTGTAGGAAAATTTAGAGATTTGCAGTTATTTCTAGTAGAAGAGAAGGTTATTGGTTCTTATGATCCTAGAGTAACAGATCCACAAAGAATTTGAGAAACTGACCATTCTGAGTGGTGTGCGGGAGCTTCAGAATGTGTGAAGGAGGCTGCTCTGGGCCAGTGGGGTGGTATTTGTTTCTGGGGGCTGTGTGCAGGGCTGGAGCATCTGCACTGATAATCACAAGTTGATTAAACGTACGTGTCAAGTTCGTTTCCTTCTACCCTGTATCTCATGATAAGGTAGAAGCAGTTGCTCTTTTGTTCCCCTTTTCGATATGAATGCTGCAGCCTGTCATATGGGTCATGTAGGACTCCTGGGGGTGCGGGGGACCAGAATGTGGCTTAGATATTTATTGAGCTTTTTATCCATGTTTCCTTCCCTCCTCTGATGCTCCCCAGAAGTGGGGGTTTTGTCCCTGTTTACTGCAGTATCCTCAGCACCTCCAACAGGTCTGGCACATAGTAGTCAATAAATATTTGATGAATGAATGAATGAATATGGGATCTGATTCTTCATTTCAGAGTATACAGCATGGAGCTTAAATTCAGCTAATTTAGATGAAATTCATTGTAGTGTGTATTTTATCCCATTGGTTACAGTTTTGTAAATCTCAGTTCTTACATTGCCATAAATAAGCTTTCAAATACATGTCTTTATTTTTGTTTCGATTTTTAAATATTCCCGTGAGGCATTTTCATATTTTTCTTACTGGTTTTTGCTGTTTGTTAAATCTTATTTTACCCTAGACTCTCAAAGCATCCATAGATAAGAGCTTAGGCAACTTAGCTGCCCTCTCCATCCATAGATTTCCTCATCTGTAAAGTGGGAATAATAAATATACTGTCTTACAAGTCTGTGGTGAGGGTGACACACCAAGATGCTTATAAAGTGGATTGCACAGGGCCTGCAGCATGCTGATGAAGTATCTTAGGGTTCAGCTCTTGGCAGGCACAGAGTAAATGACCGATATTACAGTTATGTTTCTTACTCCTCCCACCCTCCACTGTTACCAGACCAGCATCAGAATGTAGGGCATTAGCAGAAAATTCTAAAAAAGATTATATTGTCTCCCCTTCCCTCCCTTTCCCTCCTTTCCCTTACCTCTCCCCTTCCCTCCCCTCCCCTCCCCTCCTTTCCCTTACCTCTCACCATTCCCTCCCCTCCCTTCTCCTCCTTTCCCTTACCTCTCCCCTTCCCTCCTCTCCCTTTCCCCCCCTTCCCTCCTTTCCCCTCCCCTCCCCATTCCTTCTCTGTGGTAGGGACAAGCTGTGTCTCACCCCTCACTGTGCAGTGGGAGACTTGTCAGGTTCAAAACGTGTTCCTTGCTGTCCCACGTGATGTTGGCTGTCACCATTATTGCAGTACTTGCTCTTTTTGCGATGTTCTGTTAGATAGCAATAAGTAACTTGTTTGGGTCTTTGAGATGTATTTCCACATGCATATTTCTGGCACAGGTTTTATTTTTGGAGGCTATTCCAGACCTGCCTTGTAAGTCTGTGAATGCCTGGGTTGTTTGCTGTCTGTCTTTATTCCCTCAGTGCCAGGTTAGTAAAACTCCCAGATTTGAACTCGTAAGTAATCAATCAGCAATTTTTTATTAAATATACAGGATGTCCCCCCAAAATATGCACATAATTTATATATATATATATATATATATATATATATATATATATACTGTATATATATACTGTATATATAATTGTTTAAAGTATTACATATAGAAGTACATCTATCTCCTTTTCCCCCCATTAACCTTCCCCCGGCCTCCCCTACCTCCTGTCCCATGCCCTCATCCCACCCCCCAGTGTCTTGTGTCCATTGGTTGTGCTATGTGCATGCATACAAGTCCTTCAGCTGATCTCTTTCCGCCCGCTCCCCAACAATCCCCAGCCCTCCTGTTGTAATTTGACAGTCTGTTCGATGCTTCACTGCCTCTGTATCTATCTTTTTGTTCATCAGGTTATAATGCTCTTTATTTTCCATAAATGAGTGAGATCATGTGGTATTTTTCTTTCATTGCTTGGCTTATTTCACTTAGCATAATGCTGTCCAGTTACATCCATGTTGCTGCAAATGGTAGGAATTCCTTCTTTTTTATACCAGTGTAGTATTCCATTGTGTAGATGTACCACAGTTTTCTAATCCACTCATCTGCTGATGGGCATGTAGGCTGTTTCCAAATCTTAGCTATGGTGAATTGTGCTGCTATGAACATAGGGATGCATATATCCTTTCTGATTGGAGTTTCTAGTTTCTTGGGATATATTCCTAGAAGTGGGATTACTGGGTCAAATGGGAGTTCCATTTTTAACTTTTTGAGAAACTCCATACTGTTCTCCACAGTGGCTACACCAGTCTGCATTCCCACCAGCAGTGCAAGAGGGTTCCTGTTTCTCCGCATCCTCACCAGTACTTGTCGTTTGTTGATGTTGGCCATTCTGACAGGTGTGAGATGGAACCGCATTGTTGTTTTGATTTGCATTTCTGGGATAATTAGTGACTTTAAGCATGTTTTCATATGTCTCTTGGGCCTTCCTTCTGTCTTGTTTTGAAAAGTATCTGTTTAGGTCCGTTGCCCATTTTTTTTATTGGATCATTTATCTTCCTTTTGTTAAGTTGTATGAGTTCCCTGTAAATGTTGGAGATTAAACCTTTATCAGTGATAACATTTGCAAATATGTTTTCCCATACAGTGGGCTTTCTTGTTTTGTTGATTTTTTCTTTTGCTAAGCAAAAGCTTTTTATTTTGATGTAGTCCCATTTGTTTATTTTCTCTTTAGTTTCCATTGCCCTATTGGTATTGGTGAAGAAATTGCTTCGCATATGTCTGAGATTTCGCTGCCTGTGCATTCCTCTAGTATTTTTATGGTTTTCTGTCTTAAGTTTAAGTCCTTTATAAACTTTGAGTTTATTTTTGTGTATGGTGTAAGTTGGTGGTCTAGTTTCATTTTTTTTGCATGTATCTGTCCAATTTTCCCAACACGATTTATTAAAGAAACTGTCTTGACTCCATTGTATGTTCATGCTTCCTTGTCAAAAATTAATTGAGCATAGTGGTTTGGGTCAATACCTGGGTTCTCTATTCTATTCCATTGATCTATATGTCTGTTCTTGTGCCAGTACCAGGCTGTTTTGAGAACAATGGCTTTGAAATACAGCTTGAAATCTGGTATTGAGATCCTACCTACTTTGTTCTTCTTTCTCAGGATTGCTGTGGTTATTTGGGGTCTTTTTTTATTCCAGATGAATTTTTGGAGTGTTCTTTCTAGGTCTGTGAAATATGTCCTTGGTATTTTAATGGGGAGTGAGTGCATTGAATATATAAATTACTTTGGGTAGTATGGACATTTTAATGATGTTGATTTTACCAATCCACGAACATGGTATGTTCTTTCATCTGTTTACATCTCCCTCTATCTCTTTTTTTCAGTGTCCTGTAGTTATCTGCGCATAGGTATTTTACCTTCTTAGTTAAGTTTATTCCTAGGTATCTTATTTTTTTTTTGGAGCTATGGTAAATGGAATTGCTTTTTTAGTCTCTTTTTCTGTAAGTTAACTATTGATGTATAAGAAATGCCATAGATTTCTTGGCGTTAATTTTGTATTCATTGCTGAATTCATTTATTAAGTCTAATAGTTTTTAAAAAGATATATTTCATTGATTTTTGTACAGAGCGGAAGGGAGAGAGATAGAGAGTTAGAAACACCGATGAGAGAGAGTCATCGATCAGCTGCCTCTTGCACACACCCTATCGGGGATATGCCCACACCAAAGTACATGCCCTTGACCGGAATCGAACCCGGGACCCTTCAGTCTCCAAGCCGAGGCTCTATCCACTGAGCCAAACCGGTTTCGGCAAGTCTAATAGTTTTTTGATGGAGTCTTTAGGGACTTTTACGTACAGTATCATGTCATCTGCAAATAAGGACAGTTTTATTTCTTTTAAAAAAAATTTGGATGCCTTTTATTTCTTCTTGTCTAATCGCAATGGCTAATACTTGCAACACTATGTCGAATAGGAGTGGTGAAAGTGGGCATCCCTGTCATGTTCCTGTTCTTAGGGGAAATGGTTTTAGTTTTTGCCCATTGAGTATGATGTTGGCTGTGGGTTTGTCATATATGGCTTTTATTATGTTGAGTTATGATCCTTCTAGTCCCACCATGCTGAGAGTTTTTATCAAAAATGGGTGTTGGATTTTGTCAAATGCTTTTTCTGCATTTATTGATAATGACTGTGGTTTTTACCTCTCAATTTGTTTATGTGATGTATTATGTTTATTGATTTGCGAATATTGTAGCATCCTTGCATACTTGGGGAAAATCCTATTTGGTCATGATATATGATCTTTCTGATGTACTGCTGACTCTGACTTGTTAGAATTTTGTTGAGGATTTTGGCATCTATATATACACACTTTAATTGCTGATAGCTCAATTGATGTTTCTTTCTGGCAACCAATGTATATATACCTTTTTTTTGGAGGGGGAGGGAGATACCATATTGGAGGACTTTTTGAGTGATAAATGACACAGTTAAAGGTGAGCTGTAGAAAAATTAGGGCAGGGTCACACTGTGGGAACTGGAAAGAACCAGAAATGTCCAGTGTTGTGATGGTGAGCCATGCAGTGCTGCATAGGTGCTGTGCCCAGCTTGCCTGTACTGCCCGCAGGCTCACTAGGCTGGAGACAGATGGTGGTGGTCCACCATCTACAGAAGGAAGCCATTGGTGGTCAGTTTATAGCCAAGGGACAGGGCCAGACTAGGATGAGCGAAGAGAAGTAGAAGTTCTGGTCCTGCCAAGGAATGAAGTGAACATTTATTGAGCATCTACTGTGTGCTAGGCTTTGTGTGAGATCCTCTATTATGATGTAAGGTTTTAGTTCCTTCAGCATAACCTTTCTTTCAGAGTTAACTTCCTACACAACCCTTTCCTTCACAGCAATGTATTTAAATATACTTTTGCTTTTTATTTTTATCATATTGCTCAATTCATTACATTTGTAGCACTTATTTACACTGTATTTTTAGTTTTTGCCTGTGTACTGTCTGTTCACTCAAAGCCTAGCATTAGAGGGAAGGTCCATGACAATCCCGCCCCCGCCCCTTTTCTGTTTACCTAGGGCAGTGGTGGGCAAACTCAACAGAGCCAAATATCAACAGTAAGATTAAAATTTCTTTTGAGAGCCAAAATTTTTAAACTTAAACTTCTTCTAACACCACTTCTTCAAAATAGACTTGCTCAGGTTGTGGTATTTTGTGGAAGAACCACACTCAAGGGGCCAAAGAGCCGCATGCGGCTCGCTAGCCGCAGTTTGCTGACCACGGACCTAGGGTCACCAGATTAGATATAGGACAGTCAGCAAAATTTGAATTTCAGGTCAAAATAAATAAATATGTCCCAAGTATGGAACATTTTAAAGGTATAAATGCATCTGAAAAACTTAAAAAATTATATCCTTGAAAATATATATCTCAAATGTGGGACAGGCTTATACTGAAATATTAGTTGTGGTTTATTTGAAACTAATATAATGTCTGCTAGTTTTATTTGCTACATCTAGCCACTCTATTACCTGCTCTTTCGCACAGTATGTAGCACATAATAGAACCTCAATAAATGTTTTAATAAACACATGAGTGAATAAATAGTCACTCATTACGTTCTCAGTTCAGTTTGCAAAGTGAGTAGTACAATTCACAGTTAGAGGAGCGGATGGCTAAGTTACCTCATGAGGCTTCCATGTGCCCAGACATGTTGGTACAGAGTGGGGAGACGAGTAATATTTTGAATGCTGCCCGCTTTGACTTTCAGTTATTTTTTACTACATCATTCTGCCTTAGCTTGTTAAATTTCCTCTATGTAGCAGTCTTCTTATTTACATTAACGTAAACCTAAACACTCTTTAGTGTAAGTGGAAAAATAGTTTGCTAAAGGATTTTTAGGAGCCCAGGATCCCTGGTAGGACAGAGAAGCTGACCTGAACTCTGCCCTGGCTCCCTGTAGGACTGTCCAGGAGAGACAGTGATGTTGCTGCCTGTAGTTAGCAGCATAGATCCTGCCAGAGTAGACCACTAGCCCCACAACCACACTCCTAGCACCAAAGCTGCCAGACGTAGCTGCTGCTTTGCTTGCAGGGTCCAGTTCCACACAGTCTGGCCAGGTATATCCCACAGGCAGAACTGAAGACATGGGTTTATCCTAGCTGCAAGGGAGTCTGAGAACATGAACCTTTGATCCCAAAGTCAAAGCCGTCTCTGTCTCTCTCTCTCACAGCTCCTAAGGGGAATTCTCCACAGATAGGAAATGTCTGTCTTAAAAGGTCCTGGGTAGTCAAAAGCGTCCTATGTGTGTACCTAACACCTCCTTTGAACTTTGATAGTACAGTGCCTTCTGATTTTAGAATAGGTTTTACTTTCTGCCTTGTGTGAAAATAGGAATTATGTTGCCTTTTTAATGTGCCTCCAGAGTCCCAAGAGGTACTCAGTACATGACTAAATATAAACTCCATTCTCTGTGTGGTGGGATTTTATGGGGACTTTAATTTTATTCATATATATTTTCTAAATTTCCTATCATAAATATTTGTAATAAAAATAAATTTCTGAAAACTTAAGTAGCTAGGAGAAAAAAAATTTAGGTCTGAAATTTCTAATACATAGTTCCAAAATTAAAAAGTCTCTGAATGTTGTAGGATGTCATTATTTTCTTTACCTCATTTGGCAGAATTCTCTGACCTGAAATGACATGAGACTATTTATAGTCATTATTATCCCACTTAGTTGAATATTCATGTTTCCTGGCAGAAATTGATTACTAGCTGTTGCCCTGAGCTACTGGGGATTTTATACTGTGTATGTATTCTGTTACCTTTATAGAATCTGGAAAATTCGGATCCAAAGCACGTAGAATCCCAATAATATTTTAAGTGTGTGTGTGTGTGTGTGTGTGTGTGTATGTATGAATGTGAATACACATGAATAATATGTACATAGATTTTTCTGGAATGATAGATGAAAAACTGCCAATGATTACCTGCAAGAGAAGGAATTGGATGGAGAGACAGTGGGAAGTGAATTTATGCTTCATATTCTTCATTGTTTTAAAAATTATTATAATAAAATGAATGCCTTTTTCAATGAAAGAGAAGGAAGGATAGAATTGGCTACAGGTTTTAATTTATTTAGGAAAAAAATGGTAATATTAATTTTAAAAAATAGTTTATCAAGCAGGCCATGCCTTCACATTTTAGTTCAACATCACTGACTGCTGATGAGGACCTCCAAAAAGGGAGACACACACCAGGCAGCCTAAATGTGTTCATGCTCTAGTGACAGGGCAGTTACGTTAGTAAAAACACTAATTTTGCTTTAGAAAGCAAAGTAGATCCACTCAAATATATGATGAGTAAATGAAGCTGCTGTTACTAATGTTGGGTTTGGCACGTTTTACGAAGTCTGAAAGATTACTCATCCACTGTACATTTGCAGAAGTTCTTTAACAAAAGCCAGATGCTTTGGTGGCGGGCTTTATAGGTGGAGCCCAGTGAGCGCGCGGGGCATCAGTTTGCAGCTGTCTTAGGCTTGTCAACAGGTGCTTTCTGAGCCAGCCTCTCCATGGCTTCCCAGGGTAAGTCTGATTTTGCGTACAGTGGAGGTGGCAAAGGAGATCTGGATTCTGTAGGTGAATGGTGCCTGTGTGTCTTCTATTAGAAAGACCTCTATCAGATTCCAGCATATTCTGATGTTCTGACTTTTATAGCTGTGCCTCTCCTCCCCCTAATTTTTAAAGTCGAATGACCAAGTGTTGAAAGGATTTGCGAGGTCATCTGAGCGTCTGTGGCTGCCGTGTGGACAGCGCTGTGAAGGAGCCGGAGCCTTGTGAACCCTTCTCCTAAAGGGTTGTTTCCAACAAACAAAGAGCACACGTTATGTGATTGTTTATGGCCTTAAAAATTGTTCAGATTTTGCTTAGTGACCATTATTGATGCTTTATGACATGTTATAATGGTTTCACCCTGCACATGTTTTTTATTTTTTATTTTTTTATTAAGCATTGTCATGCATCAGTCATTGTGAAGTTTATATATTTTTTTCTTTCAAATGGGCTCGGGAGAACATTGAACATTAGAATAAATCCCTAGCTTCCGGCTCCAGAGCATGTTGGTTGTCAAGGTCAGAGAAAGTAAGGATTCACCAAGCTCTTACAACTGAGCCTTGTAGCAATTGCTGATGAATAGTGAAAACACTGCTTTTCCGACAGGGTGTTAAATGCCTCTTTTCATTAACTATAGTAGGGGGCACATCACGGGATGTTTTCCATGTTTAACCACAGCGACTCTGAAAGCAGCTTCGTTTTGTGGCTGCTTTTCCCCTTCTGGTGTTGAGCACAGTCCAGGACTTCAACTTGTATCGTTTCAGGGCACCCCGTGATTCAGTGGGGTGTGAGGAGCTCTCTGAGGAAAAGGGGTCTAGAGGAGCCTGGGCCGGAGGGTGTGGAAGGCCCAGTGGCACCCTCTGAGCCAGGGTGGGCTGTCCTGCTCACTCCTCAGGGATCAGATAAGCAGAAAGAGGTCACTGCGCTGTGCCTGGGCATGGTGGTGGCTGAGAGCTTTTCCGAGGGGCTCTGACGCTGCTGGCTCAGAAGGGAACGTGCCTCCAGACTGTTACTGTCCCCAGGGAAGAGAAAATAGACCTGCTCCAATGCAGTCTGACCTCAAGAAAGTCTGAGACATAAAAAGTTAAAGCACTCACACCTTTAGTGCTGTGTGTTTCACCGGAGTTTGCAGGCTGGAGCTGAGCTGCTTGAGGTTGGAGGTAGAGGCATCCTCTTCCTGCAGTGCCAGTAGCTCTTGCATATTTGGGGTCGGGTGCTAGCAGCTGGTCAGGAGTTCAGGAACTTTCTGCTGCTGATAGAAGCAGGGTTATGTGATGGAGTTGAATGCAAGATGAAACATGAGGCTACAAAGAGGTGTATTTCCGGCTGACAGTGAACACAGACCTTCTGTGGGCAGCCCCCAGGCCTCCTGCCGACAGGGCTCTGTGGGAGAGGGGCCTTGCCAGACAAGTTCCTGGGTCACTTTGCCCCTTCTCCACAAAGCCTCCCAGGATGCTGTGGGGAGAGGGTATTGGCAGAGCTGATGGCACAGCAGGTGTGTGTGGTCAATTTGCCTCTTTTGTTTCTGTCCTGTGGCTCCTGTTTCTTAGTGTTTCTCAGCATCGCATCAAAGGGCCAGAGAGGATGAAATACCAAATAGCTATTTACTTACTCCAACTGGCTTTTTGCTTGTTGAGAATTTACCTTACTAGTAGACACAATGACATAGTTCATATTTTGTAGGAGAGACAATTCAAAACTATCTATATTTGAGCCTAGTTTTTGATACATACATAGATATGTGTGTATCTGTATTTATATTTATTTATATCTTATATAAAATTTACTATACTCTTAAATTCAATATTCCCACAAAAGTCAAATCTATAATAATAAAAGTGTAATATGTTAATTAGGCCAACAGCCAGATGTCCTTCCTGATGAAGCCATAGCAGCGGAGGCCAAGGCAAAGGTGGTTAGGGGTTATCAGGCAGGCAGGCAAAGCAGTTAGAGGTGATCAGGCAGGCAGAGTAATTAGGGGCGAATAGGCAGGAAGAAATAAGGGGCGATCAGACAGTAGGCAGAGTGGTGAGAAAATGCAAATGAGACAGATTAGGGGTGATCAGGCAGGCAGGCAGGTGGTTAGGGGTGATGAGGTGGCCAGGCAGAATGGTTAGGGCCAATCAGGCAGTCAGGCAGGTGAGCAGTCCTGAGGTGCATTCCCCATGCATAAATTTTGTGCACTTGGCCTCTAGTCTTCAAATAACCTTGTTGGAAGAAATAAAGAAGGAAAATTAGTAGCCCTTCTTCACAAAACTTTAATGCATGTATTTACTACTTAGAAGTATTCAAATACAGCCTGTATTAGATAGTTAATTCTGGTGGTACAGTATTTGAAGAGGTGACAGATAAAAGGCAGAATGCAATTCTTTAAGCTGTAATTGCAGGGGACTAATACATGTCCACTTTCTTTTCCCAATGTGCCATTTATATAATTTATATTTTTAACAAATCTTAGAACTAGATTTAAAATAAAAATAGTAATTATTCTTAAGGGCAAGAAATATTGCAACTATTCTAAAATTGGGAAATTTAAGTGATTATCTTGGTGGTTAAACCCAGCCTGCTAAGTACTATAATTCCTACATCCTAGAGCATGGTGCTGGGCAGACAGGGTATGCTTAGTTAATGTTAAAACAGGGAGTCAATTTGGGGTTGAGTGCTTCCTTCCTTCCTTCCTTCCTTCCTTCCTTCCTTCTTTTCTTTTCTTTTCTTTTCTTTTCTTTTCTTTATTTTATTTTTTTAAAAGAAGAGTAAGCATATTTGATTTAGAAGTGGAAGGTCCGTTGTAAAGCAAAGTTAAGATAAATAGGTCAGGCCAATTCTGCACATAGCCAAGATAGCACTGTTCCATGCAAAGAGAAAAGTCTGTTAGGAAAAAATCAAAATGTTTGCATGTTAAAATGACATTTTTATTTTTTTACACATTTTTACTTTCCTTTAATTTTTCAAAATGAGCAAATGCATGCTTTGGAACAGTACTTTTCTGATACATATTAGGCTTCACATAACTATTTGCTAAATGCCGAGTTAATAAATTTATAATAAAAATTATGTACATAAAATATGATGTGAATGGTGTCCCCTGGAGTTGAGCAGTGTGGTGGCTTTGAGTATAACTTACAGATTGACGAAATTAATTTTTTCAAATAATATTTTATATTGAATCTCAGTGTACTCAGTTCTGCCACAGCATAGCATATGCCTTTCTAAACAATCCCCAAGCTCTGCGGGATCAGGCAGCAGGCACCGCCGTCCACAGGGAAAAGGGGGTTAGGGAAGCAGTGCTCATGAACTTCCTCAGTGACATTAACAAAGAAAAGATAGGAATCTAGTAAAAACAGTAGACAGTGTTACACTTGATAAATGGTTAAGCAATATATAAATATAACAGTAAACCTGGTCTTCGTTTGCTGTGGAAGTGGCTGCAGGAAGGATTGCAGATTGTACATTATGGTGAAGAGGAAGACAAGGTAGATCTGTGAATGACAGGAAGCTGGAGCACTAGATGTGGCTGGTGTAGTGCATGACATGCATAGGAAACTGAGGCAGCTCACGGGTGTTTCAGGCATGTGCTTTTCGTGTCTTCTCCACTGCTAGATTTAGCCGGTGCAGTATTCTGTGTTCACCTGGTGTTTCTTGCAGATAATATTGTGCATAAGCAATCCAGAAATTCATCTGGGTTACTTTTAAATTGTTTCCTGATGTATTTGAATTTGAGCAAATTTGAATTTTCAAAACAAGGTGGTAGCAGAACTGAGTGCATATGAGATAAATGAAATAAAGCTCCACTGGCTCTGGGGTTTGTCAGGAGCCAGGAGTCCCACCTCCCTGCAGCCACCCCAGGGTTTCCACAGCTTCGCTGTGTGGCAAAGAATTTGGTCATCCTTTTCTTTTTGGCCGAAACAGATACAGAACAAAACTCTCTCTTTGTTTTGTTAATCCTCACCCAAGGATATTTTTCCATTGATTTTTAGAGAGAGTGGAATAGAGAGGGAGAGACAGAGAGAAACATGGATGTGAGAGAAACACATTGATTGGTTGCCTCCCGCATGTGCCCCTACCATGCCCGGGCAGAGCCTGCAACTGAGGTACCTGACGTTCACCAGAATCGGATTGGAACTCTTTGGTTCACAGCTGGTGTCCTATCCATTGAGCCAAACCAGCGGGGTCCAGACCAAGGCTCTTTTTGTGGGACACTTAGTCTTACCTGTGTAGCCTCCTTAGCCAGTGACTGGAGGCATTCACAGTCTCAGTCTCAATGGCAAGGGGATTGCCCAGGAAAGTCAGTGGCCTTGAATTTAATGGCCCCTAGAATAGGTCACTCCAGGTCCTTATCAGAGAATCTAACCTTGAACGTGGTTCTTAACAAATGCTACAGTAAAAAACCAATATTTATGGATTGCAGTCTGAAGAATAGAGGTTCCTTCATTGTCTGAACACTTAAGCAATGAGAAGGAAAATAATGCCATTTGAAAAATCATCTATGATAAACCGCAATATGCTGATTAGACGTCATTCTGGATGTCCTTCTGGACGACCTTCCAGACAAAGCTTGGGCTGTGAAGGAAACCCAGGTCCTGGGTGCCTGCCACAGCAGAGGGAAGCCCGGCGGCTGGAGGGGGGTCTGGGTCCCGGATGTCAGAGGGAAGCTGGAACCAGCAGCCGGGGGAAGGAAGGCCTACTCTTCACAAATTTCGTGCATCGGGCCTCTAGTTTACTATGGTAGCTTTGGCTTTGATTTGTGAAATAACATTAAAGAAATGTGTATTTTACATTTGTCAGAAGGGGACATTGCTTAAAAAGTAGTTAAGGGAAATCTATAAAATCAATACCTAAAATAATGTAGACCTGCAGACACCATTGTATCTGAGAATTTGCAACCACCCCGGAGTTATTTTTACCAACTTATGCTCAGTGTTGTGCCATAGCCTTGTTGAGAGCCTTATAAGATAGAGCCGTGGACCTGAGTGTACGGTGCCTGCCTTGGGGAAGACGTGGGAGAAGGGTCTCTCTGGTTTCAATAACACAAATGACTGTACTTCTACACATCTTTGGGTTTGTGTTTTATGGATATAGTTAGTCATGAAACTGATCATGTCTTCTTCCTCTTTATGGCTGCAGGCATGTTTTTTTAACCCACACTTTTTTCTTTTTCTTTTTTAACCAAAAGAAAAACTAGTTTATCAACGTTAACAAATGAGAAGATTGTACACAACTGTGTTTGAATTTCCAGCATCTCTTGAAAAATCAGATCTGGCAACATTGGGCTCACATGTCTCCATGGTAACCATGGGATCCAATAAAGTAATGCCATTTTTCTTAAAATAGAACAGACAGTTTTCAATTTGTTTTACTCCTTTAACTGCCCATCTTGGTAGACAGACATTGGACTCTGTGCCCCGGCTGGGAAAGCAATTTGCAACTCACCTCTAAAATACCTGATGATGCTTACTTGCAATTTGTGTGCTAATCTTATTCCTAAGGTCATTTTATTAGTTTTTCGTGAATTCTATTTTTTTCATCCTATGTTCTTCACCCACACAAATTAAATTTCTCTTGTTTCATCTTGGGATGTTGTGTACTTTTCCATAATCTTTTGAGAAGAAACAAAGTAAGAATAAATAAAAATAAGAGAGTGAGTTCCCTCCCTCCCATCATTGTATTTTTGGCCTGGCAAGAGTTTAAGCGATTTCAGCTCTTCCTCTGACCTATTTTAGAGTCTACTTGAGTCTAGTTCCATTAACAGCTCTGCAATTCTTTTTTCTTTTTTGTAATTTTTTTATAGACACTGAGAAAATGTTGTTTTTTACCTAAGATTGGTTACTTTCCATAGTATTGCATTAAGAACTGAAAAGCTAAGACAGCTGGAGTAGTTTATTCAGTTCTAAGAGAGAGGATTAGGACACCACAAACCCCTTTAGAGGTTATTTGCCAACCACAGAGGTCACAGGGGCACCGTTCAGCGCTCGGAATTAACGACAGAGCTGATGGCGGTGACCGTGACCAGTTCTGGAGCCTGTGAACAGTGACTCCAGATTCTCATGCTGAGCAAGACACATTAAGTGCATAATTGGCGGTAGTTATGATTCAGGAAAGGGATCTGGGGTTCTATGAAGGTTTCACCTTGAAGGCATCAGTCTAATCAATGAGGGGTAGTTCCCCAAATTCAGCTAAATATTGGTCACCCTCCAGAAAGAAATAAGGGCCTTTATTTCAGGCAGTGTCTGTGTCTTTGTTGTTATCTAACTTCTAGCATAGCAGCTATGGATTCATAGTAGGAACTTAATACAATTTGTTAAAGTGCAACTCAACCAGAGCATGCACACATTTGCAACTCTCCTAGAGCCATGCGCGGTCACGCTGGGAAGGTATGTGTTCTGCTTGTTTCCTTCTCAAGAAAGACACTGGGACTAGAGAAGATGGAAAAGTGAGGTGGTGTCCAGGCCATATATAATGTCTTATTTGCTTTAATTCATTTAGTTATCATCCTCATTTTCAGGTGGGAAATGGAGGCTTAGAGCTAATAAGTGGCAAGACCAGATAGTTTGAGTGCAGGGGTTGTGTTCTTAACCCTTGGAGTGTGTTGCTTACAAGAAAGAATAACTAGCAAGCATGGAAACAGAAATATGCAAGGACCCACTGAGGCTAAGTGAGCTCTGTTGGTGGCATAAGTGATGATCCTTTCAGTCGAAATAAGTGTCTTTCACACATGACAGGTTTTAGAAGCAGGAAAAGCTGCTTAGTGACTCACACTTTTTTAGTTTCCTTGTGTAAACCTCAGACTGCTTTGCTTCAGGTGCTTGAGGATTTATTAGGTTTTCTGAGAGCCATTTGGGAACCCTGTCCTCGCGTGCATCCTTGTTTTGATTCTGGTGAGACAGGCATTTTCTAACTGCCATAGTCACATTCCACATGCTGCACAGCCTATCAGTCCTTTCCATCGCCTTCACACTTAACGATGTGCTGATGTGCTAGCAACATTATCTCTGTCAGCCTCATTCCTTCCTCCTGTCCCCAACTGATGAACCTTGCTGCTACTTTTTGTTTTAGCACAATTGGCTGTTCTACTGATATTTTCATTTTCCATGGCATGGATTCATTTATTACTATGCTTTTTCAGGGGAACAAATGTAGAACTAATGAAAGCTTGGTGAATTTGTTACAGTCTCTTGGGCTCAGAGTAGATCATTGGAATCCCAACTTTTCCTCTGATTTGTGTGCTTTAAAGTGAGGGGACATTGTGGATGTTGTAGGTGGTGTCAGCTTAGATGGCAGGGGAAGCAGATACCCTGGCCAGCTTTCTGGGGAAGATGAGAATGATTGTGTTCCTCATGACTTTATTTTTCCAGTGCTGACTCTATGGCAGTGTCACTGGCAAATATTGCTTGGCCATGGAACATTTTTAAGAAGAAGGGTTTCATGAATGTTCCGTCTATTGCCATGGCTGAGGAATGAAAACAACGTGTTCTGCACTCATTTCCTTGTGCACTCATGGGGGATTCCAGCATATTTCTTTATGTTAACTCCTGGACCACATGAAGAATGTAAAATAAAATGTTACTGAAAACACAGTAATTAAGAATTGGGGAGAGTATATATTGATAGTACCATCTCTCTTTTCTACAGAGTATACCATTCCAGGAGTGGTGACAGAGATGGGCTGGGGGCAGAGAGGCTTTGTAAGACTTGATGTTCCCAGACTTTCCCCCCGTCTCTTGCTATGGACATGATAGTAATGATGATAACATGCAACATCTCTCTAGCTCTTGAGAATGGTCACTGTTCTCACTTGAGAAGAGTGGACACTGATGATGTTGAACACCAAACCAAACCCACAATATGTTCTTCCCTTTTCTAGAGTACTCTTTGTACTTTTATATGATTAATGAGAACAAGTAATGGGTCTGAATTTACAAGTAGTCTACAAGGACAGTAGTTAGAGAGGTGGCTTTTGCACTGGGGCTTTTTTGGGCAAAGATCTTTCTATAGTAGCTTGTGCCTGAGAAGGTAGCACGTGGGCCCAAACAGACCCAGAAGCTCAGTGTGCTGCGGCTATGGAGGAGTGGCCTTGGTAGAACGTGGTGGTGACGGTGCTGGTGATGTTGTTGATGATGCTGTAGTGCATGGAATGCCAGACCATGTCAGGGTTGGGGCCCGGTGCACACCACGCATTATTCCATGGTCACAGCAGCCTATGATGGGGGCTCTTCTCCCCGACTGTATTTGAGGAAACTATCTTGGTGGGGTTGAGTAATTGGGCTCAGATCTCATTCTTATCACAGCCTTTCTAAAAGGAACTTGCCTGGAATATTGCACTAACATGCCACCCATTTTCCTACTTCACTCCCCTTTGCTCTTTAGATAGGCTATGGCCCAAGTAATCAGTTGAGTTTTGTGTGTCTTTGCCTGGGTGAATTTTTTTCCAGAGACACTGTAGGTTTCATACGAGTCACAGGAAGGTATTTGACCAAAAAGGTTAAGATATTATTATGGGGTCCTCCCACCCCCAAGTAATGAGGCCTGGAGGGGTGGGGCATAGTTTATTCAGTTGACTTGCTTGGATGGATATCTTATCTAATAAAAGAGTAATATGCAAACCAACTACCACTCCACTACACCCACAAGCCATACCCACCAGCCAATCAGGAGTGAGTATGCAAATTAACACAACCAAGATAGCTGTGGTCATGGAGCAAGCTGGGGACTTGGGTTTCCCTGGCAATGGAGGAAGCCAAGCTTTCTGTACACCCTGGCAGGCCCAGGCCTCCACTCAAGGCTACAAAGTTTCAAATATAGAAGATAAATAAATCCCAACAAAAATGGCGACAGCCACACAGCTGGAGAGAGCAGGAGGCTTGGGTTGCCCCCAGCCATGGAGGAAACCAAGCTACCGCAGCCCTGGCCTGCCTTGGCCGCCGCTACAAAGTTTCAATTATAGAAGACAACTAAATGCCGACAAAAATAGCTGCAGCCACAGAGGCTTGGTTCCGCTCAAGGTTACAAAGTTTCAATTATGGAAGATAAATAAATCCCAGCTATCAGGACCTCCGCTTGGGTCACCAGGGGGTAGGGCTGGCCTGCAAACCACCACAGAATTCTTGCTTAAGCTTCCTCATGCCCCAAGGGAACCCCCACCCTGATCTGGGACACCGTTCAGGGAAAACCAGCCAGCCCCCACCCATGAACCAGTCCTCTATCCTATTTAATAAAAGAGTAATATGCAAATTGACCATCACTTCAACACACAAGATGACTGCCCCCATGTGGTCAAAGATGGCTGCTGCCCCCATGTGGACACAAAATGGCCACCATAAGATGGCCAGCAAGGGAGGGCAGTTGGGAGGGACCAGGCCTGCAAGGGAGGGCAGTTGTGGGTGATCAAGCCTGCAGAGGAAGACAGTTAGGGGTGACCAGACCTGTAGGGGAGGGCAGTTAGGGGCAAACAAGCTGGCAGGAGAGCAGTTAGGCATCAATCAGGATGGCAGGGGAGTGGGTAGGGTGTGATTAGGATGGCAGGCAGAAGCGGTTAGGGGAAATCAGGAAGGCAGGCAGGCAAGCAGTTGGGAGCCAGCAGTCCTGGATTGTGAGAGGGATGACTGACTACCTGTTTAAGCCCGATCCTGGTAGGACAGTCAGACATCCCTTGAGGGGTCTCAGATTGGAGGGTGCAGGTTGGGCTGAGGGACACACACCCCTGTGCATGAATTTCGTGCACTGGGACCCCAGGAACAATATAATTGTCTTTGAGTGTCTGGATGAATGAATGAATACTAGTAGAGCTTGCGGTGGTATAGCGTCTGCGTTAAAAACATGACTGGTCCTTGAACTGAATTCCTCCTCTGCAAACCCTTCAGCAAGTGATGGGATCTATCCAAGCCTCTTTCCCCTCATTGGTAGTGGGGACATCTAAACAGTCTTTAAGTTAGAGTTGCTATTGAGGATTGAAACACAGCATACCTGCTCTAATTAGTTATTGATATTACTAACTTAAGAACTTTTAAATGGCTGGAGAAGGAGGTTGTCATGAATTTCCTGGTGACAGCTACACAGATAGTAACATATGAGTTTTAAGGAAGCCTGGAAGCAACACGCTGTCTCTAGCCCCGGGAGGAGGGACAGCTTCAGGTCCTCCCTGAAATGTTCCTGGGCATTTTCTTTCCCCTTGGCCTGACCCCACCACGCAGTCACTTCACAGACGGACACCTGGAACGCCAGCTAATGGAAATTTTGTGATGTGGGCACTGTGCCCCTCAGGGTCTGGACATACGTTTTTTTGTGTTTAAATCAACAGAAAAAAATGCAGCTGTAGCCACCTCTGCAGTCCTGGAGCTAACCTTCCTTGCCTGTCACTGGCCATCCCCTCTGGACATCGTGGGAGGCCAGCTGAAAGGCAGTGGCTGGTGGGTGTACTCCTGTGTACGCGGCACTGGGCAGAGCTGGGCCGGATCCTGATGTGCATCATTACAGCTATGTGGTCAGAGGGCCCATGGGCCAGAAGCAGCCTTAGAAAAGGGTTCTAGTCTACTCTTACTTTTCCCATCATCATTCCATACCATTTAAAAAAAAATATATATATATATATTTTATTGATTTTAGAGAGGAAGGGAGAGAGGGAGAGAGATAGAAACATCAATGATGAGAGAGAACTATTGATTGGCTGCCTCCTGCATGCCCCCTAGTGGGGATCGAGCCCACAACTCAGGCATGTGCCCTTGGCTGGAATTTAACCTGGTACCCTTCAGTCGGAAGGCCAACACTCTATCCATTGAGCCAAACCAGCTAGGGCAGTCCATAAACATTTTTTAAAAATCACCAATAAAAACTAATGTAAGTTACTTCCAAGTATTCCTTTAAAAAAAATCTTAAAACTGGATAGCAGCTTAATTCACAATCACTAAAACCTGGAAACCATCCAAATGTCCTTCCACTGGTAGGACAGACCGGCTGTGCTTCCTCCCTGCAGGGAAGGCGAGCCAGTAACTAGAGGGGCGGGCTGCTGACACTTGCAGCCGAAGGATTTTTTGTGGATGACATTCTGGGAAAGACAAAACTATAGACAGTGTGGGGTGTCAAGGTGTTTTTAGGAGTTGAGGATGACTGACACTTTGACTGCGAGGCACAGTTCAGGGGGTAGTGTGAGCAGATGGGACTGTATGTACTCGATTGTGGAGGTGGTTACATGAATCTACCGTGTTTCCCCGAAAATAAGACATCCTCCGAAAATAAGACCTACTTATAGGTTTCCTTCTGAGTGAAATATAAAGCAGCCCCCCGAAGATAAGGCCCCCCTAGACTAAACATGAGAGATTTGGTCCACTGATTCTGAAAGAAATGGAGTCACAAGAAATTCACCAGGAAATTCAGGAATTGGATTGTTATGATGATGTTCAGAAGATGATGACATGATTGTCATTGAATAAATTGAGTAAATTCTTGATACTGTAGGATTCACAGTTTGTCTGGTTTGTGTTGACAACTACCATACTACCTTACCATATACAAGCAATAAATTTTCTTTATTTTCATTTAACAATAAATGTGTACCGTATTCTTCATGGAAAAATACAACATCCCCTGAAAATAAGACCTAGTGCATCTTTGGGAGCAAAAATTAATATAAGACACTGTCTTATTTTCGGGGAAACAGGATAGGTATTTCATAACTTACAGAACTGCATGCCAAGAAAGGTGAATTATAATGTATATAAATATAAATAAAATTATAATTATAATAAAAAAGGGAATGACAACATTTACTCAGCACACTCAGAAATGTGGGCTTGCTTTGAAAGGGCAATATATGTCATTTAAATTCCATAAATGTTTATTGTTTAGCTATTATGATACAGTGTGTTATGGGAAATTATAAAGGAAATACTGGTCCTTTTGCTTGGTGGTATAACAATAGACTTTGGTAAATGTACAAAAAGCTGCAAGGTAATTTTAAGGTTAAAATTATATTATTGGAAGTTAGGGGAGAAAGAGACACCTAGTTGGGATCACAGGTTGTTTTTTGTTTTTTTGGGTTTTTTTTTTAGAAAATGCAGTAGATTTGTTAAGCAATAATTTTGAAGAATTGGTAAATTAAAAAAAAATTTTTTTAAATAAGTATAGCAACCCTATAGAAAAGCATAGACATGATGCATCTTTACCAAGTTATCAGCACCCCTATGCCTTCTACTAGGCAACCCTTACCTCATGTATAATCACCATTCTGACTTCTAACACGATAGACTAACAATGTCCGGTGGTTTTTTTTTTGTTTTTTGTTTTGTTTTTGTTTTATACAAATGGAATTATACAGCGTGTATTCTCACATCTGGATTCTCAACATTACATATGTGAAAGTTATCTCTGTTGTATGTGGCAATAATTTATTCCTGTGGAATATTCCATTGTATGAGTATATACAGTGTTTATCTCTGCTACTGAAAAAAAAAATGTTTATATTGATTTGAGACAGAGAAGAAGGGAGAGAGTTGGAGAGATAGAAACATCAATGATGAGAGAATCATCCATTGACTGCCTCCTGCATGCCCCAGACTTGGGATTGAGCTCACAACCCGGGCATGTGCTGTCACTGGAATCAAACAGGTGACCTCTTGGTTTATGGTTCTATGCTCAACACTGAGCCACACCAGCCGGGCTTATCTCTTCTACTCTTGATGGGCATTTGGGTTCCTACACTTTTGCATTGTAGGACATGATTGCTGTGAACATTATTGCTTTATGGTTTTGTGAACATACATGTACAGATCTTTTTTTTTGAACTTGGTAACTTTTTATTGTATAGATACTGAAAACTTCTGTTTAGCATTTATGTCTCAGAAATGATACCACATCTGTATATGTGTATTACTGTAGTAAGTAGATGCCCTAAAATGGAAAAGGAGTTTAATACTAAACCCATAAAATTATCTAAATTATCTGCAGATAATTTAGATAATTTTATGGGTTTAGTATTAAACAGAAGTTTTCAGCATCTATACAATGTACCATTTATTACAAAAATTATTTTCATTGCTCTTACCAGCAGAAATATTATTTTTACATCACAAGTATATAAATCAAGGCAAAATCTAAAGTAACATTTGTAGTTTGACTATAGGGTGCAACGTGAGATATACTTATGTATGAATGTTATCCTAATATATAAAGTCCATTATATATTAGGATATTACATATCTTAACATATAAAAACACTTTATATATTAGTATATTATATATTAGGATGAATCAGGGGTCCTCAAACTTTTTAGAGTGGGGGCCAGATCACAGTCCCTCAGAGAGCTGGAGGGCCGGACTATATGAACTACTAATTCCTACTGTAACACCTTGGCTGCGCTCACTGCCCAAAAAACCTGGCGGGCCGGATCAGACTCCTCTGTGGGCCGCATGTGGCCCATGGGCCATAGTTTGAAGACGCCTGGAATGTTCTAATATATAAAAACCATGGCAACCACTGCTGACTGCTTCCGCTGCAGGCATGGTGCCCTAGCACTAACTGCTGAGGGGGCTGCAAATGAGGGCCAGAGAGAGGCCTGAAGGGAGAAGCAGGGACTGATCCATTGCCTCTGTGGCAGCTTTTGATCAGGACTTGCCTCTCTCTTTCTCTCCCAGTCTGGCCAGCAGCCTGGTGTTTCTGAGAAACTGAATCTGTTGCTGGAGGCACTGCCTGGGTTTCAGCAATCCTATGCCTGCGATATTCACAGGCCATTTGTGGTTGGATATTGTCTGTTGATGGGATGGTCCCCAGCATAGCAGTTTAGCAACATCCCTTTCCTTTGCTTACTAGATGCCAGTAGCACTGCGCCTCCCCGCTGCGCCCGCCCTTCCCCCCCTCCCCTTCCCTCCCCCCACTTACAACCAAGTGTGTCCAGACTTTGTCAAATATGCCCTGGGGACAAAGTCATCCCCAGGTGGGAGTCATTGCTTTAAAGTGTTAGGGGCTGATGAAAAGGCCCCAGGTTAGTGACTGTGAGCAATGGCATGTTCTTGTCTTACACAGCGGACCTTCTCTTGATTCAGGAGGTCAGCCATTCCTCTTGCAAGTGTGCTAGCTGATTTCCTTGGTGTTGACCACCGGTTTCTATTTTTCTCCTTGACTGTGAGTCTCCATTCTGCCTACCTCTGACTTTCTATCCTAAAGCCGCCTATCCTAGCAGTAGTTTTCTTATGTGTCTGATGAACAGCCATGCTCATTGCATTAATAAGTCTTTTCCATTTCCCCAAGGCAAAAAAAGTATTTTTCTGAAATTATCAGATTAAAACTATAATTACATATTTAATAAACCAAAGTTTAAAATGCCAGTGAACTAGAACATGTACATGTTTTAAACATACTTTTACATAACATGATTGATCATTTAATATTAATTTGGGTTTAAGGGTCATAAAACATAATGTGGAATGGTAAAATGAGGGGACTTTAGATCTTTAAAATGAAATTTTAAGAAATTTACATTAAAATATATTCAGGTTATGTTACTGCTGTAATTAGCTAGTTAACATTAATATTACTAGGAAGAAGCAAAGGGGAGGTCACACATTATAAGCATGGTCATCTGGGAAGCTTCACCAGGAAACTGCAACCTCACCCTCCCCAGGAGCCACTGTAGAGCACTGGGGTAAAGGGTCCAACAAAAGGGGAGACGATGCATGCGCAGTGAAGTCGGGGTGACACAGGAGAGGTGCTTGTCAGTCTAACCTGAACAGAGATCACTCACTGGTCAGCAGGGCAGAGCCCTGTAAGCATGTGAAAACGGGGGATATATAATCCCAGGACAAAGGAGGCCTAGCTTTCTGGTTCCCTTTTGTCCCTGATTCGCTCCTGCTTCCTTGCATTTGCTGGTTTTCCGTGTCCCTAGAAGCCACGTGGCCTACAGCCATGCAGGGCCCTCACGCGATGGACTGATGGACTGTAGCTGGAAACACAGTGGAGGTAGCCTGGTGCTAGACCGGACTGTGCAGTGATGGAACGGAAACTCTGGGCTTTTATCCTACCTCTGCTCAAGTCACCTTGGTGAGATGAAAGGACCTTGGAAACTTAGAGATGTAATTCCATGCTAATAATGCCACTCATTCTTCTGTGAGAGTCTCAGAAAATTCCTGTCCTTGTGCTATCACAAGCACCCCCTCCCACAGGCAACAACTGGGCACACAGAGCTCTTCACCGGTCAGGGTATACAGCTTGCCCATAGCTTTGTGTTTGGATTTCCTTACGTGCCACACAAACCTGTACATGGACCCTGAAGCTTACAAAGTTGGCTCCATTAGTGTGTGAACAGAGTACACAGCTGGGTCTCTGTCCTAGGCCACTCATTTCTACTTCCTTAGGAGAGGAGGAAAAACCAAACCCAAGCAGAACTGGACTGTAAGCTCTATTTATGCCCCAGGAGAAGGGACCACGGCCCGAGAGGAGAGGGCCTTGTGCTATCACACTAGTATTGAAGTGTCAGCATCCAGCACGCCCGACATTTGCTCCATGTGATGTTCTCAGCCCGCTGGGCCAGGCCCCCCTCTTCCCGTGTGGAGACGTGTCTGAGCATTCTGCTCATTTCCCTCTGCGAGGGAGCCGTTAGGCCAGGCCTGCTGGGCTCTGATTTCAGAACCCGGCAAAGTTTCAGACTGAAATTCTCTGTGTCTGTTACCTTCTCACTGAAGCAGAGGGGCCACTGTCTGTGGGCTCCTTTCGCCTGTCTCCGCTGCAGGATGCTGGCTACTTGTTTCTCTCCGCCAGTGTTTCCAGATTTAGGCATTCTCATGCTAACTTCATGACTTTTCCCCCTTCAAAAGTTAAAGATGTACGATGTACTTTATTCATTTTTTAAAACCTGACGGGATCGAGCCCACAACTTTAGTGTATGTGGATGATGCTCTAACCCAGTGGTCGGCAAACTGCGGCTCGCAAGTCACATGCTGCTTGCCAGACGCAGTTTGCTACTCTGTTGACTAATGAGTTTGCTGACCACTGCTAGGAAAAAACACTTAAAAAACATTTTACTAATGTACTAATGTCTTTAACCTGAAGTCAAAACTTCTGGGTAAGGATAATAATGCCTTATGCAGTGGTGGCAAACTCATTAGTCAACAGAGCGGCAAACCAAGCTTGCAGACCACTGCTCTAACCAACTGCGCTACCCGGCCAGGACCTAAAGTATATTTCAATGGAGATGTTATAATAAATGGACACCACAAATGGAAGTAAAATAAATATAATAGAATTGGAAGAAAATCATTAGATTCTTACTAGGTGTATTGTCTGGAAGGGCCTGAGGTCTGAGCTTTTTTTGTTACAAAGGGCAATTGTTAAGAGATTGAAGACATATTAGCATCAAACAGGGACTTTTCCCGGGATGAAAGATGTGAAAGGGCCTTTCTCCTCGTGCGATTCCATGGCTATTTACCGTGGAGTCTGTGTGTCTGGACCTGAGACCATCTTATCTCCCACACTTTGGGAAACTGCCTAAGGTTTACTTACGGTATCAACTTTGCCAAAGGAAGTTCGTCATTCTTCCCCAAATTTCCGAAGACCTTGTTTCTCCTTGAAAGCCTTTTTGAACAATTCTTTATTTTTTTGAGGGCTTCCTCATTTCTTCTCCCATTAGCAAGTATGAATCGTGCTGATATTTCCCCTCCTTGTAACCACATTTAATCACTCTGTCTTCCAACTAGATTAAGTTTTCGAGGACAAACATTATATGTTTCTTTGTTTCTTTCTAATCAGTGCCATTAATTTCACTCTTGCTGTATAAATATCCAGGGAAGCCTACTTCTTTCTCCTTTTTGTTTTGTTTTATTTTAAAGGAAGGTGATGGCCAAAAGAGGCCAGAAAAAGCGCCATGGTCAGTTGATCATTTAACCCACTGACAAATAGTTATTGGGCACCTTGTCTGGGCCTGGACTTGTGCCTGATTCAGGAATGAAGAGGGAATGAATTAATGGAATTCAGGACCCAGTGTGGGGTGCTGGGTAAAGACAACTCCAATATAAGTTCTAATTTTAGAATTTGTTTGCTTTCGTGAGCGTTGGGTGGCTCACAAAACTTGGTCAGAGAACCACAGTGAAAGGTATGTGGCTCTGGAGTTTCAGACCCCAGATCTGCATCTGCTCATTATCATCTTGATTTGGGGCACATACCTCACTTCCTGGCCCTCAGTTTCTTTATTTAAATGAAAAGAGATGAAATAAACATGAGCTGTAATATGCCAATCGGAGGTACAGTTATCATTATGATACTAGAGGCCCAATGCATGAAATTTGTGCATGGGTAGAGTTCCTAGGCCTGGCCAGTGATCAGGGCCAATCTGTGGGGCAACCAGCAGGGCCCCCGCTGGCACCTGGCTTGGCCAGCCTGGCACCACCCACTTGCTGGCCTCATCACCCACCACTGCCACCTGCCTCCCACTGTGGGCCAACCCACCTTGGCTGGCCTGGGGCAGCTCCTATGATCAGCATCTGCCCACTGGTGGTCATTGTGTATCATAGCAACCGGTCATTCCACCATTTGGTCTATTTTCATATTCGGCTTTTATTATATAGGACACATGTGTCAAACACAAGGCCCACGGGCCAAATCCGTCCCGCCAGGCCTTGCAATGTGGCCCGCACCGCGCTGTCATCACTGCACTCCGCTGCGTTTCCATCACAATGACAGTTTATGACTGTTCAGTAAACCATTCGGCCCGCGATTTAGGCTGGATTTTAGATTTTGGCCCCTTCTCTGATTGAGTTCGACACCCCTAATATAGGATGATGAATTCTCTGTCTCCCTTCCCCCAACCCCCCCCCCCCTTTTTTTTTGGTATTGATTTCGGAGAGGAAGGGAGAGGGAGAGAGAGAGAAACATGAGAAATATCAATGATGAGAATCATTAATTGGCTGCCTCCTGCACAACCATCACCAGTGATCAAGCCTACAACAGCACATGTGCCCTTTACCAGAATAGAATCTGGGACCCTTTAGTTCACAGGCCAACACTCTAGCCACTGAGCCAAACCAGCTAGGGCATGATCTTAGTTTTTAAAATTTTAAAATTTTCTGCCTGACACACTAGGAAGTAAAAATATGTTGTCCAATGTAGAAACAAAATCATTATAAATGGGAATATCATGGTGGAAGGTGCTTAAAAATTGCAAATCCATTCAATTTCCAGATTGTCAGTTTAAGTTAATTAACGATTTTAAAATTTAGAATTATTTCAGAATATTTCTCTCTTTAGAATCTAAGGTCCTTGGTATATCACTGAGGTATAAGCATATTGGACAGTGCCTGGGACATAGTAAGTATTCAGTACACATTTGTTGAATAAATGACTTTTAATAAAAATATTTTGAAGTTTTTTCATCATTTGTCCATATATTTTTTAAATGAACCAATATTATTTGACCTAAGATGTGAAGAAATCGTGAATGGAAGTGGTTATTATCTGCATCTATATTACCTTTCTGGCCTGTAATACCTGGCAGGTAATTAATACTAAACATTAAAGAAATAATTACGTAGCTTTGTTACACACTTTTTTGAAGGACACATGACTTAGTTTTTGTAAGCAAAGATTTATTTTTTCCTTTTTGTCACTTAATAGCAGTATACCTTAAAATTACATAGGCTACTAATTTAAAATATTGATATTTTTATTTTCATGTTTTATTATTAACATAAATATACAGTTAGATTATAGGCAGGATGCCTGAGAGTGTAAATGAAATACAGCTGCTAATGTGTATTGAGTTTATTATGATCCATTGAATTTAATCAACAGGAAGGATTTCTGTGCAAATATTATTTTTCTCATTTTATTTATCTAGTTTTTAAAAGTCTCACTCCAGGTTCTGTTCTTATTTATTTCAGAGAAAGTGGAAGGGAGAGGGGGGATTGAGAGAGAGTGAAAAATTTATTTGAGAGAAAATATCCAATTGTTGCCTTCTGTACTCACCCTGTCTGGGGATTGAACGGCAACCTGAGTATGTGCCCTGATCGAAAAATCTAACCCGAGATCTTTCAGTGTCAAGGATGATGCTTCAACAACTGAACCACATTGGCTGGGCCTATTTTTCTCATTTTAAATCTTGTCTGCCTAGCGTGACGGAAACA
The DNA here is from genome assembly GCF_014108245.1 of Pipistrellus kuhlii. Classification (NCBI taxonomy): domain Eukaryota; kingdom Metazoa; phylum Chordata; class Mammalia; order Chiroptera; family Vespertilionidae; genus Pipistrellus; species Pipistrellus kuhlii. The sequence goes on along the minus strand of NW_023425416.1, from coordinate 1,962,809 downwards.
GGAAGTCATTAGTATAAGACTTGAGTATTGAGATACTTTAGAAGTTTGGGAACTTTGACTATTAACACAAACTACCATAAGGCAATCTATTGAACATTGGTTACAGTTTTGCTTATTTAAATACATGCATTCCTGCTTGACCGCTGGATACGTTTATACTTATTAAGTTAAAATGTAATTGCTGCAGTGAGTGAGAACAGGAGGCTTCCTTGTCAAGAACTTTTTGCCTGTAGCTAAGACAACCATTGAAAAGACGTTGTCAGTTACCCACTATAAAAAGTTATTTGTCATCACCAACATCTTTAGATTTTATTTACTTATTATGGATGTACTAGTGGCCTGGTTTACGGATTCGTGCACATTGAAAGGAAGTTAATTTAGAAGAAATACTTTAATATCGCTATGTGGCCTTTTCTGTAATAGAAGTATCAACCAAATTCATGATCAGCAATGACATTTCAAAACACACACATGTCATTGGTGCTAGAGAGAGCTATATATAGATATAGATATAGATATATAGATATAGATATATAGATAGATAAACTTAATTAATTAGGCCTGCTTTCTGATTTAGCTAAACTTTTTCCAGCCCAGTGAAGCACCCCAACTTCCCTTCCCTTTCAGCAACACAACAGTAAATATCAACACAAAGCAGATTATTATTGTAGTTCATGCAGGGAGAACAAAGGGTAAAATATTTTAACTGTAGCAGTGTTTGACTATATTCTGCACAGTGAGAAAACCTGAAGTCAATTTCAAGGTCCAACATTTCTTACTTACTTTCAGTTGGGTCAAGTTTCTAAGCTTTCTAAATCTCCATTCTCTGGCTAATGAAAAGAAAATAGAATCCCACCGAGTCTCCTATCTGCCTACTCCAGGACTTCTGTGAAGGATCAAATGAGATAAGGCACGGGAAAATGCTTCACAGACATTTGGTTAAAGCCATGGTCGGCAAACTGCGGCTCGCAAGCAACTGGTGGCTCTTCCACAAAACACCACGGCCTGGGCGAGTCTATTTTGAAGAAGTGGCATCAGAAGAAGTTTAAATTTAAAAAATTTGGCTCTGAAAAGAAATTTCAATTGTTGTACTGTTGATATTTGGTTCTGTTGACTAATGAGTTTGCCAACCACTGGCTTAGCATAATGCTCTCAATACCCATCCATGCTGTTGCAAATAGTAACTTTTTTTTCCTTATTTATATTTTATTGATTTTTCACAGAGAGGAAGGGAGAGGGATAGATAGCTAGAAACATCAATGAGAGAGAATCATCAACCAGCTGCTTCCTGCACACCCCCTACCAGGAATGTGCCTGCAACCAATGTACATGCCCTTGACCGGAATCGAACCTGGGATCTTTCAGTCCACAGGCCGATGCTCTATCCCACATGTGTCAAACACAAGGCCCGAGGGCCAAATCCGTCCCGCCAGGCCTTGCAATGTGGCCTGCACTGCGCTGTCATCACTGCACTCCGCTGCGTTTCCATCACAATGACAGTTTATGACTGTTCAGTAAACCATTCGGCCCGCGATTTAGGCTGGATTTTAGATTTTGGCCCCTTCTCTGATTGAGTTCGACACCCCTGCCTGAGCAAAACCGGTTGTGGCAATGGTAACATTTTTTTGTAGCACATAGTATTCCATTGTGTAGATGTACCACAGTTTTCTAATCCACTCATTAGCACTTAGGCTGTTTCCACATCTTAGCTATGGTGAATTGTGCTGCTATGAATATAGGGGTGCATATATTCTTTGTGATTGGTTTCTTGGGTATAGTCCTAGAAGTGGGATCACTGGGTCAAATGGGAGTTCCATTTTTAACTTTTTGAGGAAACTTCATACTGTTCTCCACAGTGACTGCACCAGTCTGCATTCCCACCAGCAGTGCAAGAGGGTTCCTGTTTCTCCGCATCCTCGCCAGCACTTATTGTTTGTTGATTTGCTGATGACGGCCATTCTGAGCGGAGTGGCATTGAATCTCGTTGTTTTGATTTGCAGTTCTTATGTGATCAGTGACTTTGAGCGTGTTTTCATGTTTCTCTTGGCCTTCTGTATGTCCGCTTGAGGGGAGTGATGTTTAGGTCCTTTCTCCATGTTTTGACTGAATTTTTTATCTTCCTTTTGTTAAGTTGTGTGAGCTGCCTGTAAATGTTGGAGATTAAACCCTTATCAGAGATAACATTGGCAAATATGTTTTCCCATGCACTGGGTCTTCTTGTTTTATTGATGGTTTCTTTTGCCATCCAAAAGCTTTTTATTTTGATGAGTCCCATTTGCTTATTTTCTCCTTAATTTCCATTGCCCTAGGAGCTGTATTGGTAAATATATTGCTACGACAAATGTCTCATATTTTGCTGCCTGTGATTTGCTCTAAGGTTTTTATGGTTTCCTGTCTTACATTTAAGTCCTTTATCCAGTTTGAATTTATTTTTGTGTATGGTGTAAGTTGGTGATCAAGTTTCATTTGTTTTTCTATCCTTAATTAATTTTTAAAAGACACTACAGTGAAAGAGAGGTCCACATTTTTATTAAGTGAGTAAGAAGACAACCACTAAATAGAGAGAAATACTCCACAAATTTAAAGTATTGGAGTAGAAGATTTTATTTATTGTGAAGTCATATTGCGAATAACTTTGCACACCTCCCCCCCCCCCCCCAGTGGCAGCAATATCATCTTTTACTGATTATTTATCTAGATTAGGAAAGTAAGTTGCAGTTTTACTAAATTTGTCACTTGAAGAACTACCTTCAAAATGGCCTAATCTCCTCAGCGTTTCCCTCTCCAACTTTGTGCTCTCTCATGAATTTTGTTTATATTGTAGATTGTGTTCTGCTTATTGAAGACACTCTGTTGCTTTTTATGATAAGAAACAACCTCCAAATATTCCTTTAATGAGGAACAAATATTTTGTGTAAAGTGAACCCTAAGAGAGAATATCAGGGATTCCAAAATAGGAAATTAATCTGTTGTATTGATTGTTATATTAAAAGAAAAGTCCAACATATTATTTCATGCATTTCTCCCCTCACTTGCTTAAAAATGAACTTCAGAGGGAATTTGTGACACCTCTTTGTAAATTATACTTTTATTCTTAGGACAAATTTTTCTAAACAGTTTTTAAAAAACATTAATTTTTCCCTTCGGATGTTTGTGTAAACATCTGAACAGTTCTTTAATAATGTTGCATGAGCTTCAATCAGGTTTATCTGGGATCCTTTTGGTCTTGTCTGTATTTTCCTTTAAGGCCTTAAAGGGCATCTGCTTTGTGCCAGCTACAACGAGTACCATTATTGCTTCTGAGAGACTTGTTCTTGGTGGTAGAAAAAATAGAACCGGGAAGGAAGGATGAAGGTGATTGAGTGTACTGAACAGTTACTTCTGCAGATAGGAAGTCATTAAATGTCCTTTATTCACTGCTGAAAGAGTATCAAATGAGGACTGCTAAATCCATTCCTTGTAACTTTGTATCCAGTACTTTATGGAAAGTTAGTTGTGTTCAGCAACTACAAGGCTTCAAAGAGTATACAATTGTGTGTCCCATTTATGCCTGTTGACTTCCTTCCTAATAGTTAAGTGCCACCTTCAAATTATGCTTCATAGGTCCTTCCTTACCTGGTCATTTATCATGCTCCTCCCTCCCTCCTTTTCTCCCTCCCTCCCTCTCTCACTCTCTCCCTCCCTCCTTTCTTTCCCCCCTCCTTCCTGTCCTTCCATAAAATATTTATTGAGCATTTATACTATATGCCATCACTGAGAATAAAATAAATACAAAAGACCCTGCTCTGAAGGGAAAAAGACAATTAAACAAAAAGAATGATTACCAGTTGGAGTAAGTGCTGTAAAAGAAAGAAACGATTTCCTAGAAAGCACAAAACAGACATGGGTGTTTCTGCCTCAGGAAAGATGGGCAGGGGAGACTCTCTGGGGAAGAAGTGTAACCTGTGAGCACTTACCTGGAAGACGGAGGAGTGGCCACTCCCCGCTCTCTCTACTGGTGATAGGCCTGGGCCTGGGGTCTGGGGTTCTCTGGTGGGAGCCCCTCAAACGCTGACCCTCTCACACCTCACTGTTGTCTGGAGCGTCATGGGTGGTGGCTTCGGGCCTGTCCGTGGTGGTCCACTTTCTCCTGCAGTTAGCGTGGTGCTGAGAGGGGCGGTGCTGAGAGAGGACTCCTGGAGCTTTCTAACCACCGTCATGTACTCTTCATCACCTCATAGTAAGGCTTTCATTGAATAGTCAAAAGACATCCATAGGAATTCCAGGTGGACACTTTAAATAATCGAACTGTACAAGTAAAGACTTCTTTATTCAACAAATAAAGGGAGCTTACATTCTTGAATGTTTTACTGCCACCCTTAGAGAGGTTTCTACAAAGAATATCCTATATAATAAAAGCCTAATATGCTAAGTGTCTGGTCATCTGGTCGTCCTTTCAACTAATCAAAGCATAATATGCAAATGAGATGCTAAGGCTGCTCAATTGCTTGCTATGACATGTACTGACCACTAGGGCGCAGACAGTTGACTGGTCGACCAGTCGCTATGATGTGCACTAACCACCAGGGGACAGATGCTCAATGCAGGAGCTGCCCCCAGCCCGCAGGCCCAGGCCAGCCAAGGCTGGTTAGGGATCCTACCCACGCATGAATTTCGTGCACTGGACCTCTAGTATTGTATATAATTAAGGGCATTATAATATGTGATATTATATATTACTGGTTCCCAGGCCTGACTTTACATTAGACTTTTATAAGAAATCTTAAAAAAAATTTTTTTTCCCCAAACCATGCTCCTATATGTTTCAGGAAAAATCCCTGACATTTAGGCTTTTAAATGTTCTTGAGTTAATTTTAAGGGGGTGGTGTGGGGAGAAGGGTCCCAGGTGTTTCTGTAGGACTGCAGGTGTGGGAGCCAGTGGCTGGCACCGCAGTGGAGACCTGTGACACCTGGGGCTGCTTCCTTGGCTGTGAGGAGGAGCTAGTCCCTGGTCCTTACAGTGCTGCCCGGGGCAAGCCTCAGTGCTGGCTGCTCGAGGCCCTGCCGAGCTGTGAGCTCACTGAGAAGGGCATTGGCTGTCAGAAGAAGACAGAAGACTGCATTGGGCAGTAAAGCGTTCGATACCCAGATAAAATAAGAGGAATTCTGACTATGATGAAGCAGTGTTTCTGCTTTTCTCCAGTAGAGTTTTGAAAAGGATAACAAGTAATGCCTCTCTCTCTTCTCTAACCCATTTAATATAGTGACTGAGTTTTTCCTCCAAAAATATTCTGAGACCCAAATTTTATATCCAAAGAAAAAGTTGGCTCTCTCTAGGATGATTGATAGTTTTAGGTTCCATTTCAGTCAAGGTCATCTTTTAAAAGGGCCAGTAAAAATTCTGCCGACTCTAGTTGATTTGCTGGAATTTGGGGCGAGAAGTATAATTAAGATTTGAAATGCATTATAATACAGATAATATTTTCACATTGCATTCAGTGGTTTGTTTTCTAAAATATTTATTTTTCTTTACTATCATATCTTAGTTTGTGTTTAAATTAGGGTTTGTGTGTGTACAAATATACATTTACTAGTGACCCAGTGCACAGGTTCATGCACATTGAAAGGAAATTAATTAGAAGGTGTCCAGCAGGGCAGGGCTGGGCAAGACGGGCCGGACACACTCTGGAGCTAGCCTCCCACAGTCCCTCCCCTGCCAGCTGCACCTGAGGTGGTGCTGTGGCTCCAAGGGCATCTGCGGAGTGAGTGGGGTCCCTCCCACAGGTGGGGTCCCTGGGCCTGGTCTTCGGGGATCGGGCTAAAACCGCTCTCTGGCATCCTCCTAGTGGTCCAAAGTGTGAGAGGGCACTCTGCCAAGTTGCTGTTGTTCAGGGTGTGGAACACAAATGCAAGTGTGCAGTAAACTGGATTCAGGGCGACAGTGTCCCAGCAACAACATCACCCACGGCCCAAGGTGGAATCTCGCGGCCAGGGGAGGAATCGGGCTCTCCCCTCTCTAGTTTCAGGGTGCGTCATCCAAGAACCACCACTGCTGCCAAGTCACTGCAGCTTGGTAGCTCCTGCGTTGAGCATCTGCCCCCTGGTGGTCAGTGTGTGTCATAGGTACCGGTCGGCGGGACACTTAGCATATTAGCAGTGTGTGTGTGTGTGTGTGTGTGTGTGTGTGTGTGTGTGTGTGTGTTTATATGCATTTAGGTACTCATATGGATGGCGAAAATGTACTAAAGAGAGTTGCTTATGTATTATAGAGTAATTCATTTTAATACCAACCATGGACTGTCAGGGATACAATGGAAACCAGACCATGTGGCACCTGCCGCTCAGAGGACATCTGCAGAGTAATGGGGTGCCCACTTGGGAAGCAGTCTCAGTCCAGGGGAGAATTGTGTAGGTGGTGGCAGATGTGCACACTGAAGTCCTGCTTCAGTGCATTTACTGGTGGCCATTGCCTTGCTGTGTCCATGCAGGTTCCTGTAGAGCACTGGTGCAGTAAGATCTTTCCAGAATACCATCCATAAGTGGGACTTATGCCCCTCAGAAGTAATGGTATTTAAATATGATATAAATGGTCAATGGATAGCTTCCTTGGGTCGGTTGCCAGGGTAAAAAGCAGGCGATGTCACTGTGTGAACAGCCAGGGAGCACTGGGCACCATCGTAGGTCCCTCCTGGCGGAGGGGAGTTCCTGCTGGTGGTTTCATGGTCCCTGAGAGCCCGTGCAGGGACAGACCTTTTCTGTGTGTAAGCATGTAATGCATCAGGGTTTCAGTACTAAAATGTACCCAATAGCTTATAACTTAGCACCGTCACAAATAGTGCCCAAGGGGGAGAGGCCAGCTCAGCTTTTTAGAAACAGTCCCCTGACTGTCCTGACATGGTAATGTCCTGTGTCTCCATTTTCCCTGGTCTCACCCTTGCTCTGTTTCTGGGGAAGGTGATCTGGGGTAACAGGCCTCACCACAGCGTGAGAGCCACTTTTAAAGTGTGAGCTTTGCTGTGTGGCAGAGACCATGCCAAGTCACCTGGCACATGCCATCACCTCTGTCTCTAACCGGAATGGGTGGGTGGCTGTTCCCTTCCTCAGGTGAAGAATCCGGGCACAGAGACTCAGTAACCTGCTCCTGAAAGGTCCTGGGATCTGTAAGGACGGGATTTCCTGGATATGTTGACACCAGCACTGTGTCTTGCATTTTCCTGCCATCCGAGCCAGAGGCAGGAGGCGAGTTGCTGAGGCTTGTGAGGGGAGAGTGGTGTCCACGGCAGCACCCAGCTGTACCTGACATGGAGGAAGTGCTCAGTAAAGGGCGAATGAACACCATTCTGTATCATTTCCTCTCCTCTCCCTCTTCCTCCCCCCTTTTCCTCTCCCCTCCCCTCTCCTTTTTATTGGTCTTGAATTTTATAATAATGTGAATGAACACCATTCTGTATCATTTCCTCTTCCTCGCCCTCTTCCTCTCCCCTTTTCCTCCCCCCTCCCCTCTCCTTTTTATTGGTCTTTAATTTTATAATAATCTGCTCACTGTGTGCACCCCTTCCTGCCTCCTGCCCTCCTCCCATGAGCTGTCTGCCTCCCACCAGGACCTGCAGTTGCCAGTCTGCCCCTTTTCCCTTTGGTTTTGCATACAGCAGTCAGAGGGGCCTTTCTAACACTCCGATCTGAGCCCATGGCTCCCCTGTTTACAACCTGGCATTGTACCCGCTCATCTTGGATCAGAACCAATGCCCCTTTTTTGGCCACCAGGTCCTACAAGCGTGGGCAGGCACAGCTTTGATGTCATGGGTGCCCGCCTTCTCCGTGCTCTGTGCCTGTCAGACACATGGGTCTTCCTTCTATTGTAGCTTCTCACCTCAGGGCTTCTGCCATGCTGTTACCCCTTCTCAGGCACTCCTCCACACGGAACTCAGCCCAGGGCCTGCTAAGGGAAGCCTTTCCTGACCCCTGCCTCAGAGGCTTGTCCAGCTCCCTGGAGTGATCATCACATGTCATTACATATGTGTGTGATTATTTATATGTGTCCCACTGCACTGTGAATCCCAAGAATTTATACAGTGCCTGACGTAGTCGGCGATCCAGAAGTATATATTAAACAATGAATGAATGAATGAATGAATGAATGAATGAATAAAAAAATTAACAGAATAAAAAGAGCTGGAAATAGCTTGTTTGAGACTTCTGGCTGGATGCTTCCTATTATTAAAGGGAAGTTTAGGAAGATAATTTCATTACAGTATGGAATTTGAGATTGATTATAACTTATAGAGACTGCGTTGTTTTCCAGCCAGTTACTTTGGACAAACTCGTAGTCAGAGAGGTAAGGGAACCTTCCTAGGGTCACAGCTAGTCACTGCCAGATGTCTTTGTTCTGACCTTGGAGTTGTGTGTGGGGAGAAAGACCCTATTTTCATCCCTGCTGGCATCTCTGCTGTGCGAGCCCACAGGAACAGCATCAACATTTGATAACATTGCAGTTTTCATGTTGGCATTTAGTGGCTCTTAAGAACATGTGCCTCTGTGTGTTTTTTCTTATAATCAAGTGTGTTTAGAATTTGATTGCATAACAGTCTAAAAATGCACCGATTCATGGCTAAAGATGTGCGTGTCCTGAAAGGTGGTGCCCACGGTGCGAAGCAGCTTGCCTCTGACTCCCCCAAGACTGGGCAAGGCCACCTTCCTGGGGGCTTGGGGTGTGAGGGTAAGGACTGCTGGCAGTAGAGGAGCATGTGCCTTGAGCAAGCTCCGGTTCCAAAAGTGCCTACTCATGGGGCAGGGCAGCCAGTGGTGTGTGCTGAGTGGATGCTGAGATCCCTGGCCAAGAAGGGGCACAGCAGCCCCCGAGCTCTCCTAGATTCTGTGACTCTGTTCAGTGTTAAAAACCCTTTGCTATGTGAAGTCATCTCTCCTTTCTCTAAGAATGGCCAGCGCCGCAAGCCTCAGAGGTCCCTGCACTCTGGAGGGCTGAGTGGCCCACGCCGGTCTGGCCGCCCGGGTCCTTGCAGAGCCCTGTGCTGTGCGAGGCAGCACTTTCGTCCTGCAGGTACAGTAGGTACTGGATTAAACAGGTCTGCTGTCACAGACAGACACCGGGCACCTTTTAGCAGGAGCTGTGTTTGGATTGGAGTTTCCAGGGCCTTATCAGGAGCCACCCCTAGTGACACAGCCAGTGCCAGGACTGACTTTGACTTTCACTCTTCGCCAAGGGCTTGCAGAACACCTTAAAGGAAAAAGATGGAGGCGCTGAGAGTTCAGATGTTCATGCCCTGTGCCTTTGAGAGCTTGCATCTGTAAGTGAAGTCTTATTCTGGAAATAATCCAGGGACCACTTAGCAGGAGTTATTTTTGTTTTAAGGGGAAGGCCAGAGAAAGGGAAGGTTTTATTGGGAGTAAAACACTGGAACTGTTTCCTGTGGCTTTATTCAGCTTGCACTGTGCCTCTAGGCGGGCATGACGAGGAGAACAGCAAAATTGGGGGGAATTGGAATGTTAGCCTCTTTGCCTTTATGTTTAAATCGAATGTTGGTGTTAAGTTAATAATGCTAAAAATGACTGCTTGAACAAAACCTCAGAACAGGGCTTGGTGTATAATTACAAGGTAGACTGTAGTCCAGCTTCGTTAGGAATTGGAAAGGATTTTCTCAGGAAGAAGAGTGTGCTTACTAGTTACATTTGCTAGAACTGTCCCCTGCAGACACTTGGTTTTTTGCTTCTTTTTCACTCCTGACTGGAATGGTAACAGTTTATTAATGGTAACAGCATTAATAAACATCTTTGCATTTCTTCATATTGATTGTTTTCTTTGTGAGGGAAAACAAAACATCCAAACATCAGAATCATCTGCCGGACATATACATGTAGAACGAATTCTGAAATAGTCAGTTTCAAAAAAAGTACTAAAATGGAGAAATACTAAATGGATGATACCTCTCCCCACCTTTTTTTTTAACATTTACTTTCAATGTTAGGTGGTAAGATTTGCAAATAATACTAGGAGCTGTATTCATAGGTGAATAGGCATTCAGGCAAATCAACTTATGCAAAAGCCACCTCTGGGCTTAATAATTATTTACTGAGCATTCCCTGGTCATGAGAGAGGCTCTGTTTAAGTCAGGAGAGCATTGTGTTCAGCAGCTTGTGAAGGTGTTCAAAGACGGCAGGAATAATGGAAAAATACTAGATGTAGCTGAACGATTTTGAGAATTTGATTCTTGAAAGAAAATTCCCATAAATTTAAGTGTGGCTAGAGTTCATGTTCAGTAGGTATATCTTAAAAGGTCTTATAGAAGCTACTAACATTATTTCAAATTTCTTGTGCTATTTTTGCTGCATGGAGTTTACTTTTATGGATTTTTTTCCCCCTGCTGCATGTCATTAAAACAGTTTAATCACTTATCTCTTTAAAATGATAGGTAATTTCTATGAACAAAGTATACACGTATATACTTATGTCTTTTAAATGGTATTATGCTAGAAATGTTTAAATTTCTACTTTGTAATGCAGATAATAGTGAGATGATAATCACCCCTTATGATTCATACTCCATAAGAATGTCCTTTATGACTTAATAATTTTTAAGATATTAATTTTAAATTGCTGGATGTTGTGAATGGCTAAACGTGTCATTCTGATGCAGCATAAGAGCAGTCGTGCTGTAACCCTTGAGTGCCAAGTTCATCTTGATTTCAACTACTTTTGCTTAATTACTTTGAAGTTTCCTTCCGGTGAACAGAAATACTTGCGTGGGAGCATGCTTCCCTGCGGACTCGCAGAATGCCATTCTTAGCGCTTCTGTTGCCAGCCTGTCCAGGGAGCTGTTGCCCATTAACTTCTTTGTGCCTGTCATTTCAGGGAGGGCAGGGCGGGCACTGTGAGTTAATTGTTTCTTTGTATTTTCCTCCAGGAGAGAAAGGCACAGCTTAGCAACAGTCTAAGAGTTTGGGCTTCCTCGAAAATCACTTTAGTTTTCACTAGTTGTGAGATGCTGAGATGTTCAGGGGGTGCAAGTGCAGGAATTAAAACGCATGGCGAAGAAATCCTAGCCAAGCTTTTACTGGCTGTCTGTATGGGGTGTTGACCACAGCTCATTAACACATTTGAATCTCATATCCGCTGGATGACAGGTACTTTTTCCTGCCTGTTTTGCAAATGAGAACATGGAGGTGTGGGCAGGTGAAGTCACAGAACTGAAGGGGGAGAGCCAGGATGTCAGCCTGGGTGTGGGGCTCCAGTGCCTGTGCTGCTTCCTGTCTGTCCTTTGGGTTTTCATTCAAGATCCTGAATGAGGTGACATTTCTTCCTCTGCCTTTTTTTTTTTTTTTTTTTTAATATATTTTATTGATTTTTCACAGAGAGGAAGGAGAAGGATAGAGAGCCAGAAACATTGATGAGAGAGATACATTGACCAGCAGCCTCCTGCACACCCACCATGGGGATGTGCCTGCAACCAGTGCACATTCCCTTGACCGGAATCGAACCTGGGACCCGTCAGTCCACAGACCAATGCTCTATCTATCCACTGAGCCAAACCGGTTTCGGCTTCCTCTGCCTTTTTATGGATGGGTTTCTCCCAGCCCAGATTCTGAATTAACCAAATGTTCAGTTATTGAGGGGCCAGGAAGAGTCCGATGTTACAGAATTGTCTATCAAGTGTATTTATTATGTCGAATCAGCTATTGATTATAAGGCAGCTGTTTGAGAGAGGAGGAAACTCTATTAAATCTATACATTGATTATAAGATCTGTTTTATTTGGAAAGTCTAAAATGCAAAGGGAAAGTTTGTCTTAGAATTAAGAAAATATGGTCTCTAGTACTCAGATCTCCTTGGAAAAAACGTTTCTCTGTCACTGGATGATTTAAGCAAATTGTTTGAGTTAAGGTCTTCCAATACCAAGATTCTAGTATTATCTGACTTTATGAGGTGGGATATTTGTTAGAGTACATACACCAAATTTACCCATCGAACATGTATTTATGTCAGCCTATTATGTGCCAGATATTGTAGGTGCTGAGAATAGAAATGTGATTCCTGTCTTCATGAATAACCAGGTATATTCCAGCTCCATCACTAAGTTTAGGGGCCTCATCCTCATGGTCCAACATGGCTGCTGGGGCTTCTGCCATTACAGTCAAATTCCAGGGAATGTGATGGCAGAAGTTTCAAAGAATGGTATATCTCTCTTTCTTTTTAATTCTTTATTATTGAAAGTATTACATATGTCTCCTTCCCCTCTCCCCCCATTGACTTCTCTCTATCTGCCTCCATCCCTAGCCCATGCCTTTATTTCCCTACTGTCTGTGTCCATGGGTTATGCTCATATGCATGCATACAAGTCCTTTGGTTGAACTCTTGCCACGCTCCCCTTCCCTTGACTTCCCTCTGAGGTTTGACGGTCTGCTCGATGCTTCTGTGTCTCTATCTATTTTTGTTCATCAGTTTATGTTGTTCATTATATTCCACAAATGAGTGAGATCATGTGATATTTATCTTTCTCCGACTGGTTTATTTCACTTTGCATAATGCTCTCCAGGCCTATCCATGTTGTTGTGAATGGTAAGAGTTCTTTTTTTTCCACAGCAGCATAGTATTCCATTGTGTGGATGTACCACAGTTTTCTAATCCACTCATCTGCTGATGGGCACTTAGGCTATTTCCAAATCTTAGCTATGGTGAATTGTGCCGCTATGAACATAGGGATACGTATGTATTTTTCTGATTGGTGTTTCTGGTTTCTTGGGATATATTCCCAGAAGTGGGATCACTGGGTCAAATGGCAGTTCCATTTTTAACTTTTTGAGAAACTCCATACTGTTTTCCACAGTGGCTGCACCAGTCTGCATTCCTACCAGCAGTGCACGAGGGTTCCTTTTTCTCCGCATCCTCACCAACACTTGTTTGTTGATTATAGCCATTCTGACAGGAGGGAGGTGGCACCTCATTGTTGTTTTGATTTGCATCTCTTGGATGATTAGTGACTTTGAGTATGTTTTCATATGTCTCTTGAGTATGTCCACTTTCGAAAAGTGTCTATTTAGGTCCTTTGCCCATTGTTTGATTGGATTGTTTATCTTCTTTTTGTTAAGTTGTATGAGTTACCTATAAATTTTGGAGTTAAACCCTTATCAGAGATAACATTGGCAAATATGTTCTCCCATGCAGTGGGTTCTCTTGTTGTTTGTTTATGGTTTCTTTTGCAGTGTAGAAGCTTTTTATTTTGATGTAATCCAATTTGTTTATTTTTTTCTTTCGTTTCCGTTGTCTTAAGAGATGTGTTTGTAAAGATATTGCTATGAGATATGTCTGATATTTTGCTGCCCATGGATTCTTCTAAGATTTTTATAGCTTCCCATCTTACTTTTAAGTCTTTTTATGCATTTTGAGTTTATTTTTTGTATGGTGTAATTGGTGGTCTAGTTCATGTATCTGTCCAATTTTCCAAATACCATTTATTGAAGAGATTAAAAATATATATATATATTTTATTGATTTTTTACAGAGAGAAAGGGAGAGAGAGAGAGCTAGAAACGTTGATGAGAGAGAAACATCGACCAGCTGCCTCCTGCACACCCCCTACCGGGGATATGCCCACAACCAATGTACATGCCCTGGACCAGAATCAAACCTGGGACCCTTCAGTCCGCAGACCGACGCTCTACCACTGAGCCAAACCGGCTTCGGCTGAAGAGACTGTCTTGATGCCATTGTATGTTCTTGCCTCCTTCGTCCAATATTAATTGAGCATAATAGCTTGGGTCAATATCTGGGTTCTCTGTTCTGTTCCACTGGTCTATATGTCTGTTCCTGTGCCAGTACCAGGCAGTTTTGAGAATAGCTTTGTAATATAGCTTGATATCTGGTATTGTGAGCCCTACAACTTTGGTCTTCTTTCTCAGGATTGATGCAGCTATTCTGGGTCTTTTTTTATTCCATATACATTTTGGAGAGTTTGTTCTACATCTGTGAAATATGCTATTGGTATTTTAATTGGGACTTCATTGAACCTGCAGGTTGTTTTTGAGTAGTATGGACATTTTAATAATGTTGATTCTACCAATCCATGAACATAATATATTCTTCCACATGTTTATATCTTCCTTTATCTCTTTTTTCAACATTCTGTAGTTTTTCGAGTACAGTTTTTTACCCCCTTAGTTAAGTTTATTCCTAGGTATCTTATTTTTTTGTTGTTGCAGTGGTAAATGGGATTGTATTTTTAGTTTCTCTTTCTGTGAATTTGTTATTGGAGTAGATTTGGAGAAATCTAATGCCATAGATTTCTTGGTATTAATTTTGTATCCTGCCACTTTACTGGTATTTTCTAAAATGTCACAAAAGCCATTTGTGGTACACCAGAGCACATCAAATGGCCTAATCAGAAATGGATATTGGCCCTTGTAAATCAACATCCAGCATTCTGGCTTATCAAGTCTTCAAGGATAGTTTGATTCAGGTGCTCACTGTCATCTAAACACCAGCTCCTTTTTCAATCTTCCTTTTCTCAGTTCTCTGTCCCCTCTTTCATCTGGTTTGGCTTTTTCTTTTCCTAGATAGGTCCAGGAAATTTCAGATTTACCTTCTACATTCTATTACTTTCCCAAAATTGAGTTTAAAGAGAGTTGTTTTACCGTAGTGGTTCTAGTCAAGGGCATAGAGCTGACTCTTATTGGACCATCTTGTAGCATGAGCTTCAATGTGATTGGCCAGCCTGGGTGTGTCTCTATGTCTGGAATTAGTAGCACCATCCTAACCTCATGAACTGAAAGTGAGCAGGCTGATTCTTCAAAGTGAAATCAAAATATTTTGCCAAAGAAGAGGGACAGGATCCTGGGCACGCATCGATGACATGTGACCACAATAGGCCATCATTCCCATGTGTCAGGCTGCCTCCTCCACCTGATAGTGCCTCCCTCAACTGCTCCTGAGACCACAGTTTGTACTGTTGTCTCAATTTCCACACAGCATGCACACTTGGCCGGCATGAAGTAATTACTAAGTGATGGTAGGGTAAGGCTTCCGAGTCTTCTCTGACCTATTAGGATGTGGACCAGACAGGCCCACAGAGCATACTTGAGGCAATTGTTTGAGTAAGTCTAGAAGGGCTTTCTGTCTTTGAAGAGATCCTTGCAATTATTTTCAGATTGATGACTGATTTCAGTCATTAGATTGTCCAAGTTTGGGATAAAAAGTTCTCCCTTTTAAAATACTCTAGGTGAGCCTTGCTGTGCCAATTACACACACTCATAGGGGATGCATTTTTCAGAACCTTTTAAGACATGGCAGCTGGGTGTGAATGGAACAGAGTGTGGTCTAGTAGAAGGAGGGCTTGGTGTGAAGACAGAAAGCTTGAGTGTGGGCCACACCAACCCCATCTGCTTTAGAACCATGTGATGCTCTTGGACAGTTTCTTGAAGGGAGTAGAGTGTTAAGAGTATGTCACACCATAGTGGCATCTTGGAGATGGAGAGCAGTTTCATAAAGTGAGGAAATGGCATCCTCATATCCTTGATTGAAAATACTGAGATGCACCGTCTCCTTAGTTGGAGTGTATAGAAGTGAGAAACTCTTTGGGAGTGGTGAAAATAACCAAATTTAAAAAAAATATGATGATAATAATTGCTTGGAAGAACATTGTTCATATATTACTGAGGTTTGTTAAACATTTTTGGTCATCACTCCTAGTTGAAGAGTTTTTTTCAAGCAAACTCTCTTAATATATTTTTATTTATTTATTTTTTAAAATATATTTTATTGATTTTGTACAGAGAGGAAGGGAGA
This sequence comes from Pipistrellus kuhlii, assembly GCF_014108245.1. NCBI lineage: Eukaryota > Metazoa > Chordata > Mammalia > Chiroptera > Vespertilionidae > Pipistrellus > Pipistrellus kuhlii. The sequence goes on along the minus strand of NW_023425416.1, from coordinate 1,947,038 downwards.
GAAATAGAGTTAGAAACATCGATGAGTGAGAGTCATCGATCAGCTGCCTCTTGCACACCCCCTACTGGGGATATGCCCGCAACCAAAGTACATGCCCTTGACCGGAATCGAACCCGGGACCCTTCAGTCCCCAAGCCGATGCTCTATCCTTTGAGCCGAACCGGTTTTGGCTATTTTTATTTTATTTTATAAATTGTGTACATGTGCCACTGGAATAGTATTATAGTATGCAGGATGTACAAAAACACAAAATAAAAATGGTGAAATATATACACATACACATATGTATATATGCATACACATCTATATAATAAAAGCCCAAGCGACCTTTCTGGTGAAATGACCAGAACGACCGGTCGCTATGATGCACACTGACCACCAGGGGCCAGACGCTCAACGCAGGAGCTGCCCCCTGGTGGTCAGTTTGCTCCCACAGGGGGAACACCACTCAGCCAGAAGCCGGGCTCATGGCTGGCAAGTACAGCAGCAGTGATGGGAGCCTCTCCCGCCTCTGCTGCAGGTGGGTGGTAAGGAATGAGCGGTCTCAGTCTGTTAGAGCCCAAACTGTGAGAGGGATGGCTGAGTGCCGGGGAGATTAGGCCTAAGCCAGCAGTGGACATCCCCCAAGGGGTGCCAGACTGTGAGAGGGCACAGGCCGGCTGAGGGACCTGCTACCCCCTCCCCACCCCTGTGCACAAATTTCATGCACCAGGCATCTAATATACGTATATATGCTAGAGGCCCAGACCTGCCGCACAGGTGGGACCCAGATTGACTCCTGCCATGCTGTGAGACCCAGAGTCAGTCCCTACACACCCGTGTGCACCTCACCAGCATGCATCCTCCTGGTGACCAGCCTTTGGTCATTCCATTGTGACGGCATCACGATCACAGAGTGTCTGTAAATTTTTCCTTCCTGTGCTCCAGCCTGTCATTTTTTTGTACCCTCTTTTAGGAGAATATTGATGTATTGGGAACATTATTAAGGTTCTCTTGATTTTGAGCTAATCAATTATTGAGATTACTCTTTTAAAGGTACCTGCGAAAGGTCCAAGTTAAGGAATATTGATCTTAAATAAACGAGCGCCTTCAATTTTTATCAACTGATAGGGCCTACATGTTGAACAAAGGAGATTTCAGATTTTAACTTATATATCATTGCTGGTCTTTTTAGTATGTTTTCCTCCTTCTGTACAGTGAAAGGCACACAGCCCCAGAGGCAGGAGTCCCATCCACTGTGGACACCATGATGTCCCTCACAGGCAGAGAGCCTGGCCTTTGAAAACATTCAGATATTGGTTGAAGGAAAGAAGAGGAGAGAAACAACACCTTGCAAGAACTTTTTATTTTTTCTGCACCAGGAACCTGTAGTATTGGTTGTTTGGGCTCGTAATATTACTGGGACGTGCTGGAATTTTGGCAGGTCTTCATTTTTTGGTTTGAGTTTTGACTAGTAAAACCCGAGGTTGGCAAAAATCCAGAAGATCTCAATTTTTGAAGCCGAACTGTGAAATCTGGTACTTTCACATTTCCATGGTTAGACTTGGCTATTTTAAGTACAAATGACAGTTTCTTACTTTCTTATTTCACTTTCAATATTTTCTTATTGGTACTTGCCTCCATGGTACATGGTGAAAAAGTCTTCCTTAAATTTGCAAAGTGATTGCCTTGGAAGGACTGGGAAGATGTGCAATCATTCCAAAGTGTTCGAGTGTCACCTAGAAAGACATATCCATTTTCCAGCGCGTACTTCAGTGGGTTTTGCACTTGAAGGCACTTTCAAAAGACTCCTGAGAATTTTTTCCAGCTGACAGAACAATCTGGTCAGGGCAGTTTCCGTAGATACAGCCTGCGATCCTTTTAGTTGTGATGAAGATTTCTGTTGTAACCATAAAGGTGCACAGGCATTTCAGGACTGGTGCTTTTGTCTGCCAGTCCTCCTATTCCACCTCATCTCACACATTGATTCAGTATTGTAAGGGCTCTTCAGAGCTGCCAGCCTTCTGCAGGTAGGCATGGAGTGCGAATTTTCTCAGATAAGGACGGAAGAACTCTGGTCTAAGAATCAAAGGTGTGGGTTCACGTGCAAGTTGCAACTAAAGGGCTGGGTGAACGTGGGTGTTTGTTAGTTTCCAAACATGGCTAGACATCAGAATCAACTGCAGAATATATTTTAAAAGATTTTTTTAATTGACTTTTAGAGAGAGAGGAAGGGAGTGGGAGAGAAAGAAACACTGATGTGAGAGGGAAACATTAATTGACTGCCTCATGTACACCCCTTACCAGGAATTGAGCCCAAAACTTGGGCATGTGCCCTGACCGGGAATTGAACCAGAAACAGTGCACAGAACATCCCCACTCAACCAAGCCATATTAGCCAGGGCAACTATAGAATTTTGGTAGACATATTGATTCCTGGGACTTACCTAAACTAAATCAATTTCTAAGGACAGAGACTGGGCATTTTGATCTTAGACAGGTGCTCAGCTGATGGAGTGACACCCAGCCTGTGCGTCTGGAAACCCAGTGGCTTCGTTCCTCCATGACATAGCTTCCTCACTTGTACTCTGGGAAGCTGATGTTCTGTGCCTTTCTGTGTCTCCACTGCGGACGTGAGCATCACGTTGTGCTTTCCTGTGCAGTCTCACACTGTGCCCTAGTGCAGGCCAGTGCTAGGCTGTGAGCTCTAGCAACTGAATGATTATCATGAATATTAATTTTTCCTGGAGAAAGATACTAGGACTTTATGACTCGTGATAATTGCAGGATAAATTATCTTCTCTCTTCACCTTTGAAACATGTTGTCAAGTTCTCTGATTTAAATATGGATGCCCAAACCCTAAAAGACAAATCTGAGATGGTCCAGACTTGCGTAGAGGCATGTAGGAAGTCGCTTCCGTGCATCAGGAATAAAGTAGAATGTTCAGTTTTGTATTCTCCTTGTTTTTTTTTTTTTTTTTTTTTTTAACTAAATTTTGAACTCTGTTCCCATTTATTGGACTATGTTTTAGTTATGTGCTTAGCTTTTTTTAAATTGGATTTATTGGGGTTTCATTGGTTTACAAGGCTATACAGGTTGCAAGTGAACAACTCAAAAAATGTGGGCTGCTTGACAAACTCGCATGACACCCTTGCAGGGCCATGCTCACCTTCTGTGTATTGTTCCAACTTTAGGGATGTGCTGCCGAAATGAGCATCGTCTGCTTAGCTTTTTACGTCTGTTACAAACTTTAATCATCATCACAGTGCTGACAGACAGAGGTATTAAACAAATACTCCATAAATAAGGAAAATTGAAGCTCAGAGATGGACTAACTTGGCCACAGTTACAAGTTAGTAAATGGCAGAGCTTGATTCGGTGTGAGGAAATGAAAAGAGGAAATGCAGGGGAAAGATTGTCGTTTCCTTCAGCCTACAGGACAAGTTCCAAATGACCTCGGTCTCCTACAGAGACCCCGGCGTGGAGGCCAGAGCCTGAACCTGGGCCTAGTGAAGGGCTCGGCAGCGCTGGCTGTAACCGGGAGGAGAAGGCGGCAGGTGGTGCTTAGGTGCTAGGTGGTGCGTTACATGGAGTTCCTGATATTCTGAAGTGGCCAGCGAAGGCAGTGGGATTAACTATTTGAATTTAGAGTGGGCCAAATAATGTGGAGCACAAGTCCTCAAGTATCTGTGGCTAATTGGTGTCCATATTCTAGCTACTGGGTCCAGCACTTTAACTTAGTAACAAGCTCATTTAATCAACATCATAGCTTTGGGAGGAACATTCTGGAGAGGTATGGAGAGGTGGGAGGGCTCCTTAAAAATCACTGCTTACCAGGGACTGAACTGGAATGCAAGCCCCATTGATGGCAGTCCCAGGTCACTGTGCAGGGAGGTGTGAATGGCTTCCGTGAGTCCTGTGTGAGCCAGTGCAGGCTTTGGCCTCTTGGCTCTCAAAGGGTGGTTTCTTCTGGTGAGGTTTCTTCTAGTTCCCACACAGAACTAGGTAACGGTCAGATAATCTAGATGATTGACTTAATTTTAAACTATATGTCCATGGCTTTAAACTTTCTGAGATTAGAGACCAGGTGGTCCCAGCACCTGGCAGAGAGGAAGCACTCCCTAACCGAGCGGTATCTCCCCACACACTGAATAATTAAAAGGCAGTGTTTATTGAAATACTTTTCATTTTTGAAAATTGAGCTGTTAGCTGTACCTTTTTAGGGACACCCTGAATTTATTGAATAAATGACCTTTAAATAATCTGATTAAAAGGAATCAGATTTGTGGAATTAAGATTATCTAAGGCAGGTTGAGTTTCTTTGGCCCTGGATGAGTTCAGTTAGCTTCTAGAATTAAATGCATTTGGACAGCTCTCCTTGCTTACTCATATCAGAGACTTCAGTATCAGGGTCTTATTTTACAATAGACAGTTTAAGAACTAAGATTTTTTTTTTAAAAAAAAGAGGAGCTAATAATTAAAAAGTACCGTATTTTTCGGACCGTAAGACGCACTTTTCCCCCCCCCAGAAGTGGGGGGGAAAAGTCCCTGCGTCTTATGGTCCAAATATAGCCTACACATATACTTTTAAAAAAAAGTTTTTTTACTTTCCCGGCTCTGTGTGGTCTCTGTGTGCTTGCCCGGCTCTAAAATGGTTCTAAATGCTGCTGTTTACTTTACAGGGTTGATTACATGTGTTTATGACTGTGATGTTGGGTTTTAATGCACATAAAATATTTTAGGACACTATTTGTTTCAGAATCTGTTTTTCTTCATTTCCCTTCTCTAAAAACTGGTGCGTCTTATGGTCCGGAGCGTCTTATGGTCCGAAAAATACGGTAATTTCTGTAAGGTTGTATTATAGAATTGTACAGAAACCTATATTATTTTATTAACCAATGTCACCCCAATAAATTCAATAAACATTAAAAAAGAAAAAGAAAAAATATGCTTATGGTCACTGGTAATGTTCTCACCTCAATTATGAGTTTAAAACATTTATGCTTATTTGTCCTGCTACCATTTAGAAGTGTGGATATCTTCATTTTTGTCTATAAAGTGCTCATTACAGATTCAATTTTTTGAAGAGAAAAGGATGTTTAAAAGGTTGAAAGTGAAGCTGAGAACCTGGAGTTATCTTAATGACATAGAAATATCCCACAAGGAATGTGTGCAATGAAGTAACTGCAATCTTCCTGTGCACTTTATTTTTGAACATTTGTTAATAATGTCAGCTAGTGAGCTCTGCTAGATTTTCTTAGTGGGGTTTCCTTTTATTTACATGGATCTACTGTCTCAATATGTTTTGTTTTCTGATTGGATAGTTCAGTAAATACTTTAAATGACATTGTTATTGACATTAAAGTCCAAAGCCTTAATGTGGTTGGTAGCTCATAATTTTAATTTAAGGAGTCTCCAGAATGCTTTACTGTTAATTGACAGGATTCCTCCCTCCCTCTTCCCCCCTCTCCCCATATCACAGCCAGTGGGCAGCTAATTAGTGCAATTATTCTGCAGCTGCATTTGCTGCTGCACAAAGGGTTGCTCATGTTCCTATCAAAAGGATCAGCCTCTCTGGAAATGTCCTAACCTGACAGGCTTTGATTGCTAAGACTATTTATTTATTCATTTTAAGTAATTCCCCACCCTGCCCTTTTTCCTTAGTTTGGGGAAGTACTAGTGCATTTTAGTTTTGCTGATCTTCTGCCAGTTGAACAGATTATTTTGAGTTATGGCTACTTTTATGATGTGGATGAGCACATGGTTTACTCATAAGCAGGGTATCAGCATTGTCCACTCGGTGTGCCTGGAGGAAACAGTGATGGAAGAGGGATGGGTTGCTCTGGGATTCTGAAGGCTCAGAGCACCCTGTGCTGGAGGCAGTCCCTGCGTTCCTATCGGGTTGTCAGTATCCTGTCTGTGATGGATCCAGTCCCCTTTTCTAGCCAAGTGGTGACTGACCACTCAGGTCACTTTTTCATTTTCTGAAATTAGCAGCATATAGTCTGCCATTGAGAAAAATCATTATGGCTTTATTTAGCTTAGTGAGGGAAAGACTGAGCAAGAAATTTTCCTGTAATTCCACTCTGATTCTGGCAACTTGGCAACTATGATCATCTCTAGGCATTCCCTGTAGTTATGTGTATTTGTGAGCATACACATGCTGTTCTTATTTTAAATTAAAATGTAAATACATTTTTGAATCCTACTTTTTAATGTACTCTTATTACAGGTATTTTCCACTTTGCTTTGTAGTCTCTATTTTAAAAAATGCTACATTACCAAATTCATATATCATTCATGTATTCTGATTTACTTTTTGAAAACCTATTTTATGCTTAAATCTCTTAAATGGTTTTATTCCCCACCACCACCACTTTGTTCAGGTGTAATTGTATGTACTGTATTTGAGGTATATATCTATATGTACGTATTGTGAAATGGTTACAATCAAGCTATAGAACACACCTGTCACCTCACATAGTTCCATTTTTTATTTTTGTAACAAGGAGAATCGTTCCCTACAGCCTCCACACTGTACCTCAGGTCTTCAGACCTTACTCAAAGTGTAGCAAAAACGTTGTGCCCTTTGACCAGCATTTCACTCCTAATTACTTAACCCTTCTCAACAAACTTAGGTACACAGAACCTTTAGCAACTTGAAGATAGCTTTTTAATGTCAGGTTTTCTACATTTTGAGTTAAATTTCCACGAATGAAATTTTGAGTCAAATTGTATGAACAATTTCACAGCTTTTAATAAGACCTCTAAGTTGTGCTCTTAAAAGACTGTAATGATACTTACCTGCAATGGTCCAGAGTGATGGTATCCTTATACTTCTTCATTGGTGCACTTTTAAAAAATTAGATCATACATAGAATACTATTTTGCATCTGGCTTTTCTAAGTTTATTATATTTTGTCCCCCAATATTTCCACTACTCACCTGACACCTTACATACATGGTTATTACAATATTATTGACTATTCCCTATGCTATAGTTTACATCTCCTATTGTGACTATTTTATAACTAACAATTTGTCCTTCTTAATCCCTTCAACTTTTTTTTTAATCTTTACTGGAGGATATGTTTTACATTTTTATTTGATTTTGAGAGAGAGAGAAAGGAAGAGGGTGTGAGAGAGAAACATTGACGTGAGAAACATAGATCAGTTGCCTCTTGTACATGACCTGATTAGGGATCAACTGGGGATCAAACCCTCACCCGGGGTATGTGCCCTAAGCCGGAATCGAACCCACAACCCGTCAGGGCATGGAACGTTGCTCCAACCAACTGAGACTCACCTGCCAGGGCAATCCCTTCTTTTTCAACCAGTCCCCCAAGCCCCTCCCCTCTGGCAACTATTTGTTCTCTGTGTGTATGTGTCTGTTTCTGTTTTGTTTGTTCATTTAGTTTGTTCTTTAGATTCCACATATAAGTGAAATCACATGGTATTTGTGTTTCTCTGAATGACTTATTGGTCCATCTGTGCTATTGCAAATGGTAAAGTATATGGTTGTCTAACTTCTATTCTCTACACCTGAAACTAATACAAAATAATATTGAATGTAAACTGTGATTGAAAAGTAAAACTTTAAGTTCTTTATAATAAAATAAAATATGTAACAAAATATATCTTAAAAGAACAAATAAAAGTAAGTTGATTATACTGTGTGGTTCTTATTCAGAACAATACATATATTTCTCTACCACTTTAATGGCAGCGTAGTATTATATGAACCTGCCACAGTAGGGAAACGGTTAAATAGGTAAACTGCCAGCTAGCCCTCTGTGATGGAGTTTTCTGGACGTGTGGGCGGGGCAAGCATAGACAGTTCTTCATCCGCACCCACCGGCAGAGTCTGGAAGAATTCCTGAGGGTGGTCGATGAATTAAAGGCTTTATTTTGTTTTTTTCTTAGAAGGTAAAGACAATACTGGGGATCATACTCTAACAAGCTGCTTCCCTTGAAGAGTGACACAGGAGTGAATCTTTTCTGGAATGTCACCTTTCTCCATTTCTGGATGCTAAGATTTTGCATTGTTTGTTCTGAACATAGCTTTTAGAAAAGCACATTGGAGAGGCGAAGAGCCTTTCAGACTTCAGCCCAGCCCAGTACACTTCCCTTTGGCATCACTGCGGGCTCTGCCTACCGTTTAGTGAGTGAGGAAAGCCCTCTGTATTCAGTGTAGCCCTTTAGGCAGCTTAAATCTAACCTCATTCCTGTTGTTAGTGTCTTTAGTAAAAGTGGACAAAGGGATAGGAGTCCTTTAAGTATGAAAAACAGTCCCATGTTGTAAGACTGCTGTAAACATTCCTCTGTTCCTACTGTATTTTAAGATCACTTACGTTTTTATGGACAATTAAGATGCAATAATAAAGTATGATGAATAAAAATGGAAATAAAAAACAGTTAAATGTTCTAGGTAACAGTGACTATTTATTGAGGCAATAATACATGGTATGGTGCTCATTGTACTAGGGGATTTATGTGAATTATTTTATTTTACCTGATTCTCACAAAACCCTTCTTAGCCAGGGCTTTAAAATATAATGATGCAATGGAAATTTAAAAAATACACCTCCCACGTTCATAAATGGATAGTTTGGCAACACCTGTTGTCATCCCTCTGTTCTGGAAGTGTTAGTAACTGCCAATGTCATAGAACTGGCAAGATAAGTGATTGAAAAACCTATTTAGGAAAATTAGGAAGTCATTTCTTCTTCACTGGTGACTGGTGTCTAAGCCTTAGAAATAGCTTTGGGAAGAGGCAGTCCCTGCCAGAAGGCAGCTTCCTGGGGAACTCAGAGGAAAGGGCATGCCCGGTATGTCAGAGGACACTCACAGAGAAAACCAGGCGGAGGAGCTGGGGGTCAAGCCAGCTTCTGCTCCCTTTCCCAGCAGCTAACTTCAGTGTGAATATTTCCCTCCAATTACTTCTTTCATTAATGATTTTTACTTTCTGTATCTTAAATGACCCCATTGGCGAAATACACCTTTCCTTTATAGTACTCCATGTTAGTAAACATTTCAGACATCTTCGAGGAATTGCGACAGCATGTAGTAGTTATTTAGTTAGATTCTGTTACAAAGAAGCAAATCTAGCAATTCACTTTTACATGTAGGAATCGGGTGCCATTGTGTACATCGCTTCTCAGCCATGTGATAAAATGCCTCAGTGGAATCACAATGACTTATTTTAATTCAACTGCTAATGACTTTCTATCACCATGCGTTCTCAGTTATGTGGAAACTACTGTGCAACTTGATTACGTTTGCCAGCTTCATTTCATGGGGCATCATACAAGTTAGGATACCCCAAATGCAAATGAAAAGTCTCACTAGGGAACTAAAGTGCTTCTCTTTTTGGTTTTCCCACAGCAGTTCCGAGGAGCATCCTGGGGCCTCCAAGCCTCCGCTAAGCTCCTCCAGCATGACATCACGCATCTTGCTACGCCAGCAGCTCATGCGTGAGCAGATGCAGGAGCAGGAGCGCAGGGAGCAGCAGCAGAGGCTGCAGGCGGCCCAGTTCATGCAGCAGCGAGTACCTGCGAGCCCGACGCCAGCCATCAACGTCAGCGTGCCCACCACCCTTCCCTCTGCCGCCCAGGTGCCCATGGAAGTCCTTAAGGTACGTGAGTGTGGCTCTTGTTGGTTAGACGAGCCCTCTGCCAAACCAGCATTTTCCAGCTTCTAGGCGTTTTATTTGTCTGAATGTGTACTTGGTCCTAGCGACCTGTCTGAATCATGCCAGTCATCGCCAACCCGCCTGTCCCTCCATGCTTTGGACTGTGAGATACCTACCTGCATGCTCTTGTCACCTAGTGCTGACCTTGTTTACTGAGGAGAGGGAAGTTCCATGAGAAATCACAAGTAGGAATGGATGTCTGCTGCATCCGTATCTTCCCATCCTCCTTTGGGAAAGTTGAAAATGTAAAAGGAGCCTCTTCTAATGAGTTGTATGCATTTTCTCCTGGCCCTTCTTTAAGTTTCTTCTCTCTGTAGTGAGTAATCTTGGCTCTAGAGCCTGACTCTTTTAGAAGGCTCTTCAGGTGTAACCGGGAAGAGCTCCCTTGCTCTCGTCCCTGGCTTTCACTGCCAGAGGGCATGACCCTGGGCTGCAGGGAGTTGTCTGTGTGGGCCTTTGATTCCGTGCTGGAGGGGAAGCTGTGGATGGAGCCCGTGAGCTTCATTCCAGCAGAGCCACCGCTTCCTCATTGCTGGTAAAGCTGTAACGTGAGCGTAGCCGTCCATCTCACATAGGCGTACTCCACATCGCATCTGGGAGAGACTCTCTAGTTTAAAGATAAACACCCCAACTCTTAAATATGACTGATGCAAGAAAAGTTCCCTTAAAAAAGTTTTAACCCATTCACCTGATTGACTCATTCTGAAGAGTCTGAGTTAGCTACTCTTTAAACACTGTGAACTTAACACACCAGAGATTCATTGCTGGTCTCTGCTTCCTCTGTGCTCACAAAACCATCTCCCACAAGTTAGACTTTTCTGTTAAAACAAGTAGTGGGATGATGTGTTATAACTGGGAAGCAATATGTGATCCTACCCAGGAAGTAGGACAGAGATTCTTTAAAAATAATTTAAAGTAAATTGTTTTTTACTTGCAAAGACTTTTTAAAAATGTAATGATGAAATCATAAAACTCTTTAATGGGGGGAAAAAAGGATTAAAATTCTTTTAGAACAAAAAAGACCCAAACAGTTTAGCATAAAAGTTTACTCTAATGTGATTGAAATTCTGGATATTGCTCAATTAACAGATATATTACCCCACCCCAGTCACCCCAACTAAAGGCAAGGTTTTCTCTTGGGAAAAGGTTGTATATTAAATCTTTGTGTTCTATTTGGGTGAAGATTGGCAGTCAATAAGTTTTTATAGACTTAAGATTTATTTAAGACTTAAGTTGTCTACTAATTACAGAAATCGTAATTGTTTTATCTATACTTTAGATTATTTAAAGTATGAGTTAGTAAAAAATACAGAGAAATATGTTCATTTTATTTACTGTATTAATCAACTTTTAATATCTGAAGGTCAAATTTTAGAAGAGAACATGGGTTGTATTATTAGTAGTTTATGTCCAATTCAAAGGTAATATTTGATATTATGTTAAAGTATATTAATTGAAATCAATATTCCTATTAATGGTATTATATTCCATGGTGGGGAAGTTATCCAAATGCAATGTGTTGAACCATTTTCATATCATCTTAAAAATGCACATTATTCCTACATGTTCTTGTTACTTAAAATATGTTATTTTAAAAATGATTAATATTAAAATCTTTAGTAAGTGGTTTGAATAATGTATTTGTTTTCCTCATATGTTTCGGTTAACTGGTAATACCATACTAATGGCTTGAGCTACAGTCCCCACTAGGTGTGCCAGGAAAATGTCCAGAGTTAAAGCACAACTAAAGTGTTAGAATCAGGAGACTTCATCCAACTAAAAACGAGCAATTGGTAAATTTATGTTTCATGTTGAATACAGGTGATCTCTGCCATGCATCTTTACACTGCGTAAAGTAGTGAAGTGTGTCATGTAAATGAAGAACAAGAATTGTTGGCATAGCAATGATGATGGTTTGAAAGCTAGGCAGATTTTAGTAACCTTAAGACCAAATAAAACTATATGATTTCATGTGACATTCTAAGAAACACAAATAAGTTTTAAGGAGAGTTATCATATTAGTGATTGCTTTAGATACTTAATGACATAGTACTTTATAAAAATTGTTTACATATTTTTAAAAGTGTTATGTATAAAATATGAAATATTTGTTATATTGTAGAAAGGTGAGATAAATGTACTTTTTTCTTTTCCCATTTAAATCATAAGCATAATTTTATAAAATAAATGGTTAATAGCAAAAAGTTAATATGCTTAATTTTTGAATGAGTAATATCAAGTTGACCAATTGAGTGCGTTATGATACTGATTTAATGGAAGGTGTGTTTTCTGAGTGTAGTGAGGAAACTCTTCACTGGGTTTTAAGGAGTGATACTGCCCTGGTGGAACCCCGCTTCCGCGGAGGCAGCGGTGCCCGTGCTGCAGGGAGAGCCCCGGGAAATCTCCGCTCCCCGGCCTGGAGAACGTGAGAGAGGATCGCACACAGGGCCAGCTTGCTGACACGGACAGGCTGTCAGTGGGCTGAGGAACGGATTTCAAAAGCTAAATGGGTATTTTCAGGTTAATCGCCACCCCCACCACCCCCCTTTTTTTTTTTGGCAGTAATGCTTAAAATATATGAAACTATAAAGTGTGTTTAAAAATTGTTCACAGCATCTGGCAAACTAGGTCTAGTCCTTGGAATTCATAATAGAGGTTGGAAATTTGCTTACTTATCCTCCCACGGTCGTCATTTAGTCTGAACATTTGTGAAGGTTTGCAGGATCAGCCTTGAGTTTCCCTATTGATTTAATTAGTTTGTACCTTTATTCCTGTTGTTGATTTTCCTGTTGGGTGACATGGAATGTTAGACGCTTTGCGATGTATTTAAGTACTAGAGATATCCTCTGGGTTTGAACAGCCCTGCTCAGTTGAATATTGTAATTAAGGTTGCTTCATCATAAATTAACCAATGTAGTGCATAATATGTTTTTTTGCAGTGGTGAACACACCTTGTATTTTAAATTATGAATTATAAAAAAGGAACATTAAGACCATTAATGGAAACAGTTTCTTCTCCAGGTGGGTTTTGTTGACATAGGAATCACACAAACCTGAGGTTTGAAGTTTGATGCACCTTCTTTCAGAGGAAAGCAGAGCACCCAGGTGCAGGCCCTGGGACACGCCGGGTGTCCTAGCTAGAGCGGCATGGCGCCCAGCCCTGGCCGCTGTCCGCACCCGCACGGAGCACTGTTTTCACTGTCCCGTCTGCCTAACAGGACGCCAAGCGCCGAGTGCTCAGTCCCACCCTCACTCCTCTCCCCACCCGGCCTGCACAGCCTCTGACAGACAGCTTATCGTTTGAGAAAATTAGTTTATACTTTGAAAACTTTCCTCTGTTTAGAGCTTTGTAGGGAATTGCCAAGGATTTCTACACTCTCCCTTCCTTTCTTTGCCTTGGAATTTAAAACTTTAAAGGAAGATGTTCTCTCTGGAATAGATCAGGCATTGACATTTTCTGCTCTACAGAAAGGCTATAAGAATTTAAAACAAAACAAAGAAGACTTTTGTAACGTTAGGATATTTTAAGTAGTTTTGGAGAACTTTATTTTTAAATGTTCCTTGTTTGCAGATCATTTCAGGCAGCCTAAGGGACCAGGCAGCTGCTGTGCTGTTCCTTAAACAGACACTCTTACCAGGCCCACACGGTACTCATTTGCTCCGGCATAATCGGTGGGCGTCCTGTTGGGACAGTTATTCTAGGGAAGTCCTACCTGTCTCCCTGTTCTACACCCAGCATCCGGGCTTTTGCTAATGAAGGCAAGGGCAGGTGACTGAATTGCTGGCCTTTCTGTACAACTTAGGAAATGTACCTGGTGTAGACCGTCCTAGGTGCTGCTTATTCCTTGGGTATAATGAAGACCTTGGAGGGGTGTGGAGGTACAGAGGGCTGGCGGTCACCGATGCAGCAGGAGGGAAGCTCCCACAGCACCCTGTGCATTAGGCTTCGTTCGGTTTATGTATCTGGGGGCAGAGCTGCCGCAGCATAAGAAGCAGGCCCAGCACTCGCTTTTCAGATCGGCTGCCTCAGCCCCTCAGTTAGGGGAATCTGTCGCTAGAGGCCCTGTCTCCATAAGAAAGGACAGCTGAGCGTTCTTCTAATACCATTGTCCCTGGCTGTTAAGTCCTCTGTCACCTTGTGAGCCACAGGAGCATTCAGCGAGCCTGATCCAGGACTGTTTGTGAACTTCAGAGTCCTTTTGTTTTTGGATCAAACTCTGTATGTGTAAGGCATTCTTTTTCACAGGGACAAAGGGACTCCGTTTCCAGGTTCGCAGAGCAAGAGACCACATTTCCCTGCAGGAGTCTCCTAAAAGTATCACTTTGATGTGTTCTTTCGTTTAAAACTCATTTTTATTGACTAGTACAGATTTCCAGTGCAGAAGAAACAACGCCCAGTGCCGCTCTGGGCTCCCAGCCCTCCCTCGCGGGCCTGGGGCTGCTGTTCAGGGAGGGCACAGCCTTCCTGCCAGAGCTGCCCACCTGCCCTTGCAGTGGGGAGAGGTCTCTTCAAAGAGACTTGGTGAGCAGTTCCGTCAGGTAGACATAAACGCTTGCTCTTTGGTCACATTTGCAAATAGAACAAAAGAAACAGAATTTCTCTTTCTGGGTTGTCTCTACTTTTGAGAATATGGCTCCAGCCTCCAATCTTCCTTAGGCAGATTGGTCTGAAAGCAATTAGATTGTTTGGCGTCATAGGTGTGCCCCGTTTGCATGGGCCCCAGCTGGCGGCCAGTTGCCTGCCTGCTGTGTGACCCTGTGGGGAAGGACATGTAATTTCAGGGCTGACACCACAAGGTGCTCTTAGAACTGTCCTGCATGGTGACACGAAGTGACACGTGCCAAGTAGTGCGGCCGTCTTAGTGGAGCCTGTTGATTGCTATTGAGATGTTTTCTGTCTGCACTAGTACCTGGTGATGAGACACTGGCTGAAGAAAGTGCGCTTCACGTAGAAGTTTAGGTCTAGTCCACTTGAAAGGGTAGACCTAGGCAGAGCAACTATCTAAAACAAGCTATTCCACCTTGACAAAGCTAAGCCTCTGAATTAATTCACTTTTCTGAAAACACTGGGACATCTGTTCCAATCCCACAGTCACTTGGGAACGTGGCACTAAGTGGAAATGATTCCCCCTCCAACCCCCCCCCGTGATTACAGGACATGAGTATGTGGCTGGGCCCACTGTGTGTGGATGCTGCTCCGGGAGCTTTGGGAGGCCCCTTGTGCCGTCAGCGTGCTGCGTCGCAGTCACTGAAGGCACCTTGGGTTTCCGTGAGGGTCACCACCTTAGCTCTTTGTCTGCTGGAGGAGGAGCCAGACTGATGGGCTCTCACCCTCACTGGCACGTTTCTTATGGTGACCCATGCTACTGGAGCCAGGTTAGCATCTAAGGAGACTATCGGGGGCTGGAGCTTAGGAGTGGCTCTGAGTGGTGACTTCTTTCTCTGGTGACATCCCTCTGCAGCAGCGGCGATATTGCCCCAAGGGGAGTGAAAATTACATCTTAGAGGGCAAAAAAGTCTTAATTTGAATGATTTTTAAAAATACATTTTATTGATTTTTTACAGAGAGGAAGAGAGAGGGATAGAGAGTTAGAAACATCAATGAGAGAGAATCATCCATCAGCTGCCTCTTGCACACCTCCTACTGGGGATGTGCCCGCAACCAAGATATATGCCCTTGACCGGAATCAAACCTGGGACCTTTCAGTTCGCAGGCTGACGCTCTATTTACTGAGCCAAACTGGTTTCGGCTCATTTTTTGCCCCATGGAATATGTGCCTGTTGAGATTTCCTGGGCATGGGGATGGCGATGGGGATGGGGATGTGTGAGAGGGAATTGGGAAAGGGTATAGAAAGGCTCTTTGGGGTGCTGATTATGAAAGAAGGGTGGAGAAACATCCTGGCAGAGGATCAGCATCTGAACTCCCTTTGCGTTGTGTGTAGAGGACACTTATCAAGGCTCATAACGCCACGTTCTAAGTGGTCTGTGTCGCCCTAGGAGAACTGTTGGCATGTCCAGCATCCTGTGTCTCAGATGGGACCTGAGACAAAGGGGATAAGTAGCTCACCCAAAGTCGCTGAAGTAAGTGAGGCAGCGGGATTGGAATCCACTTGATTGAACACCAGACTCCTAACTATTGGTGGGAGTACCTGTCCCAGAGTGAATGGCCTGAGGAACTCCAGAAGGGAGAGGCAGTCACCCACATACATGGCAGCCTAGGGTGTATTGCAAATGTTTATTATAGAGCTTCAGGCCATGCCTTAAAATGCTAACAGGAATTACTGGCATAAAGGTGGTAGTACCTAAAGCAGCCTGGAGGAAGGAAGGAGGTGACTGCCGCGAGGTGAGTTAGTGGGTGAATTGGGTGGTAGGCTGACAGGCCATATCCTTCCAGCAACCCTATGGAATAGGTAGGAAAAAGCCTGTCTTCCAGATGAGGAAATAGGTGTAGAAATATTGTCCCTGGCTCCTGGTCACAGAGTTAAGCTCCATATTCTACCCTAGCAACTTATGCCTCTGGCTTCTACAGAGTTCAAGGATGTGCCCTAAACATTTGCAAAGAATCACCAGTAACACTATGTTAGAGCAAAGTGGGAGCACAGAGAGACTACAGGGGGTCTCCAGACTTAACAGAAAGGTGCATGACCTTAGGCATTTGGAATTGGTAAGATCATCCACATTGAATACTGAACACGTCTCCATTAGTCTCCACCATATGCCTGACTAAAGATCTAGAATTGTTCTTGCCTTGACCACGATAGTACTTTATGGTTAGTAATAGCCATCGTTATTCATTAAAAAGCACTACAGTGCCCAGGCCTCGTGGCTCAGTTGGTTGGAGCATCGTCCCATACACTGAAAGATGGAAGTTCCATTCCCAGGCAAAGCACAGACCTGGGTTGCAGGTTCGATCCCTGTTGTTGTTGTTGTTTTCTCTCTCTCCATCCCTCTCTCTCTAAAATCAATAAAAACATACTTTTAGGTGAGTATTAAAAAAATAAAAAAGGAACTACAGTGAAAGTTTCTGAAACATAACTCAAGGTCACCTATGTTCCAAAGGTCCTGGTGGCCAGACTATCAGAATTCAATATGTGTTACAGTTCTATTTATTTTAATAAATTTGTTTTATTTTAAAGGATTTTTAAATACTCAATTTGATAGACTCACACACATCTTTCCATATGAATTTTCTGCTGAAATTGTGGTTGCATTTGTAGAGTTTCTTTCACTGCCTCCCTGCAGTATTAGCGCTTTGCTCTAACACTTGAAACTGGAACTTTGGTTCTGGTTATTTTTCTTTGTTTTAAAATGAATAATGTCAGCTGTCATAAATTTTAAATAACTGTATGAAAAGGTTACCAAGTCTTATGAATGTTACCTACTTAATCTCAACAATTAAAGACCATTGACTTGACTACCTTCTATAGTGGCACATGTAAACTAATTACTAAAACTCTGTGACATATGAAAAATATATATATTTTGCCAAAATGCAGAAAAATAGGTATACTTTTGATTCATTCATACCAGATAGCTGTTGTTGTGTTGGCTGTTGTCATTCTTTTTATTTGACAATCTTAGGGAAAAGAGGTTGGAGGTACACACTCAGGTATTGCAGGTTTTAAACATTCTTATGGCACACGGGTTGAAAATCACTGTTTTATAGACATGCTCTTAAATAGTAGCAATTATGGACATGCGTAAGCAGAATCTAATTTTAACATTGCCCTATTAAAAAAAAAGTGGGTGGGATCTGTGTTAAAAATATGTAAATCAGAACAGTGGCTTTGTTTAAGGTCATAGCTGCAGTCGGTACTAGAATCTTGGCTCTTGCCCTGAATATGACTCTTTTTATTGACTTCTGTGAGCCTGAACTTTAAGGAAAATTTAGCTCCTGGCAGTACAATAGTCTTCCGGTCCTTGTTTATAAAGTTGAATGTTTTTGTGTATTGATTTATAACTTTGAAAATGAGAAGAATAAAAATGGAGCTTATGCAGCAGATGAAGTAAGAGGCTGTTATAGTAGAGAGTGATCTTAGGAAAGTAGGTGTTTTTGTCAGTCTTTTAGAAAAGAGAGACTGTCCTAGAACAGTGTATACAGGAATCTACCCCAGATTGTTCCTACCAGTTACCCTTAGGGTGAGATCTGGGAGTGGAGCCCGTGGTGGTCTGAGCCTGTTTGCTGTTTTTTATAGGAGAGCATATGAGTTCATTCTGAATGTAATGCAGAGTGTCCTGGCTGCCTTTCACTTGGGAGTCTCTGGGTGTTCTCTTCACCCCCGTGGTGGGTAGCACATTTCAGTCGGGCAGGCTTACTGGACTTGCTGATGTACATTATGTGACGAGTGGTCTTTTCTGCAGAAAGACAGCAAGGTCCTGAAAACTAAAAAGGAATAAAAGGCCTTGAATCACTAGCTTGTGAATAAAATTTTAAAGTAGTTAAGAGGCCCAACATAAAAAGAAAAATTCAGATTTCTGCTACCTTACCACCGCATAGCTTTGGCGTAATCTCCTCTGTTGGCCCTGAGTTTTGTATAATTAAAATTTAGGAGCTAGAAATTTTGTTGAGAGTTAATTAGAAACGACAAACCAGAGACATTCCTGATGGTTAGGAAAGGCTTAAGAAATTCCTATTGGCTAAATTACAAATATGTAACATTTTTTCTGAACACTGCAAGGTAGTTCAGATGCCTAAAGGTGACAAGATTAGCTCTATTTTTCTACTGAAGTAGTAAAAATTAGATTAATGAGTGCCAGGCAAAGAACCTTTTCTTTCTTCTTTTTTTTTCAAAAGAAATCTTACCTTGAGTACAGACTGTGGGGATCCGTGCCTTAATTAGCCACATGCTCTTTTCACCTCCTGGGAAATAAGTACAGGCTGAAATTGGGGATCAAGAGGCAGCGGCACTCTGACTTAGCACACCCTGCTAAGTAATTCACCAAGGAATGCTGGTAATTAGGCCTGCCGCTTTCAACTCTTGGCTTATTTCATAAAACTGGTTGATTTAAAGTGATGCCTGCTGATTTATGACCAACACGTTTCAAGACTGAGACTTGGCTCTTAAACAAAGCTATATTGTGCGGCGATGGGAACGCGCCCTCTTGTATTTGTTCTTACAAATTTTGAAGGGCCATCTATAGGCTTCTGTTAACTCTGCTGTGTTTTCTTTTACCCCATCAGCATATTCCAGGCTTCCTTTTGTCTCCTGGTGAAGAGACGGGAGCAAATTGGGCTCTTGGAGGTTTGGCTGTGAGTTGCTTGTCAGAGTGTGTTGGCTCCTTGTGGTTTGATGGAATGTAGTTGGAGTCCTTCCTCTGGTTAGACAGGAGGTAGTAATGGCCTTTGGTCCTCCTGCATTGCCAAGTGTTCGGTGAGATTTAGGACAGCCAGGTTAACCTTGAAAGATTGAATTTATGAGAAGCACAGAACCATATAACTTCAGCCCTGTAACCTTGGCATCCAAACAGTAAATTATTATTTGGATGCCAGATCCCCATTAATGACAACTGATGTGCCTCATTATGTATTGAGGTGTGACCATCTTCAGCATCCCTGTGGAAAGTCTAGGATTAGCCTGACTCCACTACTGACATGGATGACCTTGGCATATTTCCTGTTCGCGGGCCTCAGTGCCCTCATTTTGGTGAGGGTAAGGTGAGGGTTTACCAGCACAACTCCGCACAAGAAATAGAATATGAGCCATAGAAGATTTAAATTCCATAACAGTCACACTAAAAACAGTGAAAAAAGAAACAGGCGAAATCAATATAAGAATATATTTATATAACCCATGTATCTACAATATTATCATTTCAACATGTAATCAATATAAAAATTATTAAAAGATTTTAAAGTTCTTTTTTATAATAAGTCTTCATCTGAGTCTTTCACACTAAGTGTTCAGAATCAGGTGTACGTTTTACACCTACAAGCACATCTGAATTTGCATGCTCATGAGGGAGGAGGACGTCCATGCTGTTCTTTGACTGCACTTCCACAGCGGTCACATTGACAGGCAGGGTATTGAAGACCAGTGTTCTGGCGACTTTCAGATACTTTTTATCTGTGCTGTGGCGGTAAGGCCCTCTCTTTTCTCTGTTCACTGCAGTATGTTTTTAGGACTTTACAGCACGGCTGGTAACTCAGTGAAGCCAACCAGGCACCCAGCATTTGTGTGTTTTGCCAACATTTGTGAGTTTTTAAAAATATATATTTTATTGATTTTTTTACAGAATGGAAGGGAGAGGAACAGAGAGCTAGAAATATTGAGAGAGTAACATCGATCAGCTGCCTCCTGCACACCCCCTACTGGGGATGTGCCTGCAACCAAGATACATGTCCTTGACCAGAATTGAACCTGGGACCTTTGAGTCTGCAAACTGATGTTCTATCCACTGAGCCAAACCGGATGAGGCGCCAACGTTTGTTTTGATACTAGTTTTTAACCATTTATTAAACTAGAATTAATATTCTTAAATGATAATTTATATATTTTAGGTATCTTGTCATTTCCTAATGCAAATGAGTTTATTGTGTTGGAATCAGAAAACTGTTGGAGATATTTAATGTGATCTTCATATAAAACTAAGCGCCCACAAAGGTTTGTGCTCCCTCAGTTACAGTAAGAAGGACAAGAGAGCAGGGCTACCAACACTCACGACTTCCTGAAAAAAGCCACTGAGTTGGCAGACCCTGGTTTTCTTAGTTTAGAATTACACACTCTCCTCACTGCTTATTAACGATATTGTTATTGTCTTATAAGATATGTGAATAAGCATGCAGGCCTTTGTAAAGTTGATTTTAATTTTCTAGTAGCTTTCCAAATGTACATTAAAATCATATGCCACAATAATTTTTCCAGCTCAATTATTGGCATAATCTTGATAGAATTTATATTGCAATGTTACCAGTATGGATTGTTGTGCTCATTATTATTGACAACATAGGATCACCGATTATCTCATAGATGAGAGAAAAACCAGAACATTCTAAAAGGTTCGTTAATTTTTATGTAAAACCCTCATTCAGTTTGATGTGAATCTAAGGAATGTAGGACTTCAATGGAATTTCTTGGAAAGTATTCTGGGGTTATTCTCGCAGGGTCCTCTGGGCCTCAGTCCCGGCACCACTAGGAGCTGTTCAGAAAGGCAAACTCCTGAGTCCCTCCCAAGTCTCTGAGCTAAAGCTCTGGAGTGGGGCTTGTTATCGGGGTTTAGCTGCTTTCAGATTGAGCCTAGCGCATGCTCATATTGGAGAATCACTGCTGTAGGGACCTGCGAGTTAATTTGTAAGAAACATGAGAAAAATTGGGCAATATTAGTGCAAATAAAATCAACCAAATTTCTTTTTTATTAAATCCTCACCAGAGGATATGTTTTTGTTTCTTTATTGATTTTTAGAGAGAAACATTTATCAATCAGTTGTCTCCCAATACATGCCCTGACTGGGGATCAAACCCACCACCTAAGAATGTGCCTTGACCAGGAATCGAACCTGAAACCTTTTGGGGTATGGGATGGGATGATGCTCCAACCAACTTAAGGCAGCTGGCCAGGGCTCCACCAAGTTTCCTTACTTAGGGGCTTCTTAGACCTCCAGTAGCCATGCGGAGAGCTGGGGCAAGTCTCCCGCAGGGACACATTAGGGGAAGAGGAAGACAAGCAAAGGATTTTAGGATTTTTTGCTTTGTGTAAAATTGTTAGTGGAAATTATAAAATTCCCAGTATATCTCTCTCTCTCTCTCTCTCTCTCTCTCTCTCTCTCTCTCTCTCTCTCTCTCTCTCTCTTTCTCTCTCTCTCTTTTTAAATATATTTTATTGATTTTTCATAGAGAGAAAGGGAGAGGGATAGAGAGTTAGAAACATCGATGAGAGAGAATCATCGATCAGCTGCCTCTTGCACACCCCCTACTGGGGATGTGCCCGCAACCAAGGTACATGCCCTGATGGGAATAGAACCTGGGACCTTTCAGTCTGCAGGCCAACGCTCTATCCACTGAGCCAAACCAGTTTCGGCCCAATATCTCTTTTGATTCTCTTGTACACATTCCATTATATGCATTCTATTATATGCAAAGTTGAGAAAATAGATTAATCCTGTCAAATCAGGGGAGATGATTTGCAAATAATACAAGAAAAAAACTCTAACATTACACAGTGGTTCCCACTCAGAGCTGTAGAATCCTTTGCCTTTGGAGGAACTCTGAGAGGTCAATGAATCCACTGTCCACAAATGTTTGTAATATATATCCTATCTAATAAAAAAGTAATATGCAAATTAATCATCACTCCACCACACCCACCAGCCATGCCCACCAGCCAAATACATGTAGACTGCTGTGATGAACATGGTACAATTTTTAAAAAAAATATTTTATTGATTTTTTTTTTACAGAGAGGAAGAGAGAGGGATAGAGAGCCAGAAACATCGATGAGAGAGAATCATCAATCAGCTGCCTCCTGTACACCTACTGGGGATGTGCCCACAACCAAGGTACATGCCCTTGACCAGAATCGAACCTGGGACCCTTCAGTCCGCAGGCCGACGCTCTATCCACTGAGCCAAACCAGTTTCTGCTGAACACAGTACAAGTTGATACCTAAGCCATATATTTCTTTCTTCATTTTTCACATTTTCTTAATCAATGAGAACTAAGCATAGGGCCTCATCAAATGGGGTCTTGAAATATTTGACTTTTAAAAAAGTTAAGACCTACTTCTTTTTAGGAAACTTTTTAAAACTCTCAAGTATTTAAATTACAGTTGCATAGTCTACTCTCTTTTCATACATTGGATTCACTAAATGTAACACAAAATGGCCCATTCAGAGTGTGAGGGGCCTGGCATGTCTACTCTAACAAGCAGTGGGCCCTGGTGGGCCCTGGCAGCAAGGGCTGCCCTGGCCGGCCATCCTCTTGGCTCTGCCTTTTACTGCAGCCTTGTCATCAACACAAAGTGGTTTTCTTTTTTCTTCTCAGTATTAGTTTTCTGCCAGAAGGCAGTCCCTCCACGCATGTGGCCTGCTTGCCTCCTGGTTGGAATAAAACATGTGTTCGAAGCTTCCCGGGATCGAGAAACTTTCTGATGCTGGACCTGAGCATGCTCTCACTGGGGGCCTGGCTGTGCGCTCAGCATTCGGGCCGGCCCCGCATTGGAAGAGCAGCTCACATAGGAACAAGGCGCGCTTTTCCTCCCCCCACACGGTGTGTCTTCTTACTTCCCTCTTGTGAGAGGAAAACTCAGAATTAATCCTAAAACGCCCTTGTAAACTTCTGCACTAACCATGAACTTTGTTACATGGACCTACTTTGCTTCTCTGTTTGGGTTTCCATTTTTCAATTAAAATTCACTCAAAGAATTCTTGCCCAAAGGGGTTTGATTATGTGTCACACTTGCTCCCTGCATGCAGCATTCATGTAGGGCAGGGGCCCTAGGGTTAGATGGGCTATGTCCAAGTCCTTCCCACCTCAGTTCCCTTGTCTGTGCAGCAGGAATGACAGAAGTCCCCAGCTCAGTGTCACTGTGAGAAGTAAGTGACACGAGGCTTGCAAAGCACTTAGCATGGGCACAGTACTTACTAATGCGGAGCCCTGTAGGCAATGTTTCCACCAGGGACACACACCAAGTCCGCAGTGACTGAGCCACATAATGGGCTCTTGAGAAATGACCACAATGTTAATGCTTTGGCAAAAGGGAGGAAGTTGATTCTGGCATTGATTTTTCTAGAGTAGGGGTGTCGAACTCAATCAGAGAAGGGGCCAAAATCTAAAATCCAGCCTAAATCACGGGCCGAATGGTTTACTGAACAGTCATAAACTGTCATTGTGATGGAAACGCAGCGGAGTGCAGTGATGACAGCGCGGTGCGGGCCACATTGCAAGGCCTGGCGGGACGGATTTGGCCCGCAGGCCTTGTGTTTGACACATGTGTTCTAGAGGCATAAGGGGTGTTCAAAGACTCTTAACTGATAGCTATGGAGCTGTTTTAGCAGCAAGGAATTTTCATTCTGAAACATCACCTGGCGATGCAGGTTCCCTAACAGTGACTTTTTCTGTGAGGCAGTGAGTGGTATGCTTGGGCACAGTTTTTAACTTTCTTCCAAATTATACGCATTATTTGTAGCTTGGATCGGAGCCAAGCCTTCTGCTCGATCCCTGTAGGCAGGGGATTTATTTATCTTCTATAATTGAAACTTTGTCACCTTAAGAAGAGGCCAGGGTGTGCGAAAGCTTGGCTTCCTCCATCGCAGGGGGCAACCCAAGCCTTCCTCCTGCTTTCTCTGTGGCTGCAGCCATCTTGGTTGGGTTAATTTGCATAATCACTCTGATTGCCTGTTGAACGTGGCTTGTGGGCATGGCTTGAGAGTGTAGTGGAGTGACGATTAATTTGTATATTACTCTTTTATTAGATAGGATTAATTATTATAAAGATCTTGAGTAGGAACATACAAAACAAAGTACAAGGCTTTGTCCTTGGTTTGATAATTTTGTTGTTAATCCTCACCAGAGGATTTTTTTCCATTGGTTTTTAGAGAGAATGCAAGGAAAGGAGGGAGGGGGAGAGAGAGAAGAGACAGAGAAACATCAATGTGAGAGAGACACATCTTTATCTTTCTATTGGTTGCCTCTCCTGCACACCCAGGAGATTCAAAGTGCAACCCAGGTACATGTCCTTGACCGGAATCAAACCCTGGGTGCTTTAGGGCATGGGCTGGTGCTCTAACCACTGGGCCTACCAGCCAGGGCAGTGTGAGGAATTTTATGTGCTTTCCGAAAGCTTACTGCTAGGAGAGGAGACAGATGCGGTGCCAGAGGCTCCGCAGCCCCAGGAAACAAAAGGGAAGTGGAAGGTTGGTGTGGAGAAGCAAGGGGCATGCTGGAGGTGGGCAGGGCTTGCAGGTCCTGAGGAGTGTTGTCTTTCTCCCAAGAGCAGTGAGGACCTGTGGAGCAGCATAGACCAGCGGAGCCAGATTTAGCCAAACGTAAGAATTATAGTCCAGCGTTTGTAGAGTGTGAGAACTGGAGTACCTTTCAGGACGTACAGGCAGATAACCCTCGGAAGCATCCTTATCTCCGGGACCTGGGCCTGGCTCACTGCAGCCGCCTGCCTTGGCCTTGGGGTGCTGCCCTACCTAAGGCACCTGAGACAGTTCTGCTGAGAATGATGTCCTCAGGGACTTACATGCTGTGCCTGCAGGAGCCCTGAGTTTCTGCGTCAGCCAGTGGTAGGCAGGAAAGAAACAAAGGCAAGTGCCTCTGACGGGAGTGATTTCAAAGGCCACTCACTGGCTTTTGGTTGGAGTTACCTCTGGGCGGTGTCTGTCCTTGGGCTCTGCCTGGGACATGATCATAAAGCACAGGTGTTTTCAGGCTCCCCCTGTGAGAGCATTTGTACAAATGCCGCCCGTCTGCCTTCTCCTGTTCCCAGACCTGGACCAAGAGGCCTCAGGAAGTGTCCTCACTTTTGATAAACTCCAAAGCAGCTGTGTTCGGAGGGCGTGATGGCTGCTGGCCACTGGCCTTGCGGGTGGCGGGTCTGTGCTCAGAGGAGGTGGTTGCTGCTGGCCTGGGGGAGAAGGAAAAGGGATGGGTCTTCAGAGCAAGTCCTGGCGGGCCTTTGGGGCTAAGGCAGGCAGCCTTGGCTCTCTCTGCCGCCCTGGGTCCCAGCGCATGGCGGCCCCTTCCTTACCTCCCACACTCTGATGTGGCCGGGTTATTTTTACATTGATGATAAATAAACTTTCTCTCCGGAATGAAAAAATTGTGATACTTCCCTGTCCTGTTCTTACCTGTGTTCTCCCTTGTAAGCCTCCCACCAAAGAGTGTCTCCTTAATTAGCTTTGCATAAAATATGTGGTATAATTACCTGAATTCTTCTCTTTCCTGGCGCTGCTTAACCAGACACCTCCCACGTCTCCATTCTTCCTGCTCATCCTGATCCACCCAGGAGGTGACACTAGCTGACGCTGGGCAAACTAGTGACCTTCTTTTCCAGCTCGAGTCGACAGAAGCTGCTGGAAGGCAACAAGGGGGATGAAAGCAGGCAGCTGGCCCATATTTCAGTAGGCAGAAGCAGCGCAGTGAATACATTAAGAGGAAGTTATGGTTTGAATGTTTGACTAGATAATTTACTCAAGAACAGAAGTTTAATATAATTAAAGCAAATAAAGGATAGGGGCAAAGCTTACTAAGGAGGTATGATAGATGGACAGAGTGAAAAGTGATTGATGAAGTTTATTATAGAGACAGTATTTGTTACCTATTAAAATTAGAAGAATTTGCCTGGAAAAGTGATAGCTACAGAGGAAAACTGGGCTTAAAATATGTTAAGCACCAGAATCCCCCCTTTAGAAAAAATATTGTTGAAAGTATTACCCATGTCTTTTCCCCCTCCACCCCCCCCGCGCCCCCCCCCCCCCATTGACCTCTTCTAGCCCACCCCCACCCCATACCCCAGGCCTTCGCCACCCTGTTGCCTGTGTCCAAGGGTTATGCATATAGGCTTACAAGTGCTCTTCCCACCCACCCGCCCTGCCTGCCTTCCCTCTAAGATTCAGCAGTCCGATCCATGCTTCTGTGTCTCTGGATCTGTTTTGTTCAT
Source organism: Pipistrellus kuhlii (assembly GCF_014108245.1). Lineage (NCBI taxonomy): Eukaryota > Metazoa > Chordata > Mammalia > Chiroptera > Vespertilionidae > Pipistrellus > Pipistrellus kuhlii. The sequence continues at coordinate 1,920,767 of NW_023425416.1, read as the reverse complement.
CAATTTATTTTGTTCATTAAATCCCACAGTCGTGAGATCATGTGATACTTATCTTTCTTTGCATAATGTTTTCCAAGTCCCTCCATGCTGTCACAAAGGGTAAACTTTTCCTCCTGTTTACAGCTGAGTTGTATTCCATGGTGTAAATGTACCACAGCTTTTCTATCCACTCATCTGCTGGTGGGCACTTGGGCTGCTTCCAAATCTTAGCTATGGTGAATGGCACTGCTATGAACAAAGCAGTGCATATTTTCTTTCAGATTGGTGTTTGGAGTTCCTTAGGATATAGTCTTTGAAGTGGGATTATTGGATCAAATGGAAGTTCCATTTTTAAATTTTTGAGGAAGCTCCGTATTGTTCTCCACAGTGGCTGCACCAGTCTGCATTCCCACCAGCAGTACACTAGGGTTCCCCTTTCTCTACATCCTTGCCAGCACTTGTCATTTGTTGATGATAGCCATTCTGATAAGAGTAAGGTGAAAATTGTCATTTTAATTTGCATCTCTTGGATAATTAATAGCATTGAGCATTTTAAAAAATATATTTTTATTGAATTCAGAGAGGAAGGGAGAGAGAGAAACATCAATGATGAGAATCATTGATTGGATGCCTCTTGTACACCCCCTACTGGGGATTGAGCCCACAACCCAGGCTTGTGCCCTCCATTGGAATCGAATCCAGGACTGACACTCTATCCACTGAGCCAAACCAGCCAGGGCAGCATTTTTCATATGTCTCTTGGCCATCTGTATGTCCACTTTGGAGAAGTGTCTATTTCCTCTTTCTATTTTTTAATTTGATTGGTAGTCTTCCTTTTGTTAAAGTGTATGGGATCCCTAAGTATTTTGGAAATTAACCCTTTATTGAATGTATCATTGGCAAATATGTTCTCCCATACAGTGTCTCCCTTTTCATTTTGTTAATGGCTTCTTTTGCTGTGCAGAAAAGAAGCTCCCCTTTTTAAATTTCTTCAGAACAGTTGTTTCAATTAAAAAAAAAAAAAAAACTTGTGAGGAGGGAATGAAATATGTGTGAAGTACATTGAACTCTTTGGATGAAAGTTGCTACTGTATAACTTTCTATATATCTATGACTTGGGTTGCTTATAATTTCAAGAAACATACTCCTAGACCAGCTATATAAAATAAATTACTCTTTACCCAAATTAGCAGTGATTTTTATTTTTATTTTTATTTATTTATTTTTTTTAAATATATTTTATTGATTTTGTACAGAGAGGAAGGGAGAGAGATAGAGAGTTAGAAACATCGATGAGAGAGAGTCATCGATCAGCTGCCTCCTGCACACCCCCTACCGGGGATATGCCCGCAACCAAGGTACATGCCCTTGACCGGAATCGAACCCGGGACCTTTCAGTCTCCAAGCCGACGCTCTATCCATTGAGCCAAACCGGTTTCGGCAGCAGTGATTTTTAAAAATCCAACAATTCTTAGTTAGATTTGTTTCTGTCCCGGTGAACATTAGTAGTATTTACTTCATTTGGATCCTTTTCTTCCTAAGTATGAATAGTGTGCTACTAATGCAATTAGTTTGGTTCTTTCTTTTTTTAAAAATATATTTTATTGATTTTTTACAGAGAGGAAGGGAGAGAGACAGAGAGCTAGAAACGTCAATGAGAGAGAAACATTGACCAGCTGCCTCTTGCACACCCCCTACTGGGGATGTGCCCGCAACCAATGTACATGCCCCTGACGGGAATCGAACCTGGGACCTTTCAGTCCGCAGACCGACGCTCTACCACTGAGCCAAACTGGTTTCGGCTAGTTTGGTTCTTTATTAAAATTCATGCAAGGGGCTCCAAAGGCTGCCACCTCGGCCCTCTCAGCCCCGGCTTCGTCCAGAAGGTCGTCTGTCCAGAAGGTCATTCAGCCATCCAGTCTAATTAGCATATTACCCTTTTATTATTATAGATTATTATTATACATGTTTTATATCATTTTTTTCTATTTCCATAGAAATAGAAAGAACTCAAAAACCTTGGGTTCTTGAACCCATAAAATGTATCCAAGGTTTAGATACATTTTATGGGTTCAAGAACTCAAGGTTTTTCCATTATGCCCTGACTGTGACCTGATGTGACTCTGCTCATCCTCATCCCTCCCAATCATAGAATTCCTCACGTCCATCTTTGTCAGCGCACCCCCAGTGACTGGTGTGTGCCCGTGGGGGGACTTGGTGCTCAGCTGTTTTCCTGGACAGCCCAGGGTCAGCTGGTCCTGTCCGATGAGCAGCTCATACTTCTGCACACTTTGTAAGCAGATGAAGAAAACAATGATTTTTATAGAAAATTCTGAAAATAGACATTTAACGTGTTGCCCCTCTATCTAATCCAGAGATCTGTGGAAACGTGGTATGGTGTGGGCTCAGTGGAAGAGCTCATGTGGTACAGGCAGTCACCTGACCCACTTATCTCAGCAAGAGGCAATGTTGGAAACTCAGAGCTGTCCACTGCGAGCGTAGGGGGTCAGCAGTGGGGGCGCAGCCTGATCTGGGCGGCAAGGTGTGGGCCAGTGGTCGTAGTCCCATTGGCTTTGCATTAGAAATCCAAAGGCAGCCCCGGGCCAGCTGGCAGGAGAGGGGGGCACCTTCCAGAGGGTGCCCCTGGTTGAGAGGTGGAGTCAGTGGGAGGGAGACCCCTTCCCTCAGCCATAAGAGCCACCAGGAGGAAACACACTCATGCTGTGTGGTTGTTCCTGCGTGACGGGTCATTGTGCTTCCCCCTCCTCTCTGTATTTATGTAAGTTCATAGCTATTTCACACTTAATATCACACTTAAAGCTGTCTTAACTTCACGAGAACATGGATCTATTGATACTTGGCTACTGCTGGGGCTTGGCACCTAGGAGACACCATGGCCTTGATGCACATTGAAGGGGGTTAACGTGTAATTCGCAACTCACTCACTCCTCACCGGGAGTTTTGCGTGTGAGTGACCAGCTGTGCAGTGGGTTTGTGGGAGATGTATAGTCTCTCTAAAGGAAGGGTTAAACAGCTCAGAGGCAATTCTCCTATAAAACAGATCCTTTGAAAACCAGCCTGAGGCTTCCTTTAAAAAAAGTATGACGTTAATTTGATCTTCTGACAAAAATACTACTTTTAATGACTGCAGTCTTTAGTTATACTCAACCTTTCAGCACTGAGATGGCAGCACATTCAGCTCTTTGTTTATAGAGATCTTGCCTTCTGACTTGGTTGTTGACAATTCATGATATTTAGCTGGAATTGCCTCTGGAACATTTTTAATATGCACTTTATCTTTTTAAAGACAAAGCCTTCCCCCCCCCCCCCAATCCAAATGGGTTTGTTTTTTTAATTTTAAATAAATTGTTCTTAAAATAATTAAAACACTGGCATGTTTTATCATTTTTTATTTCATTTGTAGTTTATAAGCTCTGGTCTGTGAATCTTCAAAGGGTTCAGGAACTACATTTTCTTTTTAAGTTGACCACATTTTATGGGTTTTAGTTTCAATTATTATGAAACCATAGAGTTGAAAATTTAATGTGTATCACAAGAACAGTTTTCCCCTAAGATGTGGGCATAGTTTGTGATTGAGAACAGCGATTTACAAACAAGCTAATCATAGAAGTACCCTACTCAGGCTCCTAAATATAAACATAGCTGGCCCAGACCTAGAGCCTGTAAGTGCCCTCTCAATCTGGACTTTAAAAACAACACGACTCCCAGGAGTTTCTGATGATGAGCGAAGGCTGCTTCAGAACACGGGATCAGCATTCAAGGCCATGGGCATGTGTCTGTGCTCAGTTGTGCTGGAGTCTGTGGCCTGAGACCCGTCTGACTCTGAGCGCTCATGGACGCCCAGCAGCTATGATCATCCTCTCTAACGCCAGCCCGCTTTGGTAACTGTGTCAAACAGCAGCCTTGTCACGGGGCTTTCTCCTTCTTTTCTAATCAATGCTCAGCACAGGGGTAGTGATGAGTTGCCACTAATAGAGACTCCAGGATCCTTCCCAGTTCCCACTGGGGCTAGAATTCAGAAGCGTAACTCCCTCCCGGGAGTCATCACCTCTGACTGCCAGGCGTGGAGGTGTTTCAGGAACCTGTGAGCAAGCAGCACCGGGTCCAGATCACCTGGGCTGATTTTGCTTCTCCCACCTGCTAGATGTGTGATCTTGGCAGCAAATTCCTTAACCTCTCTATTTCCCCATAAGAGAGATAGAAACATCAATTTTATTTGTACCTCTATTTCCCCATAAGCAAGCCAGCAATAATAGTTTGCAAGGTTGTTGGATAGCTGACAAAATGCCAATGTGTGCAGAAAGTAAGTGTTCTGCACATGTTAAGGTAATGACTGCACATGTTAAGGTAATGACTGCACATGTTAATGTAATGACTGCTGTTACCACTATACATTTTAATGAAAACTCTAGACAACACTATACATTTTTAATAAATACTCTTCAACTTGGGTTGAAATAGTGTTGCCCCTGATTGTTCATTAATTGTCTCCTTTGGTATTTTTAAACATTCATGCATTTCACACATGTTTATTTAGTACTGTGTGCCAAGTAGGATACTAGGCAGTAGGGATACCATGAACAGAGAGAAAACATAATGACAGTTATAAAATGACTCTGAACTGCCCTTTAACACCTCCCTCCTCCCCCATTTAAGCACCCTGGAGAGAGGGAAGAACTGAGATGCTTGACCATTTTTAGATTTTGTGAGCGTATTTGGTTAGATCAGGCACTGGCCAGCAGGAAGAATAGCAGAAAGCAGAGACTGCTCACCATGTCTTCTTCTGTCTGCCCTTCTGCCTCCCTCCATCTTTGGCCAAATCTTACTCAGCCTCAAAGGTCCAGCTTGAGCACTGCCTTCCAGGGAGATGTCTTGGACTTTCCTTCTTCTCCTTCCTCTTTGCTCCTCTCCACTTTCCACCCACTCCTTCCTAGAAGTTTCTTCGTATTCCACCTACTGTACAAACCAGCTTATCCTTAATACTGTCATTACTTATTTATACCCTCCTCTGTGTAAGTAACGTGTCAGAAGGACCACATGGCCCCATCCTGGCTCTGAGGACAGTCCTCGGGGTATATTAATAGTCAGTATGACACAGAGTTAATCGAGAGAAAGAAATTTAGTCTACTAATGATATTTTCCTCTCTTCACTCCTCTGTAAAACAGGAGTAAAATAAGAAATACCTATCTCAGAGGCTGGAAGAAAGCATGGTGTGTGTGTGTGTGTGTGTGTGTGTGTGTGTGTGTGTGTATATGTGTGTGTGTATGAGTGTGTGTGTGTGTATGTGTGTGTTTGTGTGTGTGAGTGTGTGTGTGTGTGTGTGTGTGTGGCCACAGTGCATTAATAGCACCGTTTCAGTAACTAATAATTGTTAATCTATAAAACAGCTTTTTGAAATATAATTGGTATATGATCAGTTGCACATATTGTAGAAGTATGGAATTTGATAACCCATGATGTATTACACACCTGTGACTTGATCACCACAGTTAAGTTGATGACATCCCTTCACCCTCAAACATTTCCTGTGTCTCCTTATCATTCTTCTTTCCCATCCTGCTCAGTCCTCTCATCCCCAGGCACTACTGATGTGGCTCATCATTATAGTTAGTTTCAATTTTCTAGAGTTTAATAAATATGGCTTTATGCATTATGTAGTCTTTTCTTGGTTGGGGAGGGATCTGGCTTCTTTCACTCAGGCGTAATTACGGTTAAGTTGAGGTTCAATAGTGTTGCATCATGAATAAATAGCTCATTTTTTATTGCTAATTAGTATTCCTTTAAATCAGTCATTCTTAACCTTTTTAATGCCACGACTCTTTAATACAGTTCCTCATGTTGTGGTGACCCCCAACCATAAAATTATTTTGTTGCTACTTCATAACTGTAATTTTGCTACTGTTATGAACCATAATGTAAATATCTGTGTTTTCCGATGGTCTTAGGCGACCTTGCTAGCAGTTTTCAACATGTTGGTCCAGACAGGAGGAACTGTATTAAAGGGTCGCGGCATTAAAAAGGTTGAGAGCCACTGCTTTAGATGCATATACCACAGTTTGTTTATCCATTCATCTGTTGACATACATTCAGAGTTGTTTCCAATTTTTAATCAGTAAAACCGCAATAAATATTTACGTACAAATCTTTTCATGAATGCATTCTTTCCTTTTCCAAATTGATTGGCCATTTTATATTCTTTTAAAAATATTTTTATTGATTTCAGAGAGGAAAGGAGAGGAAGAGAGAGAGAGAAACATCAGTGATGAGAAAGAATCATCGATTGGCTGCCTCCTGCACACCCCATACTGGGAATTGAGCCCACAACAGGGCATATGCCCTGACCAGGAATCAAACCATGACCTCCTGGTTCATAGTCAAAGCTCAATCACTGAGCCACACTAGCTGGGTCCATTTTATGTTCCTGCTGGCAGTGTATGAGGGCTGCATTTTCTTACATCTGCTCCAACACTTGAATTGGTAATTCTTTTTCTGTTAAATACATAATGCTATCTTATTGTGGTTGTAATTTACATTTTCCTAATGACTTATGAGGTAGAGCATTGTCTCATGTTCTGATTTACTGTCTATACATTTCTTTTGGGGAAATTTGCCCAATTTTTAATTGGGCTGTTTATTTTATTAGAGATCAGATGCACGAAATTCATGCAATAATAGGCCTTCCTTCTCCCAGCTGCCTGCATCGGCTTCCCTCGCAGCCCCAGCGTCATCCAGAAGGTCATCTGAAAGGATGTCCAGTCTAATTAGCATAGTATGCTTTTATTATTATAGATATTTTGAGAATTTTTTATTTATTCTGGATCTATAAGTCCTGTATCAGGTATAATATTTTCTCCCATTTTGTGGTTTGTCTTTTTGTTCTATTAATAGTACAGGTTGAGCAGTTTTTAATTTTGACAAAGCCAAATTTATCAGTTAATTCTTTTATTATGCTTTTGGTGTCATATCTAAGAACTCCTTGCCTAACCCAAAATTATGAAACTCCTCCTATGTCTTATTCTAAATGTTTTACATTTTAAGATTTACTCTGAGGTAATTTTTGTATTGCTGTAAGATGTGAGTAAAGTTCATCCTTGTAAATACAATGTCCAGTTGTCCAGTACCATTTGTTGAAAAATTGTTATTTCTCCATTGCATTGCCAGATGAGCTGATCCATGCATGTGCATCCATTTCTGTACTCTCTGTCCACTGATCTATCTTGTCACCATTACCAACTGCCTTGATTCCTGTAGCATTCTAGTATGTCTTGAAGTCAGGTAATGTCTGCCCTCTAGATGGTTCTTCTGCTGCTGTTAGTAAGATTTAATGGTGACTAGTCATGTCTATGGTGTCAGTCTTTAAGGAGGTAAACCCGAAACCTTGCTTTACCACTCTGATTAATAAGGGCCATTATTTGGCATTCCACCAGGTTTCTTTCTCTTAAAATAATTTATCTGAGACATTTCACAATTTTCCCAAATAGCAGAAGGATGAGTTCTGCACAAGTCCATTTGTATAATCTTTAAATTTTCTGCCTTTTTAAAACATGGTCTTTAATGATATAATTATTTACCATTTAGACAGTGACTTCAGAATGCTTGTCATAAAACTGATTAAACCCTGATAGATCTGACTTGGATTACAGATCTGTCTAGAGGACAGTGGCTGGGATTTTGTTTTCTTGTTTAGAATGATGCCCAAGTGTAAGGATCTAGAGTGGAGACAGCTTATGTTGGGCATGATTTATAGTAGGAGCTATCAACACAGCCCCCATTCTGCCTCTTGACCACATGTTTACTGGTACAGTAAATGCAGCTTTTATTTATTAGCTATTTAACATGTGTCCGTCGCTGCGCTAAATACTTTTAATGAATGTCACATTTGATACATTGTCACTGTGAGGTAGATGATTTCTGTGATAAAATGTGTTTAATCTGAATTAAGTCCTTAGAAAATGTCTTTGATGCTTCTGATTATAGACTACAGTGATTTCCTTTACCAGCTGCTAAAACCCGTTAAGTTTCTAACCACACTTTCCAAAGATGGTATTGTAAATGTTGGGACGTCAAAATTATGATTGTATGACATTTACATAAGCAGTAAGTTGAGTGCAACAGAGTTGATTCTTGGTTATCACACACGTTTTAATGTTCGGTATTGAATTTGAATATCATAGTTAGTGATTGTGATTAAATGCTGAGTCTGTCTGTATACAAAAGTTCTCATTCAAAACAGCGATTTTCCAGTGTTTAGAAACCAGATATTATAGATTGATAACTATATTATAATGTTTATGGAATAGTTCACTAATAAGGTCATTAAATGTACTTTTATTTGAAATCTTTTACAACGTACATTTTATTTTTATAAGCGCTTTTTGCTTTGCTCTGGAGAGCTGATGCGGGCAGTGCTGAGGGCCTGGTTTCAAGAAAGGCAGGCGGAGCTACAGAAATACAAAGGTAAAAGACAATAAATGTGAAACCAATATCAGTGATATAAGGAACAGCATAGGATTAGTACCTAGAATATATAAAGTACTCTTAAAAAGCAATAAGAAATCAATGGTACAAGACAAAAGTAAAGAATATGGCTCACAGAAGCTCAACCTGATTTCTAGTCAGAGGGACTGCAGATATTATTTTACAACAAATGTTCAGATTGGCAAAAGTTAGGAAGCCTGATAATTCCCTGTTTGGACAGAACAGGGAACTCAGAACCCTCATATGTTGCCAGTATGAGCATAGAGTGTACGGACTCCTTGGTTATAATTTGGCAACATTTAATAAAGTTTTCAATATGTGGAACCTACAATCTAGCAGTTCCACTTTAAGGTTTATACCCTACAGAAATCCTAAAGGATTCATGAACTGCAGTACATATGTGTTTACAACAAATTGTAATCAACTTAAATGACTATCAGTAAGGGATGGATTGCATGGACACTCAGCATCAAGAAAATAAATGAGAGCATTTGTATCAATGTGGATAGATTCAGAAATGTAATTCTGAGTGATGAACTCAAGTTGGTTCATACATATGGTCAACATTTATGTGTTTTGTTTATTTTTAAAAATATATATATTTTATTGAGTTTTTACAGAGAGGAAGAGAGAGGGATAGAAAGCTAGAAACATCAATGAGAGAGGAACATTGATCAGCTGCCTCTTGCACACCTCCTTCTGGGGATGTGCCTGCAACTGAGCCAAACTGGTTTTGGCATGGATAATATTTTTAATCCTCACTCAAGGACATGTTTAGAGAGAGAGAGAGAGAGAGAGAGAGAGAGAGAGAGAGAGAGAGAGAGATATCAATAAGTTGCTTCCCTTGTGCACCCCAACTGAGGAGCAAACCTGCAACCTAGGTATGTGTGTGCCTTGATCAGAAATAAAACCCGCAGTCTTTTGGTGATCAGTGCGATGCTTCAACCAATTGAGCCACTTGGCCAGGGTTGTTTTGGTCGTTTCTTAGTTGTTTTCTGTATTGCGATTTAAAAATATATGTATTTTATTGATTTTTTACAGAGAGGATGGGAGAGAGATGGAGAGCTAGAAATGTCATGTCGATGAGGGAGAAACATCGACCAGTTGCCTCTTGCACACCCCCTACTGGGGATGTGCCGGCAACCAATGTACATGCCCTTGACCGGAATCGAACCTGGGACCTTTCAGTCCACAGACCAATGCTCTACCACTGAGCCAAACCGGTTTCGGCCGATTTTTCTTTACACTGTAATTATCTTTAGGGCAGTGATGTCTCCTATGGTTTCTTTGAAGTCAAGCTTCATGCTATTTCCCAAAGAAAGTGTGACATTAATTCTGTTAGCTTAGCTGCTCACCAATTTGTTAAAAAAGCTTCTCAAACCTGTTGGAGTTGGTGTTAGGTTAGGGCACATGGGCACTGGGATTCTCTGTTGGACATGCAAAGGGAGGAGCCTCTTGCAGGAGTTGTGCAGCACCTGTCCGACACAAAACAGGTCCTCTCCTTCCCTTCCTGGCGTCTGCTTTCTTAGACTCCAGCCAGAAGCTCATGGGGCAGAGGGATGTGCATGGATGCAGGTAGATGCAATCCCATCTTACTTATAATAGTGAAGATTGGAAATCGCCTGAATGGCCTTCAATCTGGAATGATTTAACATTTGTAATAATAGAATGGAACATGAGATGGCTGCTTTTTAAAAAGGGGAAATGTGGGTGTGTTGACCTGGAAAGTTCACATTATTAAAGAAACTGCAGGAGCATATGCAATTTATGAGAGATGTATACAATTATATTTTATTAATTCTATTTAATTTAATCCATGTAAACTCTGAAATTGATTAATTCTGGGGAGTAGAAATAGAAGCATTAAGATGGGGTTTTGTGGCCTGGATTTATATTTGTCTTTAAGATTTTTTTAATGAGCTTATTTTATCCCTTTTTAATGAACATCATCGTGTTACTGAGGCTTGAACAACACTTCTGACTGACTGTGTGAAGGGAGCTTGCCATAGATTGCATTTCCTGTCATGTGCCATCATCTTCTTCAGGGGATGAATTCTGTGAGCACTCATTCACCCTGCATTTGTAATGGAAGGCTTTTCTGTGGTTCCAAAGAGAAGGCTGAGGTAATGGAGCAGTGACAACAGCTCATTGTTGAGTTTGCATGAAGGTGACTTGGATTTCAGCCCTTAGGATACCTGATCATCATGTGCAGTGATGGACTGCATCTGATCAGGGGGCTGCAGTCGACTCTTTCGATGTAAATAATAGCTCAGCTCTCCGGTGAGAGAGAGCCTGCAGTGCCCGGGCATCCCAGCAGGAGCCAAGTGAATTAGCCCTTGGGATCCATGATGCTGTTAAGCTGTGACTGGCTTTCTCAAATGCAGTATAGACTTGATAGTAATTTTTATTAACTGTGACCCAATGAATTATGGCACTTTAAATGAGAAAGGGAATTCATATTCTCTCTCTCTCTCTCTCTCTCTCTCTCTCTCTCTCTCTCTCTCTCTCTCTCTCTCTCTCATGTGAATTAACAAAACGCCTCTTCTTAGGAAGAACGGTTTTCATGGCCTTTTCATTGTTTCTGTTGAGGTTGCCCTCCTCTCCTTCCTTTATTAGACACACACACACACACACACACACACACACACACACACACACGACTCATGCTCATCGATACTTACTACTAGATTTGAATACTTTTTTTTATGGACAATTTTGCACTTCAGAGGGTATGGTCAAACAGTAGAAACTCTGCAACAGCTGAACTCGGCACTGTTGTGTATTTATTGTCTATTTTGTGTGCAAATAGTTACTTTCTCAGACTGCAGGACTCTCCATCCACTGGTGAGGTGGCAGTTGGGCAGATGCCATACTTGAGCAGTGGTGGATGAGTAAATACATGAATGAGGGTGGTTGCTAAGGGTGCTGTGCACAGGGGTGGTTGTTAAAATAGGAGACTAAGTCAAGGACCCCTGAGCTTCACTTCCTCTAGTGGGGCTTGACCTGTGAAAATAATGAACTATCCCGGCTTGTTCATATCAGTTCAATACTGGAGCAGATATTTATTGAACACCTGCTATAGTAATGTATTGTACTAAGCATAGAAGGAGATATAAATCCTAGTTTACTAGGTTCTAATGAAATATAAACATCTGTATGTAATAGTTTCTGTGTTCTGTGGGTCAGTCACTGAGAAAGGCAATCAGTCATGTTTTTCTCCAAATTTGAAGAGGAAATAGTATCTGCTTCCAGATAATTACATTCAATTGTAAGATATGACCCAGAGAAAAATGCTAACAATTCATTTCACTTGCTTCCAATGAAAGGAAATCTTAAGAATCCATTCATTTGAGGTTTTTCTATGTTGCAGAATTATTTTCTAAGCTAAGCCTGTGTTCTATTAAATATAAGAAGTGTATATCATAATCAGGTGTAATAACAATGACTTACATATAGTTCTTATTTGTGTTAAACATTTCTACATAAAAATTAAGGAATAATAATTCCCCTTTATATACATGTAAATACAGGGTATCCCCAAAATGTATATACACTCTGAATAATTATAAAGGCAGTTTTTATTAAAATATACTTCATTTACAAAATTGAGCTACCAGCTGTTAAAATGTGTATATATTTTTGGAAGGATGCTTGTATTTATATGTAGGCACATATTTAAGTATATACATCTATGATAATAAAAGGGTAATATGCTAATCAGACCAGACATCCTCCTGGGCATCATTCCAAATGTCCTTTAATCTAGATGAAGCTGGGGCCGGAGCGAAGCCCAGGGCCCGGGTGCCTGGCAACAGCGAGAGGGAAGCAGCCCAGGTCCCGGGTGCCGGAGGGAAGCCGGTTCTGGCACCAGGGGAAGGAAGGCCTGCTCTTGCATGAATTTTTATGCATTGGGCCTCTAATATTTCTATATCAAGAACCAGGCTTGGAGCAATGTTGCCAGAAGCTGTACCTCAAACCATGCGGAATTGGTCTGGAAATTAATCACTGGAACCTGCTCCACTGGTCCCCCACCCCCACAGACTCAGTCTTCCTGCAAACGACCCCTTGTGTGTGCCTCTCATCTCTAGCTCCGGAGTCATTGAGAGTCTATCTCATTGGTGGATGCTAAATGATGTTCACTTCTGCACTGCAAGGGCGGCTGGAAAAGAAATGCCTGTATTTCCCACTTTTCCAGTAGGAGGCTATCTCCTCAGCCAAAATAAAGGGCAATTTCTTATTATCATAATTATACCAGAAAGTTTGGAAGGATGGGAATATCATATTAAATTATTCTGATACAAAACAATTTTAAAATATATATTTTTTCAATTAATATATTTTTGAGTTTGTGAATTCATAGCTTTTATACTTTTGCATATGCATTTAATTTTCAAATCATGTGTTATTATATACTGCTGTATATTCCCCATATATATTATTTTCAGTAACTGCATAAAATTAAAATGAATATACTTACTTTGCCATTATTTTAATGTTGGTGATTGCAGTTACATTTTTATTATTATAAAAAATGATGTGTTGAATATTTAAGGCTTTGTCATCTGGACATTGGGTTTGTCAGCATAACTTTTCTGCCCATCTTGCTGTCCAGAACTCAAGGTGATATGAAGTCTTGGGTTTTGAATTAAGCCATTCACAGCAATAATGAAGTTTCTTATCCTTTCATTAATGGACAAGACATCCTCCTTGGATCTGAGACTCATAGTTGGCCAGCAGTTATTTCCTGTTGTTTCTTTCATTGATTAATACCCTTACCATCTAGCCATGATAATTGAGCCAGCTAAAAAGACAAAGATGAAAAGATTTCTAACATGTGTCCTCTCCTCATTGCCCTTTCCACTCCTTCAAGTTGGCCTTAAATTGTTTTGAGGTGGATGAACGAAATGATCTAACACTGGTCTACTTGAATGTGAAAGCAAAAAGTCCAAGACTAACCATGAAAGAGAACATTGTTTATTTACTGAGCATGTACTGTGTGCTGAGTACCTTTTATGCATTTTTATCACTTAATCAACAAGATCAGCAACTACTAGGTAGGTAGTATTCATGGTCCCATTTTGTAAATAAAAAACTCAAGTTCCAAACATAGAAGCAGCCCTCAGTGGGTGAGTTTTGACCCATGACCTAGTAGGTCATGGTTCAGTTCCTGGTCAGGCCACATGCCCAGGTTGTAGACTCTATCACTAGCAGAGGGGCATGTGAGAGGCAGCTGATCAATGATTCTCTCTTATCATTGATGTTTCTATGTCTCCCTCCCTTTTTCTCTCTGAAATCAATAAAAACATATTTAAACAAACAAAAACACTGAAACAACTTGCCTAGGATTTGAACTGAGATCTATGTGAAACTCCAGCTAGATTCTAACAATACTAAGCTACCCCTCTCCATTGTGCTCTGACAATTGGCAATATACTTAGTTTGTATACTCCAAGCAGGCATATACGGGGTATTATAATCGTATGCATCATCCTATATAATAAAAGCCTGATATGCTAAGTGTCTGGTTATCTGTTCAGTCAATCAAAGCATGACATGCTAAGGCAGCTCAACTGCTCGCTATGATGTGCATTAACCACCAGGGGGTATACAGTTGACTGGTAAGTTAGCTTGCTGCTGGGGTCTGGCCGATCAGGACTGAGTGAGACAGGCTGGACACACCCTGGAGCCCTCCTGCAATCCCGCCCCTCCTGGCCAACCTCCCGTGTCCCACCCTGCCCCACACAGGAGCTGCATCCCTGGTGGCCAGTGCACTCCCACAGTGCACTTGCCAGGTTCACAGTTGGCAAGTGCAGCCAGTGCAGCAGTGGTGGTGGGAGCCTCTCCTGCCTCTGCTGCAGATGGGTGGTAAGGAGCCAGGGTTCCCAGACTTCAAGGACCCCAGACTGTGAGAGGGATGTCTGACTGCTGGCTTAGGCCCAATTCACGGGGGATGTCTGACTGCTGGCTTAGGCCCAATTCACCTAAGCTGGCAGGTGGACATACCCCAAGTGGTCCTAGACTGTGAGAGGGTGCAGGCCAGGCTGCAGAATTCCCCCCAAACCCTCCTCCCTCCTCCCTCCTCCCTTCTCCTTTCTCCCTCCTTCCTCCTCCCTCTTCCCTCTTCCCTCCTCCCTCTCAGTGGCTGTCTGCTTTCTCTCCTGCTTCAAGCTGCTGCTGTTCTCTGCAAGGCTCCTTCTTTGTTGATTTGTTTCCATCGAGTTTGTTGCTGCTTCAGAACTGAAACCTGGTTTCTGTGGGATCAGGAACTTTCCTTGAGTTCTGCTCTCACCTCAGTGCCCTGGAAGTGGTGATTGAATGAATGACTGAGTCATTAGGTGGGGATAGTTAGGGCGTCTGCGTGTAAAGCTTAGCACAGTGCTAGCACAGCTCTTGAGCTGCTGCTACTTTGGGTTGTTAATCCCAAACTGGGATTTCATCCTCACGTTTCTGTACCGTCTTCAGAATTGCCCCAGACAGTGACCTTCTGCAAACACGGGAGACCCCAGTCTCATGATTTAGGTCCTGAATTTTGTGTTATGACAAGGCAGCTGCTTTGTGCCCGTTGTCAGCTCTTGAGGACTTGACCTTCAAACCTGCAGCATGCAGCTCTCACTTCTGGCTGACCTTTGCTTAGGCCTGGGGCAAGGTTTTCATCTCTCACACACTTGACCCCTGCCAGTTATCTAAGAGTGTCTGTCCTCATGAAAATAAGTGTATCTGCCTGTGCCATAATGATCTCTAATACCCGATAAACTGCAAACAATGGGGCTTTTGGGGGGAAAGGCTAATATAAGGAGTCTGCAATTCTAAGCAGTGCTAAACTGGGGCGCATGGAAAAGTTGTAGCACGTGGCATACCCCTCTCACACCTCCCATGGTGGGGGACTGCACGGTCCTCACAGTGGCCTGTTGTAAGGACACCACTGAGCTAGGAATCACCACCATCTACAGAACCTTAGTGTGTTAAACACTGTACACACTGGGCGAATGTTAGAGTAAAGCATCATAAATAGCAGGGTCTTCTTCCTCTGACGGAGGACGTAAAGAAAAAGTGGAGATGAGACAAGTTTCATCAATATAATAACTTCATGGGTTTATTTTTTGCTTGCAACATTTTCAGTAGAGGAATTCTGCCTGAATATATTTTTATTTGTCCAGATCTACAGAATTCACTTTTTGTGGAACTTATAAATTTTTTTAAAATTACAAAATCAGTGCCATGTATATAATAGAAAATATAGAAAAGAATCAAGTAAAAGTCACTTATAATTTCATCATCACAGGATATTTATTACTAAGACTTTGCCCAATGATTTATAACTGGTCTTCTGGTCTCTGCATATGTATAAACAACATGTTTAGGGCAATTTGGGATCACTGCGTATGTACTGTTTCTAACCTGCTTGGTTCCTATTTACGTAAGCATCTTTTCCCTCATTAGGTTGTTTTATAAAATAAGGGCTTTAGGACTGTGTTGTATCCATCTACTGCAGAGGTTCTCCACTGGGCCTAAGTGGCCCCCACAGGACATTGGAAGGTCTGGAGGTCACAGCTGGTGTTGGGGAAGGTTTTACTGGCATCTACTGGGCAGAGACCAGGGATGCTGCTCCATATGCTACATATAATACACAGGGCAGCCCCCCACACAGCAGTATCTGGCCCCAGGGTCATTAGTGTACAAGTTCAGGAACCCTGAACTTACATGGTTGCCTCATGATGAATTTAATCCACTGCATAGTACTAGGCATTTGTTTCCCATATTTTTGTTATTGGAGATTAATGGTTGGCACACTTTCTGTGAAGGGCCAGAGAATGAAGAGTCAAACCTCTGTTCTTGAAGATCTCCCATTGCGAGCAATTCAGTTCTCCATCAAGTTCTTCATGGAAAGAATGTCTTGGTTGTTGAACAAAACTTTGGCTCTTGACCTGACAGCTAATTTATGGTGATACTGTAGTTGCAGATAATTTCATGACAGAATTTCAAGAATACGTAGAGGTGAGGGATTTGTTTCCAACAGTGTTCAGTTGTGATATGACAGGACTCTTCTGGAAGAAAGCGCTGAAAAGGACCCCCATTTCACAGGAGAAGTCATTGCTGGGACACAAGCCGGTGGGCAAGCTGATGTTACTGTTGAGTGGGAATGTGAGTGAGGACTTTCAATGGAACCCTCTACTCAGCTACCAACCTGAAAACCTGCGAGTTTTCAAGAAAAAGAATGTCATGAACAATAAGTTGAATGTGACAGAGAGACCTAATAGCAAAGCTTGGGTAACTAGGCAGTTTTTTAGTGAATTCATGAAGTGTCTGCCTGAGTCTGAAGAAATACTTCCAGGAAACACAGTCACTGCTCAGAGCACTTCTTGTAATGGGCAGGGCTCCTGCCACCCTCCGGGCTTGGAGGCACAGCTGATGGGGCGTACAGCTTCCTCTCTGCGAGGTCCTGGCCACCTACAGCTTCATCTCTGCTAGGTCCTCGCCATCCGCCAGCTCCTCTCAGCCAGCCATGGACCGGCAGGTCACCTCTAACTTTAGGAAGCTCTACACAAGGGCCCTGTTTCAGAGGTGTTTTGAGGTGACCTGTGACACTGATTGAACCCTTAGGGGTTCTGGAACTCCAAGCCCTTCAGAGGGCCAGCCACAGACAGTGGTTGAGGAGCACTCTTCAGAGGATGGGGAGGGAAATGAGGCGATTTCTACCTCACTAATCAAGGCAATGCTTGGGAAATGGGGAGAAGTGTAAAGTTTTATTGAGAAATATCCTGACAAAGAAGTAGCAAGCCACGCAATAAACTTGTTCAATGACAGTGCAGTGTTTCACTTTAGGCAAGTGTTAATAAAATACAGGCAAAATCATCAGAGTGTTTAGTGAGACAGGCCCAATGAGCTTGAAGCAAGTTCTAGTGGAGCAAAGAGAAAGAAGAGCTACATGATGCTTTTATGGAGGGGTTTCCCTAACAATGACATCCCTCCACTCTTCCGTCCCTCCCTTCTTTCACTCTTCCATCCTTCTATCTATCCCTCCACCCCTTCATCTCTCCACCCCTCTACCCTTTATCCTTTCCTCCTTTCACCCCTCCATTCTTCCACCCTATCCACCCATCTATCCCTCCACCTTAACATCCTTCCACCCCTCCATCTCTCTACCGCTCCATTTCTTCACCCCCCTACCCTTCGATCCTTCCCTCCTTTCACCCCTCCATCATTCCACCTTTCCACCTGACTATTCATCCACCCCTCCATCCTTTCACCTCTCCACCCCTCTATCCATCCACTCCTCCATTT
The DNA here is from genome assembly GCF_014108245.1 of Pipistrellus kuhlii. Taxonomy (NCBI): domain Eukaryota; kingdom Metazoa; phylum Chordata; class Mammalia; order Chiroptera; family Vespertilionidae; genus Pipistrellus; species Pipistrellus kuhlii. Next base: position 1,903,006 of record NW_023425416.1, on the reverse strand, counting down.
GTCTACCCCTCTATCCTTCCATCTCTCCACCCTTCCCTCCATCCATTTACTTCTTCATCCCTTCATCTTTCCACCCATCCATCCCTCCACCCTTCCATTCCGCCATCCCTCTACCCCTCCATCCCTCCATCTCTCCACCCTTCCATCCTTCCATCCCTCCATCCCTTCACCTATCCATTTCTCCACCCTTCCATTCTTTCATCCTTTCACCCCTATTTCCCTCCACCCAACCATCCCTCCTCCTCTCCATCCATCCATCCTTCTCTACCCATTCATTCTTTCACTCCTCCCCCCATTCTTCCATCCCTACATCTCCTTCACCCCTCCATCTCTCAATCTCCCCTCCCCTCCACCCATCCATCCTTCCATCCCTCCTCTCCAACCCTCCATCCCTACTTCCCTCCTCCCCTCCACCTATCCATCCTTCCATCCTCCCCTCCATCCACCCACCTCCCCTATTCTCCTCCATCCCTCCTCTCCATAGTCAGTCATTGGTAGTTCTGGACATTGATGGATGGAGAGAAGGATGGGTGGAGGAGTGAAGGGATGGAAGGATGGAGAGATAGATGGGTGGAAAGGTGAGTTCTAGTGTGATTTTTATTTTTTACTGTACATTTCATCTCCTTTTTATTAAATTTTCACTTACATTTGATGCCCTTTATGTTTTTAAAGTGTTTACTTATAGATTAAACAATGCATTAGACATGTATTGTATATAAGAAAGATTAAAACAGGGAATCAGCCCTAGTCAGTGTGCTAAATGGTTAGAATGCCGACCTTGGAATGAAAGGTTGTGGGTTTGATTCCCGGTCAGGGGCACATACTTTGCTTGCAGATTTGGCACTGGTCAGGGAGTGTGTAGGATACAACCAATAGATGTGTCTCTTTCACATCGGTGTTTCTCTCGTTCTTTCTCCCTTCCTCCCTTCCACAATCTAAAAATCAATGGAAAAAATACCCCTGGTTGAGGATTAACAAAAATAAGGGGGGGGGGGGGTGTGTGATCATTTGGGGATTTGAAATGGATTAATTTAGTTTACATTATTTCTAATGGGAAAAATTATTTCATTTTTGAACAAGTTGCTTCTCAGACAGCCTTTGGGAACACATAGAACCTGAGAACCGAGTCTCCACTGTGTTTTAAGCTTTTGCTCCAGCACTGCTTGACTTTGTTTGACTGCCACTGATGGAATGTTAATGATTGTGCCTGGGAAACTTGTGACCATTCCTGTTCCAGATAATGCTCTGGCTGCCATCCTTGTCCTTAAATCTTTCCTGCTGTAGCTGATGATTTTCTTAGAAAAGTTCTTGAAAGTATAATGGCTGATGGATATGTATGGACCTTTTCAAAGTTTACATCAATTTCTTTTCTTTTCTCACCCAAATCATGAGGTTGTTCATTTGCTGTGGCCCTACTTCCGCCCTTGCCCATGCTCTTCCCTTGCATCTGCCTGGCTCCTCTCCCTGCCTCAGGTCTGTGCTGCAGGCCACCTCCGAGAGGCCCTCCCTGGACAGCCTGTGGAAGAAGGGGATAGTTGTCAGGCATCTGGTGGGCACTCAGCAATATTTGCTGAATGAATGGTGATCATATAACTCTCTTCATGGGAGCAGAACTCCAGCTGAGAATGCGTGAAGCATCAAGGTGTGGTGTGGTCCATGGAGCACCCCCAGGTGCTTTATAGAAATGCATGATCGTGGGTCCTGCCCAAGATCTATGGAATTACCCTATTTAATAAGATCCCAGGTGATTTACATGCACATTAAGGTTTGTACCCAATCCTGTACTTAGTTCTTTATGTATACTCTCAGATGTACCAAGAACACATACGTCTACTATAGTTGCTTCTATATTCCATCAAATGTCATCCTGTAGTTAAAACACTGTGTGAAGAGGCTTTCAAGAATATTTTATATGGTCATTCAAGTGATTTCTTAGTTTTATTTTGAATGACCTGCACTGGGAATGAATATAAATTGCACAGCATCTCATTCATAATAGACACTTTTGAATGAAGGAATTCTTATTCTCTTTTCTGTAGTTTAAGCCTCGCCATTTAATAGGACATGCTAGTTAATACCCATGCATAATGACTGGCATGATCCTCAGAGAGCAGGACCTGTACATGCATGGTTTTCTCCCAAAGTGAGTATTGGATTAAGTTTATTATGTCTTGCTGCTTCTCTCCTAGAAATTTGATTCTGTAAGTGATGTTTTTAATCTAGGTTTATAAATATTCTGCAGATAATGGCTCCCACACTTAAATCTCTCATATTTCTATTTGGCCAACATTAAAATGTGGAATTCTTTTTGGATCTTTGCCTTATTTTAGTCTGAGATATATATATATATATATATATATATATATATATATGGAGTTTCTTTGAGGATACCTTTTTTCCTGAGGCTACTAAATATTGTTTGTCCTAATCGCAAAGCATCCCGTCTTGAGGATTATAACATGCACATTAGCTAAGGATAGATGACTGGCTAGGAATTTTTGGTCTAGTTTATTCCATTACAACATCAAATGTTTAGAAAAATGTACTTACTATCCTTCCCTTATGTGCACATTTATAACTGATTTGTCTGAATTCAGAATCCTACAAAATAGCATGACAGGAAGCAATGTGAAAGTATATAAACCATTAAAAGTGGGACATAAATTCATGTGTGTTTCCATGTGGAGACAAAGGGTATGTGAGTTCACCTCTGGATGTGCGTAGCTTACCTTCTCCTCTTTACTCAGTGCCGTAGATCCAGACTCGCCAGCAGTGCAGGCTGTGTCCTCCTTTGCTGCTGGGGACAGAATGATGGACACCTGGGTTTGATTTCTCATCCTGGCAAGTCTTTTCACCTTCTTTTCAGGGTTTCTGTTTCTTTATATTTAAAATGGGATAATTAAGCACACCCTGGGTTCTTACATGGCTACTTGTTCAGTTTAGATGTCTTTGGAAAAACAACTACACAAAATTATATAGACATATATTAGTTTTTAGAAAAATGACCTCATTCTTTTCTTCAAACCTGGCCAAAACGTCAGTGTAATAGGAAAGCTGAATTCTAGCCCAGTGAAATGTCCTACAGGGCCGGATTGCACCTTCTGTAAAAATCCTGAGAGTAGATATGTTAGGTATGGGGGCCCTGCAGTAATGGTGCAAGGACTCTCCTGGGCCTCTGCAGTGCATAAGCCGCCTGAACAGTGTAAGGAGTGGGCGTGGCCACCCTGAACAACATGTGAGGAGTGGGCTTGGCTGTGTGCAAGGACACTTCATGGACATTGATTAGTTTCATATAATTTTCCTGTATCATGAAGTATCATTCTTCTTTTGATCTTTTCTAACCATTTAAAAATGTAAAATATATTCCTTACTTTATAGATCTTATCAAACATTGGGAGGGACAGGTTGGGCTGGTTGGGCGGACTCCTGTGAGAGGGAAAAAGGACTTGGGCTTATCAACCTTAGACACTTCTAACTTTCCTTTATTTAAGGACTAAGAGGCCAGGTTCATGAAATACGTGCACAGGGGGTTGGTATCCTTCATCCTGATCTGCACCCTCTCCAATGTGGGACCCCTTGGCAGATGTCCAACTGCCTCTTACAATCCAGGACTGCTGGCTCCTAACCACTGCCTTTCTGCCTTTCTGTTCACCCCTAACCACCTCTGCCTGCCTGCCTGATTTCCCCTAACTGCTCCCCTACTGGCCCTATCGCCCCTAACTGCTTCCCTGCTGGTCTGATCACCCCTAATCGCCTTTGCCTCGCCCCACACCCAGGACCCAGGATTCTCTCCTCTGGCCAGTCACAGGCACCCAGGACCTGGGCTTCCCTCCCGTTGGCCAGCCAAAGGCATCCAGGACCCAAGCTGGCTTTGCCTGGGCAGGCCGCAGCCACGGGGATCATGGGTGGGAGGCTTTACCCAGGCCACAGCCGCAGGCGCCCGGGACTGCGGGATTGGAGGCTTGCCTCTCTCCTGAGCCATAGGCACGTGGCACCCAGGACCTCGGAGTGGGTGGCTTTCGCTCTCGAAGGCATAGGTGCAGCCCCTGGTGTCTGAGACCGCGGGGACTGTGGGATGGGCGGCTTGTCCCTCTCCCAGGTGCAGCCTGGCTGGTCACCATTCCTCTCTCCCCAGTGTTGAGTGTCTCAGCCATTAAGGTGTGAGGGTGTGACAACCACTTGCATATTAACTCTTCTTATCTAATAAAAGAGTAATGTGCAAATTGACCATACTTCCGCTACACCCACCAGCCATGCCCACCAGCCAGTCATAGCGAGTATGCGAATTAACCCCAACCAAGATGACTGCAGCCACAGAGAGTAGGAGGAAGACTTGGGTAAATAAATGCCAGATACAGGGGCCTCTGCTTGGGTTGCCAGATGGTGTGGCTGGCCTGAAAACCGCCACAGACCCCTTGCCCAGGCCATCCCACACCCCAAGGGAACCCTCACCCTAATCCAGGACACCCTTCAGGGCAAGCCAGCTGGCCCCCACCCATGCACCTAATAAAAGAGTAATATGCAAATTGACCATCACTCCAACACACAAGATGGCTGCTCCCATGTGGACACAAGTTGGCCACCACAAGATGGCCAGTAGGGGAGGGCAATTGGGAGGGACCAGGCCTGCAAGGGATGGCAGTTGGGGTGATCAAGCCTGAAGGGGAGGGCAATTAGGGGTGACCAGGCTGACAGAGGAGGGAAGTTGGGGGAAAACAGGCTGGCAGGGTAGCAGTTAGACATCAATCAGCCTGGCATTGGAGTGGTTAGGGGTGATCAGGCTGGCAGGCAGAAGCAGTTAGGGGCAATCGGGAAGGCAGGCAGGCAAGCAGTTGGGAGCCAACAGTCCTGGAATGTGAGAGGGATGTCTGACTGCCTGTTTAGGCCCAATCCCACTGTGGGGGGGGGGGGGGGGGGAGACAGTTGGGTGAGATCCTGGTGGGATTTGGCCTAAATGGGCAGTCAGACATCCTCAAGGGGTCCCAAATTGGAGAGGGTGCAGGCAGGGCTGAAGACACCATCACCCCCTCCCCCCAATGCACGAATTTTATGCACTGAGCCTCTAGTTATTATATAGGACTAGAAGTCTGGTGCATGAAATTCGGGGTGGGGGGGTTCTGCACCCTATTCAATCTGGGGCCTGATTGATCCTAAACCAGCAGTCAGATATCTGTCTCACAATCCAGGACCACTGGCTCCTAACTGCTCACCTGCCTGATTGCACCTAACTGCCCCCCCAACCCCCACTGGCCTTGTCACCCAAACTGCCCCCCTTTGCAGGCATAGTTACCCCTAACTGCTCCCCCTGCTGGCCTGTTCATCTCCCAACTGCCCCTCCCCACAGGTCTGGTAGCCCATTAGTGGCCCCCCTGCCAACCTGGTCGCCCTTACTGTACACCCTGCCTGTGTGGCTGTTCCTAACTGCCCCTCTGCCAACCAGGTCACTCATCACTGCCCCCCACCCCCACCCCGGTCTGGTTGCCCCTCACTAATCCCCCTGCTGGCCTGGTCACCCCACTAAGCCTGCTGCTTGGTCATTTGGTCATCCCTCACTAACTCCTCTGCCATCCTAGTCTCCCCATTTTTTTTAGAATGGTGATTGCATAATTGACCTCTATAAACTGTCGTTTAGAATCTAAACTTTAGATTTATGAGAAGAATGGTGGTGTGTTGGTGACAGTGGGTAGCAATTTGTTGAATTATAATTACTTTAATTTTCTTTAAATTTAATGAGCAAAAGAACACATTCTCTGTCTAAACATAAAATGAGAAATTGAAATACTTTTTTGACTTGTTAAAAAAATAAAATCAATTATAAACTAAAGGGATTATGTGATTTTCACTCAATTTTATTTATAATATTCTGGTTTATAAATAGTACAGGGAATAGAACAGTGGACATCAGATGGGGATATTTTTTCCTCCAGTGAACTATTTTTTTAGCCAAGACAGTAGTGTCTGCTGCACTGTCTCATACGAGTGTGCTAGGATGTCTTCAGAATGAAACTGATGGCAAATGACCTGTCAGTGTCACCTGGGAAGTGACAGAGTTCAACTGGGACAGTTAGAAGGTGATCCATTTCAGTTCTCTTACTATCAGCTCAACTTCTGAATGAAGAAAGGAAAGAGGGCTGCGGAGAGGAGTTGCCAGTGGAGAGGAATACCACTGGAGGCAAACGTGGCCACCCCGAAGCTGTCCTACTCCGGCCCGTCATGAGGAGGCAGGTTCTTAGGAAAGGGAACAGTGCTGGGAAATTAAATAGAAGGCGGCAGGCAGAGAGGAAGACCAATGGTGAGGCAGGCTGACCCAGAGAGAATCACAGGCCTGAGTCTGCAGGAGCTGGGCAGGCTGTTGAGGACAGGGCACTGTGGATGTCCCTCATTCATAGGGTCACCAGGGGTCACTGCTGAGTCAAGGGTATGCAGCACAACACAGTAACAAGGAAGAAAAGTTTCAAGGCTTTGTGTTTGCTTGTTTGTTTGTTTGTTTTTTTGCACTTTATCCAGATAGTGATCATTCTTTATGTGAAATAAAAATTTTGTCAATAAAATATGATGTTTTGATAGGGTATAAAGTTTTCTAGCTTTATTTTGTGGTTTGTGCTTCAAGTTTTCGCTGTTCTAATTTCTCAACTTGAATAGTTGGTTTGAAGCCAAAAAAGAATGCAGAAATGATTAAGAAATTGTGCAGATGTTTAATGCCACATATATTTTCATTTGCATGCTCATTTGCTGGCTATTTAAAATTAATGAAGGAAAAGTCACTAATTTAAAAGCTATGGTTTAGGAGTCTTGAAGACAGAAAATTATATTTATATGTCTTTTAAAATAGAGGACTATAGACCCTCACAGACATGCGACGAGGAAGTTAATGCAGGCTTCCTGCCTTCCTCCGGCATCTCTGGAAGGTGATTGGCAGCCTCTGTGCCCCTTGCTTCCTCACTCAGGCGTGAATGGCAGGCAGGCTGGCGGGTGAGAATCCTAGAGTACAGCTGGGCCAGGTCAGGGCCTGCAGGGATCTTACCAGCTCAAAGCTATCCTCTCTAATAAAAGAGTAATATGCAAATTTACCATCACTCCAAGACACAAGATGGACACCTCCATGTGGTCAAAGATGGCTTCCCCATGTGGACACAAGATGGCTGGCAGGGGAGGACAGTTGTGGGCAGTTGTGGGTGACCAGGCCAGCAAGGGAAGGCAGTAGGGGGACCAGGACTGCAGGGGAAGGAAGTTGGGGGGGTGGGGGAAAGGCTTTCAAGGGAGAGCAGTTTAGGGGGACCAAGCTGCAGGGGAGGGCAGTTTGGGGGGCTAGGCCTGCAGGTAAGGGCACTTGTGGGGGACTAGGCCTGCATGGGAGGGCAGTTGTGGGCGATTAGGCCAGCAGGGAGGGCAGTTAGGGGTCACCAGGCCAGCAGGGGAGGGCAGTTACAGGTAATCGGGCTGGCTAGGGAGCAGTTAGGCTTGATCAGGCTGACAGTGGAGTGGTTAGGGGGTGATCAGGCTGGCAGGAAGAAGCAGTTAGGGGCAATTAGGTGAGCAGTTGGGAACCAGCAGTCTTGGATTGTGAGAGGGATGTCTGACTGCCCATTTAGGTCCTATCCTACTGGGCAGGGGGCAGTTAGGTGCGATCCTGGTAGGATCGGGATTAAATGGGCAGTCAGACATCCCTCAAGGGGTCCCAAATTGAAGAGGGTGCAGGCTGGGCTGAGGGACTCCCTTCCTCCCCGTCCCTCCCACCTGCCGTGCATGTATTTTGTGTACCGGGCCTCTAGTCTTCATAATAATACCAATTTGTTAGTTTCCTTTTTTCCTTCTCATCTCACGAGTATGCAGAATAGTTTTATAAATGCTACAGGATGTGTTAAAATGTCATTATTCTCATGTTCAGTGGAGTATGTGCTAGTGTATATTCTTATGTTTTAAAAACTTCTCATTTTTTCTAATATGCTATATATTGATAGGTGTAATCCACAGAAACACAACAAACTTAAAGAGTTAAAGGGTGCTGTGACATACACAGTTTGAGAACAGCTGTTTCAGGTAGTCTTCAGAAGCATGGTTTAATTTAAAGCCAGAAATACTGTGTGGTGGGTTCTGTTAGCACCTCCTGGAGCACCTAGAAAAGGAAGGCCTACAAAGGGTGCTGATTCCTGGAAGATCACATAAGTTGTAAGTTGCAAAGGCAGAATTCAACCCCAGTTCTAGAACTCTTACTACCTATTCTGCTGACTGCAGCCAGGCGGCCGCCTCTCAGAGAAACAGCAGGTTTTGACACTAAGTTCTCAGAAGAGGGACTAACTTTTCATAACTGGGGTCATCCCCAGGGAACATGGATATGAGGGTGTCCTCATGTGGGGAGCAGAGACCACATTCTAGTCACTTGTGAGCTGAGTTTGATTTGTACAATCAAACAATCGGGTGTCATTTTCTTAATCTGGGAAATGTCACTCAAAAAAGTTGAGACTTCCAGCTACATTGAAGAAGTGGAAGATCTAGCTCTACTGGCTGCTATTCCCAGGCCACCAGTCAGCCGTTTCTTTTAGGTGAAGTGCGCATCCCTTAGTTTGCCACAGACCTCACCACTCCCTATTATTGCCCCATAGTTCATGAACCTCCGTTAGGTTTCCTGACCCAGGTGTTTGGATGGAATGGCTGGAGATGATATATCTACTGCGTAGTGTTTATAGCCAGTCTGTTCTCAACTTAACTGAAACCTACAAAGGCACTGACATCCCGCTCCGGTCACCCCACCGCAAATGTAGTGCAGACCTCACTGGCAAAGCTAAATGGAGACCACGTGGCCTCTCTCCTCACTAAAGCACAAAGTTCTGATTCAGTAAAGAATGAGGATCTGCCAGTGAATTGCCATTTATTTTTAAATGTGCAGCCTTTTCTTTTCTAAGTGTAATAGTGAGATAAGCACTTTGCACTCACTGGCCTCATTTGTGTTTATTTTAGTAATGTCTGTTGTCCTCATTATTCCCGGGTCCAGGCGCTTCCTGAAACTTGGAGTGTCTCTGAACCTCTGGTGCTCATCAGATCAGTGGTCTGAAACCACCGGAGACCGTAATCTAAAGGGCTTCATTACCCTGCCATGTGGACATTTCAAATTTTTATGCTTAAAATAGCTCCCAATTCACCAGTGAATATTAATCTTATCATAGTTTTAGGTGTATATTTGTTAGCCTTTTTCTTCCTTTGCTTCATTCCAGACCATAAGTTTCATAAAGTTGGCAACCATCTCTTTGTTCACAATGTAAATTCAATGCCTTGCACAGTGTTTAGCATATAGTAACAGTGAGTAATAGAATGAATAAATGAGTAAATGTATAAATGCATCAGTTGTGTATATGATAACTCTTGTTCTCCTTTAGCCCCAGAATTGTATTGAAAGATCTTTCGTAAATTTTCATGCTTTCTAATTTGAGGGTTAAATCAGGGAGATGTTCCACTTAAATATACTTGCACATAAAGGTACATTCAGAGTGTGTGTGTGTGTGTGTGTGTGCAAGTGCACACGTTCTGTTGTATTCAGGAGTGCTCCCCTCTTCCTAATGTGAGGTCTGGAGGGAGCTTACACATCTGTCCAGCTGGGGTAGGTGCACTGAAGACCAGATGAGAGGTGAGGCTGACGGGCCTGCAGGTTCGGCACAGACGCCTGCACACTGGAAGGATCATGGTCCTGCAGTCAGAGTGGCGGCTGCTTAGCCTTCAGGAAGCCTCATGTGTAGCAGCAGCTTCCAGGCAGAGTGCTCTCCGAAGGGACAGAGCTCTGACCTTCGGCTGGAAGAGAAACGCCATTGTCTGTTAATCCTACTGGAACTAAAGATGAATAGTGAAGCGGCCTTGATCTGACACTGAGTTTGACTTTGATAGCTCGTCACTTTAAAAGGTTCTTTTATATTTATGAAAAAAAGCATGACGTCAAGTCAGGGGGGACATTTATATCAATATTTAAGACCAAGTTGTAGTGCTTCCAGAAAAAATAACAACAACCCTTGTGTGAACGGGCTTTTACATGCATAACTAATTAGCTTAGGTTATTATAAGCAGGCTGCTGTGGCAGTTTCCAGCGGTGCCTCGGGACACCTTGTGTAGTGCCTTCTCTATGCCAGTCAGTCTCCGATCGGAACTGCAGGGAGTAGAGGGAGCGAATAGCCTACCGTTTCTCGTTGGAGTGGGCCACCCAAAGCGTTGTTATGCTGGAAATGCTAGAATATAATCACTATCAGGTGAGCTTTATTCTTCCTATTCCGTCTCTGAGATATAATGCAATGTATTGAGTAATTTGCTTTTTCACATTATTGCAATAGACACTACTTTCAAGAAGTGTAACTGTTGAAATAATTATAGTTTGGTGCTATTTACCTTAAGAAGTAATTCAATTTTACTTTTAAATTAGGTAAATATTAGCAGGCTTTCCCCCCAGAGCTTGGCTGTGCTTAGCTCGTAAGAGTAAATTATGTTTGTCAAGGAAAAATGACTGAGTATCACTGATTTTTTTAAAAACATTTTTAATTCTGTATTAATGTTTATGAGAAATAAGAAAGGAGGAGAAATATTCTGGTAACTTAATACTCATGTATTTAAAAACACAGATAAGTGTTAGTGCTTTGTAAGAAGCTGCTTAATGGGCATTTGCTTTTTCGGTTGAGTTCACGATCTTAATTAGGATATTGACTGATTGTGTCCAATGAAAGTGAAGGATTTAATCCACGACACCTGCTTTAATCATCAGAACGTTTTTATTTTCAGTAACCATTTTTCAGGTGTTTCTTATGGAATTAAAAAACACACACAAAACAAAACAAGAAGCTGTTCTGTTTGCCAGGGAAAGTGAAATAAGTTGAGTTATGCTATGCTCCTTCTTCTAGACTATTGTTTTGACCTTAATAAATCCGTTCAGGTGTACTGGGGAAATTTTTGCCCTACAGTTAGTTTCATATTTTTAGTTCTACTTGAGAAGAAGGGCCGGTTTACAGAGATATACCCTCATTCCCCAGGAAACCAGACAGGCAAAGTGGGAGCCCAAGTCCTCAGAGTGAGGCTCTGGACTTCAGTGATATGAGAACCCATGAGCACAGTGCCTGGTATGCACCCGGGACTGGTCTTGATTCTGTTGGTGGACTGGCACGCCTCACATCTGTGCCTGAAACCAGAGCTGTCTGAACTCACCAATAACAGTGCTGTCTTCTCTTCCCTCCGCGGCTATGTTCAGGTGCAGACCCACCTGGAAAACCCCACCAAGTACCACATACAGCAAGCCCAAAGGCAGCAGGTAAAGCAGTACCTTTCTACCACTTTAGCAAATAAACATGCCAACCAAGTCCTGAGCTTGCCATGTCCAAACCAGCCTGGCGATCATGTCATGCCACCAGTGCCGGGGAGCAGCGCACCCAACAGCCCCATGGCTATGCTCACACTTAACTCCAACTGTGAAAAAGAGGTAATTCATGTCTCTTCCCTCTCCTGTTTTCTTACACTAAATGACTGTCTGTTGGATATTGTTCCTGCACTTGACTGTGGACTATGGTCTATCTGCGTGGCTCCATTCACGGGCCTTGTCCCAGATTGCCCAGCGCCCAGCCCTTCGCAGCCTCTCTGGGTTTTGGGCGATGGTGCATGTGGAGACCTGGCCATTTTCTGCCAGTTTCCACTGCCTCTGCTCAGGGTTCTCTTCTCTTCAATGCCTTTCCATTTACAAAGCAGTGAAAGTGCAGTGAGAGAGGAGAGGGAAGGTGGAAAAGGAAAAGCAAAAATAGACAAGGTGTGGGACAGGCGGTTTGAAGTTCCGCTTGTATTTCTCCCTGAGTGGAAAAAATAGTACAGAATGTGTGTGGATGGATTTGAATAATGCAGCCCATGAGAATCTAACAGAAAGGCAAGTGTTTAATTGCTGGGTAAATTCAGTTTATCATAAAAGCTGCTGCCCATCCAACCTGCTTTTGTAAAGGCTAATTGGAGACAAGACTCAGACACACCTGCCACTAATTGTGGCCGCAGAATCTGGTGCATGGAAATCCGAGAAGAGAGTTGTGATTTAAGTCTGTCATTTCCAGATTACGAGGTGCTGAGCCTCATTTTAATGGAGTTTCGGTGTACTCCAAGGTGACTTTTCAGAAGTTTGCTTGATTTTAATTTCTAAAGGCACCAAGTCTTTACCCCCTGCCCAAACAAACTGTCCTATTTCTCTGTCCATATTTGTCATCTAACAGGCTGATTTGATGCAAGTTTCATTATTTCATTTCTTGCTCAGATTCACCTTTGTTCGAAAATGTAGTTCATCTTGTTGCTGCACAATCAGCCTCATGTGAACATGTGGTTGAAGGGTCATTTGCAAACCCAAGTCAAGGGCTGATTTCGCTTGTGTTTTTGCAGGGATTTTATAAGTTTGAAGAACAAAACAGGGCGGAGAGTGAATGCCCAACAATGAACACACACTCCCGAGCATCCTGCATGCAGGTACTGAGGGGCTTGGGGCCCAGGATGGAACACTTGGGAATGAGGATCGGAATTTGTGGCTAATCACACCATCCTGATGTTTAAGACCCCCCCACCCTTTGATTTTTGTATTTGTTTTGTTTATTTATGTATTTATATAGTATGCCTTTTATTTCAGTTTGAACTCATACCACTCCTACTCACTCCATTATATTCCATTTTGTTTCACAACTCAGGGCATTCACACATGCTCTTATATTTTGCCAAGACTCCTCTCTCTGGATTGTACTGGGTCCTTACTTATCCTTCAAGACACCCCGGCACGTCCATGTGTCTGGATGCCCCCTGACCGCAGATGTAACACTTCACCTCGCAGGCGGTCACTTCTCTAGTTTCTCCTCCTGTTGGGCTGCGCTACAGGATACTAACAAGGGTTACTGCGCGTGGCCAAGGGAGTAGGGAATATGCTGTGGTCCAAAAAGAGAGAATTTTGTATAAATAAATACAATTAAGCAGGTTTTTGTTTGTTTTTTCTCTAGGGATAGTGAGAGCCTTTTCAGTTCTCATGTTCACTGCGAATTTTGCTTATTCAGATAGTCTATCAGAGTAGACTATCTCATATACACTATTTCCCATTTTTACACAGTACTGAGTATCCCATGGGACTCAGATATCCAGTAATTGTCGTTAGTGAAAACCGTTCAGCTATTTTACTTATGATGAGAGGTGCCCTAGAGCTCTCAGCTTCATGAGGTCAGAGTCCGTACACTTTGTAAAGTGAATTTTCCTTTAATCCCTTTACTGATTTAGTTTTAAAGATAAAAAGCTATAAATAGAGCCGTTTTCTCCACAGTGTCTCAAGATTAAATAGTTACTAAGAGATTAGACTTAAAATGCATTTTCCCTAAGTTGCTTTAAGCAATTAAATAGTGCGTATAATACATAAAGTTCAGTAAACAAGGTTAAAATGCTATAATTCATTTAGATACCATCATATGTGCACATTATGCAAATGTGTAGTTTAGCAGTTTTGATAGGCTATTATCAGTAATAGGTTCATATGTTATATATTGTTTTGTAAAATGGAATCTCATGGAGCATATATTCTGAAACTATTAATTTAATATTTCATGGATATTTTCCCAAGTAATTAAAGGTTCTATGACAGTCTACTTAATGGGTATATAAATTATGCTACATTCACTTATTGATATAGTTATATATTTAAAATGTATGTCTAGATGTATAAGAGAAAGCAAAATAAGCCACAAAATTTATTGCTTTTTGTATATTTTTCGTTATCAGCTTGCATTACTTTTTTCATAAAAGAAAAAAATTATTTAAAACATTTTATCACACCAGGTCCTCTAATTTTTATAGTAAAAAGAAAATAAAAATTTACAAAGGAAGGTTTTTTTAAGTCCCTTGGTCCATTTGCCTGTTCACTAGCATAATTAGAAAATTATCTCTTAAAAACAAAGCTGGTATACCTACAGGTGGAACTTAATAAAGTATGCTGGCAGTTATTCAAAACTGACTTGCAGTCACTCTTCTCAGGCCCTGTGAGCACTTTGCATGATTTATTCTGAAACCTTATAAGAATCCAGCAAGGCAGTGAGCATTATGAACCCATTTTACAGACAGGCCCACTGAAGCATTAAGGATTGGGGGCTTTGCATCCAGTACAGAAAGAGGGAGAACAAAAGTTCCAACAAGTCCCATGATATTGGAGCTTGTCCTCTTTAATTGGAAGCGTCAAAAAAAAAAAAAAAAAGAAGAAGACCCACAGGACCATGTCTCTGAATCTTGAGATTTCGTCATGTGCTTACGAAGGACTCTTAAGATCCAGGCCTTGTGGCGTGCCCATGCGCGCACACACACACAGACACACAGACACAACCAGCCCATGTACATAAGGTGTTTGCTGGTGGAGAAATGTTTTCGCAGACTCGTCTTCCAGTAGCTGCGATATGCACATAATCACTGCTGTTTACTGTCACGGTGGTGGTTTGACACTTTAGGAATAAAATTGTCCCGTGGGATGTCAGCTTCAGGGCTGTGATGATAACCCCGTCCTGGGGGAGTCCCCGGGGAGCACAGGGCACAGGGCACCTGCACCAGGAGAAACTTACTTTACAAGTCACTGTGAGGTCAGAGCAGGCTACCAGGGCCCTCGAGCCGTGCCCCACACCCTGACGGGAGCGAAGGGCTGGACTGCCCCATATTCTCCCTCCTCCAAGGAGGGCCCCAGAAGTGAAATACCACCGCAGATGAGAGCCTGGTTTCTATTTGGGATGCTGAGCCTTGCATGAGTGACTTAGGGGTAGTTGCTTCTCGTTTATCCTGCTTGGAAACAGCTGTAATAACAGCACTGTCCCTGTGTGGGCTCCTGCAGCAGCTAAAATCTCTGAGCGCAGTGCCGTGCCCGCTCGTCACGCACACAGCGCTGGTGGGTGCCATCCCCGCCACCTGTGTGTGCTAACGGCCTCAGTCATGCTCACATTTTGGGAGAAAGGACAGTTCTGAGAATCTAACTAAAGAGCATCATTGCTTTGGATCAGAAAAGAGTTGGATCTCTTTTTGGATTGCTTTGCCTGGTTTTGCTTACATCTCTCCCATTGCCCTTTTTCCTGCAGATGGATGATGTTATCGATGACATCATTAGCCTAGAGTCAAGTTACAATGAAGAAATCCTGAGCTTGATGGATCCTGCCTTGCAAATGGCAAACACGGTATTGATGACTTTTCTTTAAGGAAAACCTTAAGCTGTTTTCAGTGTTCGCTTCCTTTCCCAGAACTTTTAGTTTATCTTTGGAAGTGATTCATCAAGAAATGTATAATAATAAAACAGAATTATCTCAGGATCACAAAGAAGTGACTTGGACATCAAACGTTCAGTTTACAAAACTCCACTTTCCCTAGAGGCCAGGTCCACTTTCAGCAGGACAGGCCTTCCTGTCCCCCGGCGTCCTCCTCCCGCTGGGCACCGCTGCCCGGCCGCTGGCTTCGCCAGCAGGGCTCTGACCGGAGGATAGTGCAGTCTGACAGGCAGCGTCCTGCTGTTCACAGGTGACGGGGGACAGTCAGGTTACCGTCAGCAGCAAAATTTATTCCTGTTTTAGTGAATTTTTAAAAAGTAGAATATTTGCCCTTAGGTGTCACTGCCCCCTATAATTTGGAGCGCTGCCTGTATTGTTTACTGTATTTCACTCCTTACATGTGTGTCTTATGTTACTCTTCTGCCAGTCTCTTGCAGGTATTTTTGTCCTCGCAGTCATTCTATGAGTTCTGTTGGTCAGGTGGGGTTTAGCGTTGCTGCCGTCATAGGGTGAGGGAGTGTGGTGTGGCTGTCAGCTCCTCAGGAGTTTTTGTGTGCCCAGCCAGGCCTGTCGCTTTCTATGAGAGCAATGCCATGCGCTATCGTAGTCGTTAATGACTGCTGTGTAAACGCGGACTTGCACAGGGGTGCAGGGAAGCCCTTGGTTGCGGGGCGCAGTTTAAAATTTGCGTGATGAAAAAGCTCTGGAGATGTTTCACAGCAATGTGAATATACTTAACACCACTGAACTGTACGCTTAAAAACGGTTAAGATGGTATATTTTATATGATTTTTTTTACTGCAATAGAATAATTTTTACAAACTAAATTCCTGTAATAAGTTCTCTTGGCCAGGAAGCATGATAACCTATAAAAATTTCCACCTACATTGCTAGTAAGCTCAATGTTTAGAGTTAGCATTTTCTTTTCCATCAAGTTCAGTCACCTGATGCCTGGAAGAGTGAGGACACTCCTTGCAACCTCAGGCCTCTTCTAGGATCTTTAGTTTTCTCAACTCCTTCCCATTTAAAGTCACTCCCTGGTTTTGAAAGAACTATTGATAAATATCCTGCCATCTTGACAGATGTGTCCATGCAAACACACCGTCCTCTCTGAGCCCTTGGTTGGCTTCCGTGGACCCTTCCCTTTCCAGCTTTGTGCCCCTGTGAGGCAGACCACACCTGTCGGCAGGCAAAAGCTCAGGTGAGCTTGCCCTCGGGAATTTATAAATGCACCCCAAGCCAGGGGTATATTTCTAGTGTTTTCCATGCCCGGCCGCATCCATCAGCCTGCCCCAGTCATCTCAAAAGAACGTGGTGGTGGGTGAGGTGGCCTCTTTGCCCCTGGTGTGTGGCGGACAGCTGGCCCCATTCAGGACAACTGTAGAATCGATAAAATTTAAAAATCATCATCGCTTTTCTTTTCCTCCAAGGGTGAGGGCATCTGAGCCACCCTTCTCTGCACTGACCTTCTCTTGCATGTCCTGTGTCCCCAGCCGGAAAGCTGCTTGGCGCCTCCAGGGAAGGAGTGCCCTCCTCTCAGGGAAGCAGCGATGCACAGCGGCCAGGAGCCGGAGATTCCCAGCAGGCCTGGCTTCCAGTCCGGGGTGGCCTTGCAGTTACTTAGTTCCCTGAAGCCCTGCACTTCCCCTCTGTCAGATGGGGCTGATAATGGTCTCTCCCTCACATGGTCATCCAAGAAAGCAGTTAGCATCAACACAAGTTGTACTCACATATTTAATTATTAAGTGTAATTTATTACACTGTAAAATAATTGTGATAGTATTTTATTCCGGCGCTATTTATTGAGCACCTGACTGTGTCCAGCTGCACGTTAGAATAGCCTCATACTTAGTAACCCAGATGTCCTCACCGGGAGTCTCTGGGAATCCCAGACAGGGCCGCAGCTCACCTCACGGAGGACTCGGCCCTGACAGTACCTCTGGAGACAGTTGTCATGACCCATTCTTCTCTGCTTTAGCCTAAACCCATGTGTCTCCTCAGTCTGTCATTCCCTCGTTGTCTGAATGCTCTTGCAGTGAAGGAAGGCTGGATTAGCATTCACTAAATGCCGAATAACCAGCCCGCGCTGGGTGAGGCCTCAGCAGGCCAGGGGCTACTCCTCTGAGAACAGGGCATCAGGAGCGGGAAGGCTGTCTCAGCAGTTTCCAGATGGGACCCCCACCCCGACC
This sequence comes from Pipistrellus kuhlii, assembly GCF_014108245.1. Lineage (NCBI taxonomy): Eukaryota > Metazoa > Chordata > Mammalia > Chiroptera > Vespertilionidae > Pipistrellus > Pipistrellus kuhlii. Next base: position 1,885,557 of record NW_023425416.1, on the reverse strand, counting down.
CCCTGGGCAAAGTTTAAGTGATTCCCTGCCTCACTTTTCTAGTCCAGAAAATGGGGATAAAAACAGCATCTAAACATTAGAATTAAGAATGCATCTACAAAACAGCATTTGAACAGTCCTGGCCCTGATATGCCCTCACTAAATGTTAGTTAAGCCTTTATTTTTGATAAATTTGGTTATCAAAATTAAATAACAAAGCTACTACAACTTACTAACATTTTAATTTTTTCCACAGTGAAGCTTAAACAATGTTTTTCATGTTAGGCATTTCCCCCTTTTATTTGATTCTTTGAAATCTTTGTTTCAAGTTATTTAAAAAAAAAAAAAATAAGTGGAAGGAACACAGAGAGGAAACTGTCCTTAGGGGATTGGAGTCTAGAAACCACTCTTCTGAGAGCACAAGGGCCTCTTGTGGCATCAGAAACAAAGAATAGAAGTCCCAGTTTGCTTGTGCGAACAGTGCCCAACTGATTCTCAGAGGAAGGGACCATCCAGAGGGAGATATTTTACAATGATCATTTACTTGAAAAAGTAATCATTTTTGGTGGATCAGAAAATTGAACAACTCGATCCAGACCAAGTTTGGGGTCACACCCCCAGTGAGTCCACCTTCTTGTGTGCCAGGGGCTGTGCTCCCACTGTCCATGTCATTGGTGGGCCGGAGGGAGGTCTGGTCTTCCAGGCGGAGGTGCTGGTAAAGTCCAGCAGACACCGCTCCCTGGAGGAGGAGATGCCTCTGCTTGCTTAGCTCCAAAGGTGTGGTTTTGACCTGATGTTGATGTTCACTGTGTTTATGAGGGGTTTTTCTAATCCAGAAGGGGAACCACAGCATCACGACTAGGAGACTGACTTTCAGTTAGAAAGCCGTACCATTGTAATCAGCCATCCTTATTGTAGCTTCAGCGAATCACAGCCATTAATACAAAGAGCAGACGCCACCCTTTAGGGCAGGCCCCTTGGCCGTGGCACTGTTAACATGTGAGTGGGTAATCCTGGGCGTGGGCCGCGCTGTGCACCTCACAGTGTGTAGCAGCACCCTGGCCTCCGCCCATAGGTGTCAGTAGCACCCCTCCCAGTTGTGACAGCCAACAATGTCTTTGACGTTGACACGTGTTCCTTGGAGGGAAAATCACTGGTTTGAGATACTGAGTGAGCATCTCAGCCCCACAGACTCTGATTCCTGTGTTAATGGTGCTGCAGGCTGACAAATGAACATGGTGCACGGTTTCCTATATCAAAGCAAATCATGCCCAAAGCAGGTTTGAACTGGTCTCTGACTCCCTAGCCCAGGTGTAGAGTCGCCACATTATTACTTTGTGAGTTTGACTATCCGTACTCTGAATTGTTCTGGGCTTTGAATTGTTCAGATCCAGTTGGAAATTAATTGAACACTGCAGCTTCTCACTAACATCAGCAGGTTGAAACTGCCCTCCCCCACTACTGCCAAGAATGCGGAACATGGGCCTCCTATCATGCAGGCAGCTAGAACTGTGGCTTTTCTCCCTTCAAAATCAGTAATATAACACACAAGAGCCTGCCTAGTTCTGTGCCTGGGCCAGTCTAGCCCCCACAGAATGCAGCTTTCCCCAGCAAAACGTGCTGCTGGGCTCTGTGTTGCCAACTCCTAATCGTGAGGATAGGATAGGGAAGGACGCTGAAGCAGATGGAGGCTTCTGCGCTGCTTTTCTAACTGGAAGGAACGCTGTCTGACTAGGTGGGTAATGTGAGGCATCTCTGAAGATTGGAGGTCCTCTCCTCCAGGAGTCACCGCCAGTCCATGCCACTCCAGCCTCCAGTCTCCCCTGTCTGGCTCTATCTCCCCACCCGCTGGCCAGTTTACTTGCTTTTCCATCCCTTGTCCCCTCTGCCTCTGTGGCTCTCTCGTCCTGTTTTCTACCCCACACTCCTTGTGTCTGTCTCTGTCTTGTTCCCAGTTTTTTATTCTTTCACCTTCTGTCTCTCTTTCTGTGATTCTGCACTTAAATCTGTGTACACAGACCATCGTCCTTTAGAAAATGGTTAGGAAATATGTCCTTGTCCTGGGGAAGCTGTCAGTTAGGTGTCTCCAGATGCATCGGTGACAGGATTTTAAAATTCCTAACAATCATCATCATACACAATTGCACCTTTCCCTTCAAGTTACATTTGAAAACATGATACAGATGATTTATTTCCAGAGCTACAGGAATAGTTATTTAGCTTGTTATATTGAATTTTGGAGTCATTTTCTTGGCTTAATAGTACCCAATACTTCTTCCTGAATCCGAAATTTCAGAAAGCTGGGAGGCGGAGTCTTTGTGATCCAGACGGTGACGAGAAGTCACAGCAGCTCTATAATTTCAACTCCAATTCTACAATATTAAGACATTGGAGTACCTTTCGCTCGGCTGTGTTAAGCTGGACAAGAATAAAACTGAACATACACAAGGCAAGGTTGACCCTAAAAAGGTGACCTAATTAAAATAAAACAATTTTATGAAATGATAGCTAATAATCAAAGTCACCTTTTTATCACTTTCTTAGTTAGAGGGTCTTGAAAGGTGGTCCTGGAGCTTTTTACATTACCCCATGGCCTGGTTTATATGCCTCGGGGCCGGGAGAGAGGTGTCCTTCCAAAAGGAGCTACAGCCTAGGAGCAAAGAGAGAGCCCTGCTCTGCTGGTAGGCGTCTCCTCCCCCACGCAGCAGGAGCAGAGCTGGCGCCTATTCCTGCCAGGAAAAAGCTTATTGTGTGCAGGCCTCCTGTCTCTTCAGCGTGGAGTTTAGTTCATAGAGTATTTATTTAGAAGCCATGAAAGAAATGAATGGCTGGTGGCTGCCCAGGAAGGGAAACACATTTGATCCATCTTTATTTGTGCAATATTTACATCTGCATGTCAGTGGCTATTTGAGAGAATGGAAGGTAAAATATGCAGTACAGCTTTACGCAATACCTCTTGGTCACTATCCATTTTAATCACGTTGAATGCTGTCTAAGTTTACAGCTCAGGTATGTAATCAAGGAAGGGCATGCTGAGGGATGCAAAGCCTTACCAGGTAGTAGTAGTTACAGGAATTGAACTGGGTGGAAATGGGAAGTTTCACTTCACTCTCCCTGTAGTTAATCCTTAGAATTTATTTCAGGGAGTGGGAAAAGCAAAATGTCTTGGACCTGTTATGTTTACAAAAAATGGGCCCATCAAACTCTTACTATGAACTAGTCAGAGGAAAATATATACACAACAAAAGGAAGCCATTGTTAGGGGAAAATATTTTTACTACTGTAAAATATTCAGTTCAGAGCTAGAGAAAGCTCCTTTTAATCTATCTTAAGAAAGCTAAATGCTTCCTTTTCTCCTTTTTTTAAGTATAATTTTTTACTTTTATTAAAGTCTGTGAGCTCCCTCTTGTGGCTTTGTGAAAGATTTCAGTTTCAAGAAAAAAGCTTTTCATTGGCAATAAGGAGATGCTTATTTCCAATAAGATGCTTTTCATTGGGGGGCTGGGGGAAAGAATAAGATTAACAATAAGTAAGAATAAGAATAAGAAGAAGAAAGGGAAGGAAGAAATTGGCTTTGGTGAAAATCCCGACTGAGTGAGAAAGGCATGCCATATAGAACCCTATTTTACAGCATCAGCCAGCACCCGCACGGGCCCTAGCTGTGCGGGGTGCCCTCTGCCAGCCGGTCTTGTACCACTTGTGGGTGTGAGCTTTGTCCCTTCCTCTCACAAGGGGAACTAGACAAGGAGATTATACACTGTAAGCGAACAAAAAGGCAAACTTCTCATGTTTTCTAATTTAAAAAAAACCACTTTACATCAACCATTTCTTTTAAATAAAGTCTAATATAGGTATGGGTTTTGTCTGAGTAACTTAGGACTTGTTCAGCAACTCATTTCCGTTACTGATTTCTCTCTCCAGTTACCCGTCTCCGGAAACCTGATTGACCTCTATGGCAATCAAGGACTGCCCCCCCCTGGCCTCACCGTCAGCAACTCCTGTCCAGCCAACCTTCCCAACATCAAAAGGGAGCTCACAGGTAACACCCAGCAAATGTGCTGCTTCATTTTCTCATGAGTAAAGTAATCAAAACAGTGACCTCCAGTCTATTTCCCACTCACAGACATACTTTTTAACATCTGTGCAGCAGGTGAAACTGGGAGCAATATTTTAAGGTGGAGGACTTGACTTAAAAATCCTCGTGTCCAGGACTCTGTGAGATTCCGGGAGTCAGGGCTGCCTTTGCCCCTGGACTACCTCTCTGTGGCCCCGTGTATCTGTGATGGCTGCTGCTCTGGGGAGGGAGCGTGGGGGGGGGGGGGGCAGCTGACAGAACTGTAAAAGCTGCTGCCCGGCCCATGTTTACGTCACTTGCCAAGCCCTGGAGGCATTGAGGGCCCCTGTGTGAATTTTCCTGCCACAGACCCGGAAGCCCGCAGCTGGGATGGGGAAGAATGTGTTTCTTACATTTTCACATGCCTCCTATTATTTTTGTGTATTAAGTGCAAGAGACGTATTACACAGAGTGAAAAATAAATTACAAAATGGAGTGACAGGTCTTGTTTGTTCTGAGGCAAGTGTGAAATGACCCATTTCTCCCTTTTGCTCAACACGTTAGGGAAGGCAGTAGGCCATTAAAACATGAGGATAGTAGGCCAGGCATTCCTCCTTGCTGACTTGTAGGGCACTCCCCCCACCCCCTGTTGCTGTTTGGTCCTTGCATCCTGTGGTGTTGGGTGAATAGGCTGAGAATATGGTACATAGATTTGGTGCCAAAAATCTCTGTCCTATTCAATGGTATCTTTAAAAACTACTTCAGAAAATTGTGGCAGGAGAAAATTTTTTTTAAAAAAATCACTGATTTGGGCTAAAAAAGATAACTAATTAATTAATACAATAAATACCATCAGAGGCCAATCAAGTAGTGAATACCCTACAGGAAAGAAAAGTACCATGAGGTTTTAGAAAATATTGCTAAATAATAAAATATGGTTAGAGTGACATGACTAAAATTCTTACTACTTGAGTTCGAAGTAGAGTTTGAATTATGTACTATATGATTGTTCACAAACCTAGGAAAACCACAGAGACAGGGTGAGGAGTAGGAGAAGTGGGTGAAGGGGCATGGATGTATTAAATTTTTAAAAAGCAGATACAATGGAGAGTATACTTCTAAAGTCACTTGCCTCTAAAAAAGTGACTTCTGTGGACAGGCCAAGGGTAACATGCCAGGAAAGGGAGCAATGGGCAGGAGTTGGGGTGCTAGAGGGGAGCGTGCATGATGTCACCAAAGGCAGACAGGCTTAGGAGCCAGGGTCTGACCTAAAGGGAGGGGAGGAGTGGTCTTTATTAACACGAGGAGGAAACCGGGCAGTGATTTGAACAGAGGTTTAAATGTTCTTTAACCATAGAGAGGCAATGAACTGCTAAAAAGGGGTGGATACTAATGAGTGCCCGACCTCGAGAGGGAGCCTCCTCCCAGGGCCAGGGCGGGTGGACGTGGCCACAGCAGATGCACAGAAGCCATTGGGGGCCTTGACCAGAACTGGCCCGCAGCTGGTGAGCTGAGGTTGGCAGGCAGAGAACTGTGGGGTCTGGCTGGAACCCAGAAACAAAAGGAAACCAAACAAATTAAAATCCTGAGGTGGAGGGGCATAAATAATAGTGCCTGGAAATACTGAGGCTGGCCTCCCCAATTGCACTAATTCAGCCTGTGAATTCCGGATATAAATATATACAGTAATATACATCTAACCACTCCATGTGCTTCTCTAGCTGGAAGTTCTAGGGCGTGTGTTATAAAGGCATCAAAGAAAGACTTAAAAGTTCTGTTGCCGGGAAAGCTGGTCTGGCTCCTGAGGGAGGAATGCGAGGTGCTCGCACTCGCTGCTTTTCTCCTCCGGCCTGTCTGTTCCCAGTGCGCCTGCACTGTGACCAGGGGACTGGTCTCTCTATTTTGTAGAAACCCCAGGTTTGCATTTACTTGATATATATTTAGACTGAAAACTGCCTGCTTTTTCATATTGTGTGGAGTCAGGTCAGGTGAGCTGGCCTCTTGGAAACGGGGCTGTTCTGTGTTCACATTGTTTTGTGCCGTGACCAGTTCCAGTTTCTAATTGCTTCATTCACGTGCACAGCGTGTATTTTCCCCACAGAGTCGGAAGCGAGAGCCTTGGCTAAAGAGAGACAGAAAAAGGACAATCACAACCTGAGTAAGTTGGTTTTGTTTGTCATAGTGAATGTTGGAATTGATGTTCACTTTTTATCAAGTTTTCCCCCAGAAAATTTAGAGGGAAATTGACTTCTATGATATCAAAGGCATATTTTATAGCAGAAAATTATTTTTTCAGAGAAACCAAGGTATTTTTCCCATGCTTTATCTCATATCAAATTGAAATTTTCCAGTACCCTGAAGACTGTTTTCCTTGTTTATAGTATTGGTTTTGTATGTGTGTGAGTAAAAGACACTTGATCCCCAACTACCCAATTGTAAGTGTTGTTCACACTGGAACTTATTAACAATACAGGGTTAGGGGAGCACCTTCTCCGGAGAGATTTGAAAGGAAAAAGGGAATCCTCTGGGGGTAGTCTATCAGTAGGTGAGGTAGCCTTCCAAGTTTTTTACTTTACCTGTGACATAAAAATAATTTAACATTTAAAATTATTTGTATGTGTTTAATTTACTCTCAATCAAATGTTTAAGCTGTTCCTATAAAAACTTAAGATTTTTGTTTCATAAATAAGTAAAGAGGCTGCGCATTAAAAACAAAACAAAAAGGATTGGGCTTGGAGGCAGGAAACCGTTCGCTTGTGAGTCAGTGTCTCATCCCATGGCCGCCTTGCTCTCTTTCCGACACTGATGTTTAAGAATGTAGGTTACATAAAATGCTCTGTTCTGACGGAAATGATAGAATAAGGCCAGAGTTCTCCTCTGATCCTTGGGATAATCTTTCTTTTTCTCAATTTGCTGTCGGTCTTCTCGGCCTCTTTCCTTGTCTTTAAGCCACACCCAAAATAGAAAGCACTGCGCTGTGATGAGGAAACAGACACTGTCGCATGGTGCACACTCCATGCCTGCTGCTTTCCTCTGTGGTGGGCCCTGGAGACTCCGCAGTAATAACTGACCCGCTGCCGGTAAAGACTGCTGCTGAGTGTCCCACAGCGTGGCCGCCTGCTGCGAGAGCTCTTTCCATGTGTCCCTGCTGTGAACAATGCCACGTGGACATCTGTGCATGAGCCTCTGTGTTTGTTACCAAATAGAAAGAACCTGTGCTCCCCCCACCAGCCACCCCCTCTCCCCCCACCCAGTGCTGGCAGAGCCACACCGGAAGTCCTGAGCACTGGGGAGGAAGACTGGCTGTTTTATCATGAATGATGCCACCCCGGAGAGCGGGCAGCTAGTGCTCAGAGCCTGGACTCCCGGTGGCATGGCGTGTCGTTACAGATTCTATAGGATAAAGCACAGGGCACTGTGGGTTGGGATTCCGAGTTGTACCGGGAGCTGCCGGGGCAGGGGAGGGCCAGGGAATCAGTTCCTGAGCGCAGCTCTGTCTGGTCTCATGGGAAAGTAGCCAGGGGGCCATTCCACCTCGGGGCTCAGGAGCTGACACAGCCCAGCCAGAATGTTCTCTGCTGTAGAGCTCTATTCCTCAGTCCCGGCTCCTGTCTGCTGCTGCCTCGGGTTGCTGATTCCCAGGGGAAGGTCTCTGAGGGGTAGAGAGAGAGACGATTTCCAGAGTGAAATGTATTGATATGTGCACCTGTGTGTGTTTATGAGTGCATGGTGGAAGGTTCTGGGCGTCACCCTCAACCTTGACAAGAAATATAGGTGTTTGATGGTGTAAAAAGGTGGTTTTTACTTCTTCCTTTATATACTTTTGTATGTTTTGCAAGTTTATATAAGCTTATACCACTTGCATAATTTTAAAAAGCTATAAGAAGGCATTGAATTAAAAATAAAATGTAGTACATCTAAATGTTGACAGGGATAGATGTCTACAATATGCTGTTAAGTAAGAAATGATAGATATAGAATCATCCTATATAATAAAGAAGTAATATGCAAATTGACCATCACTCCAACACACAGGATGGCTGCCCCCATGTGGACACAAGATGATCGCCACAAGATTGCCTGCAGGGGAGGCCAGTTGTGGGTGACCAGGCCGGCAGGGGAGGGCAGTTAGGGGCATCTAGCTGGCAGGGAAGCAGTTAGGTGTTGATCAGAGTGATTAGGGGGGTGATCAGGCAAGCAGGCAGGCGAGAATTTGAGAGCCAACAGTCCTGGATTGTGAGAGGGATGTCCAACTGACTGTTTAGGCCCTATCCCGGAGTGGGATCGGGCCTAAACAGTCAGTTGGACATCCCTCAAGGGGTCCCAGATTGGAGAGGGTGCAGGTTGGGCTGAGGGACACCTCCCCTTCCTCATGCACGAATTTTGTGCACCGGGCCTCTATTTTTTAAAATTACTCTAATGCAACTGCATCATTCTTTATTTAATACTTAGTTACCGAGGGCCTACTATGATCCAAGCTCATGTGGATGTTTTGAAAGCCTCAGTGAAAGTATGTACATACATACAGAAAATACAGGCATTAGATGGTAGAAAGTGAACCTGTGAATGAATGATGTGGATGTCGGATGGCAGGACGTTTTATGAGGAGATAAAATGCAACCACACAGTGGAGTGTCAGGATGGAGTGGGTATTGGGTTTTAAATAGGGTAGCCAGGGAAGGCTCACAGGATAATGTGGGTCACTCCCTGAAGCAGAGCCACTCAGATGCTTGGGGACAAGTGCTCCATGCAGGGGTGACACCAGTATGAAGCTCTAAGTGGGGAGTGGAGTCCCAAAGAGGTTGAGGAATAGCAAGAAGTTTGGGGCTGAAGGGGGACCCAGAGGAGTAACGATAAAAGATAGGTTTGGAGTGGGAGAGGATAGAAAACGAAGCGGGAGTGATGGAGGTGCCCGTGCTTGTGGCCTGCCTTGAGGGCGGGGCTTTTGTCCAGGTGAGATGGGGAGTGATGGAGGGTTTTCAACCAAGGACAGCCGTGCTCTGCCTTACTTTTCACGGGACCCCTCCGGCTGGGGTATTCTGGCTAGACCAATGGGGGTGGGGAATGGTGGGTCTGGGTGGAGCACAGAGACGAGGTAGTTGGATTGCAGGAATCCAGGTGGGAGATGGTGGCTTCCATCAGTAGCCATACAAGCTGCATGGACTGTTCTAGAAATACTGTGAGGATAGAGCCAACAGATTTGATGCTATAGCAGCGGTGGGATATGAGATGACAGAGGTGCAGTATTGATTCCAGGAGAGAGTTCTGCCAAGTGAGAGGGAACCTGGGCGGAGTGTAGGCCACCCCTAGAGCTCCCCAGGGAGGCAAGGAGGCGGACCTGCGAGTCTGGAGTTCCAGGAGGATGCCGGGCTAGATGTGTACCTGTGGAGTCTCAGCTGGTGTGTGGCATTCAACCCGGAGGCGGCACCAGTCACAGGAAGTGAATGTGGACCTAGAAGAGGCCCAGAACTGTTGCTGGGAGCCAGTGTGTGTGTATTTTTAGGGTTAAAAATAATCACCAGGGACATGTAAGACATGTAAAAGCAGTTGCTGGGTTGTAGGAGGCTTTCATGTCACTCGGTGTATTTCAGTGTTGTGTGAATGTTACGATTATTATGTGCTTTGGAAAAGGAAGGAACGTTGTCAGAGGAGGTTAGCTAAGCAGATCAGAGGTGCGAAAGCTCCTCCTTCGGCACCATTGCATATGACCTGCTACTTCTGTTTTTATAAAAGCTCAGTGACAGACAGTAAGATATATGACTGATTTAATGATAGAGATCATCACTCAGCTTAAAAAGGCAACATATTTTGGGAAGTAGTGAACAATATTTTTTATTCAAGTGAATCAAATGTAAATATGTACTCAGTTATACAAAATAATCTAATAATAAATATGTATTAGGTTATAATATATTTAAAGTAAAAAGTTAACATCTTTAATTCAATTTATTAGACCTTAAGTTATTTGGAATTAATAAATTAAGAACATTTATTAACACATATGCTTTGCTACTTCCTTCACCTTCCTCTAAGAAGAACATGCAACTAGATTTATGAGTGGGGGCACTGTTGGGCTGGTGATGTAGGTAAGGGTGCTGGACATACCTTCTGGTGGGTTATCCGGACCACAGCCACACGTCACAGGGCCTGGCGAGCACGTTGAAGCGGTCACCTGCTGTATGAGTACAGCACTCAGTACAAAGGAGAGAATGTAAATTTGACTACATGTTGAAATGACAATCTGAATATATTGGTTTATTAAAATGTTAAAGTTAATTTCACCTTTTTGTACTTTTTTAATGTGGCTGCTAGAAATTTAAAATTTCATCTACAACTTGCATTATGTTCCTATTGGGAAGCACTGGGCCAGAGCAGGAATTTTTGTGTGGCCTCTGAGCAAAGAAAGTGTTTTACATTTTTAAATAGTTTTTAAAAATCTAAACAAGAATGACATTTTGGGATATGTAAAAGTTATATAAAGTCCAAGCTTCGGCAGCCAGGCTTTTTACTAGTAGACGTGAACTGCACACACGTTTCACCTGGTTAATGTGATCGTTGACATTGACTTTGGTCAGTAAATAAGTGTGGAAGTCTGTTTTATCTCCTGTTGTGTGAGTGCCTACATAGTGGCCTCAGTTCTTGCAGCTCAGCCAGCAGAGCCGAAATCCCCAGGGCCCTCTGCAGCAAGTCTGCCTGGTCTGCAGTCAGGGTGGGGACCTGGCCCTCCCACTTCCTGCTGTGTCCTTGCCTCCCTAGTCTCAGGGCAGTTTTCCTGTTTGTAATGGTGTATAGGAACCCCAATTCAGGGTTGTGATGGGATCAGATGGGATCAGATGAGAAATGTGTATCTGAGGGCTTAATAATTATAGCTCATTTGAAAAGCTATTTTAACCTCAGTACCAAAACCACAGAAAGACGGAAATACATGGTCAGGTTTCCGTGGTCCTGAGCCATAAGGTTGATACACGCATGTCATTAATGAGATACTTTCATGCCAATGCAATGCTGTTGCTAATAGTTCTTCTTGTGCTCTTTTCTTGAAGTTGAACGAAGAAGAAGATTTAACATAAATGACCGCATTAAAGAACTAGGTACTTTGATTCCCAAGTCCAATGATCCGTGAGTACAATTGCATGTTAATCTGCATCGTATATTTTTGTACCTTAATGTTTTTTTCATATATTGCAAAAACTGCACCGTTATGAAATCCAGTGTAAAGAAGTCCCCCTTTTCTTGGGTTTCATCCTAAATACGCCATACACCTTGCTTTTGATAGTCTCATCAACTAAGATGCTGAGGGAAGTGCACCGAACTGGACAGCAGGGTGATTGGACATGAGATAGCTCTGGGTGTGAGGAGAATCCTTGGCAAGCAAACGCTGAGCTGCTAAGCAAAACGTACCAGCTTCTGCAGGACAGCGATCGCAGTGCCTGCTGAAGCCAGGCTTTGCTGGCTGCTCTTCATCTCGAACGGCATCTGTAGGCACTGAGAGCTGCTATTGCAGACTTCACGTTTAACAGTTGTGTGTGTTTTTTAAACATTCGTGTTCTTTGTATGTTTTTCCTTTCTAGAAAAAAAAAAAAAGAGTACGTTTTAATCCTCTTCTAAGTACATGGGTCAGCTCTGGGGATTCAGCTATCTTCCCGCCCACTGCTTGGGGGGTCACAGTGTAAAGGTCTCTTTCCTGCTGGCAGCAGCAGCAAACAGGACAACACAGAGTTTTTATCCATTAGACACCGGCCCATTGAAGTGAGGGGCTCCAGGATGAACACATTTAATGGCTCCCACAGGCATTCGATGAAATTAGCGGGTGAATATGACCTTTTAGCTATCTAATAAAATGGAAAGATGAAATCAGCCATTATTCATGCACGGCTTATTAAGTTTGCTATTCACATTATTGTCAGGGTATTTGTGACAAAATAAAATGAAACCATTGTAAGGTGGCTCTGATGAATGAATGTTCAAGCACAATTTCCATCATCCACATTTTATTTTCCAGGTTTATCAAGGAAAACCATTTTGAAACTCAGAACATTCGCATTCTCAGCTCTGCGAAAGGGCTGTGACCTTCATTTCCTGTCCTCGTTCTGGCATGATAGCGGAGCTTGAATCCCTCCTTTCCTGTTCTTCATCAGCTCTTGCTTCTTAGCATGTACTTTTAGGCTAGCATGGGAATCTCTTTACCGAAGGATGAAGTTCTGGGCGGGAGTGAAAGCCTCCCCTGCCTATCTCCTTTCTCCTTTAGTCATTACTTAAGTTTACCATCTAAACTGATAATGATCTGAATTGGTAGGCATTGTTTTAAGATAAAATGGACTGTCATCTGTTACGGAAACCCCCAAACCCCCATGCCAGGTCCGGGAGCAGACCCTGGGGCGACTGAAGAGACAGTCACAGACCATGGTCTCTGCCCCATGCCCTCCCTGCCCTTAGCAGACCTGCTCTTGTCCATTTACATGGTAGGGATTTGTGTACACTTCTATGTGAAAATGGGTTCTTTCTCGTTACAACAAAGGAGTTTAAAAACTCTTCTTTTAAGCCCCGAAGCATAATTAATTGGTTGGCTCTCACAAGGAAGTAAACCCAAGATGACTGGTTGAAATGGCCACTTCTTCCACAGGAAGCGGCTGTGTGCGTGTCTCAGTAACTTTCTTCACCCTGCTGGCCTCAGCAAGGCGTACGTTTCAGTGCAGTTGCATTTCTTGCTGGCTGCTGAAGTTTCTGTTCCTTGGATATTAGCCCTGACATTAGCCAGCTGGCTCAATCCCAGGACACCTCCTGTGCTGCCATCTTTGGTGTTTAGGCCCTGGGGATCAGCTCCCAGGAGCTCTCAGGGGCCTGAACGCTGCCTCTCCTGGGAGAACTCAGTTTTGTTCTTTATCTGACCATGTGAGGATCCATGACTTGGAGACTTGTGTTAACCGCCCTCCATTCACCCGGCCACCTGATACTTCTGGTCCACTTTGAGCAGCTGTAGAGTAAAGCTTTGGAGGTTTTCATGCATTAAAATTGTTTTTGTTGTCATCACTATCATTGTCATCATCATGAATATTGTCTATAAAAGGGCTCAGATAAAGTGCTATAGGAATATTACTTACGTAATTATAACTTCATCCTTAGTCATTGATCTGGAGTGCTCTAAGTGGTGTTCTGTTTGTTCCACATACGAGTGCATTAGAGCTGTGGCGATCACAGACTGAGGGGCCTGGACCGCAGGTGCTGGGTGTGAATTCCCAGACGGCACCTTCCTAGACGTCTGTGTGGGGAAGGCCTGGAGCTCTCGGGCTCATCCTCCTCAGCTGGTCAAAGGGGCAGTCAGCGTATCCTGCCTAGGCGAGTGGTTTTGAGGACTCAGATACATACAAGGAAGAATGGCACAGTGGTGTAGAGCTTGCGTCCGAAGCCAGGCAATCTCAGCTTCCTGGCCTACTGCTTCCCAGCCATGTGCCTTCGGCAAATGCTTTGACCTTTCTGTGCCTGAGTTTCCCAGTCTGTCAGATGGAGTAAATGAGCTGTAAGATTCTTGGCAAAGCACCTGGTACCTAGTGAAAGCTATTTAAAGATAGCCATCGGTGAGTACATGGAGCCCCTCACACAATTGCACCCTCAGCTTCTCACAGCATTTCTATAGAGAGTGCTCCCTTTGATTCCAATAACATCCCGGAGGCTGCTCCTGCGAGGGTCATATCACGGTTTACAGGAGGAAATAAAGACGGAGAAGTAGATAACCTGTCCATGGAAATCACGACTCAATTCAAGGATGCCACTTGTGTGCCTCACACAATCAGGCAGTGAGACATCATGGGATGTTATTGCCACAGCTTATTCTCTGAGTTAATGTGATAGTTAATGTGATAGAAAGCTGTAACTATTTACTATGATAACTAAGTTAAGAATATTGACTTTGCAACCAACAGACCTAAGTGTTTAGGTCCTGACTACACCTTGTAACTCTGACCCAGGCTAGCCCGTGCACACCCTCCCTGCCAGGGTGCTCCTCGGGGTACATGGGGGAGAGGGGATGGCAGCGACTGGTAGCTGTACCAACCTGCACTCCGTAGCGCATTTTTAGAAATTGCTCCGACCATTGCATTTCGTTGAGCCTCAGTCATACAGAGCCTGTCTCCTTGCCCTTCACCAGGGACATGCGCTGGAACAAGGGCACCATTTTAAAGGCGTCTGTGGACTACATCCGGAAGCTGCAGCGGGAGCAGCAGCGGGCGAAGGAGCTGGAGACGCGGCAGAAGAAGCTGGAGCATGCCAACCGGCACCTGCTGCTCCGCATCCAGGTATGGCTTCACCTGGGAAGAAAGGGTGCAGGGAGCCCCCCCCCCCCCCCCCCCCCCCCTGGGAGTTGACTCACATGATCCGCATTATTTGTGGATTCCCCATTTGGATCTGCCACTTGTAACAATATGTTTGTAACCCAGAGAAACATTCAAGGCACCTTTTGGTCATTCTTGAAATTGCAGAGGGCAGACTTGAGTTGCCTGGGACATGTGCCTCAGGGGAAGCAGGCGAGGCTCTGCCTTCTGCTCTCAGCGCCACCTGTGACCATGTCCTTTTCACAGTCTGGTTAGTGCCAGGCTTTTTATATTGTTGAGGGTTTTGTAGGTGATTTTGCTGATTACGGTGGCCTGTAAGCACCATGCCAGAGTGTTGATTAGTTTCCCAAGCAGTTAGGGCTGTGCTGGGTCTGATGGAGCTCAGCTGACGTGGGACATAAGTTGCAGTGCTCTTAGCGAGTTCAGTGCTCACCAATAACATTACATATTAGATGAGGGAGCCTGGCTCTGGGACGGAGTCTGGCCAGAGGCCCGCAGGCCCCCAGGCCCAGCTGTGTCCCCAGGAGCGAGGAGTCCCTCTGCGACTGCAGCCCAGTCCGCTCTGCGGCTGACAGAGTTGCCTTACCGCACAGACTGTCTCACCGTTCTGAGGCGCCAGCTGGTCCTGAGGGTGAGGAGGGCTCACCCTCCTCCTTACCGCACAGACTGTCTCACCGTTCTGAGGCGCCAGCTGGTCCTGAGGGTGAGGAGGGCTCGCTCCTTGGTTCAGAGACAGTGCCTCCTTGCCCAAGTCCTACGTGGGGGAAGGGGCGAGGGCGCTCTCGGGGTATTTATATAAGGACACAGGTCCCGCCCAGGAGGGCTGCACTCTTACTACCTCAGCACCTCCCAAAGCTGTCTCCAAACGCCATAACCCGGGCCATCGGTTTCCATGGAGGAATTTGGGGAGCACGTACATCCAGTTCATTGTGGTGACTGATTCCTGCGCATGACGAGAACTGACTGTGGTTGCTCAGTACAAAGATGCCTTAGTATTGGGGGGGAGGGGTTAGTCCATGGTCAGAGCCCATGTTAATAGGCAACTTGGGGATGCCCAGAGGATTTTATCATCAAAGACATAGGTGTAAGAAGTAGGACAGAGAGTGAACTTATACCAGGTGCATCTTTAGTTTACACTGTATTTTCTTAGCGAGAAAAATATTAGTTTTACGGGTCTATAGGATTCACCGCCATTTCATTCAGGGGGTGTGTGTACAGTGCAGGTGAGCAGGGTCCCCAGTGTCAGCCAGGCCTTCTCTCAGTCATGGACTCTGGCGCCGAGTGTAAACACAGCTTCCTCTGAAACTGCCTTGAAAAAGAGGAAGAAAAACTGAGGCTGCTACTGATGAAGGAGTTTGCAGGAGTATTTTTAATGTCCTGGCCAACTGAACATGGCCCACCAGTAGGAGTCACTGCCTTCTTCTTGAGTAGATGAACCCACCTCGTACCAGATTTTGCCATAAAGCAGAGGCTTCGTTTCAGGTTTCCAAGGCAACTGTTCATGGAATGGCAGTGCAAAGTGCAGCACTTTAGCAACCAGTTGTCTGCCATAGTGCTGGGAGTCCCAGACATGGGGTTAATGGCTGAGTAGTTCACGGATAACAATGCTCTTGATCTTTCCATGCCACACCACCGTGACACTTGTGGGCACCGCAAGGGGGGTGAGGACAGCTGTCCTCTGGGGACACGTTTTAGAACCTCAGCAGGGAAGAAGCAGTCAGCTGAAATGTAGATTTCTGCTTCTTGCCCTCCCTTTATTTGGCTTTTGCTGTTGGTCCTATGTCCCGTTCTTCACTGAGGAGCTACATGTCTTGGATCTATTGAATCTAGGCACTAGTTTATAAAAGCAGCTTGTACTAATGTGCTCATTCCTCATACAAATATTTAGATACTAGAGGCCTGGTGCACAAATTCGTGCACCAGTGGGATCTCTCAGCCTGGCCTGTGGGATTGGGCTGAAACCAGCTCTCCAACATCCCCTGAGGGGTTCCGAATTGCCAGGCCGAGGGACCCCACTGGTGTATGATCAGGGCCAGGGAGGGACGTGGGAGGTTGACCAGTTAGGAGGGGTTGCGAGAGGGCTCCAGAGTGTGTCCAGCCCATTCTTGCTCAGTTCCAATTGGCCAGACCCCAGCAGCAAGGTAACCTACTGGTCAGAGTATCTGTTCCCTGGTGGTCAGTGCACATCATACTGAGTGTTGAGTAGCCTTAGCATATCATTAGTATATTACGCTTTGATTGGTTGGAAGGCTAACCAGTTGACCAAACACTTAGCATATTAGGCCTTTATTATATAGGATAGTAATTGTTTTTGAAAGAGAGTCTAGGTTTTGTTTTAAGGCTCCAAATATGTCTTTTTGTGTGAAATGCAAGTATTGTAAAACAGTGAATTGGAAAATCCCCAAGGGGAGAATCTCAGGGTTTCCTACGTGTTAGTGAGGCAGTCCTCAGGCTTAGCGTGTCCTGGAAGTGTGAACGGTCAGGACAGCTCGGCTGGCTCAAGCCTGCACTTGGATGAGAGGCATTGCATTGTTTAGAAATATAAGTAAGGCTTTAGTCAGCTGACAAATATTTTAAATTAAATAACAGAAGATAGAGTAGGATGTTTGCCTCTCTTAGTTCAACTTTATTATTTGGTTTGAAAGACAAACTGCTTGTGTGGGAGTGCGTTCTTATTAGCACATTGATATGGATTTACAGAGTGGCCGCTCTCAGCCAGGGCTTCTTTCCGTTTCCATCCTAAGTGATGACCGCACAGAGTCTCACAGAGGAAAGCATGAGGCTGAATGGCATTGGAATCCCCGTTTTACCCCACAGCCAGGCTCTGACCTGACGCTAAGAGACAGGTGTTTCTGGAGGGTGAGAGGAGGGGACAGGCAGGTGCTGCTGGCTGTGGCTCTTATTTGTATGCAAGTAATTGGATGTATTGCATCCAAAGGTCTTGCAGGTCAAACAGCCTTTAATAAAGACTGAACACGACTCTTCCGCAGGGTAGGTCTTTGGGTGTGTGGGCCGAGGCTTCAGCTTCGTTATGTTGCAGGGCCGCTCTCCTCTCCGAGGAGGCCATGGGGCTCACTCAGCCTCACTGCTGTTCTTAGCAGAAGGGGCGCTGAACTGGGAGGGAGAACGCGCACTGGGGAGTCTGTCCGGGTCTCTAGGGTTCCTTTTGGGAGGATGCAGGGATACTCAGGAGGGAAGAAGGGGCCCCTTTTGAAATGAGTGCTGGAGTCCATCAGGCAGTGTAGACAGCAGAGACTTCGTTTCCTCTCAGTGCAGTCCCGGGAAGGCAGTCGGCAGGGCTGGTTTCTCCGGAAAGCACTTCTGGGCGTGGAAGGCACCTTCCTTCTGCGCCTGCGCCCTGGCCTCCTCTTCCGCAAGGACCCAGGGCTGCAGCAGGCTGGGTGTGGCCCCAGTGACCTTGTGGTGATTTAGGGACCTCTCTGAAGACACTGTCTCCAAACAGCCCCATGCTGAGGCACTGCAGGCAGGTGTCAGCTCAGCACATGGGAAGGAGGTGGAGGAAGGAATTAGTCAGAGGAGAACTTTTTTTCTGGAATTAAAAGAAATGTTCATTTCTCATGATGAAATGGCCAGAATGATGCTTCTCAACCTCCAGTTCTTGTGCAAACCTTTATCACTTTTGCCACTACTGCCCACTTTCTTAGTGCTGCTGGCCCTGGTGTCTTAGTAACTCTTCCCCTTTCTGTTAGATCCTGACCACTTAGTAGGCATTTGAAAATTTAAACATGTAAATTAAGAAAAATAGCATTTTTATATTATTTTAAAACTAGAGGCCCAGTGCACCAAATTTGTGCATGGGTGGTATGTCCCTCAGCCCAACCTGCACCCTCTCCAATCTGGGACCCCTTGAGGGATGTCTGACTGCCCGTTTAGGCCCAATCCTAGTCCCTCCCTACTTCCCTCTCCTGCTGGCTGTCTTGTGGCAGCCATCTGTGTCCCCATGGGGTCAGCCATCTTGTGTGTTGGAGTGATGATCAATTTGCATATTACTTTTTTATTAGATAGGATAGGATACCTGCATTACTTGCTTCTTGGCCTGTTCCTGGATGTGGGAGGTGGCAGCTGCCACCATCTCCGCTGCAGGGTGACTCCCACACAGTGCTGACGTCTGTCAGAACTGCCACCCCACCCCCTCCAGGCCCTGCTCCATGCAGCGGAGGAGCCCAGGCGCAGCTGGCCCAGGTGGACCCCTACGTGGGCAGGGCCCTCACAGCGTATGACCACTCCCCTGAGGTGATTTCCCCAGGGCCCTGTGCGTGCTTTGCTGCCCCCGAATACTTCAGTGCATAGTTTAGTGACCACGGACCAATAATGCTTACTGAACATTTCCCTTTAATCAGCAGCTTACATTTGAAAATTTTATTTTGATTTTTTAACTTCTCCTCATTGTGAACATAAATAATATTTATTGTTTTCTCTCTAAGTGTATGCTTTTTTAAAAATAGACTTCATTTTTTGGAACAAGTGTAGGTTTACAGCAGAACTGAGCAGAAGGTACGTACAGCGCCTTTCCATACACCTCCTGCCCCCCATGACCCACCTCTCCTACCACGGGGTGCATTTACCACAGGCGGGGAGCCTGTGCTCACCAGCGCAAGTCCTCACCCTTCCAGGTTCCCTCCCTCCCCCCCCTCCCTCCCCCTTCTCCCTCTGTCCCTCCCCGACCGCGTCCTGTGGGCATGGACAGTGTCTGTGCCCCAAGCCCTCTGTGCCCCTTCGGGTCCAGGGTCTGACTTTCCCTTTTCTTTCAGGAACTTGAGATGCAGGCCCGAGCGCATGGCCTTTCCCTTCTTCCTTCCTCGGGCCTCTGCTCCGCGGACCTGGTGAACCGCATCATCAAGCAGGAGCCCTCGCTGGAGAACTGCAGCCAGGACCTCCTGCCGCGCCACGCGGACCTCTCCTGCACCAGCACCCTCGACCTCACCGACGGCACCATCAGCTTCAGCAGCAGCCTGGGCGCCGGCACCGAGGGCAGCCAGGCCTTCGGTGTCCCCACAAAAATGGGCTCTAAACTGGAAGACATCCTGATGGACGACACTCTTTCTCCTGTTGGCGTAACGGATCCACTTCTTTCGTCCGTGTCCCCGGGAGCTTCCAAAACCAGCAGCCGGCGGAGCAGCGTGAGCATGGAGGAGCCCGAGCACGCGTGTTAGCAACCCGCTCGCCACCTCCGGGGGATTCCGTAACTGACCTGAGGGGTTTTCTCGATAATTTTCCTTTAATATGAATTTTTTTCATGCTTTCTCAATAGCCAAGGATATATTTTATTTTTAGAATTTTGTGAAGCGGACCTGTATATTCTATTTTGCAACTATATATGCCTCCAAAGTATTGTACAATAAGCGTACAGAACCTGTGAACCGAACTCACCCTGGATGCCAGCTTCCTGAGCAAAAGGATTTTCATCAGAGAAATGTGTCTCCACTGTTATTCAGGGGACGCAGGTTGGAGATTTTTATGCCTGTGACTTCCTTGGAAATTAAGTTGAAAGTTTAATCAGAGGGATGTAAACCAACCAAAAATAAGTAAATAAAAAGACAGACAGACAGACAAAAGAAAAAAAATTCACACTAACCTTTTCCATTTTGTAAATGTGTTCATTGGTACTGCCTTAAAGATACAGTACCCTCTAGCATCAGTCTTTATACTGCAAACTATTTCAAGAAATGCTATATTCTGCAAAAGAGAAAAAATGCAACCATTTTCATGAGGATTGGCTGGTGAGAAAAGTAGCTGATGTGTCCTGACCGCTGACCCGCAGGGACGGGCAGGGCTCTGAGCCGGGGCTCGCTGCCCTGCTGCCACGGTCTTCCTCACCGAGGAGTGGGCCATGTTTGCCAACCTCTGCTTTATTTTGAAATGAAATGAATGTCCACTCAAAGTAAGACACTGAGGAGCACTGAATGTTTTACTCTCTTTTTCTTTAATGTTGCTTTTGATAAGAAAACCAAACGGCACATTTCTAATTGGCTTTCCTATTTTTATTTTTAAATTATGTTTTACTGTTCATTTGAGTTGTACAGATTCTTTATTATCATCGTTCTTTTCAGTATGTTTGTATTAATTTGTAAGAATATGCATCTTAAAATGGCAAGTTTTCAATATTTTTACAACTCACTGATGGTTTTCTGCATTATTTGTACACACATGAAAGAAAACTTTCACGCAAGGTCTTGTGTTTAAAGAGAGCTTTGCGAATATTTTGTATATTACAGTCTCAGGACTGGTTTTCCACGCATTTAAGGTGTAGATTAATAGGTAAAACTGGCCTTTTAGAGAGAATAAACTCACATATTTATTTTTAGTGATATAAAAGTAGCAATATTCTTGGAGACTGGTAACCATAGTGTTAATATGCCCAGTATGGTCATTTAAATTGAAGTTTATTTCAGCAAGCTTGCTGAACTTTTCTAAGGAGAGAGAGAGTGTATTGGCAGATGACTGGTGCTTGGTAGCTCTGCTCCGCTGAGCGCAGTGCCACACAGGCAGCTGCTGTCCCACCACCTCCCGTGCACGGGCTCGGGCGGTCCTGCCAGGTGGCAGCAGCGGCCCCGTGCTCCGTCGGGCTAGGCGTCATGCGGGCGCGGGCCGGGAGCCAGGCTGTGGAGTGGATGTCTCAGCAGCAGGTGCAGTTGAGCAGCCGGTGGCATCAAGCACACCCATCCGGAATGAAGTGCCTTACACAGAGCAGAGCCGCGTGGGCCGGCGCCGGCTGAGCTGGTCTCGTGGAGAGCGGCGTGTGGCAGGGTGCCTCTGTGGACAGTACCAGAGCTTCCAGTTCTCCAGATATTTTTAATATTAGATATATTTTAGTGACAGAGTGCCAACTTCTTTCATCAGGAAACCTCATTCAGGAGGGTTTTATAAAAAACGAGGCTGAGTTTAAGTGTCAAATGTGAATTGGCGATGGCTGTTAGAAGGTTCAGGGAGGAGTGATTGTCGAACGTGTGAATGGGTGACTTACGTGAAATAGCCCATGCCTGGCTCCCAGGCACGCCGGGCAGCGGGAGTCCTTGGAACTTGGAGAATGCTGTCCGTTTATAGCTTCATTACTTAGGGGCAGGGAACTTGGTTCCCATTCTTTCAGCCTCCTTCACTGTACAGAAGCTCTTCTCCTAGAATAGTGACACGGGTGTGCATGAGCAAGTAACTGTGCCACCGTGGCACGGACACAATCACAGCATCGTCCATTTCTCTCCCGATTGACGTGGGGGAGGGGGCCTGGTGCCAAAGTCGAAGGTGGTGATAGCCTGATGCTAGTTTTCTTGTGCTGATTTGGAGGTTCTTAAAAATAGAGCAAGGTTCTTTAAAAACCCGGGGCCCAGGATTAAGCGAATGCAGAGGAAGCCCTGAGAGGGAAAGCATGGCATCTCCTACCACTTCCCTGGGTCTCGCACGCCGAGCTCGCCGCCTGCTGCCCCAACCTTCTTAGCAGACAGTTTCTGGGAGTGGCAGGCGAGTGAGCCAGAAGGCTGCAGCTGCGGGAGTGGTTTTATTTATTTCTTTTTTGCCCAGTAGTGTGCGGGTTTGTTGTAGGGACTAGTTAAGCCAGGAGCGGGCGGTCTGGGCTTGCCTCTTGTGATGAGAGAACGATCCACTCACCCCGTCCCCGGGTGCAGAGCTGTGGCCTGGGCCTGGGCCTCCATCTGGGGGGACTGAAATGCCAAACTTGTCCACTAGCCTCTGGTGATGGAGATACCAAACCTGACTTTGCCAAAAACATGCAACCAACTTGGTCATGCTAGGATGACAAAGTTCTTTCTGGTTGTTTTTTAAAAATACAAAGCAATAAGAATAAATAAAATTCATAGGAAGATAAAAGATACAAAATAAAGCACAAAGGAATGCACTTACTAATATTTTTTAAAAATGCACTGGGGAAAAGTTTATGTTGATAACAGTGTATTACAAAACTCCTATTTCTTGAAGAAAAAAAAAAAAAGACAAATGACTGTCTCTTTCGGACACTCGGTACTGTAATGTAGTCACCTGCTGGGGTGCAGCAGTGCTTTCTGTGTGGTCCACAGCACTGTATATTGTGGATCAATATTAATGTATCCGTGATATTTGAACTGTTGTTCTCCATAGCTTCATTAAAGCATTTGGTTTTTCACACAGTGCTGGCAAGTTGTGTTTAGTTAATGCCAATTTTGAATATTGTTTGCCTTATCAAAAAATGGTAGTGCACGTTTTCTTCCCATTGAATGAATAACAAATTGCATGAAAAAAAAATTTAAGTGCCAGTAAGTACGCTTTTTTGTTTTAAATGTCATTCTAAGGTATTGCTTTTTTGTTTCAAACACTGATTACTTTATAACTTGCACTCAGATGAACGATAATTATGCAGCTTTTCCCCTCTGACTCTTGAGGAGATTTGAATTCCTGAATGCCAAGAATTCATTATAGATATAAGGGTATTATTTTAAATGTGTTAGTGAGAGGTGCTTCTCCAGGAGAGAAGGGTCCCTTGCATATTTACAAAAAAAGGTACTGGGTTTTAGAACACAAATTTATAATAATGAGAGCTTAGTAGATGCAGGTTGCCAGCTCCCGCCTTCTTTTTTTTAAATACAGCACTTAGAGATAATTTGATAACTCCTGGGTCTGACAGAACATGTCTTTATTCCCTAGCTAGACCTTAAACTTATGCCCTCTTAAAAACGTTCTGGTTGAACCTCTGGAGAAAATGAGCAAGAAACTTCGTTTAATGCTTCTGATCTGATTGTCAGCTTTTTTTTTTTTCCCCTTAAAATTATAATATACAATGATTGAGCTCTTTCTTTTCAGACTCATTTGAATTATTTATATTTCCCATAGAAGTGTGGTTATGTGGTGTCCTGTGTAAAACGTGTAAAAGAAAAAGCTCTGCTGCACAGGGGGTTCCCGAGTGCCGAGAGCAGGTGAGCGGGGTGCTGGGACTGCCTGTCGGAAGGCCAGGCCGGCAGCAGGACTTCACCGGAACACTGCGGTGCCCGTCACTCAGCTCACATTCCACAGAGAGCCTTAGTCGCCAGCTTCCCCTTACACAGCCCCCACCAAAACCACATGCATGTGTGGCGTGGTGCCCTCACATGAGCGTGGACTCGGCAGACTTCTGAGTGTGGATCTTCTCTCTGCCTGTGTCCAGTGTGTGGTTTGAGCAAGTTACTTGGCTGCTGCGTCCCACTTTTTGTTCAATGAAGGTAATACCAGCCACTCGGTGGTCTTGTGGAAACCAGACATCAATGCAGCACGTAGCACATGGCAGCTGTTTTAGATGATGGTCATCACCGGCTTCATTAGGGAACCAGCACGCTCCGGGCAGCGGAGGCGAGGCTGTGCCGCAGCAGCAGGCATCTGGGACACACTGTTGGAGCAGAGGCTAACGGGTGTGAACCAGCCGAGGCCGGAAGCTACAGCACTTCAGAGAAGAGGCCCTGGCTGTCTCCAGGACCCAGGATCAGAACATTGTAGAGAATTAGTAATAAACCCAACTCATCACCTTTTAAATGCATCTTCAGCACAAGTGAACTGGTCTTTATTTTTTTATTCTATTATTTTTTTACATTTCCATTAAGCAGGAGCCATTTTCTTTTTAAAAAAATAATTCTTAATGTTTAAAGTATTACATATGTCTCCCCTCACCCCCACTTTTAACTCCCTGTACCCTGCCCCCGCCTCCCGCCCCAGGCCCTCACTGCCCCAATGTCTGTGTCCATGGGCCATACATATGTGCATACAACGTCCTTGGATAATTACCTCCCACCCACCCACCCTCCCCCACCTTCCCTCTGAGATTCTGCACTCTGTTCCATGCTCCTATATTTCTGGATCCATTCCATTCATCAAATTATTTTATTACTTAGATTCCACATGTGAGTGAGATCATGTGATACTTGTCTTTCTCTGACTGACTTATTTCACTTAGCATGATGCTCTCCAGGTTCCCCGTGCTGCAAAGGGTAAGAGATCCTTCTTTTTAACTGTTACGTAGTATCCCATGGTGTATGAACCACAGCTTTTTTATCTACTGAGAGGCACTTGGGCTGTTTCCAGATCTTAGCTGTTATAAATTGTGCTGCTATGAACACAGGGGTGGGTATATTCTTTCTGATTGGTGTTTCAGGGTTCTTAGGATATATTCCTAGAAGTGGGATCACTGGGTCAAATGGCATTTCCATATTTTGTGAGGAAACTCCATACTCATACTATTTTCCATAATGGTTGCATCAGTCTGCATTCCCATCAGCAGTGCACTGGTTCCCTTTTCTCCAGCACTTACCATTTGTTGATTTGTTGCTGGCAGCCATTCTGACAGGTATAAGGTGATACCTCATTGTCATTTTAATTTACATCTCTCTGATGATCAGTGACTTTGAGCATTTTTTTCATATGCCTCTTGGCCATCTGTATGTCCACTTTGGAGAAGTGTCTATTTAGGGCCTTTGCTCATTTTTTAATTGAATTGTTTGTCTTCCTTTTGTTAAATTGTATGAGTTCTATATATATTTTGGATATTACCCCTTTATCAGATGTATCATTGCAAAATATGTTCTCCCATACAGTGAGCTCCCTTTTCATTTTGTTTATGGTTCCTTTTGTTATGCAGAAGCTTTTTATTTTGAGGTAGTCCCATTTGTTTATTTTCTCCTTAGTTTACTTTGCACTAGGAGATGTATCCGTAAACATTCTATCTATATAATAAAGACAGAACATACAAATTGACCATACATCTTGTGACAAAGATGGTGGCACCCACAGCCAATAAGGAGGAAATATTCAAATTGATGTGACAAACATGGCAGTGGCTGGATCAAGACACTTGTGATGATGCAGGCATTCTGCCCCACCTCTGAAGCTCTGGAGTGGCCGGGGTGGGATGGGGCAGGAGCAGGGGATGGAGGGAAATACAGGTAGGCGGCTCTGGCTGGAGTGAAGGCCTGGGTTCTGGAGGAAAGCCGGTGCTGGCAGCTAGGGGAAGTAAGGCCTGTTCTTGCACAAATCTTCATGCATCAGGCCTCTAGTATTATTATAAGAGATGTCTGAGGTTGTTTGTTTGTTTGTTTGTTTGTTTTTTGCATATGGTTTATTATAGGGTTTTTATGGTTTCCCTGCTTCCATTTAAGACATTTATCCCTTTTGAATTTATTCTTGTGTGTGGTGTAAGTTGGTGGTCTAGTTACATTTTTCTGCATGTATGTGCCCAATTTTGCAAACACCATTTATTGAAGAGACTCTCTTGACTCCATTGTATGCCCTTGCCTCCTTTGTCAAGTGTTAACTGAGTGTAATTGTTTGGGTCAATTTCTGGGGTCTTTGTTCTATTCCATTGATGTATATGCCTGTTCTTGTGTGAGTACCAGGCTGTTTTGAATACAGTGGCTTTGTAATATAACTTGATATCTGGTATTGTGATTTCTCCAACTTTGTGGTTTACTTTCTTACAACAGCTATTTGGGGTCTTTTTTGTTTCCATATACATTTTTGGAATATTTGTTCTATATCTGTAAATATGCTGTTGACATTTTAATAGGAATTGCATTGAATCTATAGATTGCCTTAGGTAAGTATGGACATTTTAATGGTATTGATTCTACCAATCCATGAACATGGTATATTGTTCCTCTTGTTTATCTCTTTTTTCAATGTCCTGTAGTTTTCTGAGTACAGGTCTTTTACCTGCTCTGTTGTTTATTCCTAAGTATCTTATTTTTTGTTGTTGTTGCAGTTTTAAATGGTATTGTTTACTTTCTCTTTGGGAGAATTCATTATTGGTGTATAAAAAAGCCATAGATTTTGGGGTGTTTATTTTGTCTTCTGCTACCCTGTGAAATTAATTTATTAGATCTAGTATTTTTTTGGTGGAATCTTTAGGGTTTTCTATGTACAGTATCATGTCATCTGTGAATAATGAGAGTTTTACTTACTCCTTTCCAATATGGTTGCCTTTTATTTCTTCTTCTTGTCTGATCACTGTGACTAGGCCTTCCAGTGCTATGCTGAATAAGAGTGGTGAAAGCAGACCTCCCTGGCTTGTTCCTGTTCTTAGGGAAAAATGGTTTTAGTTTTTGCCCTTTGAGTATGATGTTCACTGTAAGTTTGTCATATATGGCCTTTATCATGTTGAGATATGCTCCTTCTATTTCTACTTTGCTAAGAGTTTTTATCAAAAGTGGGTGTTTGATTTTGTGAAATGCTTTTTTTGCATCTATTTTATATGGGTTTTTTTTCATGTGAATTTTGTCTTTTAATTTGTTTATGTGATGTTTCATGTTTATTGATTTGAGAATATTGTACCAGCCTTGTATATCTGTAATAAATCCCACTTGGTCATGGGTAGGGAACAGCTCTAGGGACAAGCCTTGGGCTGACCTGTGTCAGGGCCACAAACAAGTCCCAACCTGGAGGACAGAGCTTTCCTAGCTTAATTAAATCCAACCTTGTAGACCTCCCTAATTCCTTCCTAATTAGCTAATAGGAGGTGCAGCAAGTGTTGCCAAAATAACATTTGTATAGATTAATCAGATTGTAAAATAAAGCACTGGCTTGCAGGCTGGGTCTTATGTGTCCTCATCCAGGCATGGGAGATCTACCAAGCCCCATCTGTATTCTCTTTTCTGTCTTTTCTTCACTCCTTCGCCACCCCTCAGATTCACCCTTGGCCATGCTAACACAGCACAGTCATTGCATATGATCTTTTTAATATATTGCTGGATTTGATTTGCTAGTATTTTGTTGAGGATTTTAGTATCTATTTTCATCAGGAATATTGGCCTGTAATTCCCTCTCTTTGTAGTGTCTTATTCTGGTTTTGGAATTAGGATATTGCTGGCCTCATAAAAAGAGCTTGGAAGTATTCCTTCATCTTGGATTTTTTGGAATAGTGTGAGAAGTATAGGTGTTAGTTCTTTGAGTGTTTAGTAAAACTCCCCTGTACAGCCATCAGGATCAGGGCTTTGTTTGCTGGGAGCTTTTTGATTACTGCTTCTGTTTCATCAGTTGTTATTGGCCTATACAGTTTTCTGATTATTCCTGATCAGTTTTGGGAGATTGTATTTTTCTAGGAATTTGTCCATTTCATCCACATTGTCCAGCTTGCTGGCATATAGTTGATCATAGTATTTTCTCACAATCCTTTGCATTAATATGGTGCTAGTGGTTACTTCTCCTCTTTCATTTCTGATTTTATTTATTTGAATTCCTCTCTCTTGTTTTTTGTTGAGTCTGGCTAATGGTTCATTAATTTTGTTTATCCTTTCAAAGAATCAGGTCTTGGTTTCATTGATTTTTTTTTTTAAGTCTCTATATTATTTATTTCTGCTGTAATCTTCACTATTTCCTTCTACTTTCTCTGGGCTTTTTGTTGTTGTTGTTATTCTCTTTCAGTTCTATAAGTTGCAGGGTTAAATAGTTTATTGTTGATTTTTCTTTTTTTTTTTTTTTTAGGTAGGCCTGTATTGCTATGAACTTTCCTCTCAGGATTGTTTTTGCTATGTCCCAGAGAATTTGGGTTGTTGTGTGTTCATTTTCATTTGTTTCAAGGAAGATTTTTATTTCTTTCTTGACCTCATTGTTAACCCTTTCATTGTTTAGTAACATGCTATTTAGCCTTCAGGTGTCTGAATATTTGGGGT
This sequence comes from Pipistrellus kuhlii, assembly GCF_014108245.1. Classification (NCBI taxonomy): domain Eukaryota; kingdom Metazoa; phylum Chordata; class Mammalia; order Chiroptera; family Vespertilionidae; genus Pipistrellus; species Pipistrellus kuhlii. The sequence goes on along the minus strand of NW_023425416.1, from coordinate 1,857,562 downwards.
GTTTTTACTGTACTTGATTTCTAATTTCATTCCACTGTGATCTGAGAAGATGTTTAATATGATTTCAGTTTTCTTAAACTTGCAATGACATGTTTTGTGTCCTAACATGTGGTCTGTCTTTGTTAATGATCCATATGCACTTAAGAAGAATGTATGTTCTGCAGCTTTGGGGTGAAATGTTCTGTAAATGTCCATCAAATCCATCTAATCCAATGTGTCCTTTAGAATCACTGTTTCCTTGTTCAGTTTTTGTCTGGCAGATTATCCAGTGAAGTCAATGGTGCGTTAAAGTCCCCTACTATGACTGTATTGTTGTCGATTTCTCCCTTGAAGTCCTCTAGAAGTGTGTGTGTGTGTCTGTGTGTGTGTGTGTGTATTTAAGTGTTCCTATATTGGGTGCATATATGCTTACCAAGGTTATATCCTCTTGTTAGATTGATCACTTTAGTAATATGTAGTGACCTTTGTTGTCTCTTGTGATGGCCTTAATTTTGGAATCTATTTTGTATTGCTACTCCAGGTTTCTTCATTTCCATTTGCATTGAAAAAAAATTTTCCATCATTTCACTCTCATCTTGTGTGTGTTGTTTGTTCTGACATGGGTCTCTTTTGAAAACATATATTTGGGTCATGTTTTTGTATCCATTCAGCCACCCTATACCTTTTGAGTAGAGCATGTAATCCATTTACAATTAAGGTTATTATTGATAGGTACTTACCACAATTTTAATTCTGTATGCCTAGGTTTCTCTCCCTATTTCTTCTTCTCATTGCAGCAGTTCCTTTAGCATTTCTTGTAATGATGGCTTAGTGGTGATGTACTCCTTTAGCCTTTTTTTTCTTTTTTTTTTTTTTTTTTTGGTCTGGGAAACATTTGAATGATCGCCTTGGTGGATATAGTAATCTTGGTTTCAGATCCTTGCTTCTCATTACCTTGAGGACTTCATGACAGTCTCTTTGGCCCTGTTTCTGATGAGAAATCAGGTGTCAGTCTTATGGGAGCTTCTTTGTATGTAACAGTTCACTTTTCTCTTGGTGTCTTTAAGATTCTCTCTTTGTCTGTAATTTTTGACATTTTAATTATTATGTGTCTGGGAATGTGCCTATTTGGGGTTTTCTTGTCTCCTGAACATGTGTGACTTTTTCCTTCACCAATTTAGGGAAGTTTTCTGTCATTATTTCTTCAAACATGATCTCTATCTCTTTACCCTCTCTGCCTCTTCTGACACACCTGCTATTCTGATATTATTATGTTTTACATTGTCCCACAGCTCCCTTAAGCTGTCTTCCTGTTTTTTAATTGTTTTTCCTTTTAGTTTCCCTGATTGAGTAATTTTTTCAACCCTGTCTTCTAATTCACTGATTCTATCCTTAGCTTCCCCTCGTCTGCTATATATTAGTTCCAATGTGTTCTTTATTTGTGCTATGTCATTCTTTATTTCTGTTTTCATAGTTACTATATCTTTTCTCACGCTGTTGAACATCTTTATCATCATTACTTTGAATTCTATATCAGATAAGTTTCTTATCTCTATTTCATTATCTCTTCTTCTAGAGAATTCTCTTGCTCTTTCATTTGGGGGTTGTTTTTTTGTCTCCTCATTTTGGCTGCCTGTTTGCATTTGTGACTATGTATTAGATAGTCTGCTATGCCTCTGAATCTCTAGTGCAGAACAGTGTCAAACGTTTCTGACTAATAAGATCAGGCAAAGACTCAAAGCAACCTAGGAATGTGCCCTTGACTGCAAGTTGAACCAGTGATCCTTTGGTGCTCAGGTTGATGCTCTAATCATTGAGCCATGCTTGGCAGGACTTTCTGACTTCTTCAAAAGTGCATCTGAGAGCTAATATTCATCATCCAGCCCACATGAATGAACCTTTAGAACTACTGTTCTTGTTTTCGTTTTTTGTTTTTGTATGCCAAGATGTAATGCATAGCTGAGTAGCATGAGGAAAAGTCATTTATGGGAGTGTAATCAAGTTAGACTCATTGCATTTAGCAAGGGCAGGGATGACCTTCCATGTTTGCTGCCATAGTAAAAGCTTACCAGCAACGGCTTTCTATCCTCACACAGCAGGGCTTTTAGTCTGCACCTCATGCAGAATGTAAACGAAAAAGTTTCCATTGCACTCACTCCTGCTGTTTCCAAGAGGCATTGTCTTCCCCCCCCCCCCCAAAAAAAAAGAAGTTCCAAGTACTTTGTCATATTAAAATTGTCAGGCTCTCTTATGTGTGAAACTTAGCATAACTAACCAGACTTGTTTGGTGCTTACAATCTGTGTAGCCCATTACCTAACCCAGACATACTGCAAGTAATAGGACTGGATCCAATTCCAATAAGTCTCAACAGTGTTGCTAAATGGGAAAGGCAGTTTGCTTTTGGGGAAAAAAAAATTCACTTTAAGGATTCCAGGACAGTCCTGTGTGGAGCCTGGCGCAGGCAGGGCTGCAGTGTCATTTTTCTCAGCTGAGTTTCAGGCCGTGGAATACATGGCAACTTCCAGAGCAAATAAGCTTTCTGAGTCTCAGTTTCCTCCTCTAGAGAAAGGAGGTACAATCTCAGGGCCGCTCTGAAGTTTGAGAGAAAATACAGAAGCACCTATTTCCACACTTGGCAACACTTGATGGCTGTTACTGTTTCTTCAATTGTGTTTATATCATAGTGTCTTTCTTCAAACAATAGTTGTCTTTTCTCCATAGAAAATAACTCTGTTATTAACCAACATCTTTTAGTGGCTCTGAAGCCCAACTGTATTTGGCCTTAGCATTTGAAATGGTGTAAGACATCAGAATTAATTTTCTTTATTCAAATGCACTTTGGAAGGAAAGCCAGTAATTGTTTTGCTTTTATGAAAAATGCCATAGGACCTGCTCTAGTCTCTAGATTTCTGTGGGACCACATAGGGCCTGTGGGGCCACACAGGCTCTCGCAGTGACCTGGAACCTGGCTGCTGGAAGCAGGCTGGGCGTGGCATCCAGATCCTCTGCTGGCTGCCAGGCCTCCTTTTCTTGGCCGTCCTCCTACCCTGCAGTAACAGCCCCACTCACTGCACTCTGGTGTGCTCCTGGGCTTTGTTTCCCAGCTGTCTCACTTAACTACCGCCTCATCCTGGGCCCATCCAGGAAGTAATATGCTAAGGCCCCGTTCTACCTAAGCACTCAGTGGTCCTTTCTCCTCTCATGCTGCCTCTCCAGGATGTGCCTGGGAAGAGCCTCAGTCTCTTGCTCTCATAACATTCCTTGAGATGCTTGCTGGCTCCCCAGGCCTGGCCTGCACTACAGTGCCCAGGGTACCCTGGTCTCTCATTGCTCTTCCTCTGACCTCCTCTGCTCCCATAGCTGGAGTCTCCTTGGAGTCTGTGAGGGAAACTGCATCCAAATACTTGTTCTATGCTGTGTGTCTTTCGTTTTCCTATGAAAAGCCTCCTCTGCTTTCTACTTTCCGAGAAACATGGCTGTTCCAAACCCATAGTACAGAACAATTGAGCTGCCAGACCAGGAGGAAGTTATAATACTCAGAAGTTTGGTTAGTATTACAAAAATACTATTCTACCTGATGATTTCCTGTAAGCACAGAAAGGATGGTCAGTAGTAACAGGAAGTGTGTCTGGGCTGCGGAAGGAGCAAGTGCAGGTTAACAGAGGGACGTTGTAGGCATTAGCATATTCACCTTGGAGAAACTCCCCGATTAAAGGAGGAAGCAGCTGGTTCTGCAAAGAATTTGTAGAGGAGGATGAGAAAAGACTCATCAGTAATTCATATGGGCCCATCGCCAAAGACCAGAGAGAGGGACATGGGGAACATGGTGCTTAGCAGGCCCAATGGCTATTATATAGATTCCCATGAAATTTGGACAAAACCCTATATAAGAAAAGAAAGGAAACCCCCAAATTAGACTCAAATTAGAAATTAAATCTAGTGTCTTTTTTTTTTTTTTAATGGCCAAGTAGCATTCCATTGTATATATGTACCACATCTTCTTTATCTAATCATCGGTTGAAGGACACTGGGCTGTCTCTCAGTCTCACCTATTGTGAATAAGGTTGCAATGAACATAGGGCTACATATATCTTTACAAATAAATGTTTTAAAAATTTAGATGCACAGAAGAGGGGTTGCTGGCTCATATGGTAACTCTAGTCATAATTTTTTGAGGAACCTATATACTGTTTTCCACAGTGGCTGCAGCAATTTACGTTCTCATGAGCATGTATAAGGTTCCCTTCTCTCTACATCCTCGCCAACAGTTGCTATTTCTTGTCTTATTGATAATACCCATGGTCACAGGTGTGAGGTGGTATCTCACTCTGGTTTTGATTTGCATTTCCCTAATAGCTAGTGAAGGTGAGCATCTATACTAATAAAAGGGTAATATGCTAATTAGATGGGATAGACTGGATGTCCTTCTGGTGGCAGGGGCCAAGGCAAAGATGGTTAGGGGCAATCAGGCAGTCAGGCAGAGTTGGTTAGGGGTGATCAGGCAGGCAGGCAGGTGAGAGGTTAGAAGCCAATGGTCCTGAATTAGACAGGGTGCAGGCTGGGCTGAGGGATCCTCATGCCTTGGGCACAAATTTTGTGCACTTGGCCTTCAGTATTTTCATATATCTGTTGGCTGTCTGTATGTTTTTCTTGCAAAAGTGTCCAATCAGGTTCTCAGTCCATTTTTTTTTATCAGATTGTTTTCTGTTGTTGTTGAGTTGTATGAGTTCTTTATATACTTTGGAAATTAGGAAATTAGCCTCTTACAGGAAGTGTCCTTTGCAAATATATTCTCTCATTCACTTGGTTGTCTTTCTGTTCTGTTGATGGTTTCTTTTGCTATTAATAAAAATAAAAATAAGTTTTAGAAAAATAAAACAAGTTCTATATATTTGCACATCAAAATGTATGTACTATAGTCTATGTTCATGTTCACTAGATTTTTTTTAAATATATATTTTATTGATTTTGTACAGAGAGGAAGGAAGAGAGATAGAGAGTTAGAAAAATTGATGAGAGAGAGTCATCGATCAGCTGCCTCTTGCACATCCCCTACCAGGGATATGCCCGCAACTAAGGTACATGCCCTTAACCGGAATCGAACCCAGGACCCTTCAGTCCCCAAGCCGACGCTCTATCCATTGAGCCAAACCAGTTTCAGCACATGTTCACTAGATATTTTCAATGTTTCACGTTGAGACAGATTTCTGGAGATTGATGGATGTACCCAATAGAGCACTATCTGGCATTGGTCTCTTCAGAATTAATTCTGATTTCTCTTGTCTTGGAATTGTATTACACATTGGGTTTGTCAAATTCATTGATAGGGAATTAGAGCTGCGGACTAAGTGGAAATTGTTATAAAGGAAATCCACCATTCACTCATTGAAACCTTTCTGAGTAACTTCTATATGTCAAACATTGTCTTAGGTGTTGGGGTTACAGAGGTGAAAAGGACATAGTCTTTGCTCATGAAAATGAAGCTCACATTCTAACAGTTTTAGTATAGATAGGATTTCTTGGTTCCATAAATTCAGCCTTATGTTCATAGTGAGACATGTAGAAATGTGTGGGCAATCTGGTCAGTTTTGAAAAAGGATATCCTTAGAGCTTTTCCCTCTAAGCCTGTGTTGATCTCTGGGGCCGTTCACCTCTCCCGTGGCTTGCCAACAGACTCAAGAGTATGTCTTGAAACACGTCCACGTTTATCCACATGTGTCATCGCTGTGTCTGTGGGAGGGCACAAAGGCACTGCATAATATATTTAGACAAAACCCACTTACTTTTTAATGATCTTGTTCACATAAAATCTGCAGGAATAAACAGTATTGCTGATTTTCTTCTTTTGTCTGATGTCAGTGTAAGATATTTATTAAGAAAATGCTCTGGATATAATGTCACCTTAATTACAGGTGTGGAGGCTTGAAGGAGGCAAATTCCCCTTTAAAGCTTTAAGGCCCCTAGCTCTCCCATTTATTCCAATGAGTTATTTTCTGGCATCTATAGAAATCCCGTTACAAATGCATGACTAACATGACATTCACACAAAACATCCCATTAGTTCCGTACGAATGCTTCTATTCTCCGTGAACACCCAGCCAAGTCATGTTATTGTGATGTGCGTGCTGATTTACTACCTCCTTTGTAAGGGATTTTGTCTGAGCCTAGCATGTTATTTACAACACTCGGGGTGGCTTCTAAGACAGACTAGACACACTTTATTTGGTTTGGCTATCCCCAATACACACAGCCTAAATAATATATCAAATAGTATTTTGCTACTAAATATATTCTCAAACATCTTCCTACCAATATTATAGGGTGACAGTAGTTGACTTTCAATAAATCAAAAGTTTCTATAATATAATGTAACATGCTTGGAAATTTGGAGAACTACAAATTAATGAAGAAACAGAATATCATCTAGCCCAGGAAAACTATGAAACGAGGTCAAAATCATTCTGAGCAGAAGTCACTCTGGTCTGAAATCTGACATTCTTTGCGCAGGAGCCCTCCTGCCCCAGCCCAGTCCCAGGGGAAACTCCCTGCAGCCTCAAGGCCTCACTTAGCTGTGAACTGGGGAGGGCCTTGGACCCCCCTTTAACCTCCCCCCCATGCTGGTCACGCTCCCCCTCACCACGCCTCAGTGCCCACCGCCTGCCTTTCCCTCTGCTCTTCCTTTGTCTCAGTGACAGAAAGACTGCCTATTCCCACATCCACATGGGCAACAAAGCTACCTGCTTTGGCTTCTCCTGCAGCCAGGGCTACGTTCTGGATGTTGAGAGAAACACTACATTATCCTTAAGGGGAGAAGGTCTGGCTCTCTTAGTCTTTCTTGAATGTGTAATGGCTGAAACCCAAGCGGTCATCCTGGCCCATGAGGTGGAACCACGTGCTGAGGCTGGACAACACAAGTCCTTGATGAATTCATGAAGCTGCCGTGCCCATTCTTTACTGTGGGAGAAATAAATAAACTCCACAAGCCACAGGCAATATTCCACAAATATAGCAGCTTGTCCAGCATATGTCTCTGAACCACCTAACGGAACAGCACTGATCAATCAGAATAAATGCCAGTGTTCAAAGGACTTGAGTGCATGCATATGAGCCTAACCAGTGGTCACTGACAACAGGGGGATGGGGGCATGAGTGGGAAGGGGTTTGGGATGGGAATGGGTGATGAGGACAAATATATGATACCTTAATCAATAAAGAAATTTTAAAAAATGTGACTGCCCTGATGCACACTGGCTGAACACAGCTTTGATTAGAGCCACATTGATTTCAAATCTGCCACGTGCAGCTAAGCCAAAGCCTAAGCCATAGACTCTGTTTCTGTTATAAACCCCCTGCTTCACCTGTTCATTATCTTCCCTGCCCTGGACTCACTTGTGTGAGGGTAGCGGGCCTCTGGGGTGTGCTGCTGGCACATGGTTCTGTTGGACATTGAGAGGATGAATGAACTAATTCTTTAATGTTTCATTGTGAGATATAATATTTTGGGACTTGCAAATCTGGAGGAGTGAAAAGAATTCTATTTGGAGGACTGGGGTTGGCAGTAGAATTGACAAAAGTTATTTTTTAATTTTTTCTCTGACTCAAAAAAAACCCCTGATGAAATTAGTGGTAGATAAAAATTCATTTCCAACTTTGAACAAGGAGTCACAAACAATGGAGGACATATAAATAGAGTAGCAGCTTTATTAATAATACTTCCCTCTCCGCTCGTGGGCTTTTAATGACAACCGTAGACGGAGGCTCTTTATCAGCTACCAAAGCAATTTAGATGCTGTCACATGCCTTTCTGGATACATACGCATCAGACATAGAGCGGTTCCTGCTCTTTGGCTTATTTTAGTGTATAATTAAAACTCCACTGCCTGCTACTAAGCAACGGAGCATGGCAGAGGTTGATCACATCCTATCACAAAAATAGAAAGAGGAAAATAATAAAAATAATCATACACATTCCTGTAATCAGTCTTCAGATCTTAATTATGTCTTAACTTCTTTGTTATGCCAAAGGCAATGCCTACTGGCATTGAAAAGACACTCTCACTTTTCTGCCTAAATTCAATCTGTCCTTTCATTTGGATCCTAGTCCATTTATGGAATCCTCTCGGGGGCACCGAAGGTCACATGGGGTGATAGAAAACTGGGATGGAGGTCAGGAGGTTGAGGTTCCATTCAGTCCCAAAATGGTGAGATGTGTGCAGGTCTGATCTCAGCTTGGGCCAACAGAGGCTGGAGCTGCGGGTGTGCCAGGTTTGGAGCAGGAGAGGGAGGCGAGACTCACACTGCATCCCCGGAACAGTCTTCCCCCTGGCGGAGGGTCTGACCTCTGAAGTGAGACTGTGTTTCACTCTCCCTCCAAAGTTACATTTTCATCTGAGCTTGCACCCAAAGATTCTTAACCAGCTGCATAATTAAATGGTGCTATTTCTTTAAAGCTATTGCAAATGCATCCGTTTGGGAGAATGTGCAAAGAGAACAGCTCTTGCTCTGTTATGGTCCTTTTCCCTCAGCTCCCCAAGGGTTTCTGAGTATAAAGCTTCTTCATTCATTCACTCATTTATTCATTCGCAAATTGCTAATATTAATTTGTGTTTTTATATGCAACACTTTAATTTGACTGTGATGAGTCCTATTTGCATATTTGTTGGATAAAGTTTCCTGTTCTATATTTCATGCTTATCCTAGGGCCTCTAAGCCAGCCTGGGAGTCTGGTAGCCTTTTCATAGACTTCTGTTGGTCAGTCCGCTTGTGAAAATTGTCCCAGCTGTGAGTTCCCTAAATGGAAGAGAAGGTTCTGGAGACAGGAACCTGACATCTGTCCGTTTTTGGATGCTGTTGGGTGCTCTGTGAAAGTTTCAGTTGTTAGGCAGAGGGTGAAAGGACTTGACAAAAAGCTTGGGGACAAAATCTGGTGTAAGTGAGCCTAACTGAAGGGAGCTTATTGGAACGATAGGGTGGTGTTTCAGCAAATCCAGAATAGCCAGCCTCCCTTATGGAAAAAGGGATTTCTTACTCTCTGGCCACAGAGTGACCTCCTGTGGGTTCCAATGGCCTAACCCTGGCCAGTTCTGCAGGCAACTTGGGGATGTTTCAGACTGGAGCAGACAAAATCACACTCAGGAGCAAACAGTGTGACTTCTCTAACTCAGTGCAAGGGATGACTGTGGAGCCATATTGTACAGCTCAGCACTAGCCCTTCCCCAGGTCCCTCCCCCGTGCATTCTCGGGCCCGTGGAGCTGCAGCGCAGGCTGCCGGCCACTGCGGGCTGGGGTCCCAGAGCCCAGGCCTGCAGAACTCTCTTTGGGGGGATGTGTGGAGGGATGGTGATTGGGAACTATTCAGGTCACAAAAGGACATAGAGCAAAAAGGGGAAGAGCTAAAAACAATTTCTACGTTAGGAAACCCCCAGAAGTGCTTCTGTATGCTGATGTCTCTGCACTCTAACCATACAAATTCCTGGTTGGGGGTGGGCGAGCAGAAAGAATTTAGAGTTCATGATGGCCAGCTCCATTGTTTTTCTTCTTAAGCTTTTGTGGTCTTCTTACAGATTAAGAAACTACAGTGGACATGCAGTCTTATCTCTCTTCTTCTCTCAACACCTGACTCCTTTCCTTCTCCAACTATAGTCATGTTTATGCCCCAAAATGCTCCATTGTCTGCCTCAGAACAAGAGAACCTGGGCAGAAGAGATTGAGAGAACCCAATGGAGACAGAAAGAATGTAATCAGTCAGCATCAGCCAATGAACAGGCTCCATCAGAGTCATATATCTATTCTTGCCCAATCAGCTGTCATAGGATGGAGTCAATTTGCAAGATTACATAGCAGTAAAGATGTGGGTTGGGCAAACTTTCCAAATGTCTTGACTTTTGGTAGTCTCTGGAATTTTATTTTCCACACAATATGTTCAATTCCTATTATCACTGCTCTCATCTCCACATCTTATATAATAAAAGCCTAATATGCTAAATCTCTGGTCATTTGGTCGGCCCTTCAACCAATCAAAGTGTAATATGCTAATGATATGCTAAGGCTGATCAACCATTTGCTATGATATGCACTGACCAAGAGGAGGCAGACAAACCAGTCAACCAGTTGCTATGACATTCACTGATCACCAGGGGGCAGGCCCTCCAACTGGTAGGTTAGCTTACTCCTGGGGTCTGGTGATCAGTACTGAGTGAGATGGGCTGGACATGCCCTGGAGCCCTCCTGAGGTCCCTGCCCACTGGTTAACCTCCCATGGCCCTCCCCAGCCCAGATCATGCACCAGTGGGGTCCCTTGGCCTGGCCTGCACCTCTCTCAATTTGGGCTGAGATACCTCCTCCACCCCTCTAAGTGCCTGAATTTCGTGCACTGGGCCTCTAGTTACAAATAATTAAGCATGAGCCTTATGGTCATAACTAATATCTTTATTCTGGGCCTTCCTACGGGTAGTCATGTCCTGGTTACTTCTGAATGTAGTGATTAGTCCCTGTGAGTGGAGTTTCTCAGAATCTTGCACCCAAAGATTCTCTGATCTGTAGCCAGCAGAGAGCACCATTGGCCTGATACTGTGAAAACCAAATTTCCATGTGGTTTATCCTTCCACACTTGGTCTCCCTCTGCTGAAAGCACTGCAAGGAAAACAGAAGCTGTGCCCTCAAGGAGTGGATCATGGCATACAACAGATTTCAAGATTTTTCACGTCCAGCTGTAAAATGAGTAACTAAATTGGCTCCTTGAAACAAAAACTGCCTTGCCAGAACATCTATTAGATGGTGTGTTAGCTGTGTGCCCCCTCCCTCACGTCCTTTTCCGGGGGGCTGTGCCCAGCAGCTGGCCACCAGTCAGGAGAGCATTACAATCAGAGGCAGAGGCTCAGCCAAAAGGCCGTGTTTTCCCTGAGGGGGAACTTGTTGCAGTTGGGACCTCGGCCAGGGTCATCCATCTGAGAACACCGTGGAAGCGCGTTACGGCTGTTCACGGAGCTACGGTCTAATTAACTTCCAAATGGACAGAGCGCTCGTGGGGCCGCGTAACAAGCATTTTCGTTCATTTAGGGGAAGCGGGGTTTGGCTCAGAGCAGGATCACGAGGAGCTAATGGCTTCCTGTCTTCTCTTTGGCCTCAGAAGAGCTTGCACTGATGTCAACAAAGCAGACTGTGCTCCCGGCAATCGGCGTAGAACCGGTTTCCAGAGACCGAGTTCTCCGACTCCCGGGAAGGAGGGTCTGGGGTGGGCCTGGGGCTCTCAGGCCCTTTACATGATTCGATTTAGCTCCGCTTGCCAATGACACTGTGAGCTGGGCGGCCCCTCTGCAGGCCTGAGCTAGCGAGAAGCTTGTGCTAACGCCATAGGAGAGTGCATTACAGAGATAATGGGCCTTTTTTATCTTCTGCCTGGTTTTCCGCACAGGGCTGGCTTTTTTTTTTCTGGGCATGAAGCCAAAGGTCTCTTTAATTTCTTAAAATTTCCCCCAGCCGCTATTCCTGTCCCCTGACGGCAGGCCCACAAATTAATAAATAAGACAGAGCCACTCGAAGGGCTGTGTGCTCACAGCTCACTTTTAAAGAGCTCGTGGAAGCCTTTGTCGGGCGGCTACTTTGCACAGCAAACATAGTAACACCTGCTCTGAAAGCACGCTCTCCAGCCCTCAGGAAAATGCTCCAATGATATCGCCCAAATGTCATTAAAATAGTGAACTTGTTTATCTTTGTCCTGGGACCACATCCATGATTAAATAAGGCTTGAATATAAAACTGCAAGTGTACTTCAACCAGGTGAATTCTAATGAGCTGTTGGAGTTATTCTTTTATTTTTATTGTGTTTAGGTTTTTGGGGGTGACAGTGACTTTTTATTATAATTTCAAAATGTTGTTTTATTTTTAGATTTTTCTGGAAGGTTTTTCTTGGGCAATTTAGAAACAGAAACGTAATTACACAGTGATGTGGACTCACAATATCCCACTTCCACCCCCATTTCATGTCTGTTTGCAAGATTGCATCAAAGGCATAGCAACGATAATGGAAACGTTTTTCTGTTTATCAAACAGCAGGAGCAAATAAAACATTCCCGGTTCTCTGCTCACGTGGCAGAGCGCTCTGTGCTCACTGTGTTAGTTCACAAATTCAAGTCTGTTTGTTTTGTGTGAAATCCCACTTCTCCGTAAATCGCAGCGCCGCACACTGACACCAGAAGGTCAGCGCCACCAGCTCTGCCTTCGCAATCCTCTCACCTCTCATCCGCCCCGTCGGCCGGTGGTCAGGCATGCTGTCCCTCTTCCCGGGGTCTCCCCGGTCACCGTTGGAGACACGTAGACACTCGGCATGTTTCTGTGTCAGTGAGACAGGGAAGACCCGGAGCGTGAGGGCCAGGCACTGGGCGGTGAATCTCCACGGGCGTGGCTTCCCGGACCGGAGCAGCGTGTGCCTTGGGGGCGCCCGCTGGAGCCGGTCTGTCCCAGGGACCAGGAGGCCTTGTCTGCTGTGTTCTGTAGCCACACGCGTGCACACGGTCAGATGGTGTTGGAGAAGGGGGGATGGAAATGTAATGACACTGTAATAACTGTTACAAGATCATTACAACAATTCCCAAACATAAATGTATATACGCGGAGATGTGTGTGTGTATACTATATGGTTTTACTCGCTATTCTCTTTCCCCCTTTTCTAATGATTAAGATTAACAAATAGGAAGTAAGTCTCCGTCCCCGGTTCTCTTTGGAAGCACACTGCTTTGTTCTCTCCGCGGCCAGTCCCCCGCCCCTGAGCCTCCGTGGGCATAGGGCATAGCCGTGCCAGCGGCAGACGCAGGTCCTGGGCCCGTGGGAGTGAGGGTCCCGGGGGATTTAGGTCTTGAATGCCTCCCGGTGTTTTGATGGTTTTTAAGCATCCATCTTAAGTGGGTACTTGTAACATGTACTCTCTCATCTTTAAGAACAGAGCTGGTGACCGGGGACTTACCCTCCACTTGCTGTTTGTTTTCTTTCTGTCACAGTGTGCGGAGGACTCCCCAACGGCACTCCCTTCTCTCTCCCTTCCAAGCAGCACTCGCTTCAGTTCAGGAAATCCCCTCTTCCTCCTTTTGCATGCTCTGTGGGACGGTAAACGGAGTCCCTGGTCCCCTGTGGCCAGGAGCCAGGTATCCTCACCCAGTGACTCAAGGTCTGCAGTTTTTGGGGGTCCTGTCCCACACCCAGACAAGATGATGGGGTGATCCGATGCTGTGTGACGTGGAACCAGCAACCCCTTCCTGTTCCCCAGCCTCTCGGCTGTCCTGTGGACCAACTGCTATTCTCCAGTCATTTCACTTTGGCTTGGGCATTCCAGAAGGGAGTTCTGCTGCTCGCAACCGAAGATACCAAACCACAGAGTGCAGTGCGCTGGCCGAGACAGACCCGCCCCTGCTGTGCCAGCTGTCCTGTGGCTCCGGAGTCTCCGTCCCGCGGCCACGCAGGCTGCTGCTGGCGTCCTACCAGCAAGGCCTTCAGAACGTGCGTCTGCACCAATGCACTGATTCCTGTGCTCTTTCTCTGGAAAGATGGATGAGTATGTTTTGGGCGGCACATTTCTAGAAGTGAAATTGGTGGGTGAAATAATACACACACTTTTATATTTATTTATTTATTTATTTTTTAAAATATATTTTATTGATTTTTTTTGCCCCCCTCCCTCCCTCCCACACATCCCCTCCCTCCCCAGAGTTTTGTGTCCATTGGTTGTACTTATATGCATGTATAAAAGTCCTTCGGTTGATCTATTATCTCCCCCAGATCTTCCTCCCCTCCCCGCTGTAATTTGACAGTCTACTTGTTGATATACTGTCTCTATATCTATCTTTTGGTTCATCAGTTTATAATGCTCTTTATTATCCACAAATGAGTGAGGTCATGTGGTGTTTCTCTTTCATTGATTGGCTTATTTCACTCAGCATGATGTTCTCCAATTCCATCCAGGTTGCTGCAAATGATGAGAATTCCTTCTTTTTTATGGCAGCATAGTACTCCATCGTGTAGATGTACCATAGTTTTTGGATCCAATCATCTGCTGACGGACACTTAGGCTGTTTCCAAATTCTGGCTATTGTAGATTGAATACACACACTTTTAATAACACCAACCCGTGGGGAAGGCCTCACATGAGAACAGCTGTAACTATTGATTGAAATGGAAATAATGGAAACATTTAATGACACTTTGTTTGTAATAACTGTTTATGGTCACTAAGTAGAACGGTCATTCTACTGATTGAATTTAGAAAAAGTAATTCTTAGAAATTTAGAAAACTGGGAAAATAATATGAATGTAAAGAAAAGCCATCCATCAAATTACTTACGATTCTCTCCCCACAGTGGCTGAGTTACATTCACTCATCACCATTATGTTTTTATCCAGCTTTTATAGATGTATTGAAAAGGATTGTTATCAAGAACCAATTCCATCACAGCTAGGATGTCTTCCAAACCAGTACATGGGATTCTCTATTTAACTTTTCATCTTTGATTTCTAATTTAATTGTGAGTGTGGTCTATATCAGTTTTAAGTCTTTGAGGTTTGCTGGAACCTGAGGCCATGGACACTGTATGATCAGTTGTGGTTACATGCATATGTGCCTTTAAGAGTGCCTTATCCGCTGTGAAGAGCTTTCGCTGTACTTGCTTAATGCTGGGTTTGCTAGTTACGCTGTTTTCATCTCCGCAGCCTTGCTGGTGGTGTTTGCAGGAACAGCGTGTTAAATGTTCCTGCTACAGTTACGGGGTTGTCTCCTTCCATTGCTGTCCATTTTTGCTTCCTATATTTTGAAGCTCAGTTCTTAGGTGTACCCAAATTTAGAATTACTATATTTTCCTGATGAGTTAAATATTTATTATTTAAATTGTACTCTTCAATGCTAGAAGAGTACAGTTTAAATAATAAATATTTAACTCATCAGGAAAATATAGTAATTCTATAGATGCTAAGTATTTTTTAGTTAAAACCTGTTTTCTGTTATTTCACAGCTTCCTTTTTTAATTTGTATGACATAACATATTTTTCTTTAAAATCTTTTGTTTTCAACCTATTTTGCTTATCACTATAAACAGGTTTCCCTAAATTTTGTTTTGTTTGGTGTTTTTAAGGCCATTTGAGTAGTCTTTGTTATTTAAATGGAGTGCTTAGCACATTTATATTTAATGTGTCTGCTAATAAATTGCAGCATGTCTCCTATCTGTCAGCCTGTTCTTTCTCCATCATCTATTTTTTTGGGGGGAGGGTATTATCTTAAATGAATCAAAGACTTCTTAATTGTCTTAAATTTTTTCTATGGATTTGAAAGTTTTACTCATATTTTGTTACTTACATGGTTATCCTTTACTTATCAAAGTTGAGTATTAGTGTTTTAACCTCTTTATAGGTAATCTGAGGACTTTAGTGCTAGTCATCTTAATGCTATTTATTCCCTTTTAATTGATCTGACACTGAGCAAATGAAGCATTAGTGCTGTTGTTCTGTACATGTGATCTCCAGTGTGATGCAGCCACGTATTTGCCCTTTTGTTACTTTTCTGTTTTCTGTAACTCGGTTCTTTTTTCTGGGATAATCTTTCTTCTGCTTAGAGAATCCTCTTTAACATTCTCCGGTGGAGGGACATGTGCTGGTGACAGTTTCTTTTAGTGTGTTAGAATGAAAATGTCTTTATTTGGCTTTCATTAAGGATTATTTTTTAATTGTCCAGTTTGATAAACAATAATAGCATTATACTGCTTTAATTTGCATGTATTTTATATTTTTGCTACTTGTTTTATTTCTTCTCTCAGGTACTTAATCTTAGGTTAAAAGCACCTCCCCCCCCCCACCCCCCCCACCTGGAGATGAGGAAAACGGAGGTGAGATTCCCATAACGGAGGGAGAGGCGGTCTGTGTGGGGCAGTATTGCTGCTGACTGAACAGATGTGGCCACGAAAACACAGACACGGGGGCATGAAAGTCTCCCCCACAGCCTCGGACCTCACAGGACGGGCTCCTGGCCCAGCGGCCTTTCCTGGGGGTGACACGTGGGGCATTCTCTCCCTTCCCTGCCTGCTGCACAGGAGGGAATTAGTCTGCGGGAAAGAGAGAATCCCAGGTCAGCAGAGTCACCCACTCAACCAGGCTCTTCCTTTTGAGCTCTTGTAAAACGTTGTACCCACCCCTCCACCCCCGGCCTCCGTTAAGTTATCTGTTTGGGGGACGCAGAGCGACATTAAAACCATTATGTTCGTCCTGCACAATACGGGCAGCGGGCGTCCTGGCTGAGCCCACCGGGCAGGGCTCTGTGCCATGCGGCCGGGCGGGGTAGAAGGTGCCAGAAGGTGGTGCTTACTAGCCTGGCCTGGCAGCCTGGCTTCCCCACAGCCTTCTCTCTGCAGGGCTTGCCAGTCAGCACTCCGGCCTGAGCTGCCTCAGGGAGCGGATCTGGCTTCCTATTGAGGCGGGGTCCTTGGAGGCTTCCGAAGGTCGCAAGCTGGCAGAGTCACTGCCGAGGCAGCTTCCGCTAGCAGCCCTCAGGGCAGGCGATGCAGGGAGCACACGCTCTGCCTCCGAGGCCTGTGGCGTCCGGCTCGGGGGAAGGACGAGGGAAGCGTCTTTGGACACTATTCACACCCTTCCTTTAGCAAGTGTTTCACTTTTCCTTTCTGAAGACCGGAACACATTGCTTCTTTCAAACCCGTGTTTATTTTAAAGCATAAATTAGAACATGAGCTGCACATATGCTTACCCACTTGGTCCTTCCCTTCTTGACTAAAGATAGAATGGACGTGTCCTGAACAGGCTGCAGCCAATGCAGAGTATGTAGGCCACCAGCAGAAGCTTGCTTTAGAGTCGAGATTCATGCAATGCTTTATCGCTTTTCATTTGCTTCACCCTCTTGGTAGTAGTCAATAAAAGAATTATAGTTTTAATAACTAGTTGATGCAGCAGATTTTATTGATTTTCATAAACAATTGAACAACCCTAAAAGCAGGCATCAAACAAATGAGTTAAATCCCTAACACCTAATCATGAAACTCAGTTAAATGACTAAGATAAAAACAGGTGAGTGCCACTAGGAAAGAAAGAATGCGCACCAGTGATGGGATAAGACTTAGTATTTTCTCCGTGGGCAGCTGTGCTCCCGCCTGCTCGTGGGCTGCGGCCTCTGGTTGCACACCCACCGGAGGAGAGGACCCCGGCCAGCGAGAGAGCCCTCCACGCCCGCCTCCTCCACGGCTCTCCGCTGTTGCCTGGTGAGCTCTGTGAGTGTTCGCAGAGATGGAAACGGAGGCTCGGAGGGTAGGTAAGGAGTCCAAGGTGTGCGGCTCCGCAGGGATGGAAGTGGCTTCAAACCGAGGGCTCGCTCGGGGCCTGACAAAGCTCTGTGGTCTCCAGCCGCCAGGCGGTCCCAAAGGGAACAAAATCACTCCGAGCTGACCCCAGGGCCCCTCAGGTGTCCGCACCCAGCAGGGCAGGAGGGGCGCTCTTCTCCGAGGGCGTCCTCACGCCTCTGGTCTCTGTTCAGCCCTTCGCCTCCTTCCCAGACCTCTTCACCGCTCACCGCGTCCCCCGGGGGGTGGGGTGGGGTCCCTGAGGCTGTGTGACCAGAGCCCCGCTCTCCCTCTTCGGGTGTCACTCTAGGCTAGGGGTGTTGAACTCAATCAGAGAAGGGGCCAAAATCCAAAATCCAGCCTAAATCGCGGGCCGAATGGTTTACTGAACAGTCATAAACTGTCATTGTGATGGAAACGCAGCGGAGTGCAGTGATGACAGCGCGGTGCGGGCCACATTGCAAGGCCTGGCGGGACGGATTTGGCCCGCGGGCCTTGTGTTTGACACGTGCTCTAGGCTCTTTGTCTCCTCTGCACTGCGAAGCCGGGGCACTACAGTGCAGTCACCTCAGGTCCTGTTTCTGAACACTGCAATGCAACAGAAAGGAAACACGGCTCCACTTAGCATCCCAAACCAATTCAGCTCAAGCAGAAAAGGAAAAACATGTCAAAAGTGAGGGTGAGCTTATTGACTTAAAGCACTAACCCGAGGCTTAGTCCATGGCCGCATCTGGTCCTTCCCCGCTTTGTCCAGCATTGGCTGGAGCCCGCTGCTCTCCTTTGTTTCAGTATCGTCTGGGCTGCTTTATGGGAGACCAGGAGAAGCCTCCTGCCTTCTCACTCAGAGCAACCCTCTCCCTGCTCTGACTCCAAACTCCACTTCATCCCCAAGGAGGGGCCGCAGTGCAGAAAGTCCTGCAGTCAGGGGCTGACCGATGGCACTCTCTCTCTCAGAGCCCATCCCCTCCCCCTCCCCATACGTGGGTAGAGTTCCGTGTGCTTTGTTCTGAGGCATTCAGAATGGATGAAAAGCCTATTCGGCTCATGTCCACTTTGATTTAATCCAAAATCCAAGGGGGAGAAAGATCTCAGAATTGCATGCAAGGCTGAAATGAACATATATTTATTTTTAAATTATAAAAGTGATTTCAATTGGTTAAGAAGTTTCTGAAAGAAAGCTGGGCATATTTTCAGTTTCCACTTCTCTAACAGCAAAGGAAACAAGGAGGGGAAACCTGAGGTGCCCATTCAGATGGACCTGGGAGGGGGAGGTGGGGGGGGGGGGGTCCGGGAAAGCGAGCTGTGAAACAAGCATATCCTCTCGATGGTGATGACGCATGGGAATCACAGTGACCTCAGGCCTGGATGGGACATCATCGCATGCGGATGCTCAGCTTTAAGCACAATTACTGAAGAGCGCGTCCGGAAATGCGTTCTGGAACAGTGGACGGAACGGAAATGCGTTCTGGAACAGTGGACGGAACGGAAATGCGTTCTGGAACAGTGGACGGAATGGTGCTGCGGGCGCCGCACCTTCACGGGACAAAGGGCTCTGGCTCAGGAGACAATGCGGCCTTTGGCCCAGAGACAGGACAGCTGTGGCACCGTGCTCACCCCTTTGTGGTCCCTTCCAGGCAGAGCCTGTGGGCAGGCCCCCCCCCCCATCTCCTCGGAGCTGCCTTCCTTCCGCCAGGGAGCGAGGCTGAAAGAACAAGAGAAGGCCGAGGACATCTTCTTTCCCAACCGTGACCAGAACCCAGGGCCTCGGCCTTGAAGGGGGGCGCTGGGGTGCTTAAGGACAGAAACTATCATCCCGACTTCCGGCCAACCCGCCTGGCCTCCCCACAGGAGGCCCCCTGCAGCTGAGAAAAGTTATTTTCATGGAAGCCAGGCGTGCTGTTTGTACGAGGGCCAGTGTCGGCATCTCTTTAGGACTCGTGGCTTCAGCCGGCCTGTGTCTTAGCACCGCCCGCCTCGCTGAGGAGGACTGCATCCTCCCGCCAGAGACACGGTGGCCTGTGGCACAGACCTCACAGGTCAGAGCAAGGAGGACCAATCAGGATGTGAGCCACCGTGACTGGTCCTCCCCAGCACCTTCCCTCCCGGCCAGGGGACCAACAACGAGGGCCTGCCCTGCGAAGTAAATGAGGGATGTCCATATCAGGTTTTCTTTTATTTCTGTTTGTTGTGTTCACTTTTCAAGAAGGAAGGTAGCATATGGCCTGTCTTTCAGCCTTGTTGACCTTTTGCTGTTTTTATAATTGCTTACCCCATGTAACAAAATTTTACACTATAAAACATCATCCACTTGTAAAATAAGACATCTGTGGCAAAATGAAGAAGTGGTAGTTGCTAAAAAATCAGTCAAGAAAAGCAATGCTTACTTAAATAATACTAAATGTAGGTCTACTATATCTAGTTTTAGTTTTTAATTCTCTAACCCTCTCTTTGGTTTCCTGTAATTAGTTGTCATTAACAACCCAAAGCATCTTGGGTACAGTGTCTCAAAGGATTTCTCAGATCCTGGTGCTATTAACAAGGGGAAATTAGCATATCACCTATTTTATTATTTTGAGATTGTTTTCAAGCCACTGGAGTAATTGGCTTGTAGCCTGCTCCAATTAATGAGTTTTTTTTTTTTTTTTAATGCATTTCTACAAATCTGTTTTTTGAAGCAAAACTTTTGACTTAAAAAAACTTGGGTGCAAATGAATGTATTGCTATGCATGGACATAGCTGGGAGCCATTTCCCCTTTAATAATGATTTTCAAAGAACCCTGCGAAATCTTCATCATTTCAACATTTTCAAAGAAGTAGCCCCTCTCAAGGAGAGAAGGAATTTGAGACCTAACCCCCTGCAGCCACCACAGCGTGACAGTCTGGTGCCACCCGCGGTGAGGCAGGGCTGGCTGGGGGCACCTTGTTAACAAGGGGGTCCCTGTGTCTCCCTGAGGACTGGGCTCTCTGGTGACCCACTGTCCTTGAGCCGGGGCTGAAATACACTGAGATTCCTACAAACTAATTCTCTACCGAAACTCAGAGTATTCAAATGACAGCATGTCCTCCATGGGCCCCCAAATGTATATAATTTGATTTCATTGAGAAATTGGGTTGTGATTCAGACAGTTCAGGAGACAACTGTGCATTTCCAATAGTCCTGGTGGTTTTTTTTGTGTGTTTTTTAGTTCTTTTGGTCTTTCAGTTGGGAACATTTATGGGACTAATTTTATTTCTTATTGCAAAATCTATGCAGTTCTCTGACTTACATTGGAGATGTCAAAGGCAATTGTCATTGATCAGGTGAAGTAAGGCCCCTTTGAGCTTAAGGATGTCACCATTTCACTCTGTCTTTCCAGCTTATTTCTCAAGAATATTGTTAAAAAATTCACTGGTTCTGACTAACTCTGCTGCGCAGCTAAAGGGCTTATAAGACTCCCTAAGTTCAATTTAGTTTAACTTTCTCATCTTAAAACAAAATGGTCTTACCCTCTATCATTTTAAAATAGCTTTTATTTTATTTTATATTTTTTAATTCTAGAAATGGAGGAAAGATTGTATGGATACATTTCCTGTGGAATAAAATTGGGTTGATATTTTCATGTGATTGCTTTGAATTAAGGAAATGGTTTGAGAAACCAAATCCAAACTTTCATGCAACGTGGCCATCCACGAGATTCACCTTGCTATGTCCAGGATTTCTAGGTCTCATCTCTTTCCATAATCTCCTGAGGTTGGCTCCTCATGAGACTCCTGGATCCTAGCACTGATGGCAAAGAAAGAAAGGGGAAAGGCAGTGAGAGAAGCGGACAGTTAAGAACATCTGGCATCTTAGGTTTGTGTGGTCACTTGTGGAAGAAGGGAGAGAGACGGCCCGGAGGTGGCTGTGGCGATGGCTGTGTCCGGCTTGTGGTGAAAGGCGCAGGAGGGGCTGGAAGAGGCCTTCCTTTCCACAGAGGCCACCTCGGGGGAGATGCACACAGGTGCGAAAACACGTTATTTAAGATGAAATGGGCTCCTCTCCATCATGTGTGAGGGTTGGTGAGCTTATAAAGTTTTGAGGCACATTTACTTAAAAGGGTCTGGAGCAGTGGTCCTCAACCTTCCTAATGCTGCGACCTCATGTGGCGACCCCCAACCATAACATTATTTTCGTTGCTACTTCCTAACTGTAATTTTGCTACTGCTATGAATCATAATGTAAGTATCTGTGTTTTCCAATGGTCTTTGGCGACCCCTGTGAAAGGGTCATTCGGCCCCCAAAGGGGTTGCGACCCACAGTCTGAGAACCGCTGGTCTAGAGGAAAAGGTAACTTAAAATAAGCCCAGTAGTTTTATGGTGTTTTCGTATTTCATTAGCGAACAAAGACCTTAAGTCAGATATCCTGTTCTCAGGAAGAACTCAGAGGAAGAGGGGAACAAACCAGTAGAATGGAATCAGCAAACAGTGCAAGTTTGGTAATTGATACAAATTCAAAAGGAGGAAATTAGTCAGTGAAATAATGACATGTTCCAGTTAAGCATTTCATTTTGCTAAGGTCCTCTGTCTGTTTCAGGAGAGGGCGAAGTCGTGGAAGATGACAGCCAATGCTGTTCTCCGGGCACTGCCATGTTCGCTTTCACATCTGGGATGGGAACTGTGATTTCAGATAGTGGATAGATAACCAAATAGACAATAATTTCAAGTTTATAAGAGCAATTATTTTACCCTTTCTTTTCATTTCTTCCGACCTTCTGCCCTCTGTTTCTCACTCTCCGACTTGTCTGAATGTCTCTCCGTCTCAGTTTCTTTCCCACTGAAATAAAGATTTCCTGTGGATCAGTCACTCTGTAACCAACAACATAGGGCGTTGCCATGGCAGCATCTGAAGGATGACAGGCTGTGGGGCGTCGAACACAGGAGGTCCCTGATCACCACAGACAACGGGGCAAGACGAGAGGTTTTCCTCCCTTCATGACACCCTGTGGGAGGAAATGGGTTGTTAAGCTCAGATCATGTGAGATCTGACAGTATCTGAGAGACACCGCGAGCGCCAATTCCTTTGTTGAGGTTCAGGTTGGTGGGCGTGGATCAGAGGAGCCTGTGTCTCCGGAGTTCACCACCCTGAGAACCGAGCAGGCCGGCCTGTGGACACAAAGCTGCGGGTTGGTGCGTGCGCGGGCTTCTATCCGCTCCCTCTTCTCTCTCCTTGTGGTGTCAGGACCATTGGAGAACTCGGGTTCAGGAAGCGGCCCTGAATGGCGGGGAGGGAGGGAGTGGGCCTCCCTTAGCACTGACTCGGGGAGGCGCTTAAAGTGGGAAACGGGGGCCAGGGCCTCAGCCGCTCTGGGAGCCGGAAAGGGGCACTCTGACCCCATTTTCATGAAGGGCTCTGCAGGCTGGAAGCTTTCTAGCAAGCATGAATCAGACCACGGAGGCACTTTCATTTGCCATAATGTTCTTTGAGGTTGAATGTTCATGATAATTTATTTCATTGGTTAACTAAAATATTTGTGTCATATTTGGGCAAAGTAATGGAGAGGACAGCATTCTGGACTTTGAAGAATGAAAATGGGAGGATTAGGCTTCAGAAAAATGTATCATCAGCCATGTAGAAAGCGAGAATTTGGTATAGACTAATTAATTGTGACTCAATTTTTGTCCTAATGCCCTGGAAGACATCGGACGTTAATCTCCTCTCTCTCCTTTGGAGAATCTACTGAGAAATTTAAGTGAGCAAGAGGTGGACTAAATGAGAGATTTGTTGAAAGCCATGATTGAAATTTATCATCAAGCTCATGCTAGGTTATCCCTCAATGCAGCAACCCACTAACTTTAGAAATCTTCCTCCTTTGTCAGGAAAAACCAATTTAATGTCATGAGTACTTGTTTTCTTTTTTAAATCAGGGAAGCTGTAATGATTGCTAGGAGTGTTCAGGGTTTAGTTCAGAACAACAAATATTGGTTTATTTCAGAACAACACTGCCCCGGTGCCTCTACACATTTATTCTCTCACCCCGAACCTGTGCCCAGACCCATCTGTCCCAGATGTTGCCAGCTTCGGAGCCATCCATCATGAGAGCGGCTGCTCTCTCCGTGAATTGCACTAATGCGTGTGCGAAGGACAGCACTGATGATACATGTCCTAAATGATGTGCTGTCCAAGGCTAATGACTCTGAAAGCAAGTGCAAGGTGAGGCCGTATGCTCAGGCCCGGAGAGAACACTGACGGCGCCGCGGGTCCATTTCCCGCGGGACTCAGGGCAAGCACCCGGACCGCCGCTGGGTGCTCTCCCAGGACTCAGGGCAAGCACCCGGACCGCCGCTGGTGCTCTCCCAGGACTCAGGGCAAGCACCCGGACCGCCGCTGGGTGCACTCCCCAGGACTCAGGGCAAGCACCCGGACAGCCGCTGGGTGCACTCCCAGGACTCAGGGCAAGCACCCGGACCGCCGCTGGGTGCACTCCCCAGGACTCAGGGCAAGCACCCGGACAGCCGCTGGGTGCACTCCCAGGACTCAGGGCAAGCACCCGGACCGCCGCTGGGTGCTCTCCCCAGGACTCAGGGCAAGCACCGGGACAGCCGCTGGTGCTCTCCCCAGGACTCAGGGCAAGCACCCGGACCGCCGCTGGGTGCTCTCCCAGGACTCAGGGCAAGCACCCGGACAGCCACTGGTGCTCTCCCCAGGACTCAGGGCAAGCACCCGGACAGCCGCTGGG
The DNA here is from genome assembly GCF_014108245.1 of Pipistrellus kuhlii. Classification (NCBI taxonomy): domain Eukaryota; kingdom Metazoa; phylum Chordata; class Mammalia; order Chiroptera; family Vespertilionidae; genus Pipistrellus; species Pipistrellus kuhlii. The sequence continues at coordinate 1,833,565 of NW_023425416.1, read as the reverse complement.
TGCTCTCCCCCAGGGCTCACTCTCTGTGCCGGACATCTCAGAGGCCTTCTGTCAGACCCTTTTGTTTGAGCCTGACGTGCCTGCCCGTCTTTGATCCCGCAGAGCTGAGCAGGAAGTCTGCTCCCCAGACTGTCCATGCCCGGCGGGACCGTGGCTGCGACACATCCTGTGGCCACAGGGACCACCTTCCCTGGGAATGCTGGAGGCAGGATGCAGCCTTCACTGGGACGTTTGGGTGTGAGTCACTCCATGGCCAGCGCGCTGTGCTCTTTCTGTGCGAAAGCAGCACAGACCATGGCACAGTGCCCTGAGCTCTGGGGGTGGAGCCCCCGGGCCCGGCACTCCCACTCCGCAGGCGTCTCCAGAGTCAGCTGCATCTGACATTTTTCAGTGGAAGAACTGAGCCCAAATGCCACCTGCACAGCAGTGTCTCCTCGTGGGTAATGCTGGTGGCAATGCTCACCACCACCTGCCCGCATGGCTGGCCCCGCTCAGGCTGCCTGTGCGTCCCCCTGGCGGGCGGCAGGCTCCGCTTTAAACCCGTTCGGCAGGTGAGCAGCCTGGACCTGGAGAAGCCCCAGCCCCTCGGTCATGGAGGGGTGCCAGCCCTGCAACCAGGGGCAGCCCATTGCTGTAAACACAAGACAGTGAGCACCCAGGCAGGCTGCGTCTGAGAGGAAGGCACCCACTGCCCAGTTAATGGGTGGTCATCAGGGGGTAATCCACTCCATCCACTTCCTCTTTCTATCCAAAACATATACAATTAGTCATTTGTTTTTCTTTCTTCCTCCTTTCTTTCTTTAATATCAAGTTTTTTGGGTTTACTGACTGCCATTATCTGAGCCTTTACCATGGAACCTTTCCTTGGCCTACTGTCCCCTGAAGTTCCTTCTTCCCGTGAAGGGAGGGAATCGTGGCTCTAAGCTTCCCACTCAGCCAGACGCAGCCTTATACTCCTACCAAGGGCACGGTACTCACTGAGAAACCGTTATGTGCTGAACTGGGGCCTTTGCAGTAGTGATTTTAACTTCTTCTAAGAGGCAGATTTGGTTAAATTCCTGGCTGTTTATTGTTTGCTCATGGCTAACACTAAAAATATTTTTTTTGTCTGTTCATTACCTTATAGATTATTTTTTCTAAAATTGTTTTCTTATATTTATTCCAGCTCCCTCAATTGTAGGAAAAGAATCCAATTTTAATAATAGTTTCAAAATGGCTGAACAATTTTGGTTCAAATTCTGCAGAATATTTCCTAGTAGCTCTCGTGTGTGCCAATAAGGGAGGAAAGGGGGTGACAGTATATTTTTATGGGTACTTTTGTTGATAAATTTGAACTAAGACAAATTAGAAAAATAATACATGTCACTACTTACAAGGGCTTACTTTTAGATACCAAGTTAGGTATTTTGTAAGCTTTTCCATTTAATACATTAGTTAGTTATTGTCCTGGTCAGATTTTCTGTTTTTTTTTTAGAGGGTCAGTTCTCTTTAAGCTGAAGCCCCGCGGCCCCGCCCGGCGCCTCGGAAGCAGACCTGCTGGTGGCGGGAACCTGGCTGCCCTCCCTGGAGAGAAGATGTCTGTCGGCACGCTGCCCTGAGAAAGCAACTGTGTTTCAGAGCATAACACATTCTCCCCGGCCCTGGGCGTCGCCACAGCTTTTATTAAGTGACTCTACACGTGTCACTCATTTCTTACAGCAATACCGTGAGTGAATGGCAATGACCGCCTCTCCCGATGAGAGAGCGGAGACCGGGCTATTGGAAGTGGCACGCACGCGTGCACACACACACACACACACACACACCCACACACACACGCACACACACACACACACACACACCCTCCACACACACACACACCCACACACACACACACACACGCACACACACACACACCCCACACACACACACACACACACCCACACACACACACACACACACGCACACACACACACCCCACACACACACACACACACACACGCACACACACACACACCCACACACACACACACGCACACCCGCACACACACACACACACACACACGCACACACCACACCCCCCCCACACACACACACGCGCACACACACACACACACACACCACACCCCCCCCACACACACACACGCGCGCACACACACACACGCACACACACACACACACACACACACACCACACCCCCCACACACACACACACACGCGCACACACACACACACGCACACACCACACCCCCCCCCACACACACACACGCGCGCACACACACACACGCACACACACACACCCACACGCACACACACACACCCACACGCACACACACACACACACACACACGCACACACACACGGCGGGCGAAGGTAGCTTTACAGTTGTTTGTATGAAAAGAGACGTGCAGTTATAATTATTAACTCAAAGGTGCGCCACAGTGCCAATGTAACCTGCTGCTGCCCACATGACCGTGTGTGCACACGCATCGTTCCCAGGCGTCCGTCAGCGGGCACTTAGGTTGCTGCCACATCGCGGCGATTGCGTGTGATTGTGGTGAATAACGCATGTTGATGCGCAGACAGTGATTCCACTTCCTGCAGATAGACACCGGAAGTGGGGCTGTTGGATCAGGAAGAAGTTCTGTTTTTAATTTTTGAAGAACCGCCATACTGTGTCCCATCGTGGCCGCCCCATTCACACCCTCACCAGCACGCACAGGGTCCCCTCTGCTCCCAGCCGCCCCTTATGGCACTCCTATCGCTCATCTGCTTGGTAATGGCCTTCTGGCGAGTGTGGTGGTGGTGGTGTGGGGGGAGGGGGCAATTCCTGGTGATTTTGTTTCATTTTTTCTGTTGACGGAGCATCTTTCCCTGAGCAGGTTTGAGCCACATGTTTTATCGTCTCTCCATGTATAGAAGTCATAAATTGCTTCCATTTTCTTTGCTTTTCATTTTTCATAACAACTCATATTTATATGGTTTTTGTTTCTGTCTTGCCAGTGAAGGTGACCAAAGGGAAACATCATATTTCAATGAACTTGGAGGTGGCTGATCCGGAATGGGTTTGCTTGTTTTCTGCCCTTGTTTCTGGGGCTCGGGAGCTGTGTGACCTGATCTCACCCTAGTCCTATCGGTGGACTCCCCTCGCTAATAACGGTGATGGATGGAATTCAACTTGGCTGTTTGGAGTCAAGATACAGAAGATAGGGCTTACTATTTGAAAAATAATGCCCTTTGTAACTCCCAGCCACAGACCTCCCCGCTGGTCCAGTCATTTGTGCGGTTAGGCATTCCCGGGGAGCCAGTGCTGGGCCTCAGAGACAGAGGACCCTGCAGTGGGTCTGGACATGGCCCTTCCCTGGAGCTGAAAGTGGGAGCGATGCCGCCTGTTCAGTGTGGCATGGAACAGTTAGACTTGGAGCTGAAAAATAACAGCATGTGTAATATCTGCCCTTTTTTGTTGCTAATCCTCACCAGCGGACATTTTCCCTTTGATTTTTAGAGAGTGGAACGGAGAGATAGTCCAGAGATACAGAGAGAAACATCGATGTGAGAGACATATAGATTGGTTGCCTCCCACATGTACCCCAAAGGGGGACAGGAATTTAGTCTACAACTGAGGTACGTGCCCTTGATGGGAACTGAACCCATGACTCTTTAGTCCACAGGCCTATGCTCTAACCACTGAGACCAGCTCGGGCAGTGTCTGTCCTTCCAAAACAAATCTAAATAACACTGACAAATTCTGTAGTAGAAACCCTGAGTTTTGTGGAATGTTGAGGGTCATCCATCTCTCTTTTCAGAGTATGAGATTAAAGGTTTTTGTTGCTTTTAATGCTTACTTTTTATAACTGACTCACTAGAACTAAATTCTCATATATCAGAGGGTCCCTCATATATAAGATATATATATATATATATATATATATATTTTTTTTTGGCAAGGATACAAACCATTCAATGGACAAGGAACAGTCTTTCCAACATATGATGCTGGAAAAAACTGTATACCATATGAAAAATAATGCAGAAAAACTATGACCTTAAATCACACACAAAAATTAACTCAAAGTGAACCAAATGCTTACATTTAAGAGCCCAAACTCTAAAGCTCTTAGAAGAAAACAGGGGGATTCTTCATAAGATTTAGTTTGGCAAATGACTTCTTGGATATGACACCAGAAGCACTTGCAACAAAAGAAAAGAGATAAATTAGACTTCATCAAAATCAAAACCTTTCCTCTTTCAAAGGACATTACCAAGAGCATGAAAAGACAAACCACACAGGAGAAGACATTTGCAAATCATACATGTGATAAGGAATCATACAGAGTGCTAGAGGCACGGTGCACGGAGTTCATACATGGGTGGTGTCCCTAGGCCTGGCTAGGACCAGGGCCAGGCAGATCAGCCCGGAGGCCCTGGCGGAGTCAGGAGAGGAGACCACAGTCGCTGGGCCCGGCAGGGAAGGAATGGACACCTGATACTGATGCCACCACCGCGTGGTTCCCTGCCTTCCCCCCTCCTTCCCTCGCCACCACACCACTATTGTGGCAGGCGGGTCATTGGGGCCTGCAGGCGGGCAGAGGAACGGGGCCTCTGGCCCTTCTGGGAAAGGGTCCAATGAGCCACCATCCACCCCCAGTTCCCATCCCAGCCCAGAGCCTGTTGGCCAGCGGGGATGTACTGCGGGAGGCTGGCTGCCTGGGGGAGGCTGGCTGTGGGAGCGCACTGACCACTAGGGGGCAGCTCCTGCATTGAGTGTCTGCCCTCTGGTGGTCAGTGTGCATCACAGTGACTGGTTGTTCTGGTCATTCAGTCATACCGGTCGCTTAGGCTTTTATATATATACAGTGGTGCCTCACACAAAGAACTTAATTCGTTCCAGGAGCAAGTTTGTTATGCGAAAAGTTCGTTATGTGAAACGTGTTTTCCCATAACAATACATGTTAAAAAAAATAATTCGTTCTGTAGCATAAAATATGCTAACATGACATAAAAAAAGATAATTTTTTTGTTATTATTTTTATTTAGATACATCTAAAAACATTTTTTTTTTTAAAAACACACATTTTTTTAATTTTAAGACAGACTAAGTAGAGTCTACCGAATCTTGCACATCTTTATCCATTTTCTGCTTTTTGGCCGATGGTTTCATGAAAAACCTGTCCAAAGTCGTTTGTTTTTCTCTTTTCTCCAACATCTGCCGGAAATAACGGACAAGAGTATCGGAGTAAAGATCGTTGATCCTGTTTGCTTCAGCTGAATCCGGATAGTGGGCATTGGTAAACTCCTGAACTGCTTTCCATTTGACCAGGATGTTCTTGATGTCAGCAGTTGGGATTGGTTGATTGTTTGATTGTTGCTCCTCGTTATCAGATGACGCTTCCCTTTGAGCATTGTCCTGTTGCTGTGAAGTTCGTTGTGTGCAGCGTTCGCTGTGCGAGGCGTTCTTTATGCGAGGCACCACTGTATATGAATTCCTAAAATTCAGCAATGAGAACAATACCACGTGGGAAGGACTTAAATAGGCTTTTCTTCATAAAAGATATACAGATGACCAACAAGCACATAGTATCAGTCCTTCAGAAAACGCAAATGCAAACTACAACAAGATACCCTTGAGTATCTGTTGGGTGGTTATTATTAGAAATGGAAAATAAGTATTGCCTAAGATGTGGAGAAATCCGAGCCCTGTGCATTCCTGGGAGAAGGTAAAATGTGCAGCTGCTGTGTCCCATCGTGTGGCAGCTTATAAAAAACTAAACATAAAATGACCATGTGATTCATCAATTACTTTCTTAGATCTATATCTAACGCAATTGAAATCTGGAACTCAATCAGGGGCTTTATAGCAGTATCAGGCCCCAAAGGTAGAAGCAGCCCAACTCTCCTTAAACAGTTGAATGAATAAACAAAAAATGTGGTCTAAACATACAATGGTGTATCACTCACCCCTAGGAATAAACAGAATTCTGATATGAACCTTGAAAACATTATCCCGAATGAAATAAGCCAGTGACGAAAGACAAATACGATGCCACTTCTATGAGCTTCGAGACAGGGCACACCCATGGAGACAGAGTGAGAGTGGGACCAGGGCTGGAGGGGAGGCACAGGGGCAGCTCCAGGAGGACGGAGCAGTGCTGGCGACGGGTGACTGTCCACATGGTGAGTGGACTTTCACTAAAATTGTTAAAACCGTAACTTTCCTGTTGTGTGTGTGTTATAGACACGTGCATAGACATAGACAGAGGGAGTACAATACTGGGAGGGCGGGGGGAGGAAGACTGTGAGGGCTGGAATGCAAAGCTAAGCACAGGCATCGGCTGCAGGGCAGTGACCTTCCGCCTTAACTGGCGTCATCCTCTCTGAGGGGAAACAGCCTCCTGGTGGCGCCTGCAGAGCTGACGGAGCGTGGGTCAGCTTTGCTACGTGGAACCGACTTGACTTTCCAAGAGGACTTGGCGACAAGATATGCAAACACCGAGCTTGTGGAGTCCGAAGCGGCGGCATGAGGAGCGCTGGAGGAGGACTGGAAGCACAGCGCTGGCCAGCTCCTGCTCCTGCTCCTGCTCCTCCTTCTGCTCCGCCACGGCTGCCGAGGGCGCGGAGACCTGTCCCAGCCACAGCCACTCCCTGACTTCACTCCGGCTCCCGACCTGTCCCAGCCCCAGCCACTCCCTGACTTCACTCCGGCTCTCACCATTAGCTCTGAGTTGTATGTTGCACATTTTTTGTGCGCAATGCACATTTCCCCAGTTGTAAGCTTTATAGAATAAAGAAGAATGCAAACTGGCACACCCAATAAGCTGGAATTCTATTTTAAACATATAGGACTTTGGGAACATAACTCTTGGAAGAAGAAGAGCTCCTATAATTGGGATGAGACTGTGTTGTGATAAGCCAATTACCATTGCTGGGCTGCCTGTCTGAACAACCACCAGTGTTTGTATTGAATTTATGTCAGGTTACATCACGTAAACAGGAGGAGAAGGGTACAAAAAATCTTCCCAGTGAATCTGAATAAGGCTGGAATAGAAAAAAACTATAGCCACTTGCTTAAATCATTTTAAAGGTTAGCCTTTATCGATTGAGTTTATAGCAACAAAATTTTTTAAAGATTTGATAAAGATGTATTGAATAGTGACTTATATATACATTTTAAATTCCTTTAGCCTGAAAGATTCTGCTCTCTCTCTTTATTTATTACTTTTAAAATTACAAGGGCCAGGAAAAAGGCAACTTTGTTTTAGCATTTTACATTGATTCTAAAATATTGGGTTATATAGTGGACAGCTAGGGCTACAGATTTTAAACCTCAAATTAATCACTCAGTATCTTATCTTTTTATCTGTGTTCAAAAATGTGAAATGAGACGTTTATTGTCATGGGATGACTGGGGGGGTGAGAGCGTGGAGAGGGGGGCGGAATCTGTATTCTTCGGTTCATTTAACAAACATCAGGGGAATTCCGGCAGGATCCGGAGCGGAGCCCCTGCGGAACAGCAGCCCTGTGGCCCAGGCCCAGGCGGGCATGCCACCCGGCTGTGCCCCCGGCAGCAGAGGGTGCGGTGGGCTCCTGCTCGCCCGCGAAGCTGCCAGCAGCCTCCCTGGCAGCCAGGCTGCGGAGTGCTGGGCGTGGGGTAAATTACGCGTGAAATTGTGCAGAGTCTCCAGTGAGCAGAGCTGCTCCTTTTGAGCGGAAAGGTTAATTCAGAACGGAGTCCAAACGACTGGGGATGGGGGATAAGTGGAGGCATTCAGTGTGTGAGCTGTTATTACAGAAACTGCATCCCGCCCGCCTCCCGGGGCCCGCGCTGCCGGAGCACGTAGCAGCAGCTGAGGAACGTGTGTGTCCACAGCAAACGCGCCCATGGCCTTCCAGAGAGAAGCTGCACTTCTCGTGTGGTCACGCTCCCCGAGGCAGGATGGCCATTGCATTTGGTCAAGAACGAGGCCTACCAGGCAGGATGATGTGAGCAATGGGAGCTGGGCAGACCTGGCTCCCGGGAGCCACAGGCACCGCTCCCAGGCAGCGCCCGGAGTGTCTCCTGGTGCGTCCGGCGCTCCAGCTTCATTCCCTCTTCATCTTCAGTAAATGCCCGACCTGTCCCCCTGTCATTCCGTGTCCCCGTGCCTTCCCGTGCCATTCCACGGAGCCCGCTGTCCCTGCGGAGGCCGCCTCCACTGACAGGCTCAGGCGTGGGGCTGGCGAGGCTCCTGTCCGCGCCCCGTCCCCGGGCAGGATGCCCCCGAGCAGGGAGCTGCTGACTTTGTCACCCTCTGTGCCTCCTCAGCAGCCATCTCCCGGGACCACAGCTGCCTCTGTCAGTGTGAAGATGGTCTCGTTTCTGAGCTGGGCAGCTCTTAATTTCAATTCTGGCCTGTATTTATAGACTATTCCTGGCACTGTCCTACTGGGAGCATTGAGAGAAAGGCTGCCGTCTTCCGTGTTGGTTGTAACGGTTAGGTGTTCACTCAGTGTCTTACAGCTTATCTGGGGGCAGCCAAAGGTGGGCTTTGAGGTTGATTTTTCCTTCTGTATTTCACTGTGGATAGTTTCCATTAGTGAAAAGCTGCACAGTGGCTGGTGGTGGTGAACGAGTTGTTGTATGATATTAAAAACCTTACAGAAGTGAACAAAATTGGCATAACTTTTTATTCTTATTTATTTTTTATATATATTATTAATTTTTTTACAGAGAGGAAGGGAGAAGGATAGAGAGCTAGAAACATCGATGAGAAGAGAAACATCGATCAACTGCCTCCTGCACACCCCCTACTGGGGATGTGCTCACAACCAAGGTACATGTCCTTGACCAGAATCGAACCCGGGACCTTTCAGTCTGCAGGCTGACGCTCTATCCACTGAGCCAACCGGTTTCGGTGGCATGATAACTTTTTAGAGGTATTCTTTCTTTTCCAAATGTTCATGTGGAAAAAGATATAGAAATCTTGGCAAAGGGAGCATAGGATTACACATGTCGGCAGATGCTGGGTTAAAATAAAATAGCTGCTCCAACACCCAGGTGCCGGAGTTTTAACATGTGATTCTGTCACTTTCCGGCTTTACCCAGGGCACTCAGAGTGACGGACCTCCTCGGGTCATGCCAGAGGGCCACAGCTCTGCATGCTCCTCTCTGTGACGCATCAGTCTGCCTTCCAGAGGGCGAGGGGACGGGACGGCCTGGGTCCTCGGGGAGGGCTGCACGGGGGAACGCGAGGCCGCACGCTCCTCCTGTGCCCCCGCTGCTCCCCACACAGGAACGGAGTCCCGGGGCTGGATGGTGTGTGTGTCCCTGGTGACGATGTGTGTGTCTGCCTGTGACATAAACTGCGGGCACTAAAGATAGTTTGTGCAGCCAAAGGTGCCTTTTGGGTGCAAATTCAAATGTTCTCAGTGGGTCACACTGAAGCGTGGTGCAGGGGACCGGGGTGGGGAGGGAAAGGGGCAGAGGGCGGCGGCAGGTAGAAAGAAGCCAGACACCTGCTGGCGTTGGCTGCAGCTCACACAGCACTGCCAGGCACACACCAGCAGACGGCGGGAAAGGTCACGGAACACACACATGAATAAAACAAACTGAAGTTCTTCTAAGAGATGTTCAATGTAGTGTATTATGACTGTGTAATATATAAATACACTAATTATTTTACATGTAAATCTATAATTTAACACGTAAAACCATTTTGTGGAATTTTAAATTTGTTATACAATTTAATTAAATTTAAACATATTTATATAACTTTAAATGTAGCATTTAAATATGTCATTTTAAATTAAGGCGACAGAACGTTCACCTTTACTGGACATTTTTCTAAGCCAAGATTCACCCAAAGAAACAATTTAGAAGCAAATGGGGAATCTGCTCCTCACGTTATATCTTTAAAAGCAGGTTAGATACTGGTTAAGCAAGAGCATCCTTCTCTTCTACTGAAAAGCATCTGGTTCCCGAGGCCTAGGCGCCAGCACACACCACCGCCCAGCGGCCTGCCCCCAGCCGCTCCCTCCCGGACTCACTCCTCCCCCCTCCCCCACACTCAAGGGGTACACTCCGTTTTCACTGTGATGATGAGATGAGATGGGAAGCTCGGGTTCATTAAATGCACAGAAAACAAACAGCGTGATTTTGAAATATTCAGCACAGCTCTTTCTGCCAGTTAGACCCAAAGGTGGCCCTGCCTCCGTGTGTCACCTCAGGCGTTCCAGAGGCTACCAGCGTCCTGAAGTCCAGCTGCCGCTGACCTTCCCGTGGGCGGCCTCACTGACGGAGACAACGGCACAGCTCACACCGCACTAACCGGATGCTCAGGGAAAAGGAACCCGTCAGTGTGCTTATCTTTTTAAGGTGATAGAGAAGGCAATTTTTAAAATGCAAGTAATCTCTAGAAAAATATTAGGAAAGCCCTTTCTGAGCATTCCAGTGCGTTGTATTAGCCACCCCTTCCGGGAAAGATGTTTCATTATAACAGAATCCTCCACCGAAGGAAAGTTAATTTTTTTCTTCTTAGGCACAACTCCGATCTTTCTTTTCGTTCCCTTCCCGTTGGATTAAATAATCAGAATGAAAACATGTTTTTTTAGTTGGTAAATGTGACCAATACAAATACTTGACATTAAAACATGAAAACCGAGTGCAGCTGGGTCCGTCGAGGGCCGGAGGCCCGGGCCTGGCTGGCGGGAGCTCGCCGGGCAGCGCAGGCTGCCTATTGATTCTGGAAGATTTGCAATGCGATATGAGCAATAGGTATTTTTGCAGCTGGTACCAAGTGTATCCAACACTAACATTTATTTTATTACTCATTACATTCTTGTACTTTCCAAGTTTCAAGCATAAAAGTTGTAATTTATCCTTGAAATTCTTGTAAAAAATCACTTTTCCTGCCATTGGGCCACCTGGGAGCGCTGCCTCATTCTGGTCCGGGTGTGATTGCTCTCCCGGCGCTGCCGTAACAGGGCAGCACGAGCAACACGCGTGTCAGCCGCACTGGCAGGCTGGCTCTGCTGGAGCCGGGAAGGAACTGGGGCTGCGCTCCTCCCGGAGCTGGAGCTGGTCACTGTTCCTCCTCCAGCCTCGGGGCCTCCCTGCTTCCCCGCCCCGGCCTGTCCTCCTGAGGGAGCCAACACCGGCCTCCTGGTGCCACCACAGCCATGCAGTCCTCCACCCTCAGCCTGCAGGAAAGGAGTCAGGTGATCAGGTGGACCCACGAGATAACCCAGACCAATCCCCCAGCTCCAGGTCCTTAACATCCCAAAGCACTTCTTGCCGGGGTCTGAGAGTTTGGATTAGACACTGTGGGGTGTTACTCCGCCATCTGCACACAAGGCGAGGACAGCCGGCGATAGCAGGCTCTCCCGTTTGCTTTACTGAGTGCCTCCTTCGTGCCCTTTGCAAAGTGACCGAATGTGATGCAGAGTGTTTGTTGAGTGAATGAGTGAGTGAATCGAGGATGGATCGATCCTTGTCTGTCCTCATCAGAGGCTTTATGTGCAGCGTTTAGGAGAAGTCTGAGGCCCTTCGGGATTAGACAGCACAGAGAAGCGGGAGGCTGTGTAGGACTTCACTGATATTTGCGCACAAGTCCGTGGCTGGTCTAACATTTGCTAGAGGCACGAGGATACAGTAAGTTAAAACTGAAGGTCTAAATATTGAGTGATTGGGCAAAACAAAGCAAAAAGCAGAATGTCAGTGTTGGAGTACAGTCACTATTCATGCTCCAAGGTCAAGTGCAAACCTGTGCAACGGCTCCCTGAGCCAACAGGCAGCAGACGGCAGAGGACTCAGACTCTCCCTTCAATCCTGGGGAGTACCCGGGGGGTGGGGGAAGGGAAAAGGGGGCAGGGAGGGCAGCGCCAAGCTCACACACACGGGCACTGGGGTCATCAGGCGTCATGGATGCTGAAATGTAGTCGATTTTTCTCGGCCACAGATCCCTGGAGCTTCTTAAACTCCTGGGGCTTGATTGGCTGAATCTCACGTGTCACTTTGAGAATAAACAAAGCTTGTACCTGCCTTGATTATTATTTCAGAGTTGGTGTTCTGAAGTGGAAAAGGCTTGGGCTTCAGACCAAGTGACTGCATTTAAGTCCTGCGTAACTGGCTGACATAGCATATCTGTAAAATCCTATATAATAAAAGCCTAATTTGCAAATTTCCCCTTGGGCGGTCCTTCAACCCACCGGGAGTTTGAACGATCGCTATGATGTGCATTGACCACCAGGGGGCAGTGCGGACCTTGGTGGGCATTGACAATATGGTGTTGGCAGTGGGTGGCAGTGGAGGCACTGCTGGCCCCAATGGGCCCTGATGAGAGTGGACCATGGTGGGATGGTTGAGCAGGTGAGTGGGCAGCACCAGGTCAAGGCCGGGTGCCAGGTGGGGCTGCGGGGCTGTGAGGCTGGGTGCGCGAGCGGTGGCCCTATCTCTGCAGGCCACCCCGAGGGACCCACATGTGCACAAATTTGTGCACCGGCCTCTAGTAGAGATAATAATGTGCACCTATGGATTTATGGAAGTATTAGAGATACCTTTATAAGGCCTTTAGCACAGAAACAATGACTATAGTAGGCACTCAATATGTAGCAGGAATTATTATTAGTAGTATTGCTATATTATTATTAAATGTCTAAGCCCGCTTCTAATTTTGACAGTGATGTGTTATACGAAAATATTATCCATCTCACAATTAAGAGACACACTTTGATTAAGATGTTAGTCTCTGGGTTTACTCCTCCATTTAGTCATTCTTTTTTTTACACGTTCCAAAATTCCCTGTTGCTGGTTATACACTGTGTGTGGGCTGAGAACACAGGAGTGTTCATGTGGGCTCAGGCCTCATAGTGTCTTTAGTCTAGTGCCGTGGTTGGCAAACTGCAGCTTGCGAGCCACATGCGGCTCTTTGGCCCCTTGAGTGTGGCTCTTCCACAAACTACCATGGCCTGGGTGAGTCTATTTTGAAGAAGTGGCGTTAGAAAAAGTTTAAGTTTAAAAAATTTGGCTCTCTAAAGAAATTTCAATAGTTGTACTGTTGATATTTGGCTCTGTTGACTAACGAGTATGCCAACCACTGATTGGTGCAGTGGTCAGCAAACTCATTAGTCAACAGAGTCAAATATTATGCCAACAGTAGAACAATTGAAATCTCTTTTGAGCTGAAAACCGGCTTCTGCACGTGAGCCACGAAGTTTCAATCACACTGTACGTGCATGCCTACACATGGTATTTTGTGGAAGAGCCCCACTCAATGGGCCAAAGAGCCGCATGTGGCTCGTGAGCCGCAGTTTGCTGACCACGGGTCCAGTGGAAGGGACAGGCCCCTCAGTAAGTAACAAATTAAGGTCAGTGTCCTGCGCCAGCTGTGTGATCCAGGGCGGGTGCCAGGGTCTCCGGATCTCCGCACCCTCGCCTGTAACTGAGGAGAACAGGACGTACCCGGACATTAAATTACGTGAAGCCCATAAATGTTTGGCACACTCCTTCGCTGCGTTGTGACTTCCCTGCTCCTCTAAAATCTGTGGTTCTGTCCTTGATGATGAAACACGGCCTTCACAGGGAAAGTGCCAAGTAGCACATCGACTTTGAGAAAGTGAAGCTGTGTTCTGCCCTCCTTCCCTGCTCACTCACGCTCCGTGTCCCGCCACACTATTGCTGCTGATACTATTGATCCTGTACCTACAATTATTAATACTATTTCTGCCACCACTGTACTTAACTTATACTATCTTCTTGCTTGGTGCCAGTCACTATTCTAATCCCAGTGCTTGCCACAGCTATGAATGTGTACCATCATGTTAAGAGCTCTGCACAAGCCGGAGCTGGTTTGGCTCAGTAGATAAAGCATCAGCTCGAGGACTAAAGGGTCCTGGGTTCGATTCCCATCAAGGGCACATGCCTATGTTGCAGGCTCAATCCTCAGTAGGGGGTGTGCAAGAGGCAGCCAATCAGAGATTCTCTCTCATCATTGATGTTTCTCTCTCTCCTCTCCCTTCTTCTCTGAAATTAAAAATAAAATAAAAAAAGAGTACTGCACAGGCCTTGGAATTCAAACTGACACTTTATTTCTTTCATTTGTGTGTGTGTGTGTGTGTGTGTGTGTGTGTGTGTGTGTGTGTTAATCCTCAACCTAGGATATTTTTTCCATAGATTTTTAGAGAGCATGGAAAGGAGGGAGAGAGGTGAGAGGAAAAAGAGAGAGAGAAAGAGAAAGAGAGAGAGAGAGAGAGAGAGAGAGAGAGAGAGAGAGAGAGAGAGAAGAGAGAAGAGAGAAACAAGAATGTGAAAAAGAGCTGAAACCGGTTTGGCTCAGTGGTAGAGCATTGGTCTGCGGACTGAAAGGTCCCGGGTTCGATTCCGGTCAAGAGCATGTACCTTGGTTGCGGGCACATCCTCGGGAGGGTGTGTGCAAGAAGCAGCTGGTTGATGTTTCTCTCTCATCAGCGTTTCTAGATCTTTATCTTTCTCCCTTCCTCTCTGTAAAGAATCAATAAAATATATTTTAAAAAAATGTGAAAGAGGCACATCAATCTTAGTTGCCTCCCCCAGGCCCCAGATAAAGGTCAGGGATGAACCTGCAACCCAGGTACGAGCCCTTGATTGGGAATCAAACCTGAGACATTTCCATGCTCAGCTGACACTCCAACCACTGAGCAACACCAGCTGGGAAAAACTGGCTACTTTCTAATCCTGATTCTGCCATTATCTAAGCTTCTGACTTTCCCCATTAAGCCCTTGAATCCTCATAGAAAGGATGGGAACAATGAGAGTCTCTCTCTCTCTCTTTGGATTTCAGCGCCTGATGTATGGTAAATGTCAACATAAGCTACCATTTGTTATCATTGTTCTTGTTGTCACCATCATTGTCATCCTCTGCCTCATCATCATTTTTAAAGAAATAAGTTCCAAACAGCATGAGAGGTAACAAAGGGATCTTTTTGGTTGTTATTGCTAAATTATTAAGAAACAGTACACTGGTCTTAATTTTTAAAGCTGGAAAAATTTCAGACACTTTACAAGACCCTGTGATCCTGTATAAATATATATTACTGGAATTGCAGTGTGGAAAGAGCACAGTTTGTTTTGCCGCAGTTGAAAATGTACAATGACATAATGTAACCCTTTAAGATAACAGAAGCCAGCTGCCCCATTCATATTTAAATATGAGTCACCTTCCAGGGAGACTTGCAAGATTCTATGTGCCAAGCTGGAAAAGTAAAAATTGCTAGCAAGATGGGAAAGAATAAATTCACACTTGGCAACAGGTATTATAGGCGAGAGGCTCCATCTAGCCAATTCCAGTTTGGAGCAAAAACCGGCTGTACATGGCTGGAGATGAATACTGCAGTAGATAGCCTCAGGGTCCACATTGCATGGAACCCTCTTTACATTTAGGGAACTCTTGACACATGAAAAAATATATATATATATATATAATATTTGATTGATTTTTTACAGAGAGGAAGGGAGGGAGATAGAGAGCTAGAAACGCTGATGAGAGAGAAACACCAACCAGCCGCCTCCTGCACCCCCCCCCCCCACCGGGGATGTGCCCGCAACCAATGTACATGCCCTTGACCAGAATCAAACTTGGGACCCTTCAGTCCACAGACCGATGCTCTACCACTGAGCCAAACTGGTTTCGGCATGATTAAAAATATTTTGGAGACTGTAGGCAGAGGCAGGACTCTGGAGGCTTTGAGTCTTTGCCTGATCTAATTTGGGGCCCAGGACTAGGAAAAACAGACCTTGGTACAGGTCTTGGTCCTTTTCAAAGGAACCCACCCCCAGCAGAGGGCGCCAAAAGCCGTGGGTTGCTGATAGCTCCAAACAGGGAACTTAGGGCCAGTTAGAAACAGCATCTAACACTGTCCTGCACTAGAGATTGGGAGGCATTGTAGACCTACCTAATACATAAACACAAACACAAATAGGCAGCTAAATAGGGAGACAAAAACAACCCACAAAGGAAAAATCAAGAGGACTCTCCAGAAGAAGAGCTAAATGAAATGAAGATAATAAATTATCAGACATAGAAATCAAAATAATAATAGCAAAGATGCTCAACAGCATGAGAAAAGATATAGTAACTATGAAGAATGACCTAACAGTAATAAAGAATACATTGGAAGGAATACACAGTATATTAGGGGAAGCTAAAGGCTGGATCAGTGAATTAGAGACAGAATATAAAAATTCACACAATCAGAGAAAAAAAGAGAAGAAAAAATAGCACAGAAAGACAGTTTAAGGGATTGTGGGACAATACATAACCTAACAATTCACACTATAGCAGTGCCAGAAGGGGAAGAAAATGAACAAGGAATAAAGAATGTGATTGAAGAAATAATTGCAGAAAACTTCCCTAACCTGGTGAAAAACAAAGTCATATAAGTTAAGGAGGCACAGAGAGTCTCAAGCAAGAAGACCCCAAACAGGCCCATGACCAGACATATCATAATGAAACGGATAAAAATTAAAGACAAAGAGGAATTTAAAGGCAGAAGAGAAAAGCAATTTCTTACCTACAAAGGTGTTCCTAAAAGGCTGGCAGCTGGTTTCTCATCAGAACCACTACAGACCAGAAGGGAATGGCATGAAGTACTCAAGGAAATGAAAAGCAAAGATCTGAAACCAAGATTACTACATCTAGCAAGAATATAAATCAAAATAGATGGTGAAATAAAGAGCTTCCCAGGCAAAAAGAAGGCTAAAGAAGATTTTCACCACCAAACCAGCACTGCAAGAAATGCAGGGACTGCTGTAATTAGAAGAAATAGAGAGAGAGAAACATAAGCATAAAAGAATTAAATGGCAATAAATAAGTACCTATCAATAAAAACCTTAAATGTAAATAAAGTAAATGCTCCAAACAAATGTCATAGGGTAGCAAAATGCATATGAAAACATGACCCAAGTATATACTATCTACAAGAGACCCACCTCAGAACAAAAGACTCACACAAGATGAGAGTGAAGGGATGGAAAAAAAACTTTCCATGCAAATGAAACTAAAAAAAACTGGTGTAGCAATACTCATATTTGACAAAATAGACTTAAAAATGAAGACCATCACAAGAGACAGTAAATGTCACTACATAACACTAAAGCAATTGATCCAACAAAATGATATAGCCATGGTAAACATATATGCACCTAAGATAGAAGCACCTAAATATTAAAAAAAAAAAAAAAAAAAAAAAAAAAAAAAAAAACTTTTAAGGGCTGTTAAGGGAGAGATTAACAGGGATATACTCCACTGACTTCATTGGATAGATATTCCAGACAAAAATTAATAAGGAAACAGTGACTCTACTAGTAAATGACACACTGGATCCGATGGATTTAATGTATATTTACAGAACGTTTCACCCAAAACCTCCAGACTATACATTCCTCTCAAGTACAATGGGTCATTCTCAAAGATAGATCACATGTTAGGACACAAAGCAAGCTTCTACAAGTTCAAGAAGATTGAAATTCTATTAAGCATCTTTTCAGATCATCATGGAATTAAATTATTTACTGGAAATCAACTTCAGTTAAAATACTTAAAAACATTCAAACACATGGAAGCTAAACAGTATGTTATTAAATAGTAAGTGGGTTATCAATGAGATCAAGAAATAAATAAAAAAATTCCTGGAAACAAATAAAAACCAACACACAACAATCCAAAATCTCTGGGACACAGCAAAATGAGTCCTGAGAGGGAACTTCATAGCATTACAGGCATACCTAAAAAAATAAGGAAAATTAATCATAAGCTATTTAACCCTACAACCTAAAGAACTAAAAAGAGAACAACAATAAAAGTCAAGAGTAAGTTGAAGGAAGGAAATAATAAAGATTAGAGTGGCAATAAATGACATAGACACTAAAAAAAGTATACAAAAGATCAATGAAACCAAGAGCTAGTACTTTGAAAAGAAAAACATATTGATCAACCATTAGCCAGACTCATTAAGAAACCAAGAGAGAGGACCTACATAAATAAAATCAGAAAAGAAAGCAATGAAATACAAGTGACATCACAGAAATACAAAGGATTGTTAGAAAGTACTACGAGCAACTATATGCCAATAAGCTGGACAATGTGGATGAAATGTACAAATTCCTAGAAAAATATAATTTTCCAAAACTAAATCAGGAAGAATCAGGAAACCTTAAAAGGTCAATAGTAATTGAGGAAGTTAAATTAAAAAAACTCCCAGCAAGCAAAAGCCCTGGTCTAGACAGCTTCACAGGGGAATTTTACCAAACATTAAAAAAAGAACCTATCCTCCTCACACTATTCTAAAGAATCCAGGAGGAGGGAACTCTGTCAAGCTCTTTTTATGAGGCCAGTATTATCCTAATTCCCAAACCAGATAAAGACACTGCAAATAAAGAGAGTTAGAGGCCAATATCCCTGATGAATGCATATGCTAAAATCCTCAACAAAGTATTAGCAAATCAGATCCAGCAATATATTAAAAAGGTCATGCTCCATGACCAAGTGGGATTTATTCCAGGGATGCAAGTCTGATACAATATTCCCAAATCACTAAATGTGATACATCACATAAATTAAAAGACAAATCACTTGATCATATCAATAGATGCAGTAAAATCATTTGAAAAAAATCCAACACTCTTTTAAAATAAAAACCCTCAGCAAAGTGTGAATCTATATAATAAAGAGCTAATATGGTAATTAGACTGGATGGCAGAATGACCTTCCAGAATGAACTGCTGGAACAACCTGTGGGCAGGGGTGAGGCCAGTGAGCCTACGCCTCCAGGCCAGCCATGGTGGTCCTGGCCCCTCCCCCCTTTCCCTACCACAGAGACAGTGGCACAGGCCTGGTCTCCCCTCCCCCTGCTTCCACAGAAGTGACTGCAGGTGAGAAGGCCTAAGCCACAGTCAGACATCCCCTGAGGACTCAGGCTGCCAGAGGGATGTCTGACTGCCAGCTTAAGCCCAATCACCTGGGGAGTGGGCCTTAGCTGGCAGGTGGACATCCCCCAAGGGGTCCCAGACTGCAAGAGGATGCAGGCCAGGGTGAGGGACCCCCTGAGTGCATGAATTTCCGTGCACCAGGCCTCTAACAGAAAGATAATACTTCAACCTAATAAAGGTGATATATGACAAACCCACAGCCAACATTATACCTCAATGGGCAAAAACTAAAACTATTTCTCATAAAAGCAGGAATAAGACAGGGATGTCTATTTTCTTTCTTTTTTAAAAAATATATATATATATATTTTATTGATTTTTTACAGAGAGGAAGGGAGAGAGATAGAGAGCTAGAAACGTCAGTGAGAGAGAAACTTCGACCAGCTGCCTCTTGCACACCCCCTACCGGGGATGTGCCCGCAACCAGCGTACATGCCCCTGATCGGAATCGAACCTGGGACCTTTCAGACCGCAGACCGATGCTCTACCACTGAGCCAAACTGGTTTTGGCAGGGATGTCTATTTTCATCACTCTTATTCAACACAGAACTGGAAGGCCTAGCCACAGCAATCAGACAAGAAGAAAACATAAAAGTCATCCAAATTGAAAAGGAGGAAGTAAAACTGTCATTATTTGCAGATGACATGATAGTATAGATAGAAAATTCTAAAGATTCTACTAAAAATGACTAGATTTAATAAAGGAATTTGGCAATATAGCAGGATATAAAATTAACACCCAGAAATCAATGTGATTTTTATACATCAATAATGTATTCTCAAAAAGAGAAAGTAAACAAACAATCCCATTTGCCACTGCAACAAAAAAAATTAAGATACCTAGAAATAAAATTAACCAAGGAGGTAAAGCTACAGGACATTGAAAAAAAGAGACAGAGGAAGATATAAACAAGTGGAAGAATATACCAGGTTCATGGATTGGTAGAATTAATATCATTAAAATGTCCATACTACCCAAAGTAATCTATAGATTCAGTATAATCCCTATTAAATTACCAACAGCATATTTCATAGGTCTAGAAAAAATACTCCAAAAATTTATATGGAAACAAAGAAGATCCAAATAGCTCTGGCAATATTGAGGAAGAACAAAGTTGGAGGGATCCCAATACCAGATATCAACTTATACTACAAATCTACCATAATCAATACACCGTGGTACTGGCACAAGGCAAGATATATAGACCAATGGAACAGTACAGGGACCCCAAAAATCCACCCAAGCCATTGTGCTCAATTAATAATTGACAAGGGAGGCAATGGCATACAACCGAGTCAAGATAGTCTCTTTAATAAATGGTGCTGCAAAAATTGGAAGATCATGCAAAAAATAAATAAAACTAGACCACTGACTTACACAATACACAAGAATAAACTCAAAATGGATAGAAGTCTTAAATGCAAGATGTGAAACCATAAAAATCCTAGAAATGACCATAGACAGCAAAATCTCAGACATCTTCACAGCAATATGTTTTTGGATACATCTCCTAGGACCTAGGGCAAAGGAAACTAAAGAAAAAATAAACAAATAGAACTACATCAAAATAAAAAGCTTCTGCACAGCCAAAGGAACCATCAACAAAATGAAAAGGAAGCCCACTGTATGGGAGAACATATTTGACAATGATACATCTGATAAAGAGTTAATATTCAAAATATATAAGGAACTCATACACCTTACCAACGTCCTGCAGTTATAGAAGAAGTTGGGAGAGTAAATGACAAATTTTGTCATTCTACAATATATAATAAAAAGCTAGTATGCAAATGGTTGTCATGCCCTTGCACCGGGGTCGGAGGACCTGAGGCCGCATTGGGGGACCTGAGGCTGTACCCCTCCCCCCCACCCCCCCATCCCCACCCTGTGGGGCTTGATGGGGTGGGGCCAACTGAGTCTGGGTCTCGTGTGATTTTCAGGTGTGTGCGGGTGGGCGGGGGGACTTGACTCTAGATCCTGAGATGCTTTCCAAACTCTGACAGGAGGGAGACTTTCATATATGTTTTATTAATTTTCTTTCATCTCTGACACTTCTATTATAGAGAAAGGGCAAATAGCAATATTAAAATATTTCCTCTAATCAATTCCCTTTTAATGTGGATGAATTTCATGCACTGTGCCACTAGTATTTTCATAGACACTGCCTCCATTAAATGTAGTATGTAAACATTTTATAAATTCAGTATTAAATTTCACTTGTACATCGCCTGTATGCTGTTACCATAGTAGTGAACATTAGCTAAATGTGAGGGTGTGGGATTGCCCTTGCCACCCAGCATACTTTGGTGAAAGACATCTTAGCATGGAATTCTGGCATTGATGTTATATGTGGTGCTGTGCACACATAAATGCATGTACATGGGACCAGAGTTTCATTCTTGATACTATTGACACTGACCTTACGCACTGTAGGATGTTTAAGTGGCCTCTATTCAGTAGGTGTCAATAGCTCCCTTTGTCCTCCTTCTCCTGAATAAACACTGATGAAGACACATCATTTGAAATTTTGGTGAAAAAATAAAAATGTCTCCAGAAATAGCCAAATGTGATGGCAAAATCCACCCCACCCAATTGAAGAAGCACTGGTGTAGATGGATATTCATGTACAATGTTAATGGGTGTTATTTTGGGGTAATGAGAACATGAATGATATCCCTTCTTCTGCCTAGTTATCTTGTTTTAATTTGTATACATTAATGTGTACTACTCCTATGGTAGAAAAAGAGCTCAAAACATGAACTCCCTTAGTTCATGAATCAAAGCTGTGGCAAGCAGGACATGGCGCTCAGTTCCTCTGTCCTCCAAGTGGTCGTGTGCTGCAGTTACCGTCAGACACACATTGTTCTCTGAAGCCTGCAGATTTTGTGCAGTAGGTGCGGAGTTCCTACCTGGTTTCTTTGCAGTTATAAATGCTGAGGGTTACATCAAGGCCATCCAATGGGTTAACTAGCGGAGGTTACACTGGAGTTCTGGCCTCTTGACTCCACGGCACTCACTGCTCTGAGGGCCCAGGGCCTTTTCCATGTGCAACTGGCAGGTGTGGCTCCCAGGCGTGTTGCCCAGGGTCTGGGCTCATGTGGACTCTTTAATGGGGAGTTAGAATTAGTGAGCAGAAGAGAGATCAAGGTGAGGCGTCTCCGCATTAAAAGCAGGAGCAATGGTGGGTCTCAGACAGCAACTGCTTTCCTAGCGGAGCTCCCGAGTCCCCAGCTATCGTGGGCTCTCAGTGCACAGGGAGATGGACACCAGGCCCCTTTGTGCTGTGTTATGTGAGATCATTTGCACTCAGTGCCTTTCGGTCCCGGCTGAGTATTTATTTTGAGAAATATTACTGTAATTAATTTGCCTACTTCCAACAGAAACAGGCCCTTCCAGATTTCCCATTTTATTGTGTTTCTGGGATTTTTGGTTTTTGTTTTTGCATTGGTTCTATGAACATAATGAGAATTACACATGTGCAGCGTCTGGTGTATATATACCCAGATGCCAGGAATTTAATTTCTCAGTCTAGGTGGGTCTTGGATGAGGTACAATAATTATTAATACCCACTGAGATTAGAGTGCACAAAAATACTCAGAGAAATAAATATTTAATACGTCAACTTGTTTTTTTGTTGCTTTTTTTTTAGTTTTTAATTTTCTGGGTCCATAGCAAGCAAATTATATCCCTCTTCTGCCAGTCTTAAAATTATACTCTTTTAATTTTGAGCAGCATCTGGTTGTCAACACATACCATTTTATCTTCTTACATTGAGTTCTGAGCATTCTAGGAGATAACATAGACATAGGTGAGTGGAAGAAATTTTACTTAAGATTTTAATTTTACTTTCAAGTTTAAGAGCATTAATACCTCACCCCACTGACTACACTTTGAATTTAGCCTACTGTGCTTGATTCTCACATTTCAGAACTGACAAATGAATGGGGAAGGTGGGAAGGCTTTATGTAGTGTTGGACTTGGCATAACTCCTTTAAAAGCAACATTACCCATCTCTGGAGCTGGGAACACATTGCAGAGAAGAGAGGCCAGCGCAAATTTGGTTCTCCAAATAGTTCTCGAACTAATCAAATCCATCTGTGCCTCATAACTCCTCCTCCCCCTCTTGGCTCCCTTGTCTGTTGACTTCTCTTGTTTTGCCCTTGATTTGACCTTCGCATTTGACCATTTGCCTTCAAGGTTGACTTTCTGTTCTATCTGACTTACTCAAATCCTTCAGGCTATATCATGACTGTGGTTGCCACTTACAAAATCATTAACCCCAAAAGCTAAAGGATGGGTTTCAATCACCCAAATTTTTTGTTAGCTTAGATTTAAGATTGTAGACTCAATTGTGCCAGGCAGGGAATGTTGATGTGTGTGATGTGTGAGAGACGGACAACAGGACATGGTGAGGTCTGTGGTGAGTTGAGAAGTGTAAAACCTGCATCAGAGGTGAAGCAGCCACTCCATCTCTTCTCAATGCTACTTCTCATGACTGGGCCAGGTTTTCTCGTTAAGAGAGAAATCAGAAGTCTAGACTTTTTGTTGGAATATCTCTATTTACAAATGTGAGGGTAAATTTTTAATTTTTAAAAACACCATTGCATATCTATCAGAGGCTTTTAAAATTTAACTATAATAGATATTTGAGGATGTTAGGGAATTACTATGAACTTTGGCGTGATATTGGTATTACAGTTATGTTTTCTAAAATTTCCTTATATTATAGAAATATTCACTGAAATGCTTGCAGATGAATAATGTAATGTTTGAGATTTGCTTCAAAATGATCTGTGGTTAGTGTGGGGCCTGGGTGTAAGGGAAACAAAGGGTATATGTGAAACCACACTGACATAGAGTGGCAGTTATGGAAGTGGGCTAATGGATCAATACCTGCATGTTGAAATCTGTGTATTTTTAAAATTTCCATAATATAGACTTAAAAAGAGGACAGCTGTGGTTTGCCACCTCAGCTGAGCCAGTGCCTAGTAAGCAGACAGCTTTTCACGTATTCAGAGATGTGAGCTCTCAGACACTGGCCGCTGTTTCATCTTACTTCTTCTTCTCCACTCCATGTCCTTCCTGCTAAATGTGAGGTGCCTTCCTCCAGGGAAAGGAGAGAGGAGAGACTAGTTTCCTTTGGGCAATTTCTATTTCCTTACCCTCAAGATTCTGCTCAGAGTGACCAGAGCCCCTTTTATTTATTAACTAAAAATTCTTTCACTGTGGGGGAGGGGGGATGGGGGATGCCTCAGCCTGGTCTGAGTCCTCTGGCAGTTTGGGACCACTCAGGGGATGTCCAACTGCTGGGGATCAGGCCTAAGCTGGCAGTCAGACATCCCTCTCGCAGTCTGGGGCTCTCTCAGTCTGGATCTCTCATTCCTTACTACATGCCTACAGAGGAGGTAGGGGAGGATCTCACCAACTCCACTGCGCTCCAGCTGTGAGCCTGGCTTCCTGCATTGAGCATTTGCCCCCTGGTGGTCAGTGTGCATCATAGCCATTGGTTGTTCTGCTATTCAGTCGATTTCCATATTAGGCTTTTATTATATAGGATGTTGATCCTTCTTTCTTCTCCTCCTTCTTAGCAAACCTGAAAACAACATGGCCTCTGTGGTGTTCCCACTGCTCTCTCCCAGCCCCACATTTACAGCCCACTCTCCAGGTGCTCCTCCTCGGTTCTTTGTTCCACAAGCCTTCCTGAGCACCCAGGCCAGAGCTGCTCCAGACCTGGGGACCTGGGAGTAAACAAAAAGATGAAATCCTGTCCTAAGTTAATACGGAAGATGATTAAACTGGCTTTCACACAGAAAAGAGGGCTTAGTAATTTTTAAAGGCTACATCTGTTTATGCTTAAGTTCGGTACCTTTCACTTCTATTTCTTTAAAAATTTTTGAATATGTCTATTTCATGAAAACTCTTCCCTCTTTTTAAGACTCATCTGATGTTTTATATGTGGTCTCTCTTTCTCTCTTCATTAAAAATGTAAATAGAAATATACTGTGTAGGTAGAAAAATATTTAATTAAGTTAAACAATGTTAAAATGCATAGTGTACCTATAAAGTGTGTATATTTCACATCTAACACTTTTATTAGGCGGTAGTGTTAGATAATGCTATTAAATTAACAAAACATCCTCATTCACACCAGGAGATAAACAGCCCGGCCCATATATTCTTCCCTGTGTTAGCTGTGTTCAATTTTTCCCAGTTGCATAGGCTTTTACTGTGACAGGAGGCCATACTTTGATGCCAAATTTAACTGGTGCTACATTGAATAAAAGCTTTAACTATATAAATAAACTAGTTTAAAAATACCATGGCATTTAGCCAATTAATCAGCTCTGGAAATAGCTTCATCTAGAGAAAATATTCATCTACAAGAAATACCTAATTTGTGTCCCCAAAAATGCAGGCAGGGACTTATGTCTGTGACAACTCACTTACCTGTGCAAAGGGTGAAGGACACTCCTGCTGACTGACCCAGAGTCCTCCTTTCTAGTATCTTGTCACAAAAGTACCAGCCTAATTTTAGTCAAGCCAAAATGCAGGATACATTTTATGGATGATTTTAATTTTTTAAGGGGGCCAGTGGTGACAATGAGTTCTTTAAATATGCCCTTCTTTTCTATCTTTTTTTTCTTTCCTCATTTTCAGGGGAATGTTTATCTTCTCTTAAAGGTTATTTGATCCTAAAAGGGCGGAATATTTTTAATTCATTTAAAAAGAATGTTTCCATATACACTTTAAAAATTTGGATTATTCCTGTAGGACTTTAGCACAACATTCACAATTTGGCATCTGCAAGCATAATTCAAGGAAGAATTGTCTTTGCCTTGTTTGAGGACATTTAGTTTTGAAATAACAGCATTAGAGTCTTTTGAAAATAACAGAACATGAACAGAAAATTATTTCTCTTGGAAAAAACTGTAGCTAATTTTTCCTTTGGCTGATTTGCTGCTGAAATCACACATTCATATAAATGCCAAGCTATACATATGCATATACATATGTATGTGGATGAGCACGTGTGTGTGTGCGCAAAATTCTACTCTATAATCATGATATAAATTGGAAATTTTGTCCCTTAAAGTAACACATTCACATACAGGTCAGGAGGTATACAGAATGTTGCTAACACCTTCCACCAAGATCGCAATTAATCTAGTTTTAGAATTCCCCTGTGCAGTGGGCACAGACTGTCATAATCTCTATTTTATTGATGAGATTTTGAGAATAAAATGTTGTTCAAGGTCAAACAAAATCCGGTCTTCAGAGCCACAGTGAAAAGAAAATTTGAAACATTTATTTGGTATTTCAACTGAAGGTAAGTATCTGTTGAGTGGAATATATATTTTAAAATAGTTTTGGATCTGAATTAGTCAAAATAACTCCTAATTTTCTTTTTCCTTTTTGAGAAGAATGCCACCTAAACGGTGACTGTAGTTGGATTTCACTCAGAGAGCTTATGAGGAAGCACATGCACTTCCTAAATGGGGGCCTCTTGGGCTCCCCGGGGGCCAGCCAGAGCGCCATGGCTGCTCCCGAGTCTGTCTGAGCCAGGGCTGCGCGTCCTGCCTTGGTGGGCACTGACTTTGCGGGCGAAGCTGTATTTCTGTCCGATTTAACCCGGAACCTCAGCGTCAGGTCCCCAGGGTGGGTGCGGTGAACACTTCAGCCACCTCAGCAGATGCAGATGTTCCAGGCAGAACCCCTGGCTTCACCAAAGCTCCTAAACCCAGCGGGCTGTGGGAGGCTCACAGGCTCAGACGCTTTGAAGAATAACGGGTCCTGAGCCCAGCACAGTCTCGGCCCATAAAACCCAGTGCTGGCTTTGTGGCCACAGACTGAGAGTGAGCATCTGGTTTAACGGGGATTAGTCAGTTGGTACCCGATCCTGTGACTCTCCATGGTCACCACAGAGCCCGCCAGGGGCAGGACGGCCAGGCTCTTCTCTGCGGACGCGGGCTCGGTGTGCTCTGCCCCGGAGAGGGGCTGCCGCACGGAGCACCTGCTTCTCGCAGTGACGGACACACAACCACCCCACCGTGTCCTGGAGCTGGGCTCCTCCCCCTGCCCACTGCCTGCTGGGAAGCCACGCGGAGAGGCGGGCACAGGCTCCGGGAGGCTGGGTGCTGATTGGATCTGGTTTGGATCTGGTTTGGATCTGGTTTGGATCTGGCCTGCAAAGCTCTCCCCCCGCAGGCAGACACCGATGTATCAACTATGGACCGAGGAAGCCAGGGGGCTCATTCGCACACTTACATTCTCTGGTCTCTATTTTTTTCCAACAAAGATTTCATTTCACCAGGCAACAAACTGGAATTATGCAAGTGCTGGCTAGAAGGTTATTGTCTGTATTATTTGTAAAGTGACCTGTTTACTGTACAAATAAATAATGATTAAACTTAAGTTAATAGAAATTTAATTTTAAAATACAGAAAGAGAAGCATTTTATTTTATTTATTTATTTTGTGTTCATTCTCACCAAGGATATTTTTCTCACTGATTTGAGAAATAGTGGAAGGGAGGGAGGAAGGGGAAGAGAAATGGAAAGAGGAAGAGAGAGAGAGAAACATCAATGTGAGAGACACATGGATTGTTTGTCTCCTGCACGCGCCTAGACTGGGGCAAGGGATGGGACCCAAAACCCTTGGGCCAATGCTCTAACCACTGAGCACACTGGCCAGGGATTGACAGAGATCATAAATTCAAAATTTGGTTTCCAAGGTTCAGTTTGGTTATGGAGGGCTTTTCAGCTGTTTTCATGAAAGAGAATTATTTATTCACTTATTCTACAAATATCTAAAATGGTCTATTGTGTACTCACCATAATGGGAGACAATAGAGATGGAGAAGATCTTGGGTGTCACTGGTGACAGAGCTGTGCTGTGGGCCCCAGCACTGGGAACACTGTGTGGGCTTGTAGGCGAGGAGCCCTCACCCACTGGTGGGGGGCAGAGACCCTCCCGGGGTGCGGGGCTTGAGCTGTGGCTGGAAGGCGTGGAGCCTGGGACTCTCTGCCACACAGACCACTCTGCTATCGCAGGCCGGCTGCTCGCTGCTGGAATGCTAAGTGCTCTGCCGCCAGGCCCGGTGCTGGAGCTGCAGCAGCAGGGATGGCACACGGCCTATGCCCGCCTGGACTGGGCAGCCGAGAGGAGAGCCCGCAGCGCTGCCAAGTGTGGCTGCGCGGGTGCAGAGGGAGGGAGGCGCCAGGGAGCCCCGCAGGCGGCCTGCGGCCGGCCCTGCGGTAAGAGGAGGGAAGCCAGAAGCTGTGCTCGGGCACGGGCAGTGCCATTCACACGCCCAGCTCTCCTCCGTGGGCACCCACTCTGCCCTCGGCCACTGCTGAGTGGCTGCCCAGGGGGGAGGTCTATAAAGGCCGGGTCAGTACCTGGGAAACGCATCAGGAAGCAGTCACGGCTCAGGTGGGTGTTCCTGGCATCTGGTGGGCAGAGGCCAGGGATGCCACCAACCCCCCACAGTGCACACAGGGACCCCTCCCCAGAGAACCAGGGGCCACATGCCAATGGCGGGGGCTGGAGACTGACCCAGCGCCAGGACACGGCTGAGCGGGGAGGCTGGGCGTTTCACCTGGAAGAAATGACGCTCAGAGACCTCGCGCTGAGGCCAGAGGCGGCGGCTGCGGGTCCGTCTGTCTTCAGGAGCGGACGGGCCTCCATTTCAGGTGTCTGTGCTGCGCTGAAGCAGGAACATTTTAGAAAGTCCAAGGTCACAGTCTGGCACAGCAGGGGCAGGCACGGCGCAGGTGCCGGCACCACGCCTGTTCCGGGGATGGGGGGTGGCAGGAGCCAGGATGAGGCTGCGGCCTGAGGCCGGGCAGGCGGCCCTGGCACTGGCGCAGGAAGGGGGTTGGGAGAGGAGGACGTGGTTGGGCAGGTGGCAATGAGGTGCCCGGAGGCGGCTGCCTGGCCGGGCGCTCAGTGGCTCCGCCGGGGCGAGCCTGGGACGGGCTCACAGCTCTCTCTGGGCCCAGCGCCCGGCTGGCCCTCTGCAGCCCCAGCTGGACCCACGTGTGCTTGGCTTGGCCAGCGCAGCGTCTGAAGCTGCTTTAACATCTCCAGCCACATATGTACCCAGATGCCGGGGAGCCCGTCTTCAGGACAGAGCCCGAGGTCCTGGGTCCTCTGCGTGGCGGCAGGAGCTGAGGCTGAGTGGCCTCCCGAGGCTCCTGCTCCCACGTGGCCCTGCTCCCCCCGCGGCCCCGCTTCCCCCACGGCCCAGCTCCCTCCGTGGCCCCGCTCCCTCCGTGGCTCCAGCTCCCTCCGTGGCCCCGCTCCCCCCGCGGTCCCGCTTCCCCCGCGGCCCAGCTCCCACGTGGCCCTGCTCCCTCCGTGGCCCCGCTCCCCCCGCGGTCCCGCTCCCCCCGCGGCTCCGCTCCCCCCGCGGCCCAGCTCCCCCCGCGGCCCTGCTTCCCCCGTGGCCCAGCTCCCTCCGTGGCTCCTGCTCCCTCCGTGGCTCTGCTCCCCCCGCGGCCCTGCTCCCCCCGCGGCCCAGCTCCCTCCGTGGCCCAGCTCCCTCCGTGGCCCAGCTCCCTCTGCGGCCCTGCTCCCACGTGGCCCTGCTCCCTCCGCGGCCCAGCTCCCTCCGTGGCCCAGCTCCCTCCGCGGCCCAGCTCCCTCTGCGGCCCTGCTCCCACGTGGCCCTGCTCCCTCCGTGGCTCCAGCTCCCCCCGCGGCCCTGCTCCCTCCGTGGCCCAGCTCCCTCCGTGGCCCCGCTCCCTCCGTGGCTCTGCTCCCCCCGCGGCCCAGCTCCCTCCGCGGCTCTGCTCCCTCCGTGTCTCCTGCTCCCTCCGCGGCCCAGCTCCCTCCGTGGCCCAGCTCCCTCCGTGGCCCAGCTCCCTCCGTGGTCCTGCTCCCTCCGTGGCCCTGCTTCCCCCACGGCCCAGCTCCCACGTGGCCCTGCTCCCTCCGTGGCTCCAGCTCCCCCGCGGCCCAGCTCCCTCCGCGGCTCTGCTCCCTCTGTGTCTCCTGCTCCCTCCGTGTCTCCTGCTCCCTCCGTGGCTCCTGCTCCCTCCGCGGCCCGCCTGGTGACCGCCCCGGCCAGCTGCCCCCCCTCCCTCTCGGCTCAGCGCGCTGCTGGAGGCCGGGCTGGGGTTTGCAGGCTGGAGGGGACCTCGCTGGAGCCCGGCTCCTCTCACTTGTGCGACCTCAGAGCCTCAGCAGCCCCACTGCTTCCCGGGCCCCTCTGCGGGGGAGTCATGGTTACAGGAGTGGTTCACCTACTGCTCACTGTTAATTTCTTTGGAACGCTTATATTCTTGTTCACTTTCTGGACATGTTTGTCTCTCACTCACCTGCTTTTCTTTTTTAAAAAAAATATATTTTATTGATTTTTTACAAGGAGTAAGAGAGAGGAATAGAGAGTTAGAAACATCGATGAGAGAGAAACATTGATCAGCTGCCTCCTGCATCCCCCCACCGGGGATATGCCCACAACCAAGGTACATGCCCTTGACGGGAATCGAACCTGGGGCCCCTCAGTCCGCAGGGAGATGCTCTGTCCACCGCTGTTTCCTCGGATTGCCTCTGAACCACCAACAGTGACCGGCTGTGCCGGGAGGAGGAACATTCCCGTGGCAGCAGACCTCAGGCATTAGCTCTGAGGGTCCCGCCCGCCCCCCTACTCACCAAGGCCGAGTCTGGGCTCCTCTGCGGACAGGGCTCCCCCCAGGCCGGGCTCTCCCCACACATAGGCCGCCTCCCGACCTCCGCTGGGCGATTTTAGAGCCGGGCCGACAGCCTGCCTCCGTGCTTCTGCTGCCCTCACCGCCCCCCAGAAACCCGTGCTCTGTGTGGGACCCAGTCCTCGGGGGACAGCACAGCGGCTTCCGAGCAGAGCAGGGGCCGAGGGTGCGCTGAGCAGGGGCTGAGAGTGGGCTGAGCAGGGGCCGAGGGTGGGCTGAGCAGGGGCTGAGGGTGGGCTGAGCAGGGGCGGAGGGTGCGCTGAGCAGGGGCTGAGGGTGCGCTGAGCAGGGGCTGAGAGTGGGCTGAGCAGGGGCCGAGGGTGGGCTGAGCAGGGGCCGAGGGTGCGCTGAGCAGGGGCTGAGGGTGGGCTGAGCAGGGGCCGAGGGTGGGCTGCCTGAGCTGCGCCCTCGCCCTCCGCTCGGGGTGGACGGAGGCCAGCAGCGCGGGGGCGGCCGGAGGGTTGATGAAGGTCTGCGAGCGGCTCTGGTTTCAGCATCATTAGCACCGGCCTCTTTCCTCCTCATCCCGGTCCAGCCGCCGTCCGTGTTAGATCTTCCCACAAGGTCAGCCTCAGGCCTGCCTCTCCTTCCTGCTGCGTTTACCCAGCCGCTCCGCATCCGCCCATGTCACAGCTCAGGTGACCGGGCAGCGTCAGAGGCCCCTGTGGGCCCGGTCGGCGCAGGCTAGGGGCCAGGGGTTCACTCCTCTCCGAGGGTCTCTGCGAGGTACAGTTATCTGTGCCGGAAGCACACCGGCTCTCAAAACAGCCTCCTGCCTCCTCTTCTCAGCAGGAGGAGGGTGTTGAGGGCAGCTTGTCTATTGCCCTGTCTTCACACAGAAACAAGCTGTCCGCGGACAGAGCCAGGGTCCTGCTCGGAGAGCCGGGGTTTTACGTTAATTAGGAACGTGCACTGAAGCGTTTGGCCAGAAGATGGTGCAGTGTTCACGGGATGGCTCTCTCGGAACGTCAAACTGGTTTAAAGGAGTGACCGGGCTGCAGGGAGAGGAGAGAGCCGTGCCGCCCGCTCGGGCTCCATCCCGGGCTCCGGGGCGGCCGATGGGCCTCCTGAGCGGTGTGGGGCCTGGGGAGAGGGCGGGCCGGACAGGCCGGGAGGCCGCGGCTTCTCCGCTGGGAGATGAGGCATCTCACTTTGCACGTTTTCATTCTGACATTTGTATGAACCCTGCCCTCACGTGTGTGACCGGGACAATCCTCCATGTGGCCACACACGTATGTATAATACATGCCCATATAGAGCATCCGGGCGTCACGATTCTCTGTGCCTCTGAACAAGCCCCAGAGAGGGCTTTGTCAATAAAACGGCTGCAGAGTCACGAGCGGACCCCTCCTCCCATCACTGTCAGCAGGGCCTGCGGAGGGACCTGCCGGCCCGAACGCTGCTCCCGCCACGGAGCTGGCTCAGCGCCGGGCTGGGCGCTGCTGGCGAGCCGTCTCCTATCGAGTTTGTGGATCATGCACCTGCTCCCTTTTCTAATCATGGAAAGTCTTCCGGAAACTGCGAGCTCATTTACTATCTTGTAGTTATTAGCACAATCGCGAGACAGGTCGCTGGTCCTTCCTCTAACTCTGTCCCCAGCGGCGGGCCCTCCGGGGCCACAGGAAAGACCGGGGATTAGCGCGGACGCTGGGCACGGTGGGCGGTGAGTGAGGAGCGGTCGGAGCTGGTCTCACACCCGGTGCCCGCGGCCCCTCCGGCCGTCAGCGGGGTGAGCCGGAGGCGCCCGGAACCCTCACTGGAGTGAGAGACGCAAGGCGCGGGGACAGTGCTTGTGTTCTGCCTTAGAAAGCCACAGGAGACGGCGGCTGTAATCTCATACATACAGTGTGCGTGCCCCTTACAGCTTCATAAAGCCGAAGAGGTTGTTAAGTGCAGGGAGGGTGTGGGCCACTCCTCTGTGTGTCTCTTCCGGGAGCACCCCCTCTACCGCAGTGTTCCCCCCGCACCCCCTCTACCGCACCCCCTCTACCGCAGTGTCCCCCCCCCCCGCACCCCCTCTACCGCAGTGTCCCCCCCCCGCACCCCCTCTACCGCAGTGTCCCCCCCCGCACCCCCTCTACCGCAGTGTTCCCCCCCCGCCCCCCCGCCCCCCCTTTACCGCAGTGTGTCCCACCCCCCCTGCCCCCCAGGACTCTTGTGCCCAGGGCATGGGCCCTGGCTGCAGGTGTCTGTGCTGGTGCAGCTGCGGGCAGGGGAGGTGCTGCTGGCCCGGAGTGGGCAGCGGCCGGGGTGCTGCCCCCCTCCCCGGACAGTGCCCGGAGGCCAGGACCCGGAGCCGGAGCGCCCCCGGCCCAGGCCGAGGCTGCCCAGAGCGTCCATGCGTCGTGTAGTTTCTCGCCGCCGCCT
The DNA here is from genome assembly GCF_014108245.1 of Pipistrellus kuhlii. Classification (NCBI taxonomy): domain Eukaryota; kingdom Metazoa; phylum Chordata; class Mammalia; order Chiroptera; family Vespertilionidae; genus Pipistrellus; species Pipistrellus kuhlii. The sequence continues at coordinate 1,800,570 of NW_023425416.1, read as the reverse complement.
GCCAACAGGTGTCCCCACAGGCCCTGCTCTCCGCCGGAGAGAAAGTCCGTAAAGCGGAGCATATGGAATGAAATCCCCCTGGAACGCTTTGTGGAAGGCTGTCACGTGCTGCCGAGCTGAGGCCCGTGGAACCAAAATTGATCAATTACACAAATTAAGCGTAGCCCTTCAGGAATTTATTTTATTGGTCTGGACATCTGTTGCAGTATTGTCCAAATCCAAAACTCAAATGGTGCCTCGGGTTGCCAAGTTAGGCAAGAAAATCTAGTAGCTATAAAAGTACAACTGAAAACCATATATTAATATCACGTCCATCTGCTGAATGTTATATAAATATGCAGACTTTTTATTTTCCTTGGGAATAACATTTATTTTTACTGTGCCCAGTTTGACATTCTTATGACATTCTGTTCAGTTTATTACATTGTAACTTTAAATGTTTCTTCAAAAATGCATTTATAATGTTGTTGTTAATCTTTTTTCAAGGGTCCGTACCACCTGTTTAACTTACAGTTAAATAGAGCGGTCCTGTTTCTTACAGGAAGAGGGGAAGTCTTTGGACAAAGAGGCTCAGAAAAGGCTTGGAGTCACACTTGTGCAGCGCAAAGGGAAATTATATAACAGCCACGAATGCTAATATTCCACCCTGCTCTTTTACAAGCTGAAATGTAATCTCCATTTTAAACTAAATTAGCATCATTTCCAGAGTATCGTATTTATTTCAGGTTTATACAACCACATCAGATCACTATTAACATGAAAAATAGTTTCTTTTCTGCTGCGGGTAAAAAATAGCTCGAAGAGAATGATTCGATTTCCGCTGTCATGTCGGGGTTTGAGTTAATCGGAGCGGACAGGCCAGCAGAGAGCTGCAGGAATGGCTCGGGTGTGTGTGTGTGTGTGTGTGTGTTTGTGTGTGTGTGTGTGTGAGTGTGTTTGTGTGTGAGTGTGTGTGTCTGTGTGTGTTTGTATGAATGTGTGTGTATGTGTGTGTTTGTGTGAATGTGTGTGTGTCAGTGTGTCAGTGTGTTTCTGTGAGTGTGTGTGTGTGTGAGTGTGAGTGTGAGTGTGTGTGAGTGTGTGAATGTGTGTCTGTGTGTGTGAGTGTGTGAATGTGTGTGTGTGAATGTGTGTGTGTGTCAGTGTGAGTGTGTGCGTTTGTGTGTGTGTGTGTGAGTGTGTGTGAGTGTGTGTGTGTGTGAATGTGTGTCTCTGTGTGTGTGTTGAGTGTGTCTGTGTGTGTGTGTGAATGTGTGTGCGGTTTTTTTGTCTGTGTGTGAGTGTGTGTGAATGTGTGTCTCTGTGTGTGTGTTGAGTGTGTGTCTGTGTGTGAGTGTGTGTCTGTGTGTGTGTGGGTGTGTGAATGTGTGTGCGGGTTTTTTTTGTGTGTGTGTGTCTGTGTGTGAGTGTGTGAGTGTGTGTGAGTGTGTGTGTGTGTGTGTGTGTGTGTAGGGGGGGGGCTAGCTGTACCTGAGGTGGCTGTGATCCCAGGGCACAGAGAATCCCGTCCCACGAGGACGGCTGAAAACCACTATGCGCCATCAGCCCGTCTGCTGAACGTTAAATAAATATGTTGGTTGGTTACTTAAATATGTTAGTTGGTGACTTAAATATGCTGCATGGTTAAGCCAACTGGAAAATTATAGGCTATGTGTAGGAAAACTTAGAGGACAGTTTTGTCCCTGTTTTCCTCCCTCCTCCCCAGTTCGCATATTCAGCAAAACACCTGTTAGCAGCCAATGGAATAGACTGTGCTTTAATAATGGGACTGCGGGATGGTCAGGAAAACTTAAAGGCAGTGCCACCGCCCACTTCCCAATAGAACACCACACGGCAAAGCAAACAACTTGGCACAGGTTTTGGGGAGACTTCCTTGTGGGATTTTCTATTTTGAAAGAAAATATCTATATCTGTCCATGGCGTTTTATAAATGACGGAGGCCCGATGCATGAGATCTGTGCAGGAGCAGGCCTGCCCTTCCCGGCGGTGGACAGGGGGCTTCCCCCTGCACCGGGACCCGGCTTCTCCCTCCCCCCCCCCCCCCCCCCCCCCCCCCCGGGACCGGGCTTCCCCCCCCCCCCCCCCGCCCCGGGACCCGGGCTTCCCCCCGGCACCGGGACCCGGGAGGATGTCCAGTCTAATTAGCATGCTGTGATTTCATTATTATAGATTACTACAGATGGCAAAGATCGTTTTTAATTGTGAAATTGGTACATGCTTACATGTAGATAATTTAAGAATATTACAAATAAATTTCATTTCCTTTACTTTACATGAACATACATTGATCCTAAAGTACAAGTGTGTGAGGACTGAGAGAAGGGTAACGATGGGTGCTTTGCTTGCTCTGCTGGGCAGCCACAGGACGTGTCCCTGTCACAGAATCCTTCTGTCTCCTCCCCTTTGGGAACTGCGGAAGGGAGGGGACTGGATAATTCACACACACACACACACACACACACACACACTTCTAGGAAACGCATCTCCAGTGTTGAGGACGACAGCTGGCTGGGGACAGAGTGTCCGCTGTCGGCCCTGCTGGCGGGGGGCCATTCCCTGCAGTCTGTGTGCACTGAGCCTGGGGAGGGAGACCTGTGCTCCTCACAGCAGTGCTCCTCCGAGCGGGAGGCGCCAGCCGCAGAGCACTGTGTTGGACTCCCTGAGTGGGCGAGCCTGTGGGGGGCGCTCCTGAGGCCCGGGGCAGATGTTCCTCCCTGTGAAACCGTCCCAGAACAGCTACCTGAGCTCAAGCCTGCCCTCCCCCCCCCTCTTTCTTTGGCCGGGGCCGGGGTGGGACCGCTCCCTGGCCCAGGGCGGACCAGCTCCTGCTCTCAGGCCTCTGAGAGCCAGCGGGCATGTTCCTGCCCTGCCGTCGGTGACCTTCCTGGAGGTCCGAAGCCCATAGTCTATCTTCAGATTCTCCACCTGATTTCTGAGTCACCAGCCATTTCTGAGACCACAAGACAGTAAAAAACAAGATGAGAAATACTGACTGAGATCCCCCAAGCTGCAGGAGGAGCCGCGCCGAGGCCTGCACTCCCGCCGGAGTGCGCACTGAAGGCAGGGGATCCAGGTGGAACTCGGCCTGGCCGCTGAGAGCTCCAGCTGCTGGGTCACAGTGTGTGCGTGGAAGTGACTGCTTGTGGGAGGGGCTGGGGAACTCCCAAACTGGGCGTCACCGGACCTGTGCCTGGCAATAACGCAGAATGCTGCTGTGACCCGCAGCCACACCGAGGCCTGCGCTGCGGCTTTTGAAGGGAGAGACGAAGCATTTCTTCTGACAAAGTGCTAATGGTTTGGGTTTGGAGTAAAACCATTGAATTGCGGTGCTAGCTTTACCTGTATGCTGCCACAGAGCAGGGCGGCACGGGGAGCGGGGCCAGCACTGAGGAAGCTGGTGTGGTCTGACCCTGAACTCCCATCTCACACAATGCCTGAGGACTACCCTAGGTCACGGCAGACCCTGACACAGTGCTCACCACTCGTCCTGCACTGGGCCCTTCACTTAACTTAATCCTCACAACCACCCAAGAAGCTGTTATTATCCCATTTTACAGATTAGCAAACAGGCTCTGAGAGCTAAGCATTTGTCTAAGGTCATGCAGGTAGTGTCAGAGCAGTAATTTCAATACAGGCTCTTAAGCACTGAGTTTTAATTGTATGGGAGATGAGGGAGAGGTTATTTTTGCTCCGGGGGGTGTGTAGGTGTAGAGTTTCGGGCAAAGCAAGTAGAAGGCAAGGGGAAAAAGTTAGAGGCATGGTCTTGTCCAGGATTCGTGTGCAGTCAGACTTCCTCTGATCTGCGTCCATTCAAGGATGCATTTCTGAACCTTGCAGACATTTCCCTGGAAGTTGCAGATCTGAACTTCAGAGAGAATCTATTGGATTCCAACACAATGTCTAGAATTCAGTAGAAGTATTTTGTTTATTTGGAAATTATTAAAGGCAGGTAAGAAGTTCTAAAAGCGGTAGAAAGGTATATACCACGAACCCGGCGCCTCCCAGTGGTGACCTTGCACATGACCATCGCACACGGGAAGTCAGGAACTGACCTGCACAAAATCCTGTTAACCCGGCTACAGTCCTATGTGAGTCTTATCAGTTGTTAGATGCACACTATTGTTCTGAATAGTTCTGTGAAATTTTATCACATGTGTCCACCAAGAAATAATCCTCTCAATGCTGGAATAAAGGAAAAAATAAATAAATTGTTTTGTTGTATGGCTGTTATGGTTAGGGGTTACTTGGCTGAATATTCCACTCTTTTAAAATAATTTATGTTTTAATGGAGTATTATCAGGATGCAAGAATTATTTTTCATAGTATGAAAAATTACGCTTTATAGAAGATGATTCCCTTAAGTGTATATAAAATAATTCCATTAAAAAAAATAAGGTTCCCATCCATGTAAGGCTTAAAGCTTACCGCTTCAACGGAATTTGTCAGCCTCTGTAGAGGGAAGTGACAAGCTCTTGAATTTTCTGTGTATTTCAACCGGTGAGCAGCCAGAGCTTTACTGAGCGCAGTATGAGAAGGACACGCTGTGTATTAATTAACGAGGTTCATTGTAAGTCTGGACCTTTTATTTTGTATTCTCTTTTCTGAGAACGCGGAGGTAAAAACCCCCGTTTCCAGTGTGTTCCCAAAGCCCCAGATACACGAGCTTAAAAAGGGGTTAAATTTTAATGAAAACATACCTTCTAGTCAATGTGCCTTAAATTATAATTTTAAAAGCCAATCATTTTCTTCTTTGATTGACATGTGGCATTTGGAGAAAATTTTAAACCTTCGGAGCCTGTAAGAGAGGGTTCGGGGGCCTTGGGGCGCCGTCTTTACCACAGAAAGGGGGCCGCTCCCGCGGGCTGAGCCGCAGTCATTGTTAGGAGGCGGCCCCGAGGCTCGCTCAGGCACCCACTGCCACGAGCGGCTGCCTGGCCTCTGACCCCAGCTCTGCTTTCTGTCTCCTTTGTTGCAGACGCGCCAGTTCTGCGTAGATGCACACATCAGAGAGAAATTGGGGCTAATGATTCAGGAATGTGCTAATTAATTCTCATTGTGTCCTCTGAACTGGAGGACTCGGTGGAAGGCGGCAGCGTGGGCACCCGCGCTGCAGGGTCTGCACTGTTCTCCCAGGCAGCGCTGTCCTCGCTCCCCGTGGGCGCCCCCCGCGGGGCCGCCAGCGCGGCCCCAGTGCGGACAGCACGGCGGGGAGATGGGGAGTGAGGCCCCAGTGCGGACAGCACTGCGGGAGATGGGGAGTGAGGCCCCAGTGCGGACAGCAGGGCGGGGAGATGGGGAGTGAGGCCCCAGTGCGGACAGCACTGCGGGAGATGGGGAGTGAGGCCCCAGTGCGGACAGCAGGGCGGACAGCAGGGCGGGGAGATGGGGAGTGAGGCCCCAGTGCGGACAGCAGGGCCGGAGATGGGGAGTGAGGCCCCAGTGCGGACAGCAGGCGGGGAGATGGGGAGTGAGGCCCCAGTGCGGACAGCAGGGCGGGGAGATGGGGAGTGAGGCCCCAGTGTGGACAGCAGGGCGGGGAGATGGGGAGTGAGGCCCCAGTGCGGACAGCAGGGCGGGAGATGGGGAGTGAGGCCCCAGTGCGGACAGCAGGCGGGGAGATGGGGAGTGAGGCCCCAGTGCGGACAGCACGGCGGGAGATGGGGAGTGAGGCCGGCTGTGTTTCCCAAGGCGGTGGCCCGCGGAGGAGAGCGGTAATCAGACACTGTTCTCCCCCAGGTCCTTCCCTGAGCACATCCCGGGAGCAGTGAGCGCCGGTTACTCTGCCTCTGGCTGTCAGTGACCACCAGCCTTTGCTAAACAAAGGTAGGGAATCTCGGTAAGGACACTCCTGGGTTTTTAAAGGTTTTAGCACTTGATAGTAGGTTTTCCAATCGCGTGAAGGGTAGCTTTTAACATCTCTTTTCCAGTTGAAATGTTTCCCCAGTCCCGTCCAAGCCCTGAATTACAGGAAAGGCTGATGACACGGAACAGGCAATGTGGTGGCTTTCCTCTTTGTCAGATGAACGAACGTGCAGGCACTTAAACAGCCACGTTGTATTCCCATAACTGAGACGCCTGTGTGGAAATGGCAATTACAGGGTGGCTTGTGTCAGAAATACACAGAACAGGTTACATTTTACCTGTTTAAAACAACTTTCAAAGCCCCCCCCCCCCCCCCCCGACTTCCCATTCTTCCTTTCAAACATTAAGCCCAGTCTTTGCGTTTTCACATTTTATCCAGGTTGTCGCTCGTTTCCAGGGGCTCAGCAGAACTCCAAATGGAATCCTCAGATCAGAACGGTCCCCGCAGGCTCAGGCCCCGCACTTCCCCAGAGGCAGGCCGGGGGAGGCTGCTCCCAGCACCAGCCTGGCTATTTGCTTGGAGCATATTTTTCTCTCAATTTAGTTCTCGTTCTGTTTTCTTCTGCCCTGAGCTCAGCAAAATGCCAAAGCCACCTTCTTCGAGCAAACATCTGTGCTCTTCCCGTAGCTGGAGGTTATTCTGTGTCCAACCTTCATTCCGTGAATGATTTTCACAAAGAAAACTCTCCCCTGAGCAGGGAAGGAGGGAGGATCCAAGAATAAAGATAGAAATTGAGCTTTAATCCAAAAAGCAAAGGGCCCAGGGAAAGAAAGAAAAGGGGGACACGAACAGCTAAGGAAAAGCAGAAAGGAAGTGCAGCCTTTGGTGAAGGTTTCCATGTAAACGGTGCCTGTGGCTGTAAGCGAAGTAGGCAGCACACTCAGCCTGCGGCCGGCCTCCGCACCGGCCATCGGGGGTGTGTGCTGGCTGTGCTAACCTGTGAACAAACAGCACTTTTACAAACTCAAATGTAGAGCAACTGTACGGAAATGTCTGATTTTTTTATTGATAATGTGAAATGGGGCAATAACACTATTGAAAATTATTCTTTTAAAAAAATTCTCATTAAAGGACATGATTAGAGAGGGGGAGGGAGAGAGAGAGAGAAAGAGAGAGAGGGAGAGAGAGAGAGAGAGAGAGAGAGGGAGAGAGAGACTGTTGTGAGAGAGAGAGAGAGAGAGAGAGAGGGAGAGAGAGACTGTTGTGAGAGAGAAACATTGGGTGGTTGCCCTCCTCATGCGCCCTGACCTAGGATGGAACCCGCACCCCAGGTGTGTGCCCTGACTGGCATGGCACTGGCAGCCTCCGGTGTACACGGCGGTGCTCCACCCACTGAGCCCTTGGGGGGCGGAATCATCCTAGCTGGGGTGCATGTAAATTATTTAGGTCCCAAAACCAGTGACAGTGATCTGCGGCCTTTGTGGAATGTTGGCAATGGCGGCGTTCCTGGCTATGGTAGCATCCTCCTCTTTCTCGGAGGGACTTCGCTTTACAAAGCTCCGTTTGCCGTGTGCAGCCGGAGACGCAGAGCGTGAGGACGAGGCGGAGTGTGGACTCCGGGGCCATGCGACACCGCAGCAGAACGCACTGCTCACACCCGAGGCTGGGAGGCTGAGCACACGGGGCCCAGCGAACAGCGCCTTCCTGCCCTGTGGGCTCGGGGATATCTTGCTTTTGGAAGCAGCAGAGAAGCTCAAGCAACTCACTGCGAAGTGAAGTATTCGAGCTGTGACAAGAAAGACAGTGCAGCTGTAGTTCATGTCCTCACTGGCGGAGTGCCTCTGTGAGGCCTGTGCTGGCCTTAGGGGCCGGGGGGGGGGGGGGGGGGGGGAGGAGGGGGGAGCGCAGTCTACAGCAGGGAAAGCAGGAGGAGGCGGTGAGAAAGGCGAGGGCCAGGGTCACAGGGCAGCTCCTGCAGCGAGGCTCCCTTTGCCTTCCCCTGCCCCTCCCTTCCTTTTTCTCTCTCTTCTCTCCTTTCCTCCCTTCTTTGTTCTCTCCTTTCCCTATGACGCTTTCTTTTCCAAACAGAATGTTTTTAAAAGGGAACAGTCTAACCTTATTTAGAAAGTGGCATGGTATTATAGCGGCTCCAGTTAGAGGCGTGGAAGGTGGCACAGATCGGGCTCATGGCTCTGCCATTGACGCTGGCCAAGAGGAATTGCCTCAGTTTCTCCTTTTGGGAAAGCAGGAATGCTGTAAGCATTATTGGTGGTATCTGCAGGTAGCGGCCCGGCTCAGACCCTGGCAGGCAGCAGGCATGCTAACCCTGTTAGCTGCTAATTTTTTATTATTATTAGGTCTAGTAATAATTAATGTCGTTTTCTAATATTTTTTTCAATCGAATTTATTTAAACAATACAACAAAATTTAATCAACAATATAGTTGCTGTTGTTTTCTACTACTTGTGCCCAACGCTCAGGAAGCATTTTAATCCCTCTGTTGTAAAATTCTTGTGATTTTGATGCAAAAAATTTGGTCAATGCATTTTTGAGGCATTCTTCATTATTAAATTTTTTTCCAAGAAGAAAGTTTTGCAAAGAACGAAACAAATGGTAATCGGAAGGGGCAATATCAGGAGAATATGCAGGTTGAGGGAGAACTTCCCATTCCAACTGGTGCAGTTTTTCAGCAGTGATTCTTGCAGTATGCGGTTGTGCGTTATCGTGGTGAAGAATTACGCCCTTCCGATTAATCAGCGCGGGTTCTTTTTCTCTTAAATCTTGGGCTAACCTTTCCAATTGGGCACTATACACTGCACTTGTAATGGTTTGGTTAGATGGTAAAAGTTCATAATGAAGAATTCCTTTAAAATTCCACCAAACACACAACATCACTTTTTTCGCATGCAAGTCAGGTTTTGGCGTGGGCTGCGGAGCCTCATTTTTGTCCAACCATTGAGGCCTCCTTTTCAAATTAACATACAGCACCCATTCTTCATCTCCGGTAACAATTTGCTCTAAAAACAGCAAACGGTTTTGACGAGAGAGGAGTGAACTGCAAATTGTGACTCTTTGATTATGGTTGTTGTCAGTCAACTCATGAGGAACCCATTTTCCAAACTTTTGGACTTTGCCAAGTGCACGCAATTGATTGGAAATTGTTTTTTGTGAACAATTTAAAGTTGTCGCAAGCTCTTGTTGGGTAATTTGAGGATTTTGCACCAAAAGAGCTTGAAGAGCTTCTTGATCAAAATTGGACACACGGCCTTGACCACTCTTGTCATCTAACGAAAAATTTCCCTCGCGAAATTTCTCAAACCAACGCTGGCATTTTCTGGCGCTAACTGCATCTTGACCAAGAGCACTACAGATGTTTTTTGCAGCCTCACTTGCTTTTCTTCCTAATTGGAACTCGTAAAGCATGCAGTGCCGAATATGCTCTTCATCCGCCATCTTCTTAGCCCTAGTTTTGCAACAAAAACCAAACCAAACACAAACTTTTTCAAGCAAAACTTGTTAATTGCACTTCACAGGTTCTGTAGATACCACGTGTTTGAAGGTTATGTCAATACAAGTCAACGCCAAGCAAGATTTTAAATGAATGTTAAAAAACGACATTAATGATTACTAGACCAATACCATTACCATATTATTTCTCTTTTTATACTCTAGGAGCAATGCCTGTAATGTAAGCAGCTAAGAACTAGGAATAATGTAATAACCAGTACCTAATTTCCTCTGAAAATAGCTGACTAGCTTTCATATCATGTAGCTTATCATTGGTTAGGTTTTCTCGCCTGTTTACGAAAGCAGTTGTACTTTTTTTCTTTTCTTTTCCTTTTTTTTAGTTTTAAAATTAAAAACCTTTTGCAACAAAGTTTTAGATAAACCTTAAAGGCTCTGCCACGTAGGGCACCATTGCTATCTTTTCTCCCAATATTGTTAGGGCTAAAGATTTAGCCAAATTTCAGTGTGCCCTTCAGAAGACAGGGGACTTCATTAATATTTATTTTGATTCAAGAGTGAAGGAGACACATTCCTCAGTGTGTCCACAGAGGGTCCTGTGAGATGATTCTCTGTGTCCTGTGAACTGAGCCCTCCCCCCAGCAGGCACACCCGCGCAGGTGCTGTGTGAACCAAATTCACCAGAACCCCCCAGGCCACTCACCTTCCCGCGGGTTCACTCGCATGGCTCCATGCCAGCAGCGCCCCCTGCTGGAGGGAGAGGTTCCCATCTTTCCAGTCTGCCTCCAGTGTCACTGATCCTGTGGTGTCTCCCCAGCCCTGCAGCTCTGTGTCTGGTCCTGGAGTCAGGGTGGCCCCGCCCACCGTTAGGGGGGTCTGTGTCTTACGCCTCCTTCCAGAAAGCTGGGTTCCTGACTTCAGGGAGTTCCCAGTCCCGGCAGGGAGAAGGCTTGTAACACCCAATTACACTTCAATGTGGAAGGTTCTAGAAAACAGTTGTCCAAATCGGGACACACAGATGCACACTCACTCACCAGAGCTGCCTCCCAGGCTGAGTGGCATGGGCAGGAGGTGCAGTGTGTCTGTGTCTGTGCGTCTGTGTTTGTGTCTGTGTCTGTGTATCTGTGTCTGTGTCTGTCTGTGTCTGTGTTTTGTCTGTGTGTCTGTGTCTGTGTCTGTCTGTGTCTGTGTCTTGTCTGTGCGTCTGTGTTTGTGTCTGTGTCTGTGTCTCTGTGTCTGTGTCTGTGTCTGTCTGTGTCTGTGTTTTGTCTGTGTGTGTGTGTGTGTCTGTGTCTTGTCTGTGTGTCTGTGTCTGTGTCTGTCTGTGTCTGTGTCTGTGTCTGTCTGTGTCTGTGTTTTGTCTCTGTGTCTGTGTCTGTGTCTGTCTGTGTCTGTGTTTTGTCTGTGTGTGTGTGTCTGTGTCTGTGTCTTGTCTGTGTGTGTGTGTGTGTGTGTCTGTGTCTTGTCTGTGTGTGTGTGTGTGTGTGTCTGTGTCTTGTCTGTGTGTCTGTGTCTGTGTGTGTCTGTGTCTGTGTCTTGTCTGTGTGTCTGTGTCTGTGTGTGTCTGTGTCTGTGTCTTGTCTGTGTGTCTGTCTGTGTCTGTGTCTTGTCTGTGTGTCTGTCTGTGTCTGTGTCTCACAGCTGCACATGTCCTGTGTGTACCAGTGTTTGTGTTGTGGCTTGTGCTCTGCAAAAAAATAAAAAGCTCTCAAATGACACTGTATTTCCAACGGTGGGGACGAGGATTCGGGGCAAGGACTGAGGCTCGGGACTCCACACCAAACCAGTGTCCCTGGACCTCAGCGCCAGCTCCGGCCTGAGTGCTTCTGTCACTCCGAACCGCTCAGTTTGCCACAGACCTCTGCAAGTGTTCACCGTGTAACTGGTGTGCGGCTTACTTTAAATCGTGCTAACATGACCTGCTCCATGAAAATGACGTGCTTATGTGAAGATGACACGCTCTCCCAAACCTCCCGCTGCCTGGCAGCACCATGGGCCCAGCTCCTGCTCCCCACAGCCAGGGGGCGCCACGCGCCTGCCCCTTAGCCACCTCTGCTCCTCCTGTGGGCTCAGGACAGCCCACTCACTCCTCTGTCATAGCGGCCCGCACTGGGGAGTGGGCTTCTCTTCACTGTCATCTTCTGGTGCTTGTCTTGCCTCTACTCGCTCCGGGTTAATCAAAGCAGAGCGGGCTCAGACCCCCTCCAGCAGGGGCCGGGCGGCTGTCCTTGGCCGCGGAGCGCGCAGGCGGCGCAGTGGGAGAGCTGAGCTGTTCTTGAGCAAACCCGAGTAGAGAAACAATTCCGGGAAAAGTGCTTCCTTAGAGTCAGAAGAAGTTAATTAAGTTCCCAGGTTAATTGTATCTGAAGTGTTAACATGTCATTTGTCTATTCAAACTCCAAAGCAAATCTAATAGGGGATTTAATAACCTGTTTGTGTGAATAGAAATTTGGGGTGGGGGTGGCGTGGGAGACGAGGGAAAAGCTAATAGGCTTTTACCTAGTTAGCGGGTTTAAAAGAACTCCTTCCGTCTTCATTTGAAACAAAAGACAAGCCCTATGTTCAAAACTTCTATTTGGGAGTATAAATTGGGATGACAAGGAAGTTTCAGAACAAAACAGTATTTTTATACTTTGTTCATTTCATATTTATCACTAGCTTGTTTGCTAATTTTCATTTGCAAGAGGCAATTCTTCCAGCTAACTGGGTGCCTCAATGGGCCACTGATTTCTTTGAAGTGACAGTCTGTAAATATGCATAAAAAAGGGATGCAATTAGCGTGTGTGTGGCTCAGTGCCGCCTGATTCCATTGGCAAGTTTACCCACAGTGTTGATAAGCTACATTATCTAGAAAATTGGCCTCTGAAAAACAGCACCTCTGATTGCCAGCAAAGGTTCCAGATAACAGGGTGCCGAGGAGAAATATAATTGAGGTTGAATATATTAACCAAGGTGTCACATGCTCCTTAGAAGCTCTAATTTATCAGCATGTTGGAATTTTTATTAACATTTGGAATGCATTTCTGCCACACTAATGAAGTAGAATTGGCAGTTCAGGTTTTAGTTATTGTCATCTCTGAGAAGTTAAATGTAATTTCTCGTTAGACACAGATATGTAAATATATTTGTTCAGGGCTAAAAAAATTATACACTTTGCAGAACACAAATTTGTTGTTAAGAGGCAGTGGAACAGATCAGCGCTGGCCGCGTCCTGCAGCAGCCACTCGCCCGCTGCATTCTGGACATTCCAGCTTTCCTTTGTGAGGGGATCGGGAGAGGCAGGCGGCTTAATTTCATTAGCTCCGAGCCGGCGCGCCATTGTGAAACTGAAAATTAGCCTCTGTTTTAGTAGCCAGCTTGGATAAAAGAATTTTAGAATTGAACTCTTATTTTCTTTTTTTTTCCAGCTGAAAACATGCTCAAATTACAAGGTGAATTAAGCATTCATGGAAGATAACTGCTTTTCTTTTTCCCCTCCCTTTTCTTGAAATACCAATTTTAAGACTTCTGTTCACTTTTTAATTTTGATGAATATCTTTTGGAAAACATTTGTGAGCAATAGCATTAATTTCTATCAATTAGAAATAAATTGAGGTGTGTAAACTTGAAATAATTTAAGGTTGCATGTATGTGTTAAAACTATATATTTTTTCAAGCAAGGGAATAAAAAAGTCATACATTTTAGGGTGGGAGGGAGTCAGAAGTATCGTGGGAAACACACTGGGGCCTCAGTACACGGTGGCTCCCAGGCCGCTGCTTATGACAATGCAGAATCACGTGTGAAACATGTTTATTGATTACA